>NW_024503901.1:4079200-4679200 GCF_017590055.1 Onychostruthus taczanowskii
TTGTTTTATCCTTAGGCATTGCCTGGGGTTACTGGTACAGCCCTGGCTCTCAGTACCGAAAAGTGAAATGTGCAACAATGAAAATTTTATTAAAACGTATGTTAACCCATTACAGTATGTTCACTTCCAATTCTTTGTAAGAATGCGTGATGTATCATTTTGTGTGTGTCATTTTTTCAAAAAGATATGAGTCAAGTAGAAGAGCAAATTTAATGGGAGAATTTTATGGGAAACATTATACAAATGGCAGAGTGTGCGATTCCTATTATTAAAATAATTTGTCATTGTATGAAAAAATGGTATAAATTTCAAGAAAGAGTCTTCTTTAGTTATCTGCCCTTTTTTAATGACAGCAGCTTTTGTGCAGTAAAGGCAGACACGTTTTCAAGCAAAGCCCATTTCAGACCAGAATTTCTGAGAGCCCTATTAATGTTTCATGCTAATCAAGGAGAGTGGGAAATAGAGCTGACAGGTGCTTTCTACTCTGCTTATTCCTGTCTTCCTGCATTAGACATTACTAGCTAAAAAAGAGCCAATATAGCTCCTTTCCAGTACATGTGGTGGCAAGGGCAGGAATAAAATGCTTCTTTTTATAAGTTTATAGTTGTTTTTCTTATTGCCTTCACTGGTAACATCCACAAATGTATAGCTGTAATGATTATTAATAAAAATCTGTTTTACTTTAAACCATGACCTGAATGGAACCCTGAAATTTCCCCCCAGTGCACTTTGAAAACTCAAGAGCGCTTGTAGCTCATCTGAGATAAACTGAGGTCCACCTGGGATCCTTGGTTTTTTTTGGTAGTATTCCCATCTGAGCCAGGAAGAAACACGTACCTTTACTCTAGGACAAGTCTTTTTGGTTAAGGAATGTCAGGGTGAGGAACAACAGTAAACTCTTCAAGAGGCAGCTTGAAGACAAAGTGTGAAAGCCGCAGCAGACATTGCTGGGAGCTGCCCTTTGCCACCCTCCTCTACCCCAGGTGACTGGCTTGTACCCCAGCGTCAGTCAGGCAGAGCAGCAGCACTCAAATCCCAGAAACAGCTCCAGGAGAGAGGCAGGACCGAGCAGTCCCACCTGGCTGAGTTTAGGTGTGCAGGTTAGGAAGACTAGAGGCTCTCAAAGGCATGAGTCGCCGGTGCCTGTGCGAAAAGTTTCGGCGCCTCCTTTGGGAAGCCTGCTTCAATGGGCTCTTAAATGTAGATGTGAGTCAGGTGCCCAAGTGAGGAAGCCCAGAGTGTAGACTGTGACAACAAAATGGCTGAAGTCTGCAAGCTGGGGTTTGCTCAATTGTTATTTGTGCTACATGCACACACAGGGAATTTCATGACTGCTAGAAATCCTTACCTTAGCTTAGCTTGCTGGAATAATCAGGGAAAGAAGAAACCCAGCCCACTGTTACAGCATGTTGCTTTTCTCTATGCAAAGCTGACATCTTTAAATCATCCCAATTGTGCGTGGCACTCTACATAGCTGGTTTTTCATGCAAATTATAACATAGAAATAATTCAGAAAATATTGATTTACTCAAGTATCTCTATAGACCTTTTGAGCATTGAGAAAAAGCTGCATTTGTTTAATTGAAATTACTTTCTGTCATGAAATTTGAGGCACATCCCTAGTCAGGAACATTTTACACTGATTTAACTCTTGCTTATTTTGATTTTGGTCACTAATAATTTACTGCTTTAAGTTGAAGTAATAAATACGTTCATACATATTTGAATATGTATTAATCCAACTAAACTTTATATTAAGAATAAGAATCAGTTTAGATATATTAATTTAAACCATGGTAGCCTTTCCCCATGCCATTGAGATAAATTTATTTAAAAATTGTAATTATAACAGGAAAACAATTACCACCTTTGTCTGTCAAGATACAAACCAATACTGTTTATTTGCTTACTTTATTGAGATTGCCAGCAGGTTTCTACTATATTTATTTTGCTTTTAAGAAGACTGATTTCTACAAAGAATAATGTCTACGTACAGACTCATAATCAGTATAAAGAAATGCTATTAGAACAATCAAGTTGAATTTCTTTCAAGAGTCCTTTCACAATAGCATTAGAATCTTCTTGAATAATGATGGTCAAGAACAGGAGCACATTGCTTGTAGTATCAAAAGACTTGGGCCTATATTGTCTTGTTCACTGTGTCAAATATATTGTATTTTCAATTTTTTTTTCTTAAAAATAAGGAAGCCTAAATAAATCTTTTGCTTCAATCAGAAAAAAGTATATTTTAACATAAATTTGGAGATAAGTGAACCATTTCTCTCTACATATGTTCTGCCAAGTTTCCACTGTCTACATGCCTCAGGTAGGAATGAGAATGGTCCCTACAGGATAGGAAAAAGCATTATTATCTTGTAAAGACGAAGTTGTCAAAGGAATAATTCATTGGACGTACAAAGACTGGAATTCTTTAAGAACAAGGACCTCATTTTTTTTTTATCTTAAATTTGCACCACATTTTTTATGAACTTATTTTCATCATGCACCTATCTTTATTTCTTGTTTCAAGGACTGATGCAATGAGACCCAAGAGGGTTTCCTTTCTGACTTTGAGACTTCCCCACTATGGTGGGGGACTTGGGCAGCTTTAGCCATTTGGTCATTGGAGCTCAAGCTTATGGAGAGCGCCTCAGAAGTGAGAAGCCTCCTCTTCATCCCTTGGATAACACAACTTCCATTGCCAAAAGCCCTGTAAGCACCACACCCTTCCCTAGAATTTCCTTAGGAGATGTCTAAACCTTGCTTAGATCTTGCCTTTAAGCTTAGGGAAGGGTATGTAAGCAAAATTCATGATGTTCATTGTCCTTTCCACTTGGGAAATGTTCACCACAAAGCACAAATATTTAGAGTTATATAGTGACTCTACAAGCCTGTAGTTGCTGTTACCATCACAGATTGGTCCAGTGTAATGTGACTGCTGAAGGCTGCCTCCACAATCTGTTCTTTTTTCCAAGTATCTTTTCTTTCCCTCAGTGCAAAAGGGACTAGAGGAAAGACGTTTTCCTTAGGACTGATCATGGTTTCAAAACTCACAGATGATTCTAAGGTAGAGATTTTCTTTTATTCACCCTGCAGCCCTGAATAACAGATTGTAGTATGCTAAAGCACTGAAACACTCTGCTGTAAGTCATTATGAAGAAAGACATGCTTAATCCTAAACCATTTAAAATTAAATATTTTCTTTCTGCTCTTCTTTCTGGAACAGTAACTTAAAAACTGAGATTGAATATGTGCATGTATGTATTGGTGTGTTTATTTCTTTGCTATCTTAATAAAGAAATTAAGATTTCAGTGTGTTCTTCTGAAAGCTGTACTGGGAGCTCTCCCAAAACCCAGCAATAAATTGAGAAGATAAGATTTTTAACACAGACCTTGGGCTGGTCTCAAAAGGTACCTCCTAGCAAGTGCTAAATGCTGTTTAATTTCACGTACTTAAAACAGGTATTGCTTTCACCAAAGCAGAAAAATGGCTGCTTTCATCAGGGTTTGAGACCTTGGAGGAGATAAGTGCATGTGCAAATAGTAAACTGCATATGCACATCCACATTCCGAAGCCCATAAGCCCATCGTCATTAAATCTCCATTTCTTAATTTACTTTACATTTACATTTATGCAACTAAGATTTTGCATTTGTGCAAATAGGCTGTGCCTAGGGGAGTCCCACTGGGACTGTGGAAGGAAACCCATAGAAGGCTTCCCACTGCTATTTCAAAGGCTTCATCTTCTGTGCTCTAGATCTGTGAATATATACATCCCTTGCTCAAAAATTGTTTACTCCTTCCCCCTCCTCATCCTGCCTTCTCTGCAACAATTCATAATATGACTGTTTATGTATGAAGAGCTTTTGCAAACAATATTATTACTCTTACTCCCACAAGAAACTTTAACTAAGGCCATTTGGCCCATTTTGGCAGATACCTTATTTATAACACATATTTATAACAAATCCTTTCCTGAGGAGATTACAAATTTGAGACAGAAAAACCGTATCCAGGGTAAGAAAAATGTACCTAGACTTTGTGTTTGGTTTTTATTAACTGTCCTTTGACCTCTGAGTCTTATAGTCACCTTTCAAATTAACATTCTTGGAGCCTGATACTTTTAGGCTCCTTTTAGGTGTTGGGGGGGAAAAAAAAAAAAGGTGAGCTTATCCCTAGAAAGAATTAGTTGTCTCCTTAAAGAGCATCGGGGCAACTCTCCTGTCCACACACTAACCTGGAATTCAGTGGTAAAGCCAGGACTAGAAACGAAGCCCAACTTGAAGTGCCTGTCTCTGAACTCAGGCTACAGAAAGACAATGCTTGGCCATAGCAAAGGAGCCTAAAAGAAAGGCCGTTTGCACCTCTTGGGTTAAAACGAGCCAGGCACTACAGATTTCCATCTATGGTGATATGCTCTGACAAACACTTTAAGTTTAATTAGCAGGACCAAATTCCCCTTTAATTTATGCAAGTGAAGCTCTATTGGTTTCAACAGAGTTAGCTCTTCTGTAATTGAGAGAAGAATTTGGCCCAGCATCTGTAATAAATCATTAATGAGCATGTAGTAAGATAAGTTTTAATGATTAATTAACAATGTATTTTTTGGAGAAAAGTATTCTTAACATGCCCTTAATGTATCAAGTGATAATTACAATATTAAAAGCCTAGTGATTAAAGCAATTAATTATATGCTTAATTTATTTACTAATTAAGCTTTAATATATGTATAGTTAAGTAATTGCTAAGAGTATTTCACATTTGCTAAACAGGTCTGGCAGTAATTACATGGGAAACACCATAAAATGATTCTTCTAGTGATTATATGAAAAAATACAACATTCTTTGGGGTTTTTTTTTCTTTCTTTTCATTGGTTTTTTTTTCCCCCTAAATGAATTTCTTGGCTTGTGTTTTCCTCCTTGGTGAGTGAAATGTTTACTAGGATGCAAGTTTCATAGGTCTGAAAGGTCAGTGTTTCTGCATGCATGTGATGAAATGTGCTTCTGAAGCACAACTCAGTCACGCCTAGATGAAAACAATGATCTTACCCCCTTGTGCACACAGAGCTAAAACCTGCAGTTTTCTTACCCTCTACTCAGATCTTAGGAAAAATTCTGGCTGTGGTTAATGGGAGCTTGCTGTTAGGACCACGGCTCTTTTTTCTTTGGTTATGCAAGGACTTTTGGCTCCTGAGCTGGACTCTTACATCCTTAATTCTTCTATAATGCAGGAAAGAGATATGCATTTTTCAGGTAGATGTGGGCTCCTTCATTTAGAGCATATCCAGCATCTGTTGTTACGGTCCTTTTTGGATGTCCTATACTTTGCACAGAAAAAACTCCAAGTAAAGTGGATAAAAGTTTTGTCTAAGCAAACAACAGGGCAATAGAATCACTTTTACATATAGCTGACTACACAGAGTGAACTCCTAAGGTCTTTATTAATTTAAATTCCTATTGCCTCCTAAGTTCCCAGAGCCTGAACTTCTGGTTCTTTCCCAAGCTGTGTCACAAACTACGAGAAGATAGACAGTCCCTCTTTTCCCACCTCTTTGCTTTTGTTGCTCCACACACTGACTTCAGCAAGATATTACTCCTGTGTAAATTCTGAGATGCTTAAAAGTGCAAATGGTGGTGGCATACTGCATGTGGCATGGTCTGGTGGAAAGACACTGCAAAACATGGAGAAGTGTTCAAGAAAGGGTTAGCATTATTATGGATGTAATTATGTGTTAATCCACTAGGAAATAAGTGAGCAAGATGCCTACCCATTGACTTGTCAGGGTGGAGCCTGGTAATAGGACAATCCCCCCCCAGCCTAGTTATCAACCTCTAGCTTTTGCAGCATAGAAGTCGGGAGATATTTAAGTAGTTTTGCTTACTTTCCTAATCTTATGCTTGCCTCTCTCACTTCAAGCTTGTGTGTATTTCTGCAAAATCCCATCTACTTCCTCTGCTGTTTTTTAAGTTTGGAGCCTGGGGACACCATCCCCTCAAGTCTTCTGTCTGGATACATCTTTTCAGTGCTCTAATTTGTATCTAGCAGGTGAAAGTGCGTGTTGACCCAGAGCACATTCCTGGGAGAGCAAAATTAAATAGGTTCAGTAGGTCTGGGATGCACATAAACAGGTCTTAATGTAGTGTGTATTCTCATCACATGCATTAATGAAGTTGGAGATGGACTGAATCTCACTAAAGCATGGGGTCTTTGTGAATTCCTTATGCTGTCACCAGGTCAGAAATGGACGGGAGTGACATATGGACTCAAGGGACTACACTCCAAACACAGGGCTTAGCCTTGGCTTGCATAGAGCCTTCATTTTTGCCAAGACTCCACACATCTACCTAACTGCTAGTGTGTGATGAACCCAGCACAATCTGTGGTAAAAACCCACTATCATTCCTGAAGACAGATAAGATTACACGCATTTGGCATACACACTTACTCAATTATATAAGGATGCATTCTTCTGATAAAATTGGTGTTTGTATTTATTTTTTGTATTTATTTGAGAGATAGTAAACAAAGGATAAGGACATAAACTGAAGATGGGGACTTACTGAACAAAGATTTAAGAGTTGAAAATCACATCTCTATTTTTATAAGAATATTAGAAAGGAATTTCAGCCAAATGTCCTCCCAGAGGAATCAAACTGGTAGCTGAGTGATTTCAGACACCAGGGAGAGTTTTGAGCACCAAGTATCTCCTAAGGCTGAAAGACATTATTACCTTGAATGATCGATGTAGTCTTGTTCTAGAGAATCAAATAGAGATGTTGCCTTCCACATGGGAATAACTGCTACCAGGCTGTGACCTGACATGGTCTGGCAATCAAAATTCTTCCACAGAACTTCATAGATTCCATGGCAAGTTTGGGGTAATTTGGGGATTCACAAAAGGAAGATTATCAACATTAGCACTCTATTCAAATTGCAGCAGTGTCAGTGCTGACACTGATTGTCAGTGGTCAGGAAAGATTAATTTCTTCTTTGTCCCATACTTTGCCTTAGGGGTGGCCAGGGGTTTTACCTTGTTCTGAAGAACTCAAGACCAACCATGAGAGCCATGGCTTTTTATGTAGGTCTTAATGAAGTTTAAAAAGACCTGGTAGGATTGAACTTTATATAAAGTATCAGAAAACATTTTTTCTGAGTGCTCACATGGTACAATCCTAATCAATGAAACTGAGACAAGACAATTCCACAAGTGCTCTGCTCTGCTGGCATCACAGTATCCTTTCTCTATTCACCCAGAAATATCCCTATATTCTATGGAGAATGGGTATGAAGGGTTAGAGTCCTCACTTCATTTTCAGACCACTGGAAGAAGCTGGACTGCTGCTGACACATTTAATGTAGGAACATAGCACTTTGTCATCTTCTGTGGTCTGTAAATCTTTGCAGATGAGGGGATTACAGCTGGACTGCAGAATACTTTGTCCCTAGCTGACTTTTGAAATAAAGACATGTCTGAATGGCAGGCTGACAGAAATGTGATCCATGGTTCAAATTGCTCCAAAGAGGAGTTTGATTTTGGTTGCAGTATGGTGCTAATAACACCAAGCTTATGAGTTTGGTCCCCATATAGGCTGTTCTCATGCAAGTCTCTTAAGGTTTAATTTTTTTTACTGTGGTTCTTCTTTAATCAAGATGCACATAAAAAAAGAAATTGCTGATAGTAAGGTACGAAATCATGATGACCAGAAAACTTAGTATTTTCCTTAGAAAAACCATGCTTTTATCTCCCCAGAACTTTTTTCTCTGTAAGGTCTTTGAAATGGAACTGGAGAGCTTGCAGCATGAAAAATGGAAAGTTAAACCATCTGCACATGGCCTTCTTCATCTAATCAACCTAAAGAGCTCTGTGAATTTTTAGAACACATTCATAGGCTTGGTTGGTACTACAAAATTAAATGGAGGTCTCTTTTGGACAATACTTTCTTCTCTGCCCAATGAAGTGTATTGAGCACCTGTAAGTTCTATGGAAACTTAAAAGGGGAAAATTTCAGGAACCGGGAAACATGTTGGGCAAAGTTTTGAGGCACCTTTAGATTCCTCCTAAAAGGCCACAAGGTTTTTACCATTCTACATTTTTATACATTTGTCCCATCTCAAGTTCATACTGAGCATGCCTTTGTGCTCCTAAACCATGTGTAACCCCGAGAGCTATGTGCAGTGCAATGGTCATTAGCAGAATGTATCAGAAACAGCTACAGAGGCTAAATAAATTTAACACCTATGCTGTTAAATGACACAGATAAGGCATTGTTTCTTCTCCCTGAGGCCAAGTGTCATGGCAAGACTTGTATCTACTTTCCAACAAAACAGGGAGGACATCTTCACACCTCCTTTAGGGAAAGATCTGTAGTGCTTTCTGTCTCTTGAGCAATATTCAGGTGTTATTCAGCACAGCTCTAATCAACACAGAGGAAAGCTAGGCCAGGCTGAGTCTTAATGGTTAGACACTCAAAAGACAGGCCAGTGCTTGAAGCTGGGCCTCATTGCCTATATTTCCTGGTACTGGTGTAGTAACAACAATGTTATGGTGGATGATAATCTGGAAGAAATGTCTAAGAAAATCTGCAGTGAGAACTGTACATTCATTGCACCTAATTACTCACATAACTTTCAGGAATTAGCTCCCTAGGCAAAATGTGTTTTATTTCACTTGCTATTTTTATACTAGTTATGTCAAGAACTCCTTGGTGAAAATGCCACTGATTTAAACAATGGACATTTCCTAGAGATGTCAGTCTCATCTGAGGAATTCATCAGCTCTTTCCAGAGACCAGCCTGAAAAGTTACCTCAAAACACAGCACCTTTATTAAAGGGCTGGTGATGGTGCTGTTTATCCACAGAACAGAAAAAGGAAAAATAGGGCAGAACAGTGAGAAATGTCTGGTTTAAGACCCAAGACCTCCAGCCAGTCAAAAATCAAACCAAAGTGACCAAACCAAAGTCATGTGGTTTTGCTAGCACATCAATGCCATGAGCATTTGGCATTGAGTCCTGAATTAGCTTTGCAACATTTGGAATTAAATCTAGAACAAGTTCTGATTAAACTGGCTTAGCAAATGGATTGATTTGCCTTCATTTAAGTAGCTGGACACAAAAGATGTCCATCCTGGTTCCTGATCCAGTGTTACACACAGCTCCCTAAGACACTTTCCCAAATGAGAGTAGTGTGGCTAACGGCCTAGAGCTTCAATACTCTTAGAGCAGCTTTGATGTGTGACTTTATTGGAACAGATCTCTTTGAATGGAATATTGGTTGGGATGTCATTGCAGCTCTTTCTGCGTCCTCCATAAGGCACTTTGGAAGCACTGGTCACCCATTAAGTATGTAATGCAAACATGTATTAATTTCTTGAAAATACCTTTTGTTAGACTGCCTTCCCTTTTGATCACTATGCAGCATTATGCATTTGGAACATGAGAGAGAGAAATCTTAGAAATAAAAAGCTATCCTTGAGATGTTATTTCCACTATTTTTTTTCCTGAATTATGTATTTTTATTCTCTCCACTAGTTTTAACATCAGCTGAGTAATTCAGAAGGGAAGGCTTTAATATTTACATTTTCAGTGATTTAATAATTTTCTTTTTTACTTTCTAATGGATTACTCTAAAGGCTTTATGCTCACTCCCAATTTTTTTTTCTTTTTGTTTGATTTAAATGCATTAGCTAAACAGCTTCTGGTTTGCTTCCTGTAGGAGAAGGAAACATTCAAAGTTACAAATATTTTACTTCTTCCAGTGACTGGTTTGCCACTTATTGCTGGCTTCAGAAAGGGTCACAGCCAGCACTGTTTTTCCCAAAGGCAAGGTAGTAGTTCTCTCATTGAGTAAAGCCACCTTTTTTCCCCTCTCTCTTTTTTTCACTGCCAATTCCACTACTGATCTTGTGCAATAAAATGTGCTTGTCAACGAAAATGTCAACTAAGTTTAAAAAGAATAGTCTGAGTAAAACTAAAAAGTAAATTATTTAAGTAGAGTTGTAGTTGAAACTTGAAAGAATTTTGTTTGGTGGTTTTCTTTACATCATTCTGCCAGTGGAGGAGGAACTCTGAATTCCTAACTAGTGAAGCCCTGTCATAAGTGGGGCTGACAGTTCACATTGAAAATTCTGTTTTCTTCTTTCCCAGGAAAGCAAGTCAAAGTTAAACCAACAAACTATTGTTGGCAAGAGCCATACCTTTGTTCTGTGATTCCTTATAAATTAACTACTTCTGTTTTCTAGGTTGCCTGTAAATGGAATTCCTAGAATTTAGGGTCTCATATTATCTATATTATTTTAAAATGTTACTGGATCCTTTTATACAGTGCCTGGATTTAGAACATGTAAGAATCTCTATCACAGCTTGCTCACAAATAGTAATGAATGAAAAAGTAATAGACTGTAAATTTTGGTTAGTACATTATGAAAGCAGTTAGAAATTGGACCACCAGCTCCCAAAGTTTGTGACAGTAAAATATCAGTGAAATTAAGACATTTCTGTGAACACATCAACACTATGTCTGGTCTATCAGTATGATGACATACTGAGTTTTGTACTTGTTTGCATACAATATTTCACTGAAATGGCCAAGACTGGACATTTGCACATTAGAGTTGGAATATATCTAAATGTAAAAAAGAGCTGATTTTACTGTAGAATTGCTCTTAATAGCATTGTATGCTTGGAACTCTCTATAACCATACATTTTTTTCCTATGTATCTATATATACATAACCTCTATTCTCTACTAATTGACTTATCAGTATATACTACAGTATATACATGGCCAGTTCATTAAGGTTAATTTGTTCAAAAATATTAGAAGCATTAATTTCTGGCTTATAGCTAATGTCTGCTCCCAGCCAGTGTCTTGTTTCATCATTAGTGTCAGCTAAATTATAACTCACACCCAACTGTTTTTACACTATCTAATAGAATCAATTGATGCAATGGTTGACAAGATGCTGTTTTGCATTTTGTCATCTCACTAATGCACATGGCTTAAAGGCATTGGCATCCATAATGTGGGGCAGTTTTGTAGGAGGCACAGAATAGGCTGAAGCTGCAAGGGCCATTTTCATAAAATATTAATGAAATTGAAAAATACACTGGGGTTGAAGGCTTGTCTGCTAAATGTAAGGTAAAATCTATTCTGTTCTGCTTTCTGATGACTGTAATTAGCAGCCCTAATTAAAAATTCAAACCTTGTGTATATTTGAAAGCATGAATCTTAGCTCTCATAGTGTTTATTTCCTTTACAAAGTATTTTATTTTACAACACTAATTGAACAGGATCCTTCCTAGCCTGACAGCCGCAGCTGGCTGGAGCCAGTTTATGTATCCAGTCTCTCTAGACTACTTCCTTTTGTAAGCAATAAAACATCTTTAAAAAACATGTATATGCTCTCTATGAGCCATTAACTCTGTGTCACCCAGTGTGGAACTGGCCATCCGCACACATGCATTGTTGTTTCCTTCACTTAAAAGTGACCTCTTTGAAAAGGCAGCTTTTTTCTGATCTTCAATATTTAATGTGGATTTACTTACATTAAATGACCACCTTTCTTAAGGGGACTTGGCCCAATTCTGACATTATTTATGAACAGCATATGCTGTGCAAAACAACGGAAGGAATCACCATTAGTTCCTGTAGAAAAATCTACTTTTTATCATCACTTTGTGTAGTTATTTTGAAATTCATGGTCAAGATACAAGGGCCCCACTAGGGAATATATGACTGCAAACCAAGTCCAAATTGATTATATGCATGTTACACTCTGAAATTCAATGTACAGTCAAGAAGAAGGTGTGAATGGGTTAAATTTTCACTGTTTTATTTCCTCTTTTCACTGTTTTCCACAGTAATGGCTCTGAACTGTACTATTTCCTATTTTCCATTCCACACTCTGTAAAGAAGACAACACCAGAATTTTAATGTCTTGTATAATGTCCATAATCATAAGGAATACTTTTTCCTCAGAACTTTGTATTTTGGAACTTTTTAACTCCTTGTGTCAGACCAACAAGGGCAGAGGAGGAGGGAACAGAGTGAATTTACAGGAAAGGGCAGTGGAAGACATTCAGTGGCGCTGTTAACTGAGTTCTTCACTGATTTATGCGAGAAAATGAAATTTGATGATCCACCCTCTCTGTGAGGGTCTGATCTTGCAATTCCTGCTCAGGCAAAATTGACTTTAGTGAGAGTTTAGCCTAAGTAAGGAATGCTGGATCAAGTTCAGATATCAGCAGGAAAATAAAAATAGTTGGGAGAAACCCAAAATAACTCAGTTCTGAAGAACTGGGATCTATGTGCCAAAAATTAAAGTTGTAAAACTACAAATGTAATTGCGTGATACGTAGCACTAATTTGTGGTGAAGAAATGAGAGTTTAACCTGGAGTACATGCCTAATTGTTAAAAAATAATTTAGACACTGTCATCACAGTCAGTGTTTAAATTTGTGAAGACTGTTTCCACTCTGCATTGTAATACAGCTGAAAAGTTCTAAACAGTTTTCACAAAATGCTTTGAAATTTTTACATTAAATTCTGTTTCTAAAAGTTACATTTGGATAGCGTAATTTTATCTTTCATGTTCATGCTTGCACAGTCTGTAGCCAACGAGCACGCAATCAAGAAGTCTTTTAAACACCTCATTCCCACAGAGCAATCAACACAAATGTTTCTGCTCAGGAAAAGCAGCACAAGTCCATGAAATTTCATTTTGCTGAGAAACATTCAGACGAGTTCTGTTAGATTATTCTAAAAATCATTGTGAGATACAGGAAGGGGCTAGAAGGATGACACAGGCCATGTATAAACCCTCTGTTCCTCCCCGTGGCAGGATGTCTTCCCCTTTCAAGCATTCATAGTTTTGGGCTGTGAGGCACATCCATTATTTGTCCTGGGATGTCATCCAGGCGTTTGAGCAAACGATTCAGACATATCACCTCTTTATCAGAATGAGAATAGGATTTGCAGTCTCTTCCTCCTTCCTTGTTCTATTTTCCACAGGCAAGGCGAGAGAGAAGATGCAACCTGCTTTGCCTATCTGACAGAGCATGGTCTGAGACATGCCACAGGTAGATCTGGAGGCATCCAGGTGCCTCTTCAGCATACTTGTCCTTAGCACTCCTGTTTACTGTTCTGCTTACTTGTCTTGAATTGGAAAACACATGCAGGAGCTAATGAAACAAACCACACTGAGAGTTCTCACTGAAGTTTCACAAGGAGGTTCCCTCAATCCTTTCTAAGATTCTTAGTGAAAAACCCATACTTGGGTATTTGGGCAAGAATCCCCTCGCCTCCTGAAAGCCAAACCTGGGTCCAGAGATCAACCCCTCACCTCCTAGAGCCAAACGTGAAGTTTCTAGATCACCTTTCATGTAATCAAGGGCATCTAGTTCAAAGTAGCCAGCAAGTCTCCCTTTGTGGTCAAAGGGGAGTGTCCTGGGGGACCCACCTTTGCTGAGCGCACAGCATGGCTGAGCTAAGCAATCCTTCCAAGAGAGTGTTTGCTTTTTCTACCAACATAAACCACAGCTTCTAGATGATCACAGGTAGGTGTGATGTATCAGCCCTCATGCCATTTCTCTGGATGATAGCCACAGCTTTCTCCTCTCATGACAGCTGAAAATAGTCCACTAATCCTTTATGTCCTTCCACTTGTAGAGGGATTGTTTGTAGATTGCTACAAACATCCCCATGACTTCTCGTCTTGCAGGATCTGAAAATCACAAAAAAATGGACAGTCCAAGATCAAGAACAGATCAGCAAGTAGATAAAAACTGGGTAAACTGTGAGGTTTTTACTAGTTTATTTCAATTTGAAAATTATAAATTGTTAACAGGAGTTGAGCACAGAACTATCTTGAGTTTTCTGAAACCATTTCAAACAGGAGAATAGCTATAATTTGTGTATGGTACTTGGACTGTGGGTTACTCCAGTACAGAAAAAAAATTAAATGTATATAAGCACCCAAGAAAAATGCACTCATTTGTTTAAAGAAAGTACAGAGCTGTATAAGTTAAAAGATGTGGCAGTGTTATGGGTTAGGTGATATGTTTATTATTTGTTTAGTAAGTTGGATTGAGAAACTATTGACTGGGTTTGATGTACCACTCTTAATAGGTAGAGTAAAAAGATTATAGTCCAAGTCAGATTGTGATTTCTGTGGTCTTTAGATGATTAGTTACTGATGAAGACATGGCTGCCTCTGCAGAATTCAGGTCCAACATTTTTGTATAAAATTTTATTGAAAATGTTATTTTGCACTTCATTATTAAATTTTAGTTTAAGGTATATATTACAGTGTTTTTTGAGGAACTATTGGTGAACTAAAAAACTCCCATACTACTCTTTTTCCTACAGAAATTCTTTTGAATTACATTGATAGTATAGCAGTTTATGTTAACAACTGTAGTAAATACAGAATATAATTCTCGGTTAAAATCAAAATAAGGGACATGCGGAAAAGCATTGGTGAAGGACACCCAAGGATAAACGGGTTAAATGCTGTAGTCCAAAGTGATGAAGCTTAACATTTTCAATACAAACACCACTTGGTCTTATGACTCAGTATTGCTCTCCTGTGCTATTGGCAGTAGAGTGCCTAATACTTCCTTTGGTGGAACTCACATAAGTTTAGTTTAAAAGAGTGATATTTTTTTTTTTTCCATAAGGGAAAACTAGAGCAGAAGATAGTAAAACTTAGTAGATTTTAAATTGTGGTTCAGGGATTAAAGCAATTACTTTTAAAGAGTCATAAACTGATATGTTGCTGAAATTTGTCTCTTTCCTCCCTCAAGCTGTCATACCCCAGGCAATTGCCTTCACATCATGTATAGCATTACTTCTTATCTCTCCAGCCAATGAGAGCATCTCCCAGCCAGGGACACACTCAAAATGAGCAAAGACTTTCAGGGCATTTCCAGTTCATCCTCTTTTTTCTGTTCTTTCTCCTAACAGGATTGTGGCTTATAATGCTGTTTCACAACCAGCAGGTACACATTACCCTTGTTAACATGTTTTGCACTCGCTCACATAGAGAAATAGCTCTAAGGATGAGCAAAAGGAAGAAGAACTTGACCTGTTGGCCTAAGCAACTTAGCAAGGTCATCAATTCAGTGCTGACATCTGCCTCCAATCCACAGATGGTGCTGCTCTAAGGATTTTCGGAACCTATTAAAGCAGGGGGAGGAGGAAAACAAGCTCTCATTACCCACTGGTGAAAAGGGAAATAGACATGTATACTCGTGTTATAATTCATATTCATGTCAGAGAGGTGAATAGATCATTTTCTCCTATACAAAACATAGATATGGAACTGTTAGGACAGTCAGAATGGCTTTATTGCTCCGTTCTGAGTCACACACACACTCTGTTATCTTATTTTCTGTACAGACAGCTCTACTGACATATGCACATACAGAAATAGAAAGAGAGCATTACAGAAACTAGACTAATTCCGTGACATAACAAAAATCCCTGGGAAAGTTTTATTGTCTAGTCTAGTAATGTGATCACAGAGTACTGACTATAGCACTGGCTTACAGAGAAATATGTGAGGGAATGGGAGGGGCTTGTGGGAAAGGTTTTCATATTTCAGGTGGAGAGGAAGCATTTATCAGGTGGATTTTATTTTTTTTTTTTTTTTAAAGCTAACGATGCCTGCTTTGGACTTTGTGAGATAGCTGAAGGAACTTTTCAGAAGTGGTTCTGGTCAGCCTAGTGTGATGATAACTCACTGTGCTCCATGCTTACACAAGTACAGTGCTTATACTAGTAGAAATAGGCAGCTGAAACCTTACCAGATAGGTGAGGAAAGCATAATCTCTGATGTTTTGTAATGAGCCATTCTTGATGTATCTTTTCCATTGCTTACATGTTTTCTGATTGTAGGTCATGTTTTCAAACTCTAACATTTACAGTTTCAGGGAATGTTCAGTAATTTTATTTAAACTATTAAAAATAAATAAATTTACCAAATCTTTTTTTTTCCTCCTCTCCTCTCTCCTCTCCTCTCCTCTCTTCTCCTCTCCTCTCCTCTCCTCTCCTCTCCTCTCCTTCCCGTACCTCTACAAAATCACAGTTTCTTACAGGAGTATTTGTATCCATAGACATGAGGGGTGTGAGACCCTCAGAGGTCTGATTATGAGTGTGGAGTTCAAATAAAAGATCCTTTCCATGCTTTTTAAAAAACATCAAAATTATGTCTGTTACATTCACTCAGCTCATGAACAAAAACTGAAGCAAATTAAGAGCAACAGAAGTAAAAGTGACCAGCCCACACTGCTTTGGAGTACAAATAGCATGGGTAAGAGTTTTAACTGAAGCCTAATGCAAGGCTAGAGAGGCTCTGGCTGGTATATTAGCCTTTTCACATTGATTCTGTATAGCATATATTTCTACAGATCTCTGCTTCCCTCCCTCCAGGGTTTACTCTTTTTCCCACTACCCTTTTCTCTCTCTTCTTCACCTCCTTCTGCCATTTATGGATTTTGATTGACGAGAGTTAAATGGCATGCAACCAGCCTCTAAAGCAGCAGCTGGGTCTGGCAGTCCTTCCATGTGACATATAGGGATATCTTCAAATACTCCATTATGTGATAAATCATCATCCCAGCTGCCTGATATATGAGTGATTGGATAATTCCATGTGTCTGTTTTGACCCAAAGCTGCTTTTGCTAAGACTGTATTTTTCCTTCTGCTGCCTCCAGCTTCCTATTTACTTTCAAGATGTCTCTCTGTCATTTACATAGGTGCAGGTCAGTCGGGGTGGCCTTTCCTCCTCCTGGTACCTTGGTGCTGTCTCCCGTGGGCAGAGGCAGCAGTGGCACAGAGCAGCTGTCCACATCTGGGCCTGCAGCCCTCCGAGTGATCAGCAGAGCCCTTACCCCCTGCTGCAGGTTATGAATAACCCTTGCTGAAGCCCACAGGAGTTATTTGCAACCCATGAGGAGGAAACAGGGCCAAAACCAACCAGAGGCAGACCTGTAAATTTCCTGACACTGCAGGCAGATAGGCACAGCAGGGATGAACAGCGTTGTGCACCCAGGCTGGTACAAACGGAGCTCTGCTCCAAGGTCATAACCAACAGTGCACAGTTGGTTCTAATTAAAAAAATAAAAAAAAAGAAAAAACCCCATTAGGCAAACAACAAACCCCCTCAAATTAGAAGTTCCTCTTTTGTTTTTGCAAAGCACAGAGTTAGTCTTACAGAAGATTTGGACTCATCATCAGGATTTCTGAGATTTATGACTGGGCTTTGGGGGTAGCACAAACAGTGTTGTTGAAACTTAGAAGAAAAGCAAGAAACATTATTGTGCTAATCATTTTTTTACTAATGAAACACATTGATTTAATATATTTTAACTGTTTTTTCCATCTCTCATACAATAAATAGATATTTCTATGAAGTAATAAAATGCAAAGTACTATCTAGTTCTTTCAAATCCATTCACAGCTTGGTGAGAATTTGGGAAATGACGTAATTGTACAGACTGTTTTCTCCCAGATGTTTAAAAGGCATCTTTGATTTTCCAGGGAAAAACACACACCTTTCAGAATACATACGCATGTCAGTGTACTTTGCAACCTAAAAAAATTTTGTAAGTTAAAATTTTGCTTACAGGTATTTTTAAAAAATCATCTGTCTTGAAAAACTGCTAAATAAGATCACTTTGGTAGATATCCAGGGCAGGAATTCTTTGATAAAAATTCACCTAGTAAATATTTTGGATTAAATAATTGAAGCATTCTGTTATGGATTTTTAAAAATTCCTGTATCCACTGAGTTGTGCAGTCTGAAAGTCCAGTGCACCTTCAGGAAAGAAAACTCTGGTGAATGGACACTCACTGTCAGGATAGTCCAGCTCCACATCCGTTGAAAATCTCCTCCATACTTTAGGGAGGCTGTGACTTTGATATTTTTGCAGAAGTGGTCCAAGGTGTCTAGGAGTGCAGTAAGAAAATCCCATTGTAGTAGTAGCCAGGGTATCCCAGGCAAGTTTAGTATAACCTTCAGATTGTTGAGGATGCTGCCCTACATGTCTTAACTGCATTCAGGGGCACTCTGTAAATTACTGCCCCTCTTTTTCAAAAGACCAAAGGCATGTATATTTTTTGCATATATTTTTTGTAAAGTGCAGGGAAACATGAGGCTCCTGACTCACCATATGTGTGTGACACATCCATCAAAAGCAGCTTCTGGGTTTAAATGATCAGGAAGAAAACCAAATCTGTTGTTAGAGCCTGGAGGTCCTTGCAAGAGCTTATGGAAATCAACTGAATGTTATTGAATACTTGCTCCAAATAATATATTTATTTTGCTTCTTTCAATTTTAGAACCAAGACCCATCTGGGGCCAGATTCACTGGTCTGCTTTGGCTGTACTGCACTGTTTGGGTGATGTAAAACATCTGTAAACTTGAATTGACTGGGCTTGTTGGGGTTGGCTCCCTGTCAGGTTTACAGCTGCTTCACACTGCCAGGGCAGTGCACAAAGTCTAAGCAGACAGGTCTGTCTCTTCTTGCTGCTGTGAGGCACAGGGCAGCTGAGAATCAGAGCCATTGGCAGGAAGCAAACATTATTTCTAGTGGGAAAGAATAATTATATAAGGGTGGGGCAAGGAAAAAAATTATCATTGTTATGTGCAATTTTAGGGAAGGAAAAGCAAGTCAGTAAAATTTCTCTGGAGAATTTTTCCAGTTTAAAAAAAAAAATCCCAGATAGTTTCTGGTACACTGGTACATTCTCCGCTGTTACATGGATAGCTAAAAGGAAATGGATGGATCACTTTGGGAATTAGCACCAGAATCTGTCAATGGCATTATGTTTTGACTCTTGACTGCATCCAAGAGCAGTTCCTAAGGAATTTTAATATCTTTGTTGCTCCCAGGAATGTCTTGTTAGTAGGTCCCTATGTTTTATGAATGGAGACACGCAGACCAAATGTCTGCTGACAGGCAAGGACAGAAGGTGAATGTGGGGAAAAGTCACATGCCATTTCATGGCAAAGGACAAACATGTTAGCACATGCATTAAAAATGAAGTAGCAGTGCACTGTGTCAGTATATATATTTTAGTTTTAGTGTGAGTACAAGTTTCAACTGCGTCATTCTCGTCTTGGCTTTCTTTCCACATCTGGTAGCTGCTGCTCCGTAAATAGCTCCCGACCTTACCAAAATTTACTTGCAGTCTTCTCGCTTCAGGCTTCAGGTCACTCATTGTTAATGAGTGTATTAGATAATAGATGTTAACTCCAGCACACTGCAGTGTTTCAGTAGAGTGCATTCCCCAGCAATGAACACAAAGTGTCACTGTGACCACACACTAATAATTCCAAGAAATATAGAAACTTTTGCCTAATTTTCAATTTATTTACTTGTCATATGTGTGCTCATTTGGAACTTCTAGCATTAATTATCTTTGCTCCAAGTTGGGCCAGTCTGGAATTCTAATTAACTTAATTTTTTACAATTCATGTCTCTGAGGTCTTAGTGTACTTTGGAGCTGAAGTCTGGGCTGTACATAATCAAGGCAGAAAAGAGACAGGTGGCAATATTGTACATTTCAATTGCCTTGTCTGATGTGCCCCTTTTGTAGAATAATGAACATTGGAGAAACAAATTGGTCTGTCAGAGTCAATAACAACCCAACACCCTGAGCTGCTGGTCACTAATGCTTCCTGTATTTAATCAATGTGCTGCAGGAGATGTTCTGTTCAAAACAGTTAAAGATGAGCAGCAGCAGCAACAGATTTGGCAGCAGGACTGGGAGAGAGAGTGAAAACATCCACAGGGTTGGAGTTTCCGTGTGCTAGGGAAGAGACGAGCCAAATAAAAACAAAGTGCTTAAAGCCTGCAAAGAAACAAAGATTCACTGTCCTGTTGGTAGAGGAGGAAGAGGATGACAGTTCTTTTCTCTAAAATGAGTAAACAGAATATTTCTACAAGAAAGCACAACAGGAAAAGACCACACTATGAATGTCCACAATTAAACCTTTAAAACAATCAACATGAAAAATAAGAGGTTGATAATATTATTTTTTTTTCCTCCAGTCATGGTCAGAAAGCCTGAGTTACCAACCCAATTAATGCTGGTAGTAATGTTCAAGACAACAAATTGTCATTTGAAGCAAATTGTCACGAAAGCAAAACAAATAGGGAAAATCTTGCGATGACATAGCTTTTAAATCATGTTCATAAGTAGCTTCTGAAACAATTAAGTAAGCAAACAGAAAACACCTTCTTTGCAGGAAAAGGATAAAAAGTGATTTATGCCCAACACACTGGATCAACAATTTTTTTCAATGGGTCTTATGGCATAAATCTGGACAGATGAAGGGTACTTATGATTGTGCACTCAGGGAAAAAACAGAAGTTAACAAGAACAGATAAAACCCCCTTTTCTTACTGAAAACTAAAGCTCAAAAGTAACAACTTACACCTATGAGCTATTTTCTAGAAAAACAGCCTTAGTGGTCAGAGCAGACCATTAAGGAATTTCTTTTCCCCTCTGCACCTTGCCTGGACAACATGTTGGGGGTTTCTATATCTCTTAGAAAAGAACAATAAATAAGTCTAAATCAACTTACTCCTAGGAGTTTGAAAGCATATATATGCAAGCTACACTTTTGAGTTGCTTTACAGTGGGAAATATGAAACTCTCACAGAACTGAGATGGACCAGTCCTTGTCTTGAAAACCTCACAAAAATGAAACATGAAAAGAGTTGGAACAAGGGAAGCTTGACAGGAATTAACATTCCCAGAGAATCTCATAAAGATTTATAGGATGGGACTCTGATAACTTTATCAGTCTGAAGTCCATTGTTTCTAGTCTAAGCTAGACACTTATGCACTCAAAATTGACTGAAATAAGTAGAGATTTTCAAAGGTTAGTACATCTCTGGTAATTTGTACAGATTTTGTAAGATGAAAAGTACTTCTCTTTCTCCATTGAGAGCCCAATGCCATTTTTTCTGAATACTCAGGAAGTTCCTCTCTGACTTTTTCTACTTTTACTTTAAACTGGAGTTTTTGCCTTCATTCATATCAGACAGATTTTGTGGATAAGGATGACATTTAATGAAAATTTGCAGGAATAGTCTAGTGTTTCCCAAAGAAAAGAATAAAGATAACAAGAACTGGGTAAATTATTCTTCATATGGTGATAATTTATAAAATTTGTAAATAGTTTCTTTTCATTGGAGCAGGACTGGAAGAGTAAATGAGAGAGCTGGATCCACACGTAAGAGATTACAGATATTTTCATTTTTAGAATAAAATATTTATCCTGTTAAAAAAATGTTGGGATAAAATCAAATTTTAAAATTACTCACTCAAGACAGGTTTGTCTTCCAACAAATTTAAAGCACAGGAGTATAAAAGCTCTTGTGAAAGATCTACAGATTTAGATGTAGATGTATTTATATCCCTTTATAAAAGCTTGAGAAAAAATATTTCTTTTTAGTAGCCATTCCTTAAGTATGATCGTCATTAGTTGATTTGATAAATAAAGAAGAAATTATCCATACTAACCCAGTAAATTGGAAAATACTAAGACCAAACTCTTCACCCTGGAGAATCACAGTTATTCACAATTATTATGCCAACTTACATACCTCTGAACAAACATTTAAATCCAATTCTTTCATCAGTGGTGGAATAGCAGCAGATACAACTGACACAACAGCAGAAAGAACTGTTGCAGATTCCCAGGACAGAGAATGAAATTAAGGAAACAGTATTTGTGTTGGAAGCGGGAAAGCCTATGCCCCCGATGGAGTTGCTGTGGAATTTTTAAATACATTTGAAAGTGAAATCATATCAGGCTTACAGGACTGTGTCACCAAGCTTTGGAGAGGATCGCTCCCAGACTCCCACAGGGAAGTAACTGCCTTTCTGCTTCTCAAACTGGATTATGATCCTCTGGAGGGGATATCCTTTCTGTAATTAAGGTTACAACCACAGTCCCATTTTATGGCTGATTTTGATATTCAGTATGAAACTTCTATATGACTACTCAATAGAATCCAACAAAATAACCGGAGAATCTGCTCGAATCTTACAGAAATATACATTAGTAGCTCTTATTTCTAACTGTGATTACAAAAACACACAGATGTACAATTTTTTTGTCCTCAAATGGTTAACACAAATTTCTCTTAAAGTATTTAAAAGCACTATTTTCAAGGAACAACTATATTTAGTTGTCAGACACCATCCCACAAAAAAAAAGGAGCAAAGACATTTTGTCGGAGTCCAACAGGTTTAAACTTTAACAAATATCCTCCAGCTGGAAAAGAACAACAAAACAAAGCAGAAAGCTTACATTTAGCCAGGCAAAATATTTCCCCACTAATGTGAGCAATGATGATGGAAAGATGGAATTTATACTCTATATTAATTCAGGTGAAATAAACAGTGAGCAGAACTCCTACACTATCCAGTAATTCTTATCGGCAATTTCAAAAATTAAGCAAAACAATATGCTCCCTTACCTAGCCTCAAAACATTTATTCAAAACATTTATGGTGTTTTGGTGTTTTTTTTTTTTTTTTTTGTTTTTTTTTTTGTTTTGTTTTTTTTTTTTTTTTGTTTTTGTTTTTGTTTTTTTTTTACAAAAACACAAGATTTAGAAGTTTCTTGCCAAGAATTATAGACTGCACCTCAGGCTGAGAAGCCTCATTTACAGACGCAACTCCATGTAAGTCAAAGGATCTACCTCCTTTTTTATTGGTGGCCGTAAGAAAATAGTACAGGACCTCACATCATCTTCTCATTGATAAGAATTTTCTGGTGCCATAGAAACACATGTGTGAATAGGAAAGTTTTTTGGGAATTTACCAAAGCCTAACTTGCCAGCACGTGCATAATGTCCTGAAGCATTTTAAAGCAGACCAGAGAGTATCTCCTATTTGTCCACTTATTAACAGCCCTCTTCTCCCTAAGGCCTTTGGAGGCAACCTCTATTAATTGTGGAATGATTTTGACATGATGACTCTCAAGGATATTTGTAATGAAAGAATATTTAGGCCCTTTGAGAGATTAGTGAAATATAAGCCATACACCAAAACAACACGTTTATAGATATTTACAAATAAGACATTATCTGTGGGAGATAAATTGAGGAATTTTTGTACCCCTGAGCTCATTCCCTTCAAATGCTAGCTTTTAATTATGGATAAAGATCATGAAAAGTATCTGCACTTGATATCCTTTTAGGATGAATAAATTCAGGCGAGATAAAAGCTAAGATCAAGTGCGAAAGCAATCTGGATCAAGAATTCTCTGATGAAGAATGGATTGAGATATGTAATCAAACAAAAACAATCTCCATTAGTGTAAGATACCAAATGTTTATATTTAATGTTATTCATAGAATATGTATGACTACAGAAAGTATGTGCTAAGTAAATAGTGACAATGATGATATATATATGAAATGTAATTTTGAAAAGCAGTCTCAGCATGTGTGATAGGACTCAAAGCATTCAGCAAGTCTAACCCAAGGTTGCAAAATTTTTTTCATCTGGAAAAAATAATTAGTGAAGAAGCCAGAATCTCTAAAATATTTTGATAAAATATGGAATGTTAGAATAATTACACTAGAATTAAAACAGAGAAGATGATCTATAGACTACATTACCACGCATGCTTATAAAAAAAAAAAAAGAAAACTATCTGTTAAATAAAATAAACTCACACATGTTTTAAGTTAGCTTTGCTGTGGAAATACTTTTTACAGCCAGCTAAAGCCCTATATACTAAACTCAATTTTCTGTATTTGCACCTAAAAAAAGGTCCTCATTGTTCCAGACATGCAGAAATAATGACAAGATGCGAGGGATGTAGTTTAATTTGTCTGCGACTTTATTAACTGAACTCACCTGGGAATCACTCAGCAATAACATACTCGGTGCAGGTCATAATTTCTTCTTCACTTGTTTCCACACATTTGGGGAGAGCTGTCACTCATAACAGGGACCCCACTGCCCTCCCCTGCAAGGAAGGTAAAGAGGGTGATGCCTATTTGCTGCAAGAGCCTCTCTTCTTCAGCCTCTTTTGCAAGCAGCTGCTCTTTGATTTCCTCCTAACCCTGGTTTATCAAGGAAGGAGATGCCCTGGGGAGCAAACAGAGGCACTGGTCACCTGTCACCAGGAAACACCAGCAATTATCTGGGCTGCCCTGTCCAGGTTCCCAGACATCTAATCATTCTCATGACAACCAGAAATACCAGTGAGGAGGTGGAGCCCTCTCCCCTGGATGGCTTGTGTATCCCAATGATTGTTGTTTCTTTGTAGGAGTTCATAAGAGGTGATCCCATCCCTGAACACACACATCTAGCCTCTTCATAGTGCATGCACCATCAAGGTCTTACTTGTCTATTCAGACCTTTTGGTATGTTAGCACACATCTCCCACCACTCACAAAAACATTCTCATTCACAGCACTACATTTTAACTCCTTTCTCCCTTTCCCAGTTCCTTTTTATACAAAGTGCACTGGAAATAACTTCTGGCATACAAACCTCCTTTCTGGGCAATCCTATCGAACTGGTTAAAGGATTATCCAACATTCAAGACCCATCTCCCATTAGTTAATTTGTCTTTAATAATAAATAAGTTCTGGTAAGGAATTAGGAGTTTGTTATATCACCAACTGTCTTAGTCAATGCCTGAAATCTTACCAGTTTAAAAAGAATGAGCAGCTGATAAAGACAGAATATCTGCTCTGTCTTTAAACTGAACATGTTATGTGAAAGATTATATTGAAGGAAGGATATTTCTTTCACTGGAGAAATAGGCAGGTATGTTGTACATGTTGGGTTGTATATGTTCCCCAATCTACCTTTCCCAGAAAAATGAATAGGCTAAAGTACCTCACAGAAAGATTGGCATCCATGAAACAGTAAGTCCCAGATCACATTTATTCAATATCTCATTGGGAGAGGATTAACAACACCTCTTTGAACACCAGGTCATGGGTAGCACAGACTATTAATGGAAAATTGTTGACTTCTGCTGCATGCTTACAAGTGCCTCGGTTTACCAGTGGCTGCCTGAGACTTTAACCACAGCTGTTCTTGCACTCCCCTTTTTTCAGTTTTAGTGCTCAGCACTGATAGCTTAGCTGGACCATTTTTGTTTTCCCAGGGCTCTGTTCATGTCTTTAACTATAGATGTCTATTACCATCTGAGATGTTGAGGTATTCTGTGACATTCTGCTTCTCCAGAAAGGCAAAGGACTCCTTGTGCCACATCCATGAGCTCTAGGAGGATTCATGCAACGCTATGGGGTGTCTCAAACATACTAGGTAACTCTAGGTGCACCTGTCAACAAGCACCTAAAATTCAATGGTTGCATTATCTTCTACTCGGCTGCATAAATCTTTGTCATTTCTTTGTACAACGATAGCTTGGTTTGTCCAGGAGTGAATATCTAATTATTTTGGTCTCAGCAATTTTCTTTGCACTGATCCAATAATATTGCTTGCAAATTATAAATTATAAAATATAAAATGGTTGCAAAAACCAACTCTTGCTCAACCCCCAGCCAGGAAAAAGACAAGCATTCACCTATGGGATGTGCATCTTGCCACATAAACATTCCGTGTTAGAAAAGGTCTCTCAGCAGTCTCTTTTCCCCCTCTCTCTCCCCACAATGGAATCCTAGCTGCTGAAACAGTTCCATTTTTCTATCTAAGCTGACTTTTGCTCCTTTTATCTTTCCATCATCTTCACAGCTGCCTCGTGACTACTGTTCAGAAGCTGCGTACTGTTCCAGAGTGGACATTATAAGGGCTGGAACATTTCTGCCTTTTCCAACCCACACAGGGAAAGGGAACAGAGCCCCATTATATTGTTAATTTAGCTTCCTTTTTTCTGTGCATGTGGAAAGGTTTTTCTTGATCTGCTCAAGACCTGTTGCTTTTTCTGCACCCAATTTCCTGAACAGATACCTTTTGACCCTGAGCCAGAAGAAAAACAAAAAAAATGTTCAGCTGTAATATCAGCCATGCTGCTTCTGTTCCTACTTGCCTACCCTCTAAAGAAAGTTTCAATTTAATTTTCCTTTGAGCCTTACTGCCATTGTGCAACAGCCACCAATTCCCTCACTGCAAACCCACAGAGGGCTTTGGCCAGCTCCCCAATTTATCTTCTACGGAACCCTGAAGGCTGATATGAGAAGCATTTGTATCTGGATGAAGTTAGTAAGTTCCTCTGCTGCCTCCTTGTAGGTAGTTGCTGTATTTACTTTCTCCCAGGTGCATTGAGCAAACAATTTTTTTACCATCGCCTCTTCCTTTCACCTATTCCTCAGCAAGATGCCAGCTCAGGCACTATATCCCTTTCTCATCATTTTTTCAGACAAACCCTCTTACTCCACTATAGTTCTGCTCCCACTGAAGCTAACTGGAGATTGGCCATTTGTCCAAGCCAACAGGGAATGTGAAAACTAAGAGCAAAGCCTAATGAAGCTTGGAGAGAACAACCATGTTGTGCCTAATTGCATTCAGGATTTTTCAAGCATTTTCCTTCCTAACTCACACTGCACGATCAAACTCATTGGAGGCATGCTCTGCTGACTGATGCACCAGTTACAGCTTGCACACAGGTTTCCATCTAGGGCTGCCTTCTGACCCGGACATTTGTGACAGAGGGAGCACACACACACACACTGCCTTAACAGCAGCCCACTTGCAAAGCTCCCAGAAATGGGAAACCTTCTACTGCTGCCTGTGCAGTTCGGATGAAGTCCCAGAGCAGACATTTACAACTGACATAGCATTGCTCACAATTTACTCTGCTCCTTGGTCAGGCTCTGAGATCTCTTTTTTCCCTGAAAGATTGTAGGGGAACATGGTTTTCTTCCTCCTCTGAGATCTTTAAGTCTGTTTAACTAAGAGATTGGCTAGAAATCTGCCAGCACAAAAATATGAGTAAAATGCTGCACTTGTCTAATGAGGATACCAGAGAGTTTTGAAGAAATGCTAGGGGTCTGCCAATATCTATTTATATTGAAGGTGCCCATGGCATTCATAATGTACAATAAATAAGAGCAGTCATTCCAAAACACCATAATAAAATGTTCACAACTTAAAAGTAAATACTAGTCAAAATTATTTGCTGCATTATTACTCTCACACAAAGGTATTTGTAATTGGTGCCATAATCAAAATTCTTTATTAAGATGACCCTCCAAATAGAAAAGGTTTGTGTTGATCTACTTGAATTGTTTTGCTGTGAAATAAAATTGTTAAGAACTCATTTCCAAAGGATAAGAAATGGGAGGCAGCTACCCTTCTTTTTCCTTTCTTTTTTTTTTTTTTTTTTTAATAATGCTTAATTCCTGCTACATGAATTAAATAGATAAGGCTGCAAGCAGCTGCTCCCCACCAAAACACTTCACAGTTACATGATAAAATGTAGGTGATAACATTGCAGTGCTGTAAAACAAGGTTGTAGAAACGTGGGCATGTACTGACAAATTTGCCTTTAAATCTGCTTTGCTAATATTTATAGGCATGAAATCTTAAAGCACCTTTAATGTTCCTATAATCCTGCCCATTTGACAGCTTTTACATAATTTTATAGGGAAAGGTGACCTGATCATCCCAGGCTGTTGACAGTGCAGCTGAAATGGCCCTCCAATAAATGAAGCAGGATTAGCTAGACACTATGGCAAACAACAGCTCATAATATGCATCAAGAAATTTCCATAGCACATCGGATCTTTGTCTTCAATGACACACGGATCATGACGGGATTACAAGAACACATTTCCCTAGACACTTGATAAGTTTTAACGTAAAAGTATAGCATAAAAGGCTCCCTTCACATAGATTCTGTTTTCCATATTAGAAAGAAATTGCTTTCAATCTGGAAAACTAGAGGCATAGTTTTAAGCTGAATTATAATATTAACTTATACTGCTCAGTGTAGCTGTGCTCCCTCACACTTTGAATACATTTATGAGTTTATTCAGTTAAAATTATAAAACACTACAAATTTTTTTTTTTCCTGTGGTAAAAGTCACTATTGACAATAAACAAATCTTGATGAAGGCTGTGATAAAACTATGCAGAAGTTTTTCTAAAGCTCTCATGCTTCTCTATAGAACACCTTACACAAAATGCTAGCTATATGCCTCCTAGGTTTACGTATTAATGTCAAGAAAAGGTTTTGATGCCTGCTGCCAATTCATACCAAAGCTACTATGTGCTATAAATTTAGTTTATATTGGGGTAATTAGCAGTGACATGGCCAGATTGTATTAATACCTCTGCTCCTATTGCTTAGCCTAGGTACTTTACAATTTGAATGCCACAAAATATCAATACTGATGCTTTATGGCATCATGCCAGAGCAGCCTGAGGACAAGCAAAGAAGAATTGGTTGACAGTTTTTGTTCGAGCATAGAGTTTGTTTGGTCTCATAAGACATTTATGAGGTCAATTGGATGTCATTTAGAATATCAGGAGAGAAACATGTTTAAACTACACACCATGTCCCACTAGGAACACGGAACTCTGTGAGCAAATACTAAAAAGGCATTGTGTGTGCTGCAGAGATAAGAAAGAAAAAAAGACTGGGCTAAGGGTGAAAAAAAGGGATCTTCCCCAGAGTAACAACTGTTCCTTTGACAATCCACAGAAAGAAATTAGGCAAAAAGAAAAACAAAACCACATGCAAACACAAAAAATCTTTGAAAACAGCAAACATTAATTTTCCCTTAAAATAAAGTCTGTACTGATGATATAGATGCTTGCTCAAGACTTAACAGGGGACTAAGACTCTGAAACATTTAGAGAAAAGCTTAGTATGTGTTTTCCAGAATTTTCCTTGGTATCAGAATAGCAATGAACACTGATAAAATGGAAAAAATAAAACAACACTCAGTTACTATACTGGAATTTTCTATCATTAATCTGACATATGTCCTCCTAGAAAAGTATTGTATTGTTCTGTGTCTTCATTTTCCTTCTGCTAAAAGTTAGGGTGAGTCGTATTTAAGTATATTTTGAGTACTTTGCCAATTCCATGTTCATAGGAGACAAATATAATAACATAAAAAATGATTTTAGCATTCACTGTTATAAAAAGGCAAAAGTCAAATTCTATTGTTGATTTTTAAAGATCGTCTAATTCCAAGGCTTCTGCCATGGGCAGGGACATCTGCTCAAGGTCCCATCCATCCTGACATTGAACATGTTCAGTAATGGGGCATCCACAACTTCTTTGGACAACTTGTTCCAGTGCCTCCCTATGCTTATAAAACTTATCGAAGATTTGTGGGTTTTTTGTTTTGTTTTTTAATTAAATATGTTTAAGATGTAACTACCTCCTTTGGGTTGAGCTCTTAAAATCAACATGAACACATATCAACAGAAAAAAAAAAATCACTACTTACAAATTTCATGTCTTCACATAAGAGTTAGGACATTTTCAGCTGTCTTCCTGAAAAAAAAGGGCAATGCAATATGGCTGATGAACTAGTGGCCGCCTTACCTAGCTACTTAGAGGACACGGTCTCAAGCTACATCAGGGAGGGTATAGGTTGGATATTAGGAAAAAAATTTTCACCGAAAGAATAATAAAGTACTGGAATGCTCTTTCCAGGGAGATGGTAGAATCATCATCTCTGGATGTGTTTATAAAAAGGCTGGACATGGCACTTGGTGCTATAGTCTAGTTGAGGTGTTAGGGCATAGGTTGGACTCAATGATCTTAGAGGTCCCTTCTAACCTCATTATTCTGTGATTCTGTACTTTCTCTACTGTCATGTCTACTGGTGAATCCCAACCAACATTTATTTATATTTCTTAAAAAGTGTTTCTCTGGCTTTCTGCATTACTTTATGCAGTACACAAAATATGCTACACAGGTTCCAGCAGAGAACCTGCAAGTTTACTACCCATGGGTGAAATTCACCCCATTAATCAAGGGTAAAAATAGATGCTTCCAGACTGTGACTTTCCCCAGCCACCTAAGGTGGGTGTTCTGGAAATGCCAAGCATTGGCTGCAAGTGACCCCATAAACAGTGCACCCCCTGACTGTGGAGAGGACTTCAGTAATTCTGTTTACAGAATTGCAGTGCTAATGCTTGCTGTGGTATTTTTCTGGAATATAGAAAGAGTTTTGAGGTCAGGTGTTTAACTTCACTGTCTTAACCTGCTGTACATTTAGACTCTGTCTATTGCCCAGTGGTCTCCACCAAAAGAGATGCCCCCTGAAATTAAATATTTCTATGGGATATAGATTTGTATTCTTAGTCTTCCTTATTTGAATAACAGACTTGAACACAGGTCTCCCTCTTACTCAATGACTGCCAAAAAAAAAAAAAAAAAAAAAAGGCAGCAGGTTCCTTACTACTTAAAAAATCCCCCACAAAACACCACATAAAAAAACCAAAACCAGTTTCAGATAATCAGAATTGTCCTGACAATGAAAAGGGAAAAAAATTTTACATTTAAAAAAGTCACACAATGAAAACTGTTTTTTCTTACAGTTCTGTTTAACACTCTACAGCAGTATATAAGGTATTTCAGTGTTCAGATGGCAGGGCAATATGTCTTCTTAGCTGACCTGGCTGCTGGCAATTCTGGTACTAATTAAATAAGCTACACTGATTTAGCAACACAAAGGTAATACTACAAGATATGGTAAAACCTTCATACCAATGACTTTGCTGACAGAATGGAAGTCTCAAAATCACCGTGAAAATTTACTTTTCATAATCAATCATAATTTTATTACTTTTCTTCTTGTTCATTCATGTTTCATATTTAGAAAAAAAAATAGTGTTTTATAAAAGATTCAGAAGTTCTAAGAGTTTTTTATAGACTGGTAATCTACTCTTTATCTCTGGGTGTGCATAGTGTTAAAAGTGCACAGAGAGCTCCCAAAATATACTGAAAATAATTATTGTAATTGTTTTCAGGTGCTGAGATATTCATGTTGCTAGCATATTCGGTTATGGTTTGGGGAAACAGTGTGCATGATCATTTCCATGAAGTCCACCAAAAAATGAAGACTTTGCAAATGTAATTCTTATCCATATTCATATTCATATGTCACAAAACTACTCATATGCTGCCTTTAATGTTCTCAGAACTTAAAGCAGCATTAATATTATTGTAATGACAAACTAAGATGTATTTCAGGATATTTGCAATCATTTATGCTTCCTAAAAATTCTTTTTTGGTCTCTTATGTGCTCATTATTGTTACATAATAATCATTAATTTAGCAAAGCAGTACAGAAAAGAGGGACTACATTCTAATTCTATAAGAAAATAGACGGGGGGGTGGAAGTGGTATTTGTTTTTCTTTTAAAAATGGGTGTAATGATGAAAATATTCAAGCAAGCAGAGGGGTCAGCAGTCTCATCTTTTGCATGGAGCATAAGGAGTGAAGACAGTTAGGGAAATCATTGCCATTGCATGCTAGGTACTGTTATTCCATAGTAGAGAAAGTACTTTGGACATTACTTTAGAAGATCTGGAACTTTGACAAGACAAATCCAGAATGCTTCAAGTATTAAAAGGGTTAAGGGGAAAGAGTCTATCATCACCAGAAGATGGGGACTCAGAGTTCAGAGCACAGGACTATCTTTCTGATCTGAGTTTGCACAGTGCCAGAAGAAAGTGCCCTTTGACTGCCTTTATCTGCCCTAAACCACGTATCTTTACATGTAGGAGCACCTGGGAAAGATCACCACTCCAGGCTTCTACTACAATCCACAAAAGGAAACAAACACCTCTGGAGGATACTTCATGATATCTATTTTTGATGCTTATGTTATGGAAAGATGAAATCCTCTCTGAACATGACACATGGGCTGTCACTGCACTGAGGCACAGGCTGCTCCTCTGATGAGTGTGCACAGTGCCTGGAACAAGAGAGCTCTGGTCCCTGACTATCCCTAGCACAGCAAGATGCTGCTGCAATGGAAACATTACAGTCCTGAAAGTGCTGAGATCAGATGCCAGTGCCTTGGTAGTTTTGTAGAAGCAAGTCCTCTGAGAGACTGAGGGATGATAATTTTTGGTTGTGTTAATAATCTTTGAAGCTAAGAACTTTTGGTAGGGCAAAATGGAATTTACCAAGACTCCATGATTAACATCTCTAATCTTGAAAATACAGACAATATCACATATTTATTTAACAGCCCTTTCATCACGTTAGTGATGATAGTGTGAAACAAAAAGGCTGGAGAAGACATCACAGTGCAAAAATAATTATAATGAGGAACAGAGGGTTAGTAAATAAATCATCTTCTATGTTGCTTTCTTCTTTTCTCTTTCATTTTGGGTATGTTTTCACACACTGGTTCCAGGATTCATTTGCATTCCAAGTGTTCTTATTAAAGCATCACCATTTATTCTACAATATATACAAGATTTTCTATTTTTAAAATTCTATTTCAAGGCATGAGCTTGGCATAGAGTCAAATCCCAGGAGTGAGTTCCTTCTTTTTCTTTTAAAAAATAATCATAAAAAATTTTTCATTGGAACAGTTTTAGGTTACATGGAGAAAAAGAAGATGGTACTTTCATCCACTTGCTCCTGTTTTCTTCCCCATTCTGTAACACAGCATCTGCAAAAATGAAAATGAAAAAAGAAAAAATATGAAAGTTCCCTCTTTTTTTCCCCTGTTTTAGTCATTTAAAGTGCATATAAATATATCAATGAACATAAGAAAATTCAGTATCCATATCCAACATATTCTTTATTTTCACTTTCTAAACCTTGTGCATATATGCAGCACAGCACTGACCTGACATATTCTAGGGTCCCAGTTAAACTATGGCAGTCTGTCTAGTGAAAGTCTACATGCTGAAAAGAAATTTTAACCATTAATGTTCAGAAAGTTTGCTCTTTGTAGCAGTAAGGTATATAACAACACAAATATTCTTCCTACCAAAGAGGAACTTCATTTAAAAAAGCATATTCAGATTTACTTGTTAAAACATGACTGCATTGCAAGTTAAGTTCCACCTGGAGTTAAAAGCCTATGCTTTTCAAGGATTGAAATTAATGTTAACTTTTACTTACAGTCTGGAATAATTTTACTACAAACGGATTACATTAATTTCCTTGGAATGTAGCAATTTAATCAGGCATATAACCTCCCACACAATCAGGAAGGAAGAAACACACTAGCAGAAGTTGTCACTATTTGTCCTATGAACCACAAGATAAAATCCCAGAGTGCCCATACAGATTCAGCTGTCCTTGATAGCTGCTACCACTATTCTACCTTTAGAGACAGATAACTCCATGTGCAAGAGCTAACTTCACTAGCAGCTGCAGAACAGTAGCACATTTGTGTCCATTGGGCTTCCATTACCACAGTATCCAAGCACTTCATGAATAAGAAGAAATAAATTCTTCAAAAAAATGCAAAACTGGGAAATATTCTCTCCTTAAAAAAAAAAAAAAAAAAAAAAAAAAAAAAAAAAAAAGTGGTCAAGTGGAGTTCACAGTAATTAAGCATCTGCATTTCTGAGTTAGCAGCTATTTTCCATTTACATCAACTTCACCCTGAATTTTTGTTCCTTTACAATTCTTCAGGTTAGACCCTATCAATTGAGTTATCCCTGATTGCTGTGAGGGTCTGTAGCAAACTTTGAATGGTAAGCCAGATTTACACAGGTCCAGCTGAATGATTTCACAGAAGAGCATTTGTCACTATGCAGAGAATGAAAAAAGGTTTGGTGTTATTTGCAGGAAGAACCATATGTGTTACCATGAAACATAACGGCATGTGGGAATGAAAAATTATATTTTAGTATTAACATTTATTCTTTAAATTTTTATTGGGCAGATTGTTAAAAAAAAATTAAAAATAAACTTGCTTACACCATATTTTGGGTTACCTGGGGAGGAAAAGGATGGAACTGAACTCTGCTTTCAGTCAAATGCCTAAATCTCTATTCAACTATGAATGAGGGACAGAATTCAACTATGCAACTTTTTTTTTTATCAATGGAAACATACCAACATTTGTGTGATATTGTTTTCATATTTCAAACGTTTTGACAGTGAAAAAGGTGAAACCTTGTGTTTTAATTCATCTCAGCTGATAATCTGCATTTAATTTTATTATATTTAAACTAAACATAAAAAATTACTCTTCAAAGCATAGGCCTGGATGAAAATTAAATGCAAATAACAGTCTATGTTGCTTAATGATGTGAACAGTTTTGCTGGGGTTTTAGTAATATTTTTATTGAAGTAAGTAACCCAAGCCACAGAGGAGTCTAAGTACTTTTAACAGAGCTCAGTCTCAAATGCAATGAACAGACAGGAATCAAAAGTTCTTTTCACTGTGAACTTATGAGCAATCATAAGATCTTATCCTGTACTTCATTTGATCCTAAGTACTGAAAAGGCTGGACACTCACTTTTCCCCTTTATTTTTTTCTTGGTGCCCAAATAGCACAGGCAAGGACTCAATTCAGAATCCTGATCTATAAGTTTATAAAATTGTCTCTTGCAGTTTCTTGTTTTGAAAAGTTAGTACTGTGGCCAACAGAAAGTGCTGCTGTGCAGTTGGAAGTGTTGCTAAATCAAATCAAAAGATATTGCTAATTTTAATCCCGTCATAGCCTTGCTGTAAAATAGTTAGAACAGCACTCACTTCAGATAGCAGAAAATGTAGGAAACTGTTTAAACAAATCCCTTTGGAAATGTGGTTCCAGGCTGAATGGCAGTGGAAACAGCAGTGGGAAATTCCTTGTACCAAATACAGTATTCAAAATGCTGGATTCTTACTCCTCTTACATCCCTTTTCACGCACTGTGAAGTTACGTTCCTGAGGAATATCATAACCCATTATTTCAGGAGTTACTTAAAATTAAGTGAACAGTTTAAAGTTACAATTGAGCCTTCCTTTACAATCAGTAGAAATGGAAAACACCAACTCACCTCCCTACCTTCAATACCCATCCTGGGATGGGTTGAATTGCACTCTGGTTATGCCTGTCCCTCTGCTGATTAGAAAACGAGCCTTGGAGAGCACTTGAAGTGAGAGCCATGACTTTCACTTAGCTAATTTTCAGTAAATTAAATCCCACTCTTGCATTAATTATGCTTCTAGCTGCAGGGAAAATGGAAAGGAAAGGGAAAAGGTAGTTCTAATATAAACAGGATCAAGTCTACATCTTATAAAGTTAATAACCACACACAGCAAGGGCAGCAAAAGTTTTTGGAGCTCTGCAGCTGAATATGCTAACTCTGTATTTAGTCCTAGAAGTTTTAGTCTTGTTGAAAGAGTGCAAGGCTGATTATAATGGCCATGAAGCTGAGAGGCATGGGAGCATTTTCTTTTCAAGGAGTACATAATTTTTTTATTTTACTACAATCTCATTCACTTCAATTACATGAAAACATCTGAGTTTCACTAGCTTCAGAATGAAGATGAAAGTCATTGGGGCCATCACTCAAAAAAAAAAAATCCACAAAAGAGAAAGTTTAAGAATTTTAGTGCCAGCCTTAAGGAGATATCTTTGCTTCTTTCTTTTTCCTTCTAATGTATACATTCCTCTATAGATTGCAATATTTTTTTCCTACTAACTGAATTCTATCCTCTGATTCCTTTAGATCCTTTCATAACACCCACAAGTCAGCTGTGCAGCTGAGCATGAATTTGCTCTCTGGCGTTCTCCTCACCTTTGCTGGAACCTAATCTTTTCTGCCTATTGCATTTGCCTGACTCAAACTGTAGCTTTTCCCAGAGCAGTGAGTGCCTGTGATGCCCTTGCAAAGCATGTGTGGATTATGCCAACTACAAAATTCTGTATCCTGGGTTCAAGAATGTGTGGTTGAGCACATGTTTTTTTTTTAACGAAGCATGAAACATTAGTTTTAGGAAATGTCTTTCAGGAAAATAAGATTAAATTGCCATTGAATATTTTTGGTATGAGGATAAAAGTCTCCACAAAAAAATATTACCTGCATTTGTGTGTAAGAAGTAGAAGTGGCTGTGGTTATAGGAGCAAAACACGAGACCCAACTATTTTCTTGCCCTCTTTCCAGCCCTCTGGGATTTTGGCAGTATGAAACTTCAAAGGGATAAGTGGCTTATATAATCAAAGATAAGAATACAAAAGGAAGGACTGTGAAATGCCCAATCATCTCCTTAAGAATGCATTATGAACAAGTTAAATCAAGGAACAAAATTAATAGGAATAAATATGGTCAGCAAGAAATCTTAGATAAATAATAATAATGAAGTTAGGAGAGAGAATTAGACATAATTGCTGTATTAGTGAATTGCTAATGAAGCTGGAATGAAACTAGGTGGAAGAGATATATTTGTTGCCCATTGGCTCCTGCAGACTGGAGATAGTAAAATGGAAAAACACTGAAGACAGAAGAAAATTTAATGAAAGAAGACTGATCTGCCAAATCAGCATTAATGTGATCTTTTTCTTATAAGAAAGTGTAGGTAATATGACATTACCCTAACATTAGTGAAAGTGTTATAGTAGTCATCCTATAAGAGCCTACTTTTGCAAATTTATTTTTTTTTCTTTTTGTGTGTGTGTGTTTGGTTGGTTGGTTGGTTTGATTTGCTTGTTTGTTTTAATTAAGAATTTTTTCATGGATAAGGAGCGTGAACAAAAATAATATCAATCAATACTCTGATAATGACAGAATTATTCTTTTATTCTGCAATGCATTAAGAAAAATCCTTCAGTTCATTATCTCTAAAGTGGTGATTCATTGTCTATAAACCTTTATTTACAGCTATGCAATGGACTAAGGAATTTGACCAAACATACTGTGGGGTAGGGTATTTTCTTGTTTGTTATCAAACTAGCTTTTTACTCCCTCTTTGTTTCCTTGTCCCCTTCTTTCTAAAAAAAATCTTTTTCCCATCGCTGCTAAGCATGTGGTTACAGGGGAAAAAAATCCTATTCCCTAACTGATTTTCATTTAGTGCACCAAGAGCCTTAAGCCACTTTGTGTGCAGATTTCCAGTTTCAATTAGAATGGGTTTGCAGACATCAGATGATGTGAAAAATTATCTCATTTGAATCACATGAAACCAAACCACTATGACACTGCTGATGAGGAAAACAGTGGTCTCATCTTTCCTGTGGTGTGCCATCTCTATTAGACTTTGTAAACTGCGGCAGTTTGAAATCTTTAACCAGCCATTACTAATAAGCATATGTTAATTGTAGCAGAGATCATAAGCAGGTCAATTAGGAGGCAAAGACTGGAACAGAATGAAACATTCAGCTGGAGGGAGAATTCAGGGCAGGTGTCGGCCAGCATGCGCTGCCCTGGCAGGAGCTCTAAGCATCTTGGGTAGAGCTCATTTAACGTTTTGATTTGCTGAATTTGCATTTCAGATTTCCATTCCTAATAGACAATATAGTCAGTCTTTGTTAATGAGGACTCTGATTACATGCACCATTATAATTGGGAATTAGCAGGCCAGCCTTGTTTTGGAGATTAAATCCAAAGTAAATTGGATTAAAGACAATCCTGCTGAAATCCCTTTCTTTTTTGTTTTCTCAAGCCAAAGGTGAGGAAGACTCCATTTATTTTGTACATATAGCTCTTACCTTGACTAGCAGATCTTGTGGTTTGTTTATGCTTTTTGAACATAGCATAATATGTTCCAATATTAAAAGCAAGTATGAAATTACTATGTTTACTTACATGATCCCGACGAAGTGCCTAGCTTTATTGCTGTGTGCCGATGAATGGAATGCCAGGAGACAATTAAGAGCATTATGAAACATTATTTCTTATTATAGAGTGAATGTCTCTAAATGTTCACCTTCCAAGAGTATATCCTGGTACTAACCACTGACTTTAATTCTTTGTGCATGAGTTTATCCCCTCTTCATTTACACCAGTTTGACTCCATTGACTTCAGATGAGTTACTCCACTCTTAAAATGCCTAGCTTAATATGTTATATAGTTCCATAGGTAGATTGATATTTTTTCAGTAAATTCAAAATCAGAAAAGCAGGGTGAATTTCTTTCTATTTGATCTCAGGTATTAGCAGATAGCAAGACAAGTTCTGTCATTGACTAGTATCGATATTAGGTACAATATCTTTTTAGTAGTTGCAGACATATCCAGTTGTAGCTCATCTTAAATTAACATTATTCTGTGGTTCATTCATTTAAGTAAAATATAGTTCCTTCAAAACTCCAAAATATTTTCATTGTATAAGTTAGTTATACTCCATTTTTCATTAATAAGTTTGCAGAGCAAACTTTTATTTACAACTGAACACTGACAATAGGCTTGCCCTGAAATTGCAGGAAAATCAGTCCTGCAATTAGAGGGTAGCTTATTCCTTGTCATTATATTTAGCACCAGACAAGAAGAGGTAGCTCTTCATGTAGAGGTCATCAAAGGTAGAAAGCAGAAAAAACTACCACAACAGTAAGTCTATATATTCAGCAATGATCTTGCTCTTTCAGGAAACTAAAGAATGTCAGCCCAATGTTTTCGGGGTTTCATACATGTTGAATACATAAATCTCTTAAAATATCTTTCTCTCTATTTGGATGATATACTTTGGATGAGCTCCTAATCAGTTAGTCAGGTGTTGCCCTGGTAACTCAACAAGTTTTCGGACATGCACTTGTTAAGTATAAAAGTTAAGTTGTATTAGTCCACGAGGAATCTTTGAGCATCCTCCTTGCCTTTCTGATGCCTCCTAGTAATCAGACTATAAGACAAGCATGAAAAAAAAAAAAAAAAAAAGCAAGCAGCTTCTTTGTTTTTTGCTTTTTTGAGTTTACAGAAGACTGGGGCATGTGAACTCTTCAAGCAAAACAGATTTGCTGGACTCTGAGTACAGAAGGCATTTCCAGGCTGTGGTATGTGAATTGTCCAGCATATATCTTTTTGTAGCCAAAGTTCCAGAACAGAATTAAATATTGAAGTTTACATGTCTTCTGTCTTTTCTATCTGTGAGTAGTTTAGATCAGAAAATATTATTTATCCCAGGAAAAGATGTGGTGAATCACAGTGATATGCAAAAGGTCACCTTCTATATGTGTCAGACCCTCTGAAAATCCTCATTCAATATCTACTGCGCCTTTCACATCAAATAAATATTCTTCTTACATCCCTATCTGATTCTGAATATTATGGGTTTTGTAGAGATACATTATTTCCCCATGACTTCTCCCTGTCTGAAGGACAGAAGGGGAAAGTGAAACTACACAAGAAAATCTGTCCAAGGAGATACCAGCAATAACAGTGACCTTGTGCTTGATATGCTCTGCACTGACATCACGGGGTTACCATCCCTGCATTGCCAGTGCCAGGCTCCCACAGTGTGTTTCAAATACTGAGGCCTATTCTTTCAGTGCTATCATGAAAATAGATTTAGCCATTAAACTGGTGACAAGTGAAAGATTGGACAAATTAATGTCACTTGTTTGTCTTTGGTTGTACATATCATATGCACAAATATGTGTTTGAATGTGATTCCGTGCACATTTTCATGTGTAGAGACAAAGCATGCAATGGAAGACCAGAGATTTTTAAGGAAAGGTTTAAAAAATTAGCCTTATATACATGTAACATACATAACATTTCCCTTGACATTTACAAGATATGACTTCTTTGAATTAGAAATGTTGACATTGTGGCAAAAGGAGCCTATAAAATAATCCTCCTTGAAAAGAAGCAATTATGTAGGACAACCCTCTGGAAAACAAAGGAGTTGTGACAGGACAAAAAGAGCCTCACATACGGTAGAAAGTCAGGACTGCAGCAAAACCTACTGAAGAGCTAAGTACATATTAATTATTATCACACAGCAATCTTAAAAAGACTTGTGTAGTTAACCACAGATTCTTCCTCACCTGATTTTTACCCCCTAGGCAGAGGCTTTGTCAGGAAATTCAGCAAATGGTAGATGATTCAACAACATTTCCACAGCCTTTGAACCTTAACTGTAAAAGATTTAATCTTGGAAGATTGTTATTGTTTATGATCCCATATTGTCCAATGTTTGTAAGGGCCTTTTTAGAGCAACATAGGGATACCCATGTTCTATCCCAAATAATTTGCAAGTTAACATAGCACTGTTGTTGAAAGCATGGCTCTCATCATTCTTCCAAAAAAAGTACCTGTATGATTATCTTTATAGGTTCTTATATATGTGTAATCACTTGCTAGCATTTGTAAAGGATACAATTTTCAATGGAGATCTCAATATTTAATTAGAGGCAGAATATGAACATAAGGGATTTTGCTACTGAAGTTACTGAGACATATTTCCAGAGCCATTTTTCTTCCAGAACTTCTCCAAGATGTACATGAATGTGACAAGAATGTAAGTGTGATATGACTTGGTGGTGGGCCCCAAGGTCTAGAAGCAAAGAGAAAAAAGACCTAAGTAAAGGCAAGCTAAGGGAGACAAATGAACAAGGGAGACTAGGAGAAAATGGCAAGAAGGTTGATGTGAAGGATATCCCTGAATGGCTGATAGTGGTGTGTGCAGGGACAGGGGGAGCACTTTTCCTTTGTGACCTTGCTGCCTGCACTGGTTTTGGCTGGGATAGAGTTAATCCTGCCATACAATTTGAAGGCACGGGAACAGGGAAAGGATCTGGGAAAGGCTGCTAGACCTCACAGTTCCCCTGGGTTCTATATTGACACCAGAGATATCCAGGGGTGACTGTGAGCCAGTTCCTTTTTAAAAGTCGGAAATGTCAATACTATTAAGACAATGCCCCACAGTGATTTGGTTCCTGCTTGAAGAGTGAGAGTTGCACTCAGAATTTCCTCCTCTCAGGGCATTGCATTGACCCATGAAATCTGATTAGGAAGACTTACCTCCAGGTGGCCTTGATGGTAGAAACTGAATGTAGTTTCTGGCAATACTCAAGACACTTGAAAGTCAAAAAAATGGGAACATATGCCTGTCTGCCTATGTCATAGTACTAAACTAAGGAGTACTAAACTAAGGATCTTAGAATGAATTTTTAGAAGAGTAAAGCATTTTTTTTTTCTGGATAGTCTGTTTTGCAGTGTATGTTGCTGTACAATTTAAAGAAGACATACACTTATTTTTAATGTGTTTAATAATTGCAATTTATTTCACCAAGTGCAAGCTTGGTCACAGTTACCAAGCTCTTCCTGAGCAAAGATCCAAAAGGAATTTGATATTCTGGAATTAGTAGGACTGGTTCAGTCCTGACACAGGCACTGGTATTAGTGCTGCCCACACCTCTCAGGGTTGAAGATAGGCCAACAAAAGTATGAATATTACTGGGTAAGATCTAATTTTTTTCAGAGTACCTGAGGGTGTAGATAATTTGGAAAGAAGAGGAACAAAAGAATTAAAAAGGAGGTTATCAGTACAGAAAATTGAACCTCAGTCAGATTCAATCAACCAAGCAATAGGTTTCCTCACCTCTTTTGATATATATTGGCTACCCCAATTGCACGGGTCTCTTGAGGCTTCACCATTTAAATTAGCAACTTAGTCTAGCAGGTAATGCACATGCAGTGACCAAGGTTTTCAGAAGGGGAATTTTGTTTTTCAGTCCCATCACCCCGGACAAGCTCTGTCTGATTTCCACCTTGCTCCTCGATGTTGTTAGCCCCATGAAGGTGTCACTTGGCTGAAAGTTGGTTCAACAGGTTTGACAAGTTCTTCACTTCTCTGGTGGTAGAATGGCAAAGTTGTGTATGGTTCTGGGAGACAGAAGCAATAGGAGATATTTGTTGATAAGTGGATAATTGTTTGCATATCCTTTCACACAGGGAAAACATATGTTTCTGATCTCAGGGCACTATCTTGTATTTGTACAGTGTCCCATCCTCTATGTTTTCCCCAGACCAATCTGTCTAAATATAACTATCACTCTAAAGAGACTTAATTAGGTATTCTTAAGGGTTTTTATAAGCCAAGTCAAATTTCCTTAAATTGTAATATTAGACCAACATGTTTGTTCCACACTTTATGCATATATATACGTATATGCATATGTATATGCATATGTGTGTATATATATATATGTATATACTTGACAGCTTTGCCCTATATCCTTATTTACCACGACCCATCAGTTCATCTCATTATACTAGTGGTTGAGTATTATCTTTTCCATAGCATTGGATTTCTTCTCTTTCACCACCTTAAATTACGTATATCTCCATCCGTGGTAGGTATTCATACAGCACAAATTATTTATCCAAATACACATCACACATATGACTATATATATGCTTTAGTATTTATGTTTACACTCAGAATATTGAAATATACATATTAATGTCTCAATATTCCCTTTTTATCATAGTGTCACGCTCCTCAACAACAAAATAAAAGATTTCGCAGCAAAAACCTCCAGGCAGGGACTAACAAGCAGCAGCACCAAAGGGCCACCTCCTGTTACTATGATCGGCTCATGGAATCAGAGGCTGACTGCTAGTGGCACTTACCTTAGGTCTTCATTGTTATCCACTCCACTTGGTACAGGAGAACCCAGAAGTTCCAGGGTCAAGGGACAAGTAACAGCTGAGGTTCTGGGTCAGGACACAAATCTTCCCAGAGTCAGCAGATTTTGTGTGTTATCTATTCTGATGACTCAGGTTGCTAGATCTTTTGAGAAGGTAATTCACACAGGATACTGATGATTCCTTGTTTGGGACCTACTGGATGAAAAAAAGAAAATAAGGAAAAGCTTGAAAAAGAGCAGCATAATGAGAACTGTGCCTTTTGAACCTCACTTTCTGTTAAGTCTCCCATAGAAAGTGCATATACATTTCTGCACTAGGCACACAATACACCACACTGTATTCAAATCTGTTGCCAGGTTTTCTGTTTAAGTGTTTTCATCAAAGAGCATTGAGTTGGCACTGGAATCAAAGGGATGACTTTTTTTTATATGAAAATAAAAGAATAGCTTTTTCTGAGGGGGAAAGTTGCAGAATATGTGTGCATATATGTGTGTGTTTGTATATGTGTGTGTATGTGTGTGTGTAGGGGGTAGCAGAGGCTATGACATAGCATATGAAGTCAATAGTGTAGTTGTTATTATTTATACATGAGTAAAGATTACAAATGCAGGCAATAGCTCAGATCTCTCACCCCCTGGATCTGTGAAACCTGTCACTCAGTCTCCTGCGGTGTGTCTTCCTGTCTCGGAGCCATTGGACCACCTGCTGCCATGACTCTCATCTATTGCATCGCCCGAAGGCCTCGATGATAACAGCATTGATTCCAATGTACATCTAATTACTTCTCATAATCTATTCATTTCACAATAGTGTAGTGAAACATCTGTCACATCATAAACTCTTTAGTATCCTTATCAAACCACCAAAACATACTCTGCTGCCAATTGGCAGCTAGCTTGCTTTCTCTTCTTATTAATGTGATGCAAACATATCTATGTTTTTTTGGTTGTTTTAGATGCATTTCCCTGATGACCACTGAAAATGAATTGGGCAAACTGCAATTGTAACAACTACTCACAACTTAGTGAGGTACCATTATGATTGTCATACAAATATCAGCAAAAATGGCTCTGATTCGTCCAGAGATAAAGGCTCTAAATAGGGCCTTTAACATTTATAGCATGGTAATAGATGGCTCCCTTCCTTGGGAAAGTGTGACTGATTCATTTACTAAAATAAGCATCTCAGGGATTATTACATTTGAGCAGTATATTGCATGGAAAAGCCTTTTACCTTTATAGATTTTTACTTTACCTGTGGGTAAATAATGCCCATTCTTCCTCTTTCTTCATGTGAGAAATCAAGAGCAAGGAGACTCATTAACACATATTTTTATTATCAAACTGTAGAGAACCTATCTGTCCCAATAGGACCATGAATATACAGTTGCATCTAATAAAGAGGGCTGATTAGTCCACCGGAAGGAACCTCTGATATTCAGGCAATATCACGGCATATAAACTCTGAATAGTGAGGTGTTGGTTTACCATTACACACTGAATTATGATGAACAACAAATCCCAGATGAAAAGAGTGATGTATTAGCTGTTTATTCCCTCTCATGGTCAATGTTAGCACAAACTGGTGTATGTTCTTGTCGTTTTAAATCTGTGATGGAAATTAAATTAGTTTTGAATTGACAGCTGTAAAAAAGGGAGTCTTTTGTGCATCTGCAGAAGGGGTACAGCACAATAAACTATTCTGGAACTTCCTCAAATGTTTCAGACCAGCTTTTGAAGGAGCTACTTCATGAGAGGCCATGGCCTCTCAGTAGCTGGTGAGGAAGCTAATTTGGATTCTCTGACAAGGCTATAGTATGCTGCCAGTCATTGTAGTTACTTTTATTATCTGAACATCTGGCAGTAAGGAACTGGACTGTCATTGCCAATTCAGGCTACATTTTGTTGGTTCCTGACCTTGCTGGGATTCACAAGGGTGACCTAAAAGTAAAGGAGTCCATATCTCATTAGGAACCCTCAGGACAGCCCGTTCTCTTTTATCCATTTGTCAATATATAATGCAATCCCGTATATAAAGCAGCCTGAATATTTATCTGCCTCTATTTTCATCACTTGTGCATTTTCTTGTTGAAATAGATGTAACTTGTACACACTTATTTAAATTCCATGTTTTTACATCCAAAGTCACTACTCTGGCACAATAGGAAGCATACAGAGATTTTAGTGCTCTTGACCTAGCTTACAATAGGAAAATGTCCAATGCATAAATCACTTAAAAGTGAATGTTTGACCTATTCAATCCTTGATGCTGCCTTATAGGAGGATTTTTGCATTAGAGAACATTTGTCTTCATTAAGGGTAAAGAAAGAAGCATCTCAAGAAAAAGCTTTCAGAAAAGCTCAGCACTCAGAACAGGTCAATGCCAGATGGAGACTGATTTTCTGATACTCCATTCCAAGCACCAAAACTACTTTTATCTGGGCTATTGAAGAATTTTATTTACACCTTTTTCTAGCATGTTCACATGGAGCTACAGCCCATAGTTTATGAAATGGAGTGAAATGGAGTAGCTTTACCTGGCCAGAGGAGAGGGTGGTGTACAGCACAACCACGGAGGCTAATGCCATCCTTGGATTAGGTAGCCCTGTGGGTCTCCTACAGGGGTGACATTTGCTGCTCATGCTTCTCCTGCTGTGGTTTCACCATGGGCCAAAATTGCCATGTGGACTGAGCAGGGAACATGAGCCCGGTAAAAGAATGTTGCCACTTCCTCAGTTAAGCTTTATCTGTGTAAGGAAACTTCCTTGGCTTCTCTGGTACCTAGGCATTTATAGGCCAGGTGGGCAATAAGATAATATAAAAGAAGTCAATCTGAAAAGAAAACAAAGATACATAACATTTTCCCATAAACTTAGAATATTCATGAACACTTGGCAAGGCAATACTTGTTAGACCAAGAGAATGAAAAATTAACAATAAAATAAGATTGAACTATAGCTTTGAGGTTTAAGAGAATAATTTGCCGAAGGTAGAGTCAATTTACTTTTAATTTTTGAGATTTTCTTCATAAGCTTTATAGCTAAGACTGATTTTTTTTCTTTTGAAACGTAAACTGTATTCTCATGCTGCCACATGAAGATAGGACATCAAGATGTTTTTAAGAATTTCAAGAAAATAGCAGTCAAATTACTCATAAAATATATAATGTCAGATTTATTGCAAATACTTTTCCCACTACACCATCTAAATTAGGGATTGCAGTTACCAGTCAAAGACTAGTGCCAGAATAAATATAACAGGAAATGGAAATTTGAAGTGGAAAGTTTGCAAATAAGTTATTTCTCAACAAAAAATTTTAAAAATGAAGTGTACAGGGAATTAAGATTAGCATCTATGAGAGTAGGGAAAGAATCTACAGCCAGTGCTACACTTGAGAACAGTCCCAAAACAAAGTGGATAAAAGATACTTGGGTTGATACCTGTATTGAAAGGGAAATTCGGGGAATACCAAAACAAAACAACCCCCCATCCCCTATAACATGATACAAGGCATATTTAATTTCCCAGTTTTAGAGGGGAAAAAACACTTCAAAAACTTATCTAGATTAAACTTCAAAATTATTTTCAGCATAAACAAATAGAGGTCTTCTAAGATATACAATGGTACTGAAGAGGATATAAATATTTGCTTGTTTTTTTCTAAATCGAAGGCCAGTTTTTAAGAAAAATGAAAAATTTCAAACAAAAAAGATCAAATATTTGCCTTCAGAGTATCAAAATAGTACTTTTAAACATTATCAAAATGTCATCCTTATTTCTTTTCTGAAACCATAAACTTGGCCTAGATTTTTTAATACTTCAAGTCCTTCCCAAAGGGAATTTTTCAAAAAATTTACTGTCCATCAAAAGTAAGTAGATAAATAAAAATGGTTCAGTGTTATTTCAATGTAAAATTTTGAATTAGGGAGATTTAAAGACCACATAACAGAAAAGCAAGTTATCAAATATGTCTTACGGCAGAGTAGCATAGTGTGTTAACCTTGGTTAAGGTTCAAATTCCCACCCAGCTGCTCACTCATTACCTCTCCCAAACAAGGAGCAGGGAGGAAACAGCATGAAAGAGCTTGTGGGTTGAGATAAGTACAGGCAGAGCAGTTACCAATTGCAATCATAGGCAAAACACATTTGATTTTAAAAACATTAATTTCTAGACATTTAAAATAGATCTGGGTAGTGAGGAACAAAGACAAAAAATTATACACCACCTCTCTTCCACTCCGTTTTTTCTCACACTCAGTTTCAGTGCCTTTTTCCCAGCTCCTGTACCCCATCCCTGACGGGGAGTGAGGGTTGGCATCAGTCCATAATAGTCCCTCTCTGCTGCTCCTTCCTCCATCTGCTTCTGCCCTGCTCCAGCATGAATCCTCTCTATGGGCTACTCTTCTTCAAGATCTCTTCCAGCATGGGCTCCACAGGGGCTGCATTCCTTCAGGATGAACCTGGTCCATTATGTGAGCTCTTCCATAGGTCCCAGTTTATTGAAGAAATATTCACCTACTCCAGCATGGGGTTCTCCACTGCCCTGGGACAGTAGTAGCTGTTCTGGTGTTGTCTCTACACAAGCGGCAGGGAAATATTTGCTCTGACGCGTGGGGCACCTCATCTCCCTCCTACTCCTCTGACAGAAAAAAAACCCAAGTGTTTGCAGTGATGTTTCTCACTTATTTCCCTCTTTCTCTGCCCAAGTGGCATTTTTTTCCTATTTTAAAAATACACTTTCCACGAGGTGACCCTCTGTGGCTGAGGGGTTCAGCTGTGCCCTGTGGTGGGTTGCCCTTGCCACCCACATCCAATACAAATCCGATGCTGCTTCTGAGTGCCAAATATTTTGTATTTAAATTCTTTTCTTTTAGCTGGGAGCTCCAGTTTTTACATGGCCACAGACTTAATACAATAAGGACACACGCTACAGCAAAAACCCTAAAATTTCCTACAGGTTGTGTAGTTTCTAAATCAGTGACAATGGACAGAAAAACTGATCACTTCTGTATTTGTTTCAACTTTGTTTCAAATGTTTCCAGGAGAGACTAAGTGAATACAGACATTATATACTAATATAAAGCAGAAGAGTGCTGTTGAAACCACCTGAGCTATCTACCACAGCCAAGAAGTTCAGGTATATATAAAATATCCAAGTTGTCTTGTGCAACCTCATGGGTATGACACCATGGCACCAGCAACATTGCAGTTCATACATATATAGCTCTGACAACTACAGGGGCAGGAGGAAAGGAGGCAGGCAGGCAGCTAAACCATTAAACTAAAGCATTTAGTGGCTTTCTGTTGTTTTGGATGTACCTACGGAGAACCAACTCTAGAAAGCTGATGTTGCTCATGTTCCTATGTCTCATTCTTCAGAGACTGCCACTTACAGCTCAGCATCTTCCTAATGAGCACAATTTGCAAACTTTAGATGTAGAATTAATTTCTGAATCATTGCAATAGTGGGACCAGTATAAAACACTTTTTTTGCTACTCCCAAGATGACAGCGCGCAAGTTTTTCATGTGTTGGTTGAGTTGCACTTCAAGGACCTACAAGGTGGAGACAGTTGAACAGGAACAGCTAAACCCCGCAGGGTCCCTGTCACAAAGTTAAATTGGGATACTGAAGGTATTCATAGTATGGGAATACTTTAATCTGGAGAAGGATCAGGAGAAAACAGATGGTGCTAAGTTGAACTAATCAAAAGGCTACCTTTCTAGAGCCATCTTTATTTATAGAGTTTATCTTCAAAGACAGATGTTTAAAAAACTAAAAAATACATGGGGTCTCTTTCTGTGTGTGAGGCAACCTGAGACTTGTGTTTAGATTATCTGTAACCTGAAAAAACTTGCAGCTAACTTCTAAAAATTATAACTAACAATGCCATCAGGCAGGATAATTAATTACTGTTGCATATCCCTGCTTTGCAAAAAGTACAATCAAGCTTTATATTAAAGTCCAGATGACTTTGAGTGCCTACCTTACTTGACCAAGGTATACAGAAAATCCATGAATAGCAACAAACATTCCCAGAGATCAAATCAACTTAGATCAAACCACCCTCTGAAGTGGAATATGGATTTTCCACCTTGGCCTCTTTTCTGACAACTACTCTGGATGCCTAAGGCCACTTAGATTAAATTTATCAGTAAGGCTCTTAAATTTACATGGGAATAATCTGTCCATGTATGGATTTCATTCAAGCAGTCTGTTATGGTTCCTCAAATCCTTTTCTGTTGTTTTTTTATTTGTTTTGTTTTGGTTTTGGGGTTTTTTTGTGTTTGTTCCCTTTTGTTTGTCATGTTTTGGACTCAGTTCTCCTTTTAGTTGAAGTGGTTGTTAGCCTGAATCACACAAACTAAAATGCAGTAACTCAGGACTAGATTGCAGTCTTGGTAGGACTTTGGTGTACATTTCCCTGGTGTTTAGGGCAATGGAATAAAAATGTGGAGAAGACCTTCACAATCACAGAAACAGTGATATTGCTACAGGTTTTTATGCAGTTGAATGCAAGAAGGGAAGAATCAATCATGTGTTGGCATGGCACCAAAAATATTGTCTGTCCAGTTTATTTTAAAATGTTTAAAAAAAGATTTTTTTAAAAAACTTATGGTTTTGTCATCTTCTGACACAGTACAAATGGTAACATAAAATAGTCTCATTTCATGTGGTAATATTTCAATAGTCTCATGTATGTAGTCTTATGTCACCTCCTAGAAAAGTTTTTACAGAGCCACCTAAAATAGCAGATGGTATGTTAATGTTGCCTTTAGGTATTTAGCTTCAGGTGCGTTTGACAATACAGTCATAATTACATGCTCTGAAGCATCTCCTGGAAGAACCTGCTTTTTTTCTATCACCCAAGCAGGAAACCTAGGCTGCAGTCTTAGAACATTGAACAAGATCTGATGTGATGTCCTCAAGTCCTTTTCTTAATACATCATAGATTCAATTTGTCTGGCAAAATAAGCCTGTCTATACTTTTTGCAAATCTTTAGGTCTTTTCCAGCCCATATAAATCTGCAGAGAAACCAGTCCTACATAACCTTACCATGTCCCAGCCAACACATACCCTCATTGGGGATTAGAATTGTTAATGGATTGTTAATAAAGTGCACATGCTGCACAGTATTGAAACAGCCTTAACATGAATAGGGACTTACTCAACCACAGTCAAAGACTACAATCTGAATGCCCAAACATTTTTAATCTATGCACACAAGCAAATAATCTCCAAAACCCAGCTAAGGCTCCCCCATCTGTTGATACTCCTGCTGAATATTCACCCCTATTCTCTTGCAAGGGTTAATGCTAATCTCCTGCATAGGGTACATGTGTACACGTTTTGCAAGGGTGCTTGAACTCACACTGTCTATGTTCAGGCTTACACTCCAGGCTCAAACCATTGGAAACAGCAGTCACATTGTCACTTTAGCATATTTCTATGATCAAGGTAATAGCACTGGTCCTTTAGAAAGTGGTAGGAGTGTTGCTTTATTGGGAATTAAGATCTGAAGACAATCTAGGACAAAACCAGTGTCATTCATCTCTTCTAATTTTTTTCTGCTTTGTTTTAATAGCAGCTGATTTACTAAAATTGGATAAATAGATTAAAATTTTTAAGGAAACACATTCAATGATTTACTTTGTCTTGTGCTGAAGTTTCATTTCACAAGATATTTTGGAGAACATGCACTGCAGTCAGACTTTCCCAGAAATATCTTGTTTCACATGATTTCCAGTGCAGGTGTTAAACTGTAGTGGCAAAGAAAAGAGAAATAAAACTTTCATAGGACAAAGTCACGTAACCTGATATCCATAAACATTTCAGATATTTCTGATAACCTTCTTTCTTTGCTCTACTTGGACAAATGACAAATCTCCTTTATGGTTCTTAATTTTTTTGCTGGGGAATCTAGGGAAAGCAGTGCTGTGGAGCAAGCATGTGTTCAGGGATACAGTCCCCTCTGTTGCAGCTCAGTGCAAAAAAGATCACAGAATCACTGAGGTGAAAAAGAATCTTTGGAGACCACCTAGTCCAACTCACCCCTGCTCAAGGAAGGACAATAGGAGTAAGTTGCCCAGGAACATGTTTTTGTTTTTGACATCTTGAAAAATGATGCCTCCACAGCCTCAGTGGGCAATCTGATATTGTCGCTTAAGGTTAAATGGAAATTCCTGTGTTTTATTTTGAGGCCATGGTCTCTTGTCTTGTCACTAGGCATCACTGAAAAGAGTCTGGCTCTTCCTCTCATCATCTTTCCTGCAAGTAGATTTTGATGGTTCATGGTCAACTTTGTGTCTACCAGAGCAGAAGTCTTTGCAGTCTTTCTCTGCAAAACTGCTGCCAGCTGGTGGGTCCCCAGTTGATATTGTTGCATGGTCTTGCTACTCTTCCCAAAAACAGCCAATGTCCATTACCTGCTCATTCTCTTCTTGCTGAGATGCATTTTGTCAACTGCCCCCTGAACTTTCAGACTTGTCTGTATTCACAGTTAACAAACTATGATGACTGGCAAGGTGTCTACAAGGAGATATTTTTGCAGTACATTAATTTAGGTTGCAAAAGTTTCAGGTTTTTATGTATCCCCACAACACTGAATGTCACTTCATCCAAACGAAGTTCTTGTATTAGCACATTCTTTAGAAACTATGACACCTTTGCACAGATTTTTAGAAGGAAATGGTAATGACCTGCTGTTTTAAAAGGTGCTTTAGAACTCTGAATTACAGGAAAATATCCCCTATTATTTGAAAGCATTTTTCTCCTTTTCAGCAATAGGCTAATTTCACTATGCGATGCAAACTAGACTTACAAAGGGTTAAGCAAGTACACAGCAAAACAAATCAGAGTTGGGTTTTTCAGTTGTCTCTGAAAGGTAACAAAGATATAAATCCAACATATGTGAATGTGTGCATGCTTCTGACACGGCATTCATGCTTTGATAAGCATGTTTGTATTAATTCAAGGCCGTACATGCTTCACAGTGTTGGAAACACGTACAGCACTTTGTAGGTTCCTCTCCTACACACTCCCTTCCCTCTTTGTAATACACACACTTTGTAATACCACAGAGGGGAATTACTGGCTTGGTGCTAGCAATTCCTTTCAGAGAATTGCACTGTCTCATGTGCCACAGTGGAAAATACATCAAGATAATTCCCTCATCACTGCCTACCCACCCACCCGCTCCCTGTAGTCTGAGATGGACTGTCTAGTCACATATTCTAATGCTGCTTCTGCTGAAATGTTTGATTTTTTTTTTTTTTCCCTTCTCTCAAAGGAAAGCTTTTCTAGAGCCGACTTTTTTTTTTTTTTTTTTTTTTTTTCTAAATGCACATCAACATCACCTGTGAGGAGTTCTTGGTATATTGTCATTTTTGATATCATAAGAAATTCTGGAAGAAAAGGTGGATTTGTGTGTGAGGGATTTTATAGGAGTCTTTTATTCAGAAGTTCCTTGCGGTTTTCTACTTAGCTCAGCATCATAATGATTTAAGAGAAATATACTTATGTATAGGGTGTGTTCTGTGGGATGGGAACTAAGAAAAAAAATTAACCAACAAATGAAAATCTTTTGTTCTTAATGAGAGAATATAATGGAAACCTAATCTCCTACTGCATATTATCATCAGGCAAATTAGTTACACATATAATAAGGTTTTGCCGTATAAATTATAAATGAAATAAACAATTCTGTCACCATGGTGGGCAATGAATACACCACATGTTATATGTAAATATATTAGTCATTTGCCTTTTGTTTATGTGTCACAGGAATCCATTTCGTTCATTGTGTAGTTCTCATTCCCTACGGGTTCTTACTAAAGTCATCTCAACCCTTCCTGTACATGCTTTTTAAAGCAGAATTCTTTCTTTTTTTTTTTTTTTTTTTTTTTTTCATTTTTTCTCCCAGTTTTAATAATGGCTGCTTTTGTGCCAGTTTCATTTAGTGCTTCAAACTGTAATTTTATCTGAGAGAGAGGAAGAAATAATAAGAAAAGCAGAAAGGGACTACATGATATATCAGTACAATACTAAAAAAATATTGAAACCATTTTTTTAATTTTATTTTTTTTCTCAAAAATTAAAATATATCCCATACAGCAACTCTGCATATTTTTTCTCTTACGAGACCTTTCATTCTTTAATGAGATAATCTGTTTTTAAGGAATGCATTGTTCAGTCTTTCTTTTCAAGGGGTGACATTTTTATTTTCCAGGAATTAAACTATATGCAAGAATAATGTACATTTGGGCATTTTCACTGGGCACTGCACACCAGAGAGCCCTTTGAAACCAACACAAGACACAGCTACTCTCAGTGACCAATGGCTTTAACACACAAGTTCCAATCAATAATACAGGGTTTTATATTCAATCACATTCAGTTCACACTCATCGAGGATTATCTTTTGTGCTCCCATAGGCTTTTCCTGTCATCCAGAGGGAGACAGTTGAATTTAATATACCTTATTATATTTGGGATGGCTGTGGACCCTAATGGAAGAGGCAACACTTAGCACATAAGCAGACTAAACTTTCATGGTCAAGACCAGCTAAAAAGGGTATTTGTCACTGCTATTTTTGTTTCTCACACAGTGTCAAACAACACTTTCTGCAGGGTGAATGATTGTACTTTGACAATGTTTACAAACCCAATTATATCTTTATTTTGAGAGCTGTTCCAAAGGCTATTAGAAGATGTTTTTTTTCAACTTTTATTTTTATAAGGAGCAGAGGCAAGTAAGGATGCTTCTTTTTGCAGTTTACTTGCAGTTATATCTCTGGGGAAAGTATTTTTCTTTTTATTTTTTTTCTTCTTTTTTTTTTTTCTTAAACTGGAGCAGACAGTGGTTAGCAATGGAATACAAAAAAGCAATTCTACTGCCTCATAAGCCACAAAGTGGACTATGGAATTAACGTATGAGATGTTATTTCTAATTTATTTATCAGCTCTCTCTCTATAGCACAAGTACTCTCGAAAGCACTTACGTATTTGAAGTCTCATAGAGACATACCAGATAATGGGAAATGGTTTGCTGTGAGAAGTGATCTACTTGAGTGCATAGAAGAAGCTTCTTTCTATCAAATATTTCACTGGTAATGTTTTACTGTTTCTCCTAGATGGCATGCTATAGAGTGTAATAAATTTCGCTTTGTTTATATTCTGTGTCTGTATTTGCACTTGGGTGATTATATCTGAAATCATGAAAGATCCTCATTTAAAAAAAAAAAAAAGAAAAACAACTTTAGCATAAGCTTCTCATTAATCCTGTCCTGTTTGTCTGTTATTAATAGGCCACTGTACAATGTATTCTGCTGCAAAACTCCACCAGGCATGACTAATTCAGATAATTAATTTGCTAGAACATTAACACCATCAAATGAGCCTGCTAAACCGGTAAATTTAAAGTAAATTAAACTTAATTTGCAGGTTATTGCAATTAAGTCTGCCTTGTCTTTCTGAGGGATTTCAACATCCTCAGTATTTAAGAGGCAATCATAATGCATGCAAGTGGGCGGGTTTTTTCTCTAATTAACAAGAGTCTAATCTGCTTTTCAATTAGGGTGGATGTTTATAATGTGCTGGTGACAGTGTTGCAATTCAGTACAGCATAACAGGAGTGCATGGCATAATTATAGCTGAAAAGAAAAGCTCATGCAGGGCCTGTTTAGGGGTTAATGAGACATTGGCAGCTTCCAGCTGAGGAGATTGAGCCAGTTTAGTGCAGCTTCAAGAGGAAACCACCCATAGGGGTTTCCTTTGAAGTGTCAAAAGGTCCCCTTGTTCTGGGTGGCTTATGTTTCATTTGTCTGAGTGGCATATCAAAAATTGATGAGCTGCCAGCAGCAGCCCTCATGACATTAATTCACCAATTGTGTTTCTAATAGTTTCATCCTTAAATACATTTGGATGATGATAATAGTACGAAAAATCAAGGTTCTGAAAACAATGAGAAGGTCTATGCAGTTCCAAGAAGTGTATACAGGCTACACAAATGCATCAGCTGCAAATGTTAATGATGCAGATGACCTACACTGCTCGTTACGAGCAGGAAGAAGACAAAGAGGTATTGTACATCTGTCCTCTGAACAGCACCAGAGCCAGAGCTGTGACAGGGATGTGACATTTATTGTTTGTTAGGTTCTTGAAAAGCATAAAATGGGTCACATTCATCTGTGATGTAACTTCACTGGCTTCAGAGCAGCTATATCAACGATGAATTTGGTCTTTTACAGTAATAGTAAAGGGAAGAAAGTAAAAAAGGAGATCTATAGCAGCAGGCATCTCTAATGCAGATCTGCTTCATCAGTCCACTTAGGCTATGAAGCTCCCAGTCTGAGCATTGTGGTCCCGTACCGAGGTACAGGAGGCTCTCAAAACTTTTGCACAAAAATAAATGTTCAGGGACAGAGTATACTGCTTGTCAAAAGCAGTGATAAAGGTGATATCAAGGAATGTTGATTACATGGAAAAGTAAAAGCTGTTTATATGCAGGAGTTGGACTTGATGACCCTGATGTGTCCTTTCCAACGCAGCGTATTCTGATTCTATGATTCCATGATTTAAACATATTTGATATCCTGAAACAAAGAGAAAGGGCTACCAGTGTAATTCTGGCTACATTAGTCGTAGAATTCAGGATTTACACGGTTTTATTCTACAAAGCTACAGTCACAGCATGCAAGAATTCCATGCTAGAGACGGGTGTTTTATTTTTTGCATGAGAGGCAAGTTTCAATAGATGGTGAGATGTTACTTTCCTTTTAAAACCTGTGAGCTGTATTATATAAAAACTTTGCTGTATTATAAATTTTAAAGCTTTAAAACTTTACTTTTCTTACGTGATGAACAGGAAAAAACCCCACACTGGTCTTTTAACTTTTAAAAGTATTACTTGAACTGTTTGTAACTTTATGAAATTTTATTTGGAGATTGATGCACACAAGGAAGATTCAGTCCATCTCAGAGGAGATTATTAGACCTGCATCCAACCTAATTTCAGGCAGTATGATAGTCAAGTGGAAGTACAGTTGCCCTGTACACCCACATACCTACTGCAGATGTCATTCACTCCACCAAAAAAAATCTCAAACCATTATCTGGAAACACTCTTCCTCTGCCTTGTCTATAAAAGAAGTTTAGGCTGATTGGGCATCTAACTTGCATTTAGTCTTGCATTTAGTCAGACAGAATAAAGGTCATCTGCATGGGGAGGGGACACATGCATTGTTCTGTAGAAAAGCTGGGTGATCTCTTTTTAGGGTGTCTTCTGCTTGTGAAAGACCAAGACTCTTTAGTATTTTCTTATGAGAAATGGATGCAAAAGTGCTGAAGTGACAGTGTATGGAAGGTATTTGGCTGCTGCAGGGAGGAAGGGCTCTTCTTTTCCATAACCTGAGACAAATCAAATGGCTGAACAAGCTGAGGAGTGCACAAACAGTGCCTCCAGTGAGAGAAGATTGTATGTTAATTTGGTACTGTACACAGTACTGTAAACACATGTTATATATAGGTCAGTAAGAATAAATCTCAGTTGAGATTTTTTATTTTGCTTCCCTGCCTGAACTTTTGACTGTGACTTGTGGTGTCATCAGTAAATGGGGTTTACTGAGATAAAGATACTACTGCTTGTGGCAGAAGTGGCTTCTAAATGGCTGAAATGTTCTCATCTCAGAAGCACTTTACCAACTCAGCACATGAAGCTCAAGAGCACCTGAGAGATTTTGGTGCTTAAGCTCTGTGACTGGTGGACCAAAGGAGAAATCAGGAAGTCCCTCTGCCAGGGGGGAAAACTATTTTCTTCCAGAGAGTCTTTCTGTCAGTCTTTCCTGATCACCAAATTCGAGATAACACAGGTGCAGTTGAACCTGCTGCTATTCACCAGCACAGAAAGGAGTGCAAGTCCATCAAGGAGCACTGGAGAAATCTCATAAAAACAATATTTAAAAAAATATAGATTCAAATAGCATACAGTGCAAATGTTTCTGTCTTATGCTGAAGGAAAACAGCTAAACAAGGCATGTATTATGTAGACAGTATTGGCAGAAAAAACATAGTGTGCTATTCAGTTTAAATTTTACTGTACCAGCTGTAATAACCAGGTGTAAAACAAGAAAGATTATTTGCCAAGTTGCTGTATTGCATAAAGAAGTATATCTTGTTACACCTGCATTCAGGAGAAAGGTTCATCTTTATTCATTTGTCCACATATCAAGAGATTTCCAACTGTTTGCAAACAAAGATCACAATAAATATGAGAGTAAAACCAAAAAGAAGGCACACAAGCTAAACCAGTTGTTGAAGACAGAGGGACAATCCCATTGAGATCAACCAATAATGACCATATAAAAAGTGTATGACTTCTTGTTCATCCCTTATCAGAGATATCTAAAACTGGAACACCCCAATTTTGTGGAATATAAGGCCTAAAATGCATGTGGTCTGCAGATCACTCAGCCCTGAAAAGGGGACTACTCTTAGAAACACCACAATATCTGCCACTTCTGCTGAGCTCAGTAAGCTCAGTACACCTGGAGACACAAAAACCCTTCAGAATCTTAAAGGCCAAGTGAGTCACTTCACTGGGTGCACTTTTGATGCTGCTGGGACAGTGACAGTGGAGATTAATGCAATAGCTGCCAGTCAACTGACACTGTGAAATCTTTATCCTCTTTTTAACAGCCAAACTATAGCATTTAAAGGGCTATTAGGTAACCCAGTTCTAAATAGTGCATGGGGTATAACATAGCAAGTTCATAGAAAAAAGATGCATTAGGAAGATTAAAGTAGGTATTCCTCTCCCAGATGTCTACCTGCTTCTCCCCTGGGATCACAGCAACACAGTCGTGCCAGGTCTAGTGTTGATTTTCAGTCTGTTCTCTGTGGGAGCCTTCCACCTTTCCTGATTTATAATTGAGGCAAATGAGCAGAAACTCTGAGAAGATTCTTTTTTATACAGATCAGTAGTATTAGTTGAAAACATGATGGGTCATTATATTTTAGCTACCTGAGTTTTTAAGGGAGTTTGGCTCTTGGAAAAGTCATTGTACAAGAATTAACATTTCAAAATTATGGCTGAGGAAGAGAGAATACATTTTCTTGTTATACTTCATGTGAATATCAGTGCATAAATTAACCAACACACCTCACACTAGCTGGTTTCAAAACACTTGCTTTTGGGGTATGGAGAAGTTTTGATCAACGTTGACATGAACATACAGTTACTATGAAGCAATATATAAAAACCAAAAATTATTATTTTTTTAAGTGTAATTAATGTGCTTGAAAGCAGCAGCACCCATGAAACTTCAGTGTTGATATGTCAGCTGGGCAATATCTTGGACCTTCAGAGATGATACCATTGCACATGAAATGCTTTTCCTGATGTCTTGTGGTAAAATATGATTTAATCAGGATTATTTGCAGTTAAAGGTATTTGATAGAAGCCTAAATTGTCTCTAAAGGAGAGTTTGCAGGTAAGTATGCTCTCCTCTGATTTCTTCAGCTGATGAGGAAGGGAGTGACCAGGATAAAACTAGCCAGGAAGACATATTAAGATGATAATCTTGTGGGTAGTCAGAAGATAGGGATAACTGGCCAGATACTCACGGTTTTTTTCTGAGGGCTCAGCCAAAGGCTCAGTGGACACCTTTATAGCAGATGATTTATAAATATTTGAATAAATTCACTAAAAGGGAAAAGAAATTTATTAGAACAGCTGGTTTTGCATGGAACCATGGTGTGCACAAAGTGTGACAAAGATCTGATTAAATGCTGGGGCATATTGCTGTGAAATCGGGGAGCGTTCTGGTAAAGTAATGGCCATAATAGAATATTGGCTGTAGCTGGGCAGAAAAAGAAATGATTATGCCTTTGAAAATGTGAGATGAACCTTCACAGAGCTTTGTGGTTATGCGTCGTTTAGAGATAACAGGTCTGCAAGGCAGATTCATGGTCGCTACTTGCTTTCTCTTGTAACTTGTTTTTTAGGTGCTATAGAAAGTGTAATATTGCATGATTTAAGGACTGGCTATCTTCAAAAACATAGTGAAAGAAACTCCATCAAGATGCCCTATGTATTGTGTAAGTAAGTTGTTTTTCAAATCTAAAAATCATTGCTTTTGCAGAGTCAAATTACATAAACCTTGAGGACTAAAGATATACATAGATATAAATAGATTATTAGGTTTGTTTTCTTAACACAGTAAAATAAAATTTGAAATGAAGAAGTGGAGGGTAACTATGAATATCTTGGTGTCTTATATGCCAGGAGGGGAAAGCATTAGGAAGAAGAGTAAAAGCACATTTTACTCCAGTAAAATCCAGTAGCTGGGCCAGAGTGCTTTGAAAATGCTTTTACTGGAAATCATCTGGAGTTTTTGTGGATGTCTTTAAAATACACAGCTCTATGACTGCTGAGAGGCAAACTGCTGAGGCTAACAGCTACAAATGCAATTTATGAAACACATGGCATTGTAATTTGACCAAGACAGTTCAATCCAGAATCAAAATCTGAAGATCACAGTTACGGTAAAAATTAAAGAACAACACCATACAGCAAATAGAGATGTATTTATCCAATAAGTTAAGGAAATATGGGGAAACCAAAATGCATCAGTGGCTTCTTGCTCAGAGGGAATCGTTAAAGACCACTTAACATTGTTAAGGGAAAAATGTGTTGTTTTCACAGCAAGAGTTATTACTGGTCTTTACTCTGAAAATAGTTTTAGATTACTTATGTTTGTGTTTTCCTGTAATGAATTTCCAGCCATAGGGTCATGGTGCTCTGCCCAAGGAGGTGATGGTTTTTATCCTGCATCTGAAACAACAACCACGATAACAACCTCCTCCTCCACCCTGCAAATATCATTCTGATTTTACAGATACCTGAATAATTAATTATTATATTAATTTAAAGTTATTAAACACTACATTTGTGTTTGCTGTTATTTGTTTTACTATAGAGATATATTGATGCAGCTGTATTAGTTGGAAGCTTATGACATAAAAATAATATATTCTATCATATCAAATGTATTAAATATATACAGTTACTAGTTCATGATCCAAGCTTTAAAAGATATTAGTTGAGCCTAGAATTCAGCCATCTTTTTTTATATTTTACTTCTTTATAAAGTATACTTTCAGAGATTCACCTAAATTTCATGGGTTTTCTCAAAAGCAGAACTTTGGTTCTCAAAAAGCAGAAAAAGTTCCAAAAAGTAGTGTAAATATCAAAAGCGTATCTACTGGAAACTGTCTACTAGGCACAGAAGAGGAAAGGTGAAAACTCAAGAACAGGAGGCTCATCTAGATCTTGGTCCATTTTTTAGATCCAAAAAACCCACACATATATGAAAATTCTTAGAATTACCTAATTAGGCTAAAAATAATGTATCATTTTGAGGTTATGTATTACGTACCAGTATCTACATGTAACATGGCATTCTAAAAACCACCATAGTATCCTAAAGTTGCTAAATCCAGTACCAAACAGTTAATAGATTTCAACAGAAGACAGGCCCTCTGAACCATCACTGCAGTTTCAAGTTCCAGAGTCTTCTAAAGAGCAAGGTTTTCACTATGGAGCTCTGTGAAGGTCTGCTGGTCTGTCTGACCCTCTTTCTCCCACCATTTCTCATAGCAGTGTCAGCCAAAACCCTCCTGCTGGTTCCCCCTTTTATGCCTGGCAGAACCCACAGACTAAACAATCTTCTCTCTGTGTTTTTTAATATACCCCACCTACAAAGTATTAAAGGATTGTGCCTGCTAGGTCATATTTTAGGAGATATAAGTGGAAATACAAGAAGCAAAACACTATTTAACAGCTAACCCAGTTACTACAGTTGTTAGAATATGAAATAGATGTAAGTCTGCCTTGAAAGTTAAACTTCTCTATGCTTAGCATATTTGTTTCTGTCTCCATCTGCAAACTCAGATGTGAGTGTTTTATTGTGGCAAAAATATATAAGCTCAATCATCTCCAGTAGTTTAGGAATCAATATATGGGTTCATTAAATGTGAAGGAGGGGTAACAAATGACAACATGACAACAGGCAGGTAAAAGAGTTTCTGACTGCCTCAGCTGTTATCAAAAAATTGACTAGTAAAAAATGAGGAAGACATCTACCCCACAGATCCAAATCAACTCCGAGCATTTTTGAGAACAAGTTTTTCCTCATGTAGTTAATGTAATTTGAAAGCGATGAATTGCGTGACTTCTGCAACTGACAAAGTTCAGTTGATAATTCTGATAATACTAAGCTCTATCAATGAACCCTTCTCCTGAGGTTGTATAGCATTTTTATAGCATAATAATTTCAGAAATAATCCCCTGTTCTCAGAGAAAGACTAGGTGGTCTGTGCCAGATTGGTCTATTTTACCCTGATTTTATAGACACAATACAAACAACTGTAAATGTGAAAGCTTGATACAATCAATGTATTATTTGATGATTCTCACTTAACTTTTTCACCATTATTGTTATTTGTATTTCTGTCCTGCTTAGAGTTCGCAGTCAGAATAAAACTCACTTGTGCCAGTTGGTGTACTGGATTATAAAGTGCAAAGTCTCTTTTTCTGCCCCATCCAGAGCATTTGAAGGGTGTTACTATACCTCAGTTTGAGCCAGTTAAAATGGTGGCAGTAATTTCAACTAATACCAGATTTCCTCCTAACATCAAGCATTTATAAAGCATCTAGACCTAGATACAAACATAGGCAGATACAAAATATCTCAGTGCAAAGCTGTGATTGCAATCCCTTTTCTGCCTTCATGACCACTACTTAGACAGGAAGTACCCTGTATGCACCGAGCTCTGTAGGTGCTTAACTTGTTATGTTGTGACCAACCTCCCAACTAGAAATGTCTAGAAAAGTGACATTACCCCTGAGAAGGTTGTGACAAATCCAGGGGGAGTGTTTCCTCCTTCTGCAGGACAGTGGTATCATGATTTTAAAGAAATGCTCAAAATCTTCCCTCTATGTGGTTGCTATTTTTTATCCTGTCGGGAGTCAAAGAGGAGATGGTTGAGTGAAGAGCAGCAAGAACTGAAATCTGCACCACAGCACATCTTCACCTGGCATGGGTCAGCTTCTGACTTCCACATGTGTGTGGAAGCCTTAAGTTCCCAATGGTTGCAATGTACAAATACAGGCTGGTTGTCAGCTCATTCTCATTTATTCTGAGTACTCTCTTTTGGTTTTGCTACCTCCAAAGAAATAATGTTGTCACTGTAGAAGGAAGACTGTAGATGAACTAAGACATATTCTTAAATTGTAATTACTTTTACTCAAAGTACATAAACCAGGAAAAAACACTATGACAACAGGACATTGGTTAGATACAAAAAAACCTTCACCACTTTTCACATAAATTGATCTCAGAGTTACAAGTCTTTAAAACAATGTTATCAATATATCAGGAGAATGTCCAGATAATCTGACTAACTGGGTGTTCAACTTACACACCTTTCATAGCAAACACTTTTCCACCTGTTTTTAGGGTTCTTTTATATTTATCAAGATATATTTCTCCTTTTTTCCAAGAAAATACATAAAATATTATTCAGGAAAGAGAGAATTTGGAAGTAAGGAGCAATTACAGGATAGGTTTATCTGCAAAAATCACGTTCATGGAGCTTTTTCTTGCGGAAAACTGATAGAGACCAATAACGTTGAATAAGAATGTGCACAGATTCAAGCTCTTCAGATTAATCTGTTTGTAGGCTGGAGAGGGGAATTTTCTAGTGCTCCCATTGGAGTTTTGTACAAAACAATTTGCTTAAAAAGGAATTGATATATTCTGGAAAACTTTGAAACTAGTTGAAAGCACTTTGTCTGGGTGTCATGTAGACTTTGGTTTTTCTTCTATCATTTTTATCATTAGGGACATGACAATATTACTGGTGCATGAGAGTGTACTCGCTTCTTAAGAATTTATCTGTCTTTCACCATAAATTAACTCATGGCATCATAATAATTCCCACAGCAACCAGCTGTGATGTAACAAGTAGATTTGAGTTTTAGAGAAAAGTAAGACTGAGCACGGCATGCATGAGTGCATAAATTTCTGAAAAAAAATGGTGTCTGTTTACATTTAGGGAAGGTGGTGTAAAGCAAGAATCACTTGGGTTAACGACACAGGTTCAGTGTCCGGTGTTATTTTTTATTCCAGAAATTTTGCATTTCTTGTTTGCAAAATGATGTACAAAATTTGTTGAGGGAATGAGTCACATTAAATACTGAGGCAAATTTCATTACTGCCATTTGACAATGCTGGCTATGTAAGGTGTAAGATGAACTATTTGCAAAAATTAAAACAACCTTGTGCAAGTCATCAACTGATCTCTTAAAACAGTGTGTTTAGAAATATATAATAATATATCATATTTTCTGCAGCCTAATTAACCTTAACTTCTGTGTTTTGAATAGAAAATACCTGCAGATTTTGTGTAGATTTATGGATATTAAAGAGGCCATTTACTGAAACCTGAAATGAAGCACCAAAATTAAAACCATGACCATTCTTTACTGCCTGTAATTGACAGGCTCCTAAAGTGGTGATGAGGCAAGCTGCAGGTATCATTCCTTTGCTACAGACTATAAATGAACTCTAGGGTGACTATATGCCTTTGACACCTCACAATTCAGCAGAATGAATCTGTGTCTGAGGGTCTTTGTGTAAGGATGCTCATGGGCAGCATGAACTTGGAACAAAATTAAACCAAAACAGTAAGTTTTCACTTTGGTCCTGCAATCAGTGAATTATTTCATGCTTTATTTGAGCTTGTTGTTATCCTGATCTTTTATAACATATGTGCTTATCCAGATACAGTTAGACTCAGGGACCCTTAAGCTGAATTCCAAGGCCTTCCTTAGTTACAGTGAGAAATGTAATATACATATATGAATATAGATAAAGTACATAGGTACAGAAAAGTATATAAATAAAAGAAAAATCCCTGTACTCTTCTTTAGCTAGCCTAATATGAAGTGTGTGCACAGGTTATAATATCTAAAAATATCTATAGGACATTTTAATGGTTATTGGCTCAGGAACTAATCCATTCTGTTGATACTAATTGCCTCTTTGAAATTGCATATGAATGTATCCCAGACCAGGTTTTAAAGGAAAAACCTATCCTGCAAAATAGTCTACTTATGCAGCCACCTTAATACTAATCACAATATTATAGCTTTTAATTTCAAATATATTTTCTCCATATAAGGACTTTTTAATGACATAAAAGTCAGTTATCTTTCCCCATCCTCAAAGGCCAAGAGGGAGGCAGGCAAAAAATAATAGGTTTCTTTTGCATGATCAGCTGCCAGTTTTCTTTCACATTTTTCACATTTGTTGCCACTACTTGACTTACTCAGTTTTTACATTTAAAGGAAAAGAGTGAAACATTCAGATAAACTTGTAGACTCAATGAAAATTATAACCTGGATAGGAAGAGGCATCTAGTCCAGTCTCTTACTCAAAGCAGAATTATTGATTGGGTGCTCTGGTTCTAGTGACCTATTAGATCAATATAGAATACTTAGGAGTTTGGTTTTGGTTTTGAACACCAAAATGGAATATTAGCCTATGAAAATCTTCCAAGACTGATGAGACCAATGGGCTATGTCTTCATTCAAACTCTTATGGATTTAAAGACTTATTCAAATCACACTTTTCCCTAAATATATTGTAAAGGTCATCTTCCTATGTAGGTTTTCCTTCTTTTGATTTCCTTAGGCAAAAGAAAAAAAAAAAATTTTGAACTTAGCACTGTACAATTAAAACCATTGAAGTCTCCTATTTCAAGTGCAGAAACCCTAACCCATTCAGCCATATTGCAAGCAAACACTAGAAAGCTATTGATTAAAACAAGAGAAAAAACAGGATACAAAATAATCTAAAAAATAATGTCATTAAGATTGGAATCAGAATAATTTTTTATTCTAAGTCCATTTTCAAAATGAGAAGGTATCCATAGAACTCTCTAATCTTGTCATTCAAGCTGCTTTAAAAATATAAGCCTTTATCAGCAGAGAAGAGGATGTTAGTTCTGCTATTCAATTTTGAGCTGGCAGTTACAGTAATTTTGGTTGCTTGTGACAAGAAGGATAAATGGAGAAAGAAGAGGATCAGATGAACTGCATCAGGAAGCAGAGCTTTCAGTTTGTATTTTAGGGTTGCAAGGCAGCTGGATAATCAAAGACATACAGGGAGGAAGCTGGCCATAGCAGCTCTTGTTCCAGACTCTGACAGTCCTTTCTTGGCTGGCATGCCAGCTGAACTTTTTTCCATCATGCTGTCCACTTTTCAGACTGGATATCCCCCACACTGACATGTCCAGCCCTGTCATTAGAAACCATCCTTAGGTGGCATTGACAGAACTTTTCATATGCACTAATCCTTATGATAAACAATAAATATTCATTGCTATAGATGGGGAGTAGTCAAATTTTACCTCTAAGTTTCAAGTTCCTTTTACTTCAAACGTCCCTGAAATCAAGTCTCTTACTTTTCTCTCTTCCCCTTCTATTTACTACTCTCCTGAAGCCATGAACCCAACAGCATGTTCCTGACATTTTCTGCCCTTCTACATCCTCTATGCTATAATCCCTTTGTTGTGAGAATATACCTTTCCCAAATCCCTCAAAAGCTTGTTGCACGTGCTTCCAAGACAACCCCAGTGTGTCCCCACCTGTGGCTCACAGGGTCCTGTGGCTACCATAACTTCTGGCTCTCTGAGCTCCTCTTGTCCTGCCTTGCTTGCAGACTTGTGAGCATGTCTGCCCTGCTGAATAACAGCAGGCTAGACAATGATCTTTAGATCACTTTGGGACACAGTGGTTTCAGATTTGTTGTGGTCTTGACCCTTAGGACTAAGAGACAGGGCATAAACTAAAGCTAAGCCGTGGCAGTGGTTCTGATCTTGAGCTTGCCCACATTCCCTCCCTTAGTCTTTAACAGCACAAATGCACCCCCTCTATCCCAATGTCTACATCTGAAATCCAGCTGCAGCATCACACAGCTTCTGAGCACTCCTCACCCAGACAGGGAAGTGTGTTGGAGACTACAGTGGCTCCCTCCTGCAGAAACAGAGGAGGGGAGGAGCAGGAGGAAGGGCAGAAGAGTTCGCGCCTCGGTATTACCCTGGTGAAAGAATGCTAACTGGGAGCTGGAGAGCACTCATGGCATGGTGGATTTGGAACCACACACCAGCCTGAACTGGGGAATATATCTCAGTCTGCATACCCATAAATGCATGCACACACCAGGGGTGCGTGTGTGGATGGGTGCATGCATATATGCATACAAACATATATGCACATTACAGCTCCCCTTGGCTGGCCACAGGCATCCAGAGAGATAACCAGCAAAATGGCAATAGGCTACACTAAAGTTCTCTCATCTGAAAGCTACAAAGTTTTCACAAAGTATGAATTTGCAGGTGATATTTATGCCATATGTATGACCTAAATGTATTCAGGTCCCCCAGACAGATTACTCTTTGTGGACGCTAACTGGTTTAGGTCATGTCCTTTATATTTATTTTCTCATTCTTTTGTTCTTTCCTCCTTTTTTTTTTTTTTTAAAGGAATACATAAAATAAAAATAAAGATAATAAAATATCATATAATATAAATAAAATAAAATTAATAAAAATATATTAACATAGGCTTTGAAAACTTGGGATAAACTGAGGAAAATAAAGACAAGAAACAGGCTGAGTGAAAATTAAATTTCTGCAATGGAGAAAACTCTGAGAATAAGAGCAATCTTATATTTAATTAAGAAACTGACAAATGTTTTTTCACTGAAACCTTACAACCACAACACATTTCAACTGGGACCAGAAAATTGCTACATCTGTACATAAAAGAAGCAGCACAATTTAAAACTGAAACTCAGTAAATTACAAATTCTGAATGCCTTACATAACTCTATTATGAAGAAGGCTTCATTTCTGCTAAAAACCCTTGAGTAGTAGTATCTGTTAGCTCTTCTTGCTCTTAGCAAATTCTCTTTTAATGGTTTAAATAAATATTACATAAATTACAGAGGCATTTTTCTGCTTTCGATAATCAGAATTTGAAATTAACACTGGTTGTAAAAAGTGATCTTATACATTAATGTTTACAAGGTAAAATATGTGGATTCAGAAGGCTGCAGAATTTGCATCATTCATCTGATAGCTGGGGGCTTAATTCCACAGTGAATTAAAACCTGTGCCCAGCCTAATGTTCCTGGCCAGTCCCACAGTCCCCAGCTGGTATGGCCACATGGTTAAACTCATGAATTTGTGGGGAACCAGAGCCCAGGAGGCATGTCAAACATGAGCCCCATTCTTTGATGGGATAAACCAGGCAACAAGAGACTTCCAAGTGTTTTCATGAATCTTTACAGCGTGTGTCTATGTTTAGAGCAATAAACATTAAAATCCAAGCTAAATAAAAAGGGTGGGGAATCTGTAGCAGGTATTTATAGTAGCCAGAACTCATCTACTGTAACACAATGCACAGATTTTTTTTCTAGGCCAAATAAATATGTCCTCAGGCAAATAATCTGTCTACTTAATAATTCAGTTACTGTACATATGGAGTCCCATTTTCTGTGACGAGATGGAACAGGTTCCTGTTAAAATGAATACTCTTTTCTATCTCTTCAAATTAGCAAACTGGCTCTGCAGTCTCTATTCTGGAAACATTTCCACTGGCAAAACTAGGAATTGGGATCAAGAAGAACCAACCAGACATTTTCTAAGATTTTAATGGGCGGCTAGGGGGCTGGTGTTTGAAGGTAAGTCTCTATATCAAATAGACAAAAGTCCATTCAAAGAAGGACTTAAGGTCAAATTTGCAGTCCAAAAATTCCAGATGACAACTGGCCTTCCAGATTCCTTATTTTTTTACCATTTTCCCTGTCTTCAAAGAGTCTGTCTTCTGTCTACTGCCATGCTATTTAGAATGGAAAATCACATTTCCTATCACGTGTGACCCAAATCAGGAGCCAGGTAACTAAATCCAGTGAACATGGCCAGAGTATGAGCACAGGAGACATAAAAAATCATATAATCACAGAACAGCCTACTTTCTGGGGAACTTCCAGAGATAATCTGGTCCAAATTTCCATGGGAGAGGGAGATTAGATGGCATTGTCTAGCAGCTTGTGCCATTCCATCTTGAAAACTTGCAGTGATGAAGACTCTACCACACCCCTGGAAAGGTTATTCCAGCAACTGACTGGTCTTACTTTAAACATTTCTTTCTCATGTCAAGATGAAATTTTTACCAATTTGTACTCAGTGGCCCTTGTCTGCTCCATGTGGCTCCTCGTGAAGAGACACTGTTCTCTTTGCAACCATCCTGTAAGTACTGTTACATTGTGATTAAGTTCCCTCAGAGACTCCACTCTTCCACATAGAAAAGACCAATCATTTTCTCTCTCCCTCTCTTTTATTTTTTCTGATAACTGACATGTAATCATGCTAAGGCAGGAAACTCTTTCAGAGATTGATAGTTTCCAGAGCTGCCACAAAGGATTTGAAATCACAGCTACTCTTTCTCTGATTATGTCCTTCATCCCTCCTTTCAGTTGTTCTGGAAATCCATTTCTGTTTTGGAAGGTACTGTCTGAATCAGAGCTGTATCATTCCTATGACATTTCCAGATCTTAAGGAAAGGTATTTGGAAAAAGAGGAGGAAACAATGACTCACCTAACCAGAGGGACTGGAGGTTTGTGCAGTCCTGATGCTGCAGCCTAGAGGACAGGTCTCAGACACTCAGTACTCTATGCACTTCTAGCCTGACAGGAGTGGTTTTCTGGGTGTCAGGAGATATTGAATGGTAACCCCATCAAAGTGAGAGATATCTGGAAGTCAGAATTTCATTTTCTGAGTAACTGCTGCAGTAACAATGTCATCGAGGGAGGGCACAGATGTTACTTCTCCCTGGTATTTTCACTGAGGTGTCAGTTAAACTGTTCTTGAACTGTGCTTGGAGAGGAATTAAGTGTGATCAGTACATAGTCTGATCACATCAGAGACATCATCATCAGACATCAGATCCACATCAGAGACCACCTGAAAGGTTCACATCCCAAGGAAATGACAGGAATCCTGCTGAGCAAAAGAGGACAAGGGACCAGGACACACACTTCAACCGAAGTGATGGTATGTCTGGAAATAAGGAGGTGAAAATAAAGTTCCTACATAAATTGGATTCCTGTGATGTATCTGTTGTGACTGCACCTTGGCATGGGAGAAATTAATGCTTTAAACATTTCACATTTTTCTGAGTCACCAGAATTACGGAAACATTCATGACTTAAATATTTATCACAAAACCTAAGGGTCAAATCTTTGATCTTATTTCCACAGACATGTTAGAGTCTATTACAAGTGTTTGCCCTCATGCAATGTACTGTGGATCTACTGTATGTCTGTAAAAGGCATTACTATATGGGAAAACTTCCTATTTTTATGCCTGAGATATGTGGGATTTGTCACAGGGTGAGTTCAGAAAATCTCAAATCTCCTTGTACTACCTGTCTGCATTAGTCTTTTAGGCTTCCTTCTGTTCTGTGTGACCCTTTCTTGCTCCTACTGCAATGTTCTGTGAGATTCTACTGGAAGACTGTTCCCTCATTCAAGGCTAGGACACTTTTGTATTTTCTGTCCTTTTGTACATATATATTTAATTAAAATTCACCAAATATTCATTAGCTCTCAAAAATATTCTTTATTATTTCTGCTGGGCTGAGAAAGTGATTGAACATTGGGGTGTATTATAAACATTTAGTGAAAAGGGTTTGAGACCCCTTTAGAGGGCACTTTGGTTTTTATTCTGCCTGCAAGGTACACCTATGCATCTTTGGTTAGAAGTGTTGAAAAGAAAAAGCAGATGAAAGCAACAGACTTTTTTGTCAAGCTGTGACAGAAATCAAATGCAAATAGATCTCAGTTCAAGACTGTTTGTTAAGTGTCACGTCAGTGAGTATTAAATGCAGCACATGTCGTTTTACAATGAGCATACTGTATATGAATTTTATTGATTTTTTTCAAAGAGGATACATTGAATAATGTACTCTTCCTTACCAGCACCAGCTTACAAGAATGTCTTCATACTTGTGTATGCACATTCATTAGGCTCCTAAATGCTACTGCCTTACTTAGCACATCTTGTTTTGTGGAGGCTGGGATTCAAGATGTAGAAAGACCTACACAAATGATTCTCTCCCTCTGAGAAAAGTGGGACAGAGTAATTTAGACTTCCCAGCATGAAGCTATCAATGAGCAGCTTCTCAAAATGATTCACAATTAGTGCACCAGGCTTACACTAGGAACAGGTTCTCAGCTGATTTCCTTTCCACAAAGGAGTGAGTCTGGGACTTCATTTTGCTATTAGGAATCCTACAGATGTATAAAAAAGATCATCAGATCTGGTTAACTCTGCTGCACTTACATTGAAGGCTTTGTGCTATACTATGTGATAAATCTGATTTATTTATATTCTTTCAGGCAATGTATTTTTCCAATTAATATTTAGAAAAACATGTGCCAGCATTAAATTACATGTGAAAGGTAACAGCAGCAGTGTCAGGCTTATCTCCATGCACTAGAACAGAGCTCTTCATCATTCAGCAAAGGGGGCACTGCTCCATGGGAGATGTGATGTACGTCCACTGCATTCATCTGTGTGCAGTTGCATCCTTATTTGAGCTGTGTTTGGTTTCATGTGTGCACTGCCTTCCCATTGTTTGGTGTGAGATCTCTGATTCCACAGCCACCTCCTTACAGTACTCAGGTCATCAAGGTTCTTAGAAAAGCACATCAAAATCTGTGTCAGGTAGGTAACTTGACAATATTATACATAGTGGACCATAATGGCTAGGTTTAGATGTTTAAATGCCATGCTAATACATGCTAAAATTGCCCATAAAACAAAGTAATTTAATGCATTTATTGGTGATTTTAAATATCTTAAGAGCAGGCTCATTGGCAGACACTCAGTGTCCTATTGAGGCTGCAAGTTACACAGAGCATTTGTAGACCAGGCTCTTGTCTCCTGTTATTTTCTCACCCACGGGAGCACAGCAGTGTTACACATGAGCCAAAACAGAGGCCAAAAATCCAGATAATACCCTGAAATTCTGACTAACAAAAGGCTAATACTCAGAAAACTCCCTTGCATGCTGAGTACCATGCAGGTGTAGATTTCTGCTGGAAATTTGCCTCTTCTGCCCTTATTTCATACACAGATATTATGGGTTCTTCTGAATGTTTATGATCTTAAAGAAAGGAGGCAAAAATAGTTTGATGCACAATGTTTTTCTACATCCATGTAATCTTAAAAGTCCTCAAGCTTTACATTTCTTTTGCTTGAGAAAAAGTAGGTTTCTTAAGCAATATTTAGGGGTACATAAATGGGCACGTATCATTGATATTCTCTTAATGAAAGCAAAACTATCGTTAATATGACCAAGCTGTGGTCTGAAAAGGGTGCAAAAGTTAAAGATTCAGCTCCTGGAGTCATGTCATTATGCTGAGTCTACTTATGCATCCCTTAACTATCTATCTATCCTATCTATATTTTAAAGAAAACTGATAAGCCATTAGAAAGCAGTTTCTTCTGCCTTGCAGGTATTTCCTCCCTTCCAAGAAAGAAGGCAAACTGCAGTTTCTTCTGTATGTGATAGAAAACATATAGGAAACTACCAGTATTTCTGTGAGCTAGGGAGTAATAGGCTGCATAACCCATAACTTTTGGAAGGAAAAGTTAAAGAAAAAAAATTGAAACTTGTTTCCATTTAATTGAGTTCTGAACAAACATATGTCACCTAAACTTACTGTGCTGTTTGTTACTGGTACTTTCACTGTGGTTTTAATTGTCATTTTAAAAGTTACTTGGTTTTATTGAAAAGCTTAAGTAACAATTGTTTTTGAAACTGTATTTTAAGTCAGTCAGATATATTTGTCATACCAGGCAACATGAGTTGATATTAAACCTATGCCTTTTGCATACAGCTTTCAGTCAAGTCTCAGGTTTTGAGGAAACAAAAGATAATGCCTACAATGCTTACCAAAAAAAAAAAAAAAGGTTTCTTGAGTATGAAAAGCACTAACCAACTCTATTTACTAGAAAAAGTGTCTCATATTAAGACTTTTTTTCTTCCTCCTCTCTACCTACACTCCTCTCAGAGGAATTTTTTGATCCGCTCTTTGTCTGATTTGTCTTTGCAGCTGTCTCTTCACCATTTCACTTTACATTTTCTCCAAAATCATTTTTTCCATGTTTGCCTCCTTTAGGGAGTGCTGTTATTTTTCTATTCTTTTGCTTCTTTTTCACCTCTTTTATGATTTTCTTCCAGAGCCTTCTTTACTCATCCCACAGATTCATTCTTGCAATCTCAAATCTTCTTTGCATTGTTTGCCTTGCCTTTGCTTGTAGTTCTTCCCTATAGACCAAGTTCATCTTTATGTGTTCTTAGTAATATGTCCTGACTGCACAGAAGAGCAGTGTTTTGGCAGCTATGTTAAGAAAGCACAGGTACTATAACATAACTGCATTTTTTTTAAAACAACTGCAGGTCAAAAACAGCATTTAGGATTAGTGGTGAGTAGAAGGTCCATGCTCACCAGTACTTGTAACATGACATGTTTAAGACTGAACTGAAGCATTGAGGAGGATTATGTTTATTCTTGAGTAAGGACAAGGGCTCTGTATGTGTGTTCTTTTCATTGTATCCAGATATTTTAGTGACTTCACACAGATATTTGCTCAAAAATGCTCTTCAAGCTTATATTCAAAAGTTAACATTTTGCCATATCAACAAACCACCAGCAGGCATGCTGACATATTGATTTGATTTTCTAATTTAATGTAATTCAGGAAATGTAAGGAAAATACATTTTTGTCAGGCTTTTTGTCTTCACTTGTTAGTAAGAACTGTGTTAAACCAGGGAATTATTACAGAATCACAGAACCACAGAATCACTAGCTTGGAAGAGACCTTCAACACCATCATGTCCAACCCAGCCCTAACACCTCAACTAAACCATGGCACCGACTGCCACATCCAGTCTTTTTTTAAACACATCCAGGGGTGGTGACTCCACCACCTCCCTGGGCAGACCATCACTCTTTCCATAAAAAACTTTTTCCTAATATCCAACCTATATTTCCCTTGATGCAGCTTGACACTGTTGTGTGATCCTTTCTTGTTCTGTTGGTTGCTGCCTGGAGAAAGAGACCAACCCCCACCCGACCACAGCCACCTTTCAGGGAGTTGTAGGGAGTGATAAGGTCACCCCTGAGTCTCCTTTTCTCCAGGCTGAATACCCCCAGCTCCCTCAGTTGCTCCTCATGGGGTTTGTGTTCCCAGCCCCTCAGCAACCTCGTTGCCATCCCCTGGATGCACTCAAGCATCTCAAGGTCCTTCCCAAACTGAGGGGCCCAGAACTGGACACAGCACTCCAGGTGTGGTCTCACCAGCACCGAGTACAGGGGAACAATGATTTCCCTGCTCCTGCTGGCCACACTGTTCCTGATATAGGCCAGGATGCCATTGGCCTTCTTGGCCACCTGGGCACACTGCTGGCTCGTGTTCAACTGGCTGTTGACTCCCCAGGTCCCTTTCCACCTGAGCGCTGTCCAGCCACACCATCCACAGCCTATAATGTTGCAGGGGGTTATTGTGGCCAAAGTGCAGGACTCGGCACTTGGACTTCTTAAACCTCCTCTTATTAGACTCTGCCCATGCATCCAAGCATTCCAGGTCTCTCTGCAGAGCCCTCCTACCTTCCAACAGATCAACACATGCTCCCAGCTTAGTGTCATTTGCAAATTTACTGATGAAAGACTCAATCCCCTCATCCATGTCATCAATAAAGTTATTGAACAGAACAGGCCCCAGCACAGACCCCTGAGGGACACCACTGGTGACTGGCTGCCAGCTGGATGCAGCACCATTCACCAGCCCTCTCTGGGCCCAGCCATGCAGCCAGCTCCTAACCTAGCACGGAGTGCTCCTGTCCAAGCTGTGGGCTGTCAGCTTATCTAGGAGTATGCTGTGGGAGACAGTGTCAAAGGCCTTGCTGAACTGCAAATAGACAAGATGTACAGCCTTTCCTGAATCCACCAGGTGGGTCAACTGGTCATAAAAGGAGATCAGGTTGGCCAAACACGACCTACCCCTCCTAAACCCATGCTGGCTGAGTCTGACACCCTGGCCACCCTGTAAATACTGCATGATGACACTCAATATAAAATGTTCCATAATCTTGTTGGGTACTGAGGTCAGGCTAACTGGCCTATAATTACCAGGATCCTCCTTCCCACCCTTTTTTGTGAATGGGTATCACATTGGCCAGCTTCCAGCCATCTGGAACCTCACCAGTGAGCCAGGACTGCTGGAAAATGATGGAGAGTGGTTTTGCAAGCTCATCTGCCAGCTCCCTCATCACCCTGGGATGGATCCCATCTGGTCCCATAGATTTATGAACATTAATCCCGATTTCTGCTAGTGTATGTTCCAAAGGCACCTGACTCTGTAGATAATTTACAGGAAATAATGTGGCAAGTGTAAAACTCCAATTTAAAAGAAGAAAATTACTCTAATAGCAATTGCAGTCTTCCTCAGAGAGTGACTTGACAATATTTCCATTGAGCATATAGGACTGTATCAAAAACCTAAATGTTCAGCAACCAAAAATTACAATGAATCTTAGCCAAAAATATTCTAGCACTTGAGGGAATTAACTTTTCAGCATGCCATGGCTGACATGTCAGCTTTGGAGTGTGTCACAAAAAAAAGCATATTCCACTTCCTAGACTTATATATCGTATGACTTTTGAGATTGTCCAGTGATGTCCACATCTTCTGCATGAAGCTAGCAGATGTGACACCAGACCTACTGGAAACCACTGACCTTCTGTAACTTCACATCAATCCCAGACTCTTGAAGATAGACCAACAGAAAATTTTGGGTCAGGATTCAGGCACCTACATTTAGATCTGCATGTAGCTTTCAGCACACAAGCTACATTTCACTCCACTGTAGTCAGTAATGATCTAAAATTAGATGCAACTGTCTCCCTGCACAGGCAACTTGAGCCATTTTAAGTACCATAAGGTGTGTCAGTTGATCTCCAGCTGCTACTGAAGAAAGGCAAGGATCTCTTGAAGATCCTATCTGACAGCTGTCAGACCCAGAAGGCTTCTACAGCTCCTTAACATGTCTCCAATGGCATTTGATGGAGTCAGTGTAGTCTGGAGGATTGTTTAGTTGAGGCACCTACCTCCAGTCTCTCCAAAAACTACTGCATCTAACTCAACCTGAGCACACTGACACAACGCAAAAATAGTTTGCCATCTAAAGAATGGATATCTAGGCAAACATAGCAAGCAAAAGTGGGAGACAGGAATAGTTGTTCTGCCCTCTGCAGAGGAAGAGTAAAAGGCAATTAACAGGGAGCCAAGTGACATGATTTGTTGAGTTTCACAGAGGCAGTGCTTGGCAGAGGGAATTTACTGCAGAGTCTTTTCTGCCAGACCTCATCTAGTTCTCCTGCTGCGGCTGAAGATATTAGACAAAATTGATAGGAGTTTGATGTGAAGCAGACAGAAGGGCCACAAGCTTTTTTCTTTCCAAGAACTACTTCTCTGAACACAATAGGAATTTTACCATTGCTTTCCATGGCTTTAAGGAGGTTCTGGGAGATTTCCCAAGAATTTCCACTGGTATTTAGAAAGATGTCTTTGTTCAGATAAAGCAAATAATGGTCTGATCTCCTTCCTGTGGTCACAAACCTTTGAATAGAGGTGAAGGAGTTTGTCAATGTGCATGACCTGCACAAACTCCCTAGATGTCTTACTGGATTTGTGTATTTCCCATGGCTGCAGTTCTTGAACACATACATATTGTATGTAACATACAATATGTTGCTCAGAGCCAGAATCCTTTCTAATTACTTCAGGTTAGAGATACTCTTGGTCACATATGGAGGATTCTGTCTTGCTAAAATGTCACAGACTGATGGTCGCTCTCTCTGTGGCAGGGCAGAGAGATGTTGCTGGTAAATCTCAGGGAAGATCTTGAGAGGGCTCTTAGAAATACCAGAGGATCATAAATATGTTAAGGTGCAGTTCTGTTTTCTGGCTACACACCATCTTAGTTCTCCTTTCTATTTCTGCCAATAAAGTCTTCATGTCACTGATACCTTTCAAAAGGACTTTGGTGAGCAGTACAGTGTGGCTTTTCACTGTGGGCTTGACTAAAACATTATGACTGTATTTATAGTCATTAGAGAAAGCAAGGTATCATCAAAGGTATGGCAACAATTAAGGAAAAAGAGAACATTTTAAAAAAATGTTTCCTAGTAAAGGAAAGTAATAATGTGCTCTCTTTCATGTATTAATGGCAGAAGCCTTCAAGACATCAGATGTTCAATGGGCAACCATGAATACAGCAAGAAATTTTAAGAAAATAATATTGGATCACTTCATGTTATTGTACTCATAGCCAGTCGAGTAACCTGACAAACTGCCTACAAATAAAGAGCTACCTGTTGCAAATGAAGTTTGGAGAATTCAGGCCTACTGCTTTTGTTTCACTTTTTAAAGCATTTTCTCATTATACCAGTATTTTATGGTTTCAGAAACAAATATTATCCTCTGTGTTTGGAGTAAAAAGGGTCCTCAACACACACAGTGATCCTTGCTTGTAGAGGTGAAGGAATGCTTAAATCTGCAACTAGAAATCATCTAGAGCTCAAACTATAGAAATGGGGCTTATAGAGTACATTTACAGCCAAGGCAGCTGACAGTCTATGAAGTAAAAATTTCGTTGGCTTCTTAATATAACTACATAGTATTTAAACAGCCTTAATAGCTAAGGATTTGTTTTGCACAACACTGTAGAAAGTAACAGTTCTTTTTTTTTTTAATGTGGTGGTGAAAACCAGAATATGGTTTTTGTTGGATGAGACTATAAGAAATGGTCATGCTGGTTGTATGAAAGAAAAGGGAACCAGTTTGTATCAGGAGAATTTTCTGGGAGTCAAACCTTCCTGTTAAGAATAAAGCTGGCAAGAATAAACCTGATTTATCTTTCTAGTGAATGAGTCACTGATGTTTGTCATCAGTGATAATCAGCAGAAGCTATGTGACAAGAAGATGTCATTTTCTGCAGTGAAACAACTTTCCCAGAAATTTTTTTTAAGAGCCGTAGAGAATTTCCCTTTGACAAAGAATATAGTTTCACTGCTGAAACAAAATGTCCTTCATTTTGCAGTCTTAAAAATAAATTCTTAAATTAAAATTGAACCACATTTATGCCTTTATTTTCTACAGAGATCCCCGAAATCTTTATGTGAAAACAAAATAAATAATAGGAATTTCTGATTATTAAATACATAAGTTTTTTTCTGCTAATCAGGCTGTGGGAAAACAACTGATGCTGTTGTTTTAAGATTAGTGTAGAAATAGTGTAGCTCTCCAGCAAGTAACACTAACTTTTAGGCTGGACCAGATTTCTCCATTCTGATTAACTTTTATTAGTCTGTCTGTAAAAAGACTTGTTTACCTGGCTACAGTCAGTGTGAATAAGCCCTCAAAAAAACCCATTAAAATAATGAATTTAAGTTTAAGAAGCATGGTTCATTTTAATTCAGACTTTTATTTACATATTAGGAAGCTATTTTAAAATACTGGCATTCTACCCATCAATTAATTTTTTTAAAAAATGCAGTCACATTCATATGCTCATAATAGTTCAAACATTCACAAAATAATCTGTGAAATGAGTTTTTAAGATCCTCATCCAAGAAATGAAACTCTGAAGAAAGGCCACTTTTCTAGGAACTTTTGTCACCCAGATATGACTCAGTAATCTGCATAGAAAAATATTTCTGAGAAATCAAATAGTCTTAGAACTAAAACTAATAAAGCCATTAAAATTAGGGTCAATTAAGATTTATTCAAGTGGCATAGGGATTCCAGTCTGGTATTATTAAGTATATCAGCCTATTGGGATGGGGATTTTTTTCCCCATATCATCAGTTTGAAATACTATATTGTCAAAATCCACCAGGGTAATGGCACTATGATGTATTGTGCCATCTCAAATGTGTTTTGGCTCTTGCTTGAAAATAATGACCAGATAAATACATCCCTGGAAATTGACTGGGGTATTGCAATTTCTGGTTTGGTGGTTTGAAACACATGTAAAATACTTTTAAATTCTTAAAATCTGTACATTATCCTTGAGAATTTAATCAGTAAAGACACCTTAAAAATAGAAGTTTGCTGAGACTGCAAATATAATTTTAATTTTCAAAAATATTCTGTATTTAAATTTTAATATAAAAGGACATCACTATTATGGGGAAAATGCAAATATGGAATTACCAATTCTGTTAGTCATTTTAGTCACATTATCCTTTCTTTTTAAAATGAAATAGCTTTAAACTAGATAGTTTCTAATGCATTTCTGTTCCACATATTACATTACATATATATATATAAAAGTCAATTTGTAAATGAGTGTTCTTATAAAATAACCAAAAGAAATAAAATTATGATTGATCTGAAATAATCGATTACAGTATGACAGCTTTCTTATCTTTAATTATAAAATACAATTACATTTTTGTGCTTTCATACCTGAACATTATAAAAGCTGAGAGAACTATTTCTGTTCTACTTGTGATTAGATCAGCAATGCCACTTCTTCAGGTCTTATCAAATTGGTTTTGATAATAATTACTTGGGAAGTGTTTGATCTCAATGATGAATACTTGATTAGTTTTTCATGAAATCATTCAACCACACCACTCAGCACTACTCATGTGAGACCTTGTTGATTTAGCTGTTCGAAAGAACACATTCTTTTCCACTGCAGTTATGGGATGTCAGTCTTTGGGGAAAAGAGGGTGGAAAAAGGGCAAGTTTATGGGTAATGATATTGCAGCAGCAGATATTTAAGGTTTGCTAATTCTCTTCTCAATTATGTTCATTCTCTGCCTCGTCACACTGCCTGCTACATGGCGACAGAATCAATCTTAGCAGTGGAATAAATTTTTCCTCTTTCAAAAAAGGGTTTCATGACACCATTGTCATCTTTGAAACCCTTGGAGGGTTTTGCCCTGATGAATAATATTTCATATGTGGAATGTTTATGTGATTTTCACGGAATGATAACCCCGCTACCACCTAACTTTGATGCATTGAGATTGCTGCTTTTCCCTGCTAAAGTGCTTTTACACACCACCTCCTACAAATTGACTTCAGAGTTAGAAATAGAAGATTCAACAAAACTTCCACTCTCCATGGAAAAAAAGGATCTTGCAGAGAAATTTATACATTGGACACAATCTACTTTAATTATTTAAGCAGGAGTTTTTGCTGAATAAGAGTTGTAGGCATTGTCCCTTATAATTTTTCTTTTACTTTATGCAGTTAGAATCATTTATCCAATGCTGACCATATATCCATATTTTAAAATTAATTTTTTTTAACCCAGCTATCTTTAAGGGTTGGTCTGCCAAACCATATTTCTTGAAGTCAATAGCATTGTCTGCATAAGTTAACTCTGCTCACATAAGGAGACACACAATGGATTAGTTTCCAATTTATAGGGAAAAAAATTCTACAGCCCAAGTACTTATGGCTGACTACATGCAAAAGAAGATATTTTCAGAGCAATGTCCTTACTTGTCAGTCATCAAATAGCAAGCAAAAGCCTTTTATCAAAAGAGAAGTTAAAGCCAGGCTAATTAAGGAGGAAAATTTTCAAGGAGACAATATTTTCTCTAATGATTTTCTTTTTAAAGTTGTTAATAGAATTATGACAGTTTTAACAATCAGAAAATACAATGCATTCCAAATGTTTCCTTTGTTAATAAGATCTCTGGAAATTGCATAGATCTTTTAAACTTATAAGCTTAGATTATTTTAGGTGTTGGTTTTGGCGTTTATTTTGTTTTGTTTTTAATATCTACTGTTATTTTGGTGGCAATAAGTTTGTCTTTGAAGACAAACAGGCTCTTCTCTAGGAGACTCAGACTGCTTAAAAGGAAAATAATATTCCAGGACTATAATTATTTTGATTATTGTGTCATCACATTAACATTGTACTGGAAGAAGTGTACATCTGAACCTTTCATTTTTTTGAATTAAGTCTAAAGCAGAAAGTGCAGTCAGTCTGTTGGGTGGAAAAATGGAACATCTCTCTTTAACTGGTGAAGAGCACTTTTAATGCAGTTACCTCTAGATATTACATGAATTCAGCAGTTTTTGTTTATCTGTTCTGCACTGTCAAAGTACCTGTCATTCTAGGATATTGTCTTTATGTAGTAGTTGTTGGCCAGCATTTCTGAAGAACTCGGCTCCCAGTTAGAAGGCGAAGTGAACAGAAAGATTTTCATAGAGGCTTATTACTCTGCAGTTCCCATTGAAAACAAAAGAAACTACTAGCTGCCAGTTCCTTTGACAAGTCTGTCTTTGTTAATCCTTTTAGAAGGAATTGCAGCTGAGGTTCCCAAAGAACCTAGAGGATTTAGGTGTCCGGTTCCCAGGCAGGGGCCATACAAGGGAAAGACCTAGCCCAGTACCTTAGCTCTTAACCTGCTGGATCAGAGCAAATATCCACAGCTGAGAAAAGGCCCGAGCCTGTGGGATGTCAGAACCAAGAAGTAGCTTGTGAATCTCGTACTATAAATCAAGTAGGCCATCCAAGAAAAGCAGTTACTAGTCACATATTTCACTGAAATAAATTCATTTCAAACTACAATATGCAGGCTCTTGTCAAGGGCAGATGCACCAGTTACCCATGCAAAGTACTAATACTCCTGTTGTCTTCAAATTTGCATGCATAGCAAAAAATGAGGAAAATGAGAAAAGACTCTGGAATAACATAGGGATTCCTACCACATTGTTCTCTTCATCAGTAAAATCCTTACTGACCTCTCACTTAATCCTTCTCTCATTATTCCCTTCAATAGGAAGCATGCATTCTGGACAACAATAAAAAAAATCTATAGTGTACGAGCATTTCTGTCATTTGCAGCTAATGAATGCTTTTAAGTATTGACTAGCAACTGGTCTAATAATGACAATGACTCCACCGATTTAGAGTAATAAATCCAAAGACTTGGCAGGCTTCTATTAGTATAATAAGCTCAAACATTAATTCAGGAAGATTAAGAAAATGGGTGGTAGACACTTGAATATTAGAGATTCTCTCTTTTTTTTTTTTTTTTTTTTTTTTTTTTTTTTTTTTTTTAACACCATCTGTCTGGAAAAAAACATTTCACAGTGTTTAGTGTATAAATTTAAGTGAGAGCTAAGGTAAAACTAAGGATTTTTCCTTTTGCTGTAGTTAAGAGAGTGGGTCAATTACAACAAATATGATTACTGCAGGGCTATGAGAGCCCACACTAACAGCATCTGTTAAGAAAGGCTTGGGGGGGATTAAATGCCTGTGTTCAATATGTACTGTGGACAACAGCTATTACCAGTGGTTCCAGATATTTTCAGAAATGTATGTTTGATATTCCTTATAACAAACAGACCTCTCAGTGTTTTATCACTAGATGAAAGGCTTAAAAGACTTCAGATAAACAACAGTGATATACTTGTCTTCATCAGTGATGTAGGAGTAAAGATCATTCATCAGGCATTCCTCATCCTGTTGATAAACATTTATTTTTCTTATTCAGGGAGAATATATTAATTGCTATTTATGTTAATTATTACATATACTTGAATTAAAGGGAACAATAATTCCTTAGGTTTCATCAGAGCATTGTGAAGATACTGTTAAAAAAAAATCTAAATAAAGTAAGAAGTAATCTTGCTCGATAAAGTGAAACAAACAAGCCAGAAGTCAGAAAAATTATAAGAGAAATCTGTCCAGTTGATTAGACTTTAGTCTAATCTGTAAATTATCCTCAGAACCAATTTTGTAAACTAGCCTTGGGTGGGACTCCTCTTGCATATCTTGTAGCATATTCCCTTGTTTGTTTGACTGAGGTCTTGTATCAAGCTGCAGAAAAACCTTTCCCACACAAGGGGAGGCAAAAGCACTGTCAGGCCGTGTAGAGACAACAAGAGCTAAAATGGTCCTAGCAGATAAGCTCCACCACGCAGGGCAAAGGGGCTGTTCCCTACAGTCCTAGAGACATAGAATTTTTTTTGTTGGAAGGGGCCTTAAAGATCATCTATTCCAACACCCCTGCCATGGGCAAAGGCACTTTCCACAAGACCAGGCAAGTGTCACATGATCCAAGGAGCATCCAGTACTAATCTGTGATAAACTTCATGGGTGATACAGGTTTTGATGAAGCTATTGACCAAGTTGCCTCTTTCATTGCTATGTTTCTTTAGTACACCTTGCATTTACAACTGAGTTTTGGCAAACAGAGGCTGGTTTAGGGCTGCATGGAAGGGACAGAGATTTGCAGCTCAGGCACTGAAGCGTCTGGGTGGCAGATACTTCCACATAATATTTTTCTGCAAATCTTGTAGCAGCTGTAGACCATCACTGTATGAAGTGCAGGAAAATGCGGTTAATGCCAGAGTTCCCATGACAGTTCGCATACAAATTTGTGGCTGCAGGTGGATTCATTAATAAAGTCAATACAGAGTTTATGTCAGCTCCACCAAAGCAGATAGCCATAGGAGAATCTGTCTAACTTAGTACTTCATTTGATGTATTTAATTTGCTGATTTATTTAGTAATAATGAGTGGATTTATTGTGTTTGAAAATGGGAAGTGCTCTGCAGTGTGAAACATCCTGCTGGTAGAGATCTGCAAGCATATTCAAGGTTGATGGCAATGACAGAAGCAGCAGAAAGTTCACAGGTCACTATAACAGAAATAAAAGTAAAGAACACATTCCCACATAATCGTTTATTATTATTATTATTATTGTGATCTTGCTGACGTGCCTGGTCTTGAGAGACGATTATTACAGTCAGTGTAGTGAATTTAGTCACATTGGCTCCTGAATCTGATCAGCAACCTAGTGAGGAGGGAGCACAGAATTGAGGGTAAAGATTTAAGTATTTGCCCCACATGCTTGTCATTTGATCAAAACTTTATTTCAGCAAAATACTTAACATTGTTTGTCAAGATAATTGGGTATTTATGGTCTGAGGTAAAAGTAATAAGAGAAACATTAAGTAGGCAATGTTTAAATTCCTGTAACACTATTGCATTAGAGGAAAATGCAAAATGGTGTCAGAAAAGCCAGTTAAGAGTTCAGTCCACGGACAACCCAAAGCAAATGAGAGTTTAATGTGCTCATGGTCCATCACACAGATGAGCCTCACTCCAGGTACCCAGTAGAAATGGGTCACACTTGTGGTTTGACACTGGCCCAAAGCCAGGCACCCATGAGAGTCGCCTGATCATCCTCCCCTGCCACAGCTGGGCAGAGGAGAAAAAAAATAACAAAGGGCTCATGAGTTGAGATAAGGACCAGAGAAAACACTTCAAGGTCAAAACAGGCTTAACTTATAGGTACTAAGTGAATTTATCACTAACAGAGTCAAAGGAGGATAATGAGAAGTAAAATAAACTCTTAAAAACACCTTTTTACCCCAACCCTTCCCTCCTCCCCACTGACAGCATAGGGAGAGAGAGCATGGGGTTTTGGTCAGCTCATCATCTGAGGTTTTCTTCTGCTGCTCTGGGAGAGGAGCCCTTCCTCTGCGAGACTGCAGGGTCCCTTCCCAAGGGAGAGTTCTGTGTGAACTTCTCTGGTGTGGGTCCACTCTCATGAGCAGCAGGTCCACAGCACCTGCTGCAACAAGAGCCCCTACCACAGGCAGACTGTCCTCCCAAAACTGCTGTGGCGCGGATCACTCTTCCACAGGGTGATGTCCTCTAAGGACAGGCTTCTCCAGCCTGGAGCAGGGCCCCCCTCTCTCCACCAGGTCTCCCACAGGATCACAGCCTCCTCCAGGCATCCACCCACTCCAGCATGGGCCCCTCCTCCACGAGCTGTGGGTGGATCTCTCCATCCCTCATGGACCCATGGTCTGTAGGGGCGCAGCTGCTTCACCCTGGTCTCACCATGGCTTGCCGAGGAATCTCAGCTCCAGTGCCTGGAGCACTCCTGCCTCTCCTTCTCCACTGTCCTTGGTGTCTCCATGTTGTTTTCCCTCACATGTTGTCACCTCCTCCTCCTCCTCTCTGGCGTGTCCCACTTTGTTTTTATTTTCTTCTTAAATTTGTTATCACAGAGGCGTTACCAACCTCTCTAATTGGCCCAGCCTTGGCCAGCAGCATGTCCATCTTCAGAGCTGTCAGCCATTGGCTCTGCTGGATATGGTGGAAGCTTCCAGCAGCTTCTCACAGAAGCCACCTCTGTGTTCCCCCTGCTATCTAAAACCAGGCCGTGCCAAACCAAAACAATGTCATAAACCAGCAATACTCTCGAGCATCTCATGTGTGATGGCTAGCAAAACAAGCTCCATGTTCAGAACAATAGCTTCATGTCCATGGCTTAAGTTCCAGTGTTTGGTTATAGCCTTTTAATACTGCATATTAGAAGGCACCTAAGCAGGGCTCATATTTCCATGAAAAATTCAATGTGAAATTGAATTCAGAAAAATTATTTCAGACAGCAGTTTTACTGGCAAAGCGCCCAAGGCTTGCAGATGGTACAGCATTCCTCTGTCTTGAGTGTGGAAATCAAGAAAGCTTGAAATGAGAAGCCTTCAAACAGGAGAAGGTGTTTCTGTGACACTTGCAATTGCAAATACAGATGATTCAAGTGTAAGAGACATTAGGATCCACACATCTGGTCTTCACATGAATAAGACAGACAATAACTCCAGAAAGACAAGGATGTTGCAGCTAAAATGAACCAGAAAGAGAAGCATTATGATTTATAGCCCCATTTCCAGATCAAAAGCCATTCTTAGCATTTTGATCACCCACAAAAAACAAAACAAAACAAAACAAACAAGCTGTCTAATTTGCTGTTATTTCTTAGGATGTCACAAAAAAATGCAGTTCAAATGGGAAAAAAGTCTTGTTTAAAATAAAAGAAAAATAGAATTTTTGAGTTTTGACAAAGAATAATTGAAACCCATGCCAGATGAAGGCTAAACAAGACCCCAGTTTGAACTTGAAGAAAATATTTGTTGTAGTTGGAAAAATTGTGTGTTCATCCAACTAAGTCTTGATTCACAGGGTACAAGCAAAAACAGTTCTGAATTTATTCTGGCACACACGCACTGCATTTTTGGGAGGAATAGGTGACTTATGTGCTGCCTGTGACAAGGGAAGTCATCGTCTTTCCGTTGATCAAAGCCTTCCTTACAAGTGGGGCTGCAAAGATTTCTTCAACCACACAAAAGAAGTTTTTAAAAAGAAGGATGATGCAAAGAAGAAACAAACTCCTGAAATAAATGAGGCAATGCCTACCTGAACATAGTGGTTTGCAGTTTGTAAGGAGCTCAGGGGAGAGTCAGTGAGCAGCAGATTGCACGGGGACATGCTATCACTTGCACACACGACACATGCCGGTGCAGAAGCAGCAGTTCCAAAGATATCCGAAGAGCTGTGGAACTACAAATAATAAGGACTCATGCAAACAGGAATAAGTATTAGAGATACAGCTGCATATATTGTGTTTTAAAATGTAGACTGCAGGTCATATCATAAGACAGGAAAATCCTTTGAAGCCGTAACTCTGGAAGAAGGGTGAGATATCAAAGAAGGGAATCTGTTCAGTGCTGCTGTTCACCAAAAGGGCAACTGTTGTTGTTTGTATAAAGAGATCTATCTCAAGCAGCAGTTGGAGAGATTAAACCAGTTTTGCTTGCATTTGCTTGAAAGTATCTTTATTATTGAAATGCTGTATATATATCTCAAAAGGGATTTTAGGAAAATTAAGAAGGTTTAGAAAAGAAAATCAAGAATTCTGTAAAGAATCTGCTACAATGAAAGAATTATTGAGCTAAAGCTATTTTTAAAAATGCCTGATCTACCATTATCTCAGCCAATAAGAACCTATATGGAAAGGAAAACTTTGATAATGAAGGTACTTCTGACTTTTGACCAAGGAATAAAAATCCCATGGAGAAAAAAACATCATATATAGAATACAAAGATCTTTAATACTGACCATACTAACCACTGCAGCAATTTCTGGAGGCAGTTGGTAGCATTTTTTTTTTTAATCACTAGCAATTTTTAATTACTATTGCTTTTATTTTTCTTTTCCCCCTAAATTTTTCTCTATTGCAAAGGGGAATATTTTAAAAGAAACTTATTGTGCATGCCAGACACAAGATTGGATGAGATAATCATAATGACCATTTCTTTCATATGAATCCACACATTTATGAAAAGAATGAAGAGTGGCACAGATTATGAACTAACAGCGCTGTGCAGATCAGTTTTAGGGAAACACAATGCTTTTGAGGATGAGAGTGCAGCTTGGAGCTTTGTGGATATGACACTTCCACACCCTGGCTGGGTCCAGTCTGAAGACAGACAACAAAGTCAATGAACACTTTGAGAGATGTCAGCCTTTTACAGATGTTAGGCTTGCATCAAAATTTGAATGCAGCAGAAGACAGAATTTGTCAATATAGAAAACAGTAGTATCAAAGAGAATAACTGATTCTAGAAACAAGTAATTTATCAAATGTTATTTGAAAGACTTTTTTTAAAGCATCTGTTAATGTCAGCCCGGTAATAGACAGAGTTTAGCTCCTTCTCTAGAAGAGCCTTTGATAGTGTCCTCCCAAAGTTATGAAGCTCTGTTATTCATCATATCCAGAAGATTGTTTTCTATTCCTCTGCTGTAACACTGAGGTTCACAAGCATCATCAGAAAATTAATAAGCATCATCAGAAAATCAATAAGCATCATCAGAAAATCAATCAACATTGCTACTCTGGTGGAACAAGACACGTTTGTCTATGTTGATGTGACACCTATTCCTTCCTGGAATTCTGGAAGTGCTTCTGAGAAGCAGCACAGTCTTGCATGTACACCTAGAGCTGCAGCACAGAGCATGTTTGTCCTCTCACTGTGACATCTTCTTTCTGGGTTTTCAGTCATGTGGCTGTCATGGGAATTAGGTCATAACCATTCCCTGAAGTACATCTTAACAAATTCCCCACATAATAATTAGATAGCAATCAACAATAACAGTTGCTTTGTTGTTTTCCAGACTGTTAAGCCATAAAACAAAGAATAAGGTTAAGCCATTTTCAGTAGATTACCACAAAGACAGTAAGTGGCATGAAATCCATTACATCTGATATACTTTCATTCTGAACAGTCATCACGTCTGTGACTGGACACTCAACTGTCAGCTTTATTTAGGAATTTAAAAAACTGCAGTTATTCAAGTACTTCCAAAGATAAGAATTTAACACTCATAACACTTTCTACAAGGACTCAAAATAAGACTGTATTGTGCAAAAATTCTGGTAGAGTCCTGCATGCATCCTTCATTTAAGCCTAGCTTCTTGTAGTTTCTGGGCTGATCCTGGCAGAGGATGAGTTTTGACAGCTTTTTTTCCTTCTCAGTGAGATGGCCCCTGGCAGGGCTGGACTTGACTTAGTCATATTCTGAGAAGGGACTGTTTGTGTTCTAAAGTGTATAGGTGCTCCTGGGAATTAGACAGGAATGCTGCAGAAGTCTTTTAATTTGTGACCTGATCTGACTAGTCAGATACTAGTGTTGAAAAACAACTGCACTGAATTGTAGTACTGCCCAGCTCTATTAAATATTAACCTTCTTCCATCATCTCTAACTAGCAACTGCTTAGAAGGACCATCTTTTTGTTTTGACTGTTGTATTTGAATTAAATTTGTTCTCTTTTTTTTTATTCTGGACAGTCGAACTAAGACTGTATTCTTCAGTAGCCAGAAAATGGATTTTTTCATGTGTCGTACAGCTCTGTTTTCAGATTTTCCTGTAGTCTCTCACCTGATCAATAGCATGCACTGGGCATTGTCGTAGTTCTTCTCCTTTAAAATGGTGCAGGGGGAATATTTTCTTATCTTAAGAATGTCCCCTAAGACCAGGATAAAAAACATGCACAACCATCTCTTTCTATACTATCACATCTCTTGGTTCTTAGCTGTGACACCCAAGGAGAATATAAATTTGCAGACTGATTTATATCTGAATTTGAGGTTTCTTGAGAATTTCAGACTTTCCTCACTAAGGTTTTTTTTTCACAAAACAGGTCTGGCTTCTGTTTAGCTTTGGGATTTGGCTGATTTTCGTGCTACCATGAGTTATCTATTTCACAGGCAGTGAGTGCAGGGATCTCAAATGAGGGGTAAGGGAGATCAAGAGTAATGCTATATCAAAGACAGAAACAAATATAGAGAAAACACGGTCTAATATATGGGCTTGACAAAGTTTCGTAGATTGTCCTGGAAACCTTCAGGTCCTCACACTCTTTACTCCTACATCCAGGAGCTGTAAATACCACTGAGAGATACCCAAAACACACATCTCCCTGTCAATCATTTGATAGGTTGGCATGTCCTAGCCTACCATCCATCATTCTTGTCATGTAATAGGTGTTTTGGACATGCAAAAACTATTCTCCTTGTGCAGCAAGGAGAATTTTGAGACGTCCAGTAAAATGGAGGCTTGGCTCAGGACACAGCTACATGAATTAGGGAGATAGGCCACTCCAAGTGACTCTAAGTGGGCTTCCTAGCCCACTGGTCAGAGATGCGGAATCAACACCCTATCTGGTCTCCATCAAATGCCCGGACAATGAACTTGGGTATGTCACCCTGACAGTTCGTGCCTATGTTCCCTATCTCATATTTTTATAAACTGCAAATATTTTAGGGCTGTCTCTTGATCCAGTTTTTCATAGTGCTTCATTTTTAGCTGGAACCTCTGGGATTACTGTAATACAAATAAATAACATTATGCCTATAACAGAGATATTATGTGAAATGAGCTGAGATTTTTTTTATATGAGCCATTAGATGTGTAGAATAACATGAATTAATTAAGTTTGAAAGCATAAACATATAGAGTGTGAGTACTCTGTAAGTCTCTTACATCATACTGAGCATGTATAGACTTACAGGCTTACATATATTATACATATTTAGCCTGTTATATAAAGTGGATCTAAAACGCACTACATTATATAAAGTGTGTTCTCTAGTAGCATGCATATTATAGGCACTCAGCAAATAATAAATAAAATTGAAATGGCATAAAAATTAAAATGGACTATATTTATCACTTCCTAACCACAATCTTTGGTGACATTAGCAGAAAAGAAACAGCGTCAAAGGTATGTCAGCCTCACATTCCAGAGGTAGGCATGACTGCAGTTCTTTGACTCATATCTGAAAAGCTTTGAAGCCCCTAGAACAGCAGTTGCACTAGGACAACCTGGAGCTCAGGTTGCAAAAGCCTTCCTACCTGATCCCAGGTGAATGCCCAGCAATGAAGCCTCATATCACCTGAGCTCTAACATTATTGATATAACAAAGCATTACACAAATGTAGTTAAAGCTAGGTGGTACATATATTTGTTTACAGTGGTACTGGGTCTCTGGATTACTCTGTAAACAAGGACCAAAATGTCATCCTCGCTATCTTTTATCAGAAAAGGAATATTTAGTCTTTTGACATTGTGACTACTGCAATACTACATCTACACTTGGTTTGCTGCCTCTGCAGTTTGTACTTCATGAGCAAAATGAACTAGAAAAGATACTGGTCAAGCAAAATACACAGAACCTTTTACTTTCTTGCATGTTCTGATTTGGTACCAGCATTGTCCCTGCTTTGGAGAATTTGTCCCCTTTTGCCTCCTTACCAGCCACGACAACAAGATGCACAATAAAAACCTGTGTTTACAAATCTTGCATGCAAATGATTATGGAACAGCCATGATATGCAGCAATTTAAATTTGTTGACAGAGTTGCTAAGAAACAAACCTTTTGATTCTGAGAAACCCTTTTTGATACAGCTCCACTCTCTGACAGCTGAAGTTACTGAACAAGAGTGAGGGCTCTTTAAAAGAGGAATTTCTGACATTTGCTATGTTTTCAGAGGCTGTAACATAACATTGAATATTCCTTCAGTGTCAGTTTTGTTCAGTAGCAGAGTGTCTGATTCCATATATATTTAAACTATCTTATATTTCAAAAATTGGCTTCAGCACTTCAGTACTACCTTCTCCCACTCTCATGCACAACTGTTTTGCAAAGAATTGTGATCTTTACATGCTCCCCTGCCAAATACCGTGTAAGTTTCTATATTTTTTCCAATCTATTCTTTAAACATCCTTTCTCCAGGGCATTTTCACAAAGGACCCCATTGAATCTTATTCAGATATCAACAGTAAAATACACCATTATTTTGACATTCCAGTGTTATGAAGACAGCTGATGTTTTAAGAATATATATTCACACTGTAGACACCAAACCATTAAATAGTGTAGCAGAGCTTAGGGAAAAAAAAGGGCCCAGATTCATCCCAAGTCAGATTACTCATATCACACAGGTGATAAAATTAGAAGCACTGTCATGTAAAGTCTTGTCAGTAAAAGAAGATGGTTTAGCCTTTAGATTGGATGGTTTGGGACGCATGTAACCTTCATTTTACTACTAAGGCAGCCTAGAGCAATTATAGATGTAATTTAAACAACTCAGGTGTTTAAAATTAGGCAGAATTAATCCTAACCTAATTGGTCATAATTTTATTTTTCTTAGCAGGCTTAACAGTCATAATTGCAAGCTGCCTGCACCTATACCACTTTTCGTGCATGGCTGTCACCAGTTTAATTCAATGTTCAAAAAGCAAAAGGCAAACAAACAAAAACTTCAGCTTTTTATGGGGATGGGAGGTAAACAAAGACAATTATGGGACAGAAGCTGAAATTAGAGGCTCAAGGAAACACCATATGATGTCTTCCACCTCTGAAGACATACAATGCTTTCCAGGATCAGTATATTACTTTTACAGACATTTTGGATTTTCTTCCAAAAACATAGGAAACATGTGAAGCATAGGAACCTAATGTCACATGCCTGCTAAAGTGCTATTTTTAATCAAGTAAAATGGCTGCAAAGTAATAAACTGAACATGAAAAGGCAGAAGGATGACTCTGTGAGGAGAGAGATCGATCTATGCTAGTCAAAAAACCACACTAAATGGGAGTGGGGTAAGAAAGAAGCAGTCACTTTCAGGTTTACTCAGAAGCAGTGAAGACCATCTCTTCCTACCATTTTCTCTTCACATTGTGTTCATAAGGACTATTTTTTCCTTGTGAAAAAACATCTCCTGAAATTGTGCAAAAGTGTTTTGAAAATGATTTTTAAAAATGTGAAATAAATGTAAAAATAATGAGTCATACTCCATAATGGCCATTGCAGTGTGCATTAGAAGGCAACCAGAGCACTCTCAGCATGCACTAATAGCTTGCTAATGCACAGCCTTTGGTGCCTTATTGCTATAGTCGACATTTACCACAACGAGTACTTTGCAGCAAGAAATATTTTGGGATCCATTATGCTTTCACAACCTTGAGCTATGCTGGGAAGGGCTGGAAGTAGAGTGCTGTGAGCAATGGGGGCTGAAGGCCTGGAGAAGTCACTCATGCTTTTGCCTTTTGTTGGAATATAGATGGAAAATACCCACCCCAGGCTCAATCTTCCTGGTGGAAAACACTGTTGAGGGAAAGGAGAGACATTTCATGGAATCACACAATTATGTGAGTTGGAAAAGACCTCTAAGATCATCAAGTCTAACTGCTACCCTGTCCTTGCTGTGTTCACCACTAAACCATGTTCCTAAGTACCACATCCATGCACCTTTTGAACACTCCAGGGATGATGATTCCACCACTTCTCTAGGCAGCCTATTCCAGTGCTTGATAACCCTTTCCATGAAGAGATTTTAACTAATATCCGTTTTAACCTCCCACGGGGCAACTTGAAGCCATTTCATCACATCCTGGCACTTGTTACCCGGGAGAAAAGACTGACCCCCACCTGGCTACAACCCCCTCCTTTCAGGCAGTTGTATAAAGTGTTTAGGTCTCCCCTGACACTCCTTTCAGAGAGCACTCCCCCGGCTCCCTCAGCTGCTCCTCATCAGGCTTGTGCTCCAGACTTTTCACCAGCTCCATTTCTCTTCTCTGGACACTCTCCAACCCCTCAATGTTTTTCTGAGGAGTCCAAAATTGAACAAGGGTTTGAATGACAGCCTCACCAGTGCTGAGTGCAGAGGAACAATCACTGCCATAATCCTGCTGGCCACACTATTCCTTGCATGGGCCAGGATGCCATTGGCCTTCTTGGCCACCTGGGCACTTCTGGCTCATGGTCAGTGGCTGTCGACCAGCACCCCCTTCTCCTTTTCCACCAGGCAGTTTTCCAGCCACTTTGTCCCAAGCCTGCAGTGCTGCATGAGGTTGTTGTAACCCAGCTGGCTGATCTTGAAGGTGATGGTGCAAACCATGTTGAACCAGGGCCTTGGCTTGAATACCTAACAGGGTTTTCACCCTGACACCATTGCAAGGTCCTTGTGTTGCTGCCCGTTTGCATCTGGATACCATAAATCATATCTCTCTCTCTCTCTCTCTCTCTCTCTCTCTCTTCTTCTGAGTACAGAAAGCCTGCCTGAGACTTTAGCAAGGTACCATTAGTGTTGGGAGGGGAAGTGGGGAAAGAGGATAGAGGTTTTATTGCTCTTGGTTGCTTTTCCCTGGTATAGTGGACAAGTATTTCCTTGGAAGCAGGAAATGTTGTGAGTACAAGAGAAGGCTGTTCGAGTATAAAGTAACATTTATAAGATCCATTTATAAGAACATTTATAAGATGAGTGTAAGAACTCATTTCATAAATTGACTCAAGGATATCTAAGAATGGAGCAATGCAGCATTTTATCCAGTGAAAACATTCACCTGGTTTTTGGGATTTTTTTGTTTCAAATGTCCTTGTACACTGGGATTAATAGGAGATTTTGGTAGCTCGAGTCCCACAGTCCACCATCATCACCCAGCTCCTGCTGTGCCCTGGGGTTTAGATTGCCAACTACAGGAGAATAGACAAGAGTGTGGGCTTATTATTGTGACAATGCCCAGAGATATTATTACCAAAATGTATCATTTCTGTTGGCCTAAACCCTTGGTTTGTAAATTCTTCATCTGAGTAGTCCATAAAAATAAGTATCTTCTTCAAGCAGTCCACTCCTCCCTTGAGCTTCTAGAGAAACCAACCCCAACACAAATTCACAAAGGATGGAACTATGCTGGAGCAGAAATCCGGATTCATATGATATCCCAGTGGACTAGAAGTGTTTGAAAGTTCATGCAAGTAAAGGTATGGAGGATGATTTCCTCATTTGAAAACATTTTTACTGAGAAGAAAGCTAAATTCCAAGAAGAGATGAATTGTTTCTCTTCGTTTTCTTGCTTTGGGGTTTTCTGTTGACTTTTTTTTTTCATAGAACAGCAATTTATTTTGTTTTGCATGTGATCTGTATAAACTGTTCCTATCAAACAAGGCAATGCAATGAATTGTATTGAGCTGTGTAAGTTCTAGCAGTTGGAAAACCAATACATTTCATGGCTGGCTATGCTTTGTTTTCCTTTAATGCAGACAATTTAATGTTAGTGATTGAATCAGTGAATTTTCCAGCAAAAATGACAAGGCAGTCAACTTGAAATGTAGCATTATTAGCCATTGTCTCTTCTAGTTTTGTGTGCATGTTGAGTGATCTGGGATAAAAAACTAACAAGCACCTGTCAAATTTGAGACATCAGGTTTTCTGACAGAGGGCCCACTGGACATTCCTATCAAGAGAGCCTTTATGAGTAAACCATGGAAATCTCTCTCAGACAAAAAGGAAACAGAGCTCATCAGATTCTGCAGACCCTTGACTTGGAGGGCATGCTGTCTCCAATGAAAGGCTTTTGATCACAATGCTTTTTTTATTCAGATTTGACTTCACATTATGGCTAATCAATACCTTGCAACAGTCTAAGTCCCCAGTTAGATGCACATCTCACAGTCAGGCAGGGAGACCTACTAATTGAGAAAATGTCAGAGACCCAGGTACCATCGCCCTCAGGCCATAGTCTTGCCTCAGCTCAATCCTTTTTTCCCATCCCTGCCCCTCTTATCACAGCACCCTCGAAATGGTGGAAATAAAATTTAGAGACATGACAGGCACAGAAAAGCAGGATCAATTCCTGTCGTTTGCCACGAGTGTTTACTGCCTTCCCATGTCTTCAGAGGGTGCTTTTCTTTCATAGCTTAGGGTAACTTAACCTTTATATATAGGAAGATGGTAAAATTCATGAATTTTAAATGGTTTGATTTTTCTAGGCCTGATAATATATCAACTTTCTGAAAAATACTATCTCTTTAAAATCTCATTTATTTATATAGAAACTGGAAGGTTTTTGTCATGTCTTCAATTTTTGCCATGTGTCCACTTTGAAAATTACCCTTCTCCTCTTTCCGTGTTACTTTTCACCAGACAGACTTTTCAGGTGACTAATATGAAGTCCTGTAGAAAAAAAGCAAGGTAACTTCAAAATGAGGACATGGGGCATGTCCTCATGCAGGGTGACACCACGAGATTTTGGCAGCAGCAGAAGGATATCAGGCTGGCCTGTTTCCCAGTACCTGAGGGTTTGTGTTCAGTGGAGCATCACGAGAGAAGTGCTCATTTCTGGTTCTCTGTGACCACAGATATTAAAAGTGAAGGGGTTTTCTTTTTTTTGTCTCCTGCCTCCGTTTGGCATTTTCCTGGCAGCATTGTTTGCCTAGCCTCTGCCGTAGCCAGCTTTATGGAAAAAAAAAACATGTTTGTAAACCTGGCTTTGTAAACTATGGTAAACCAGCCGCTGGAGGGAGTCACAGCTTAGGGAGCTGCTGGAACCAACAGCGGCTGCTGGAAAAACGCATTTTACTTTGGGAATTGCACTATATGTCTGTCCTGTGTGAAATGAGTTTTCCAAGGCTCTCTAAGCATATTTACACGGACCTTGTCATGGGCTGAACTGGACTTCCATACATACAAACAGTTCCTTCATCAAGGAGAGAGCTACTGCTCACTTTCTCTTCTCTCCTTTTACCTCTAGCCAAGTTGTGGCACTGGACAGACGTTTGAGTGGCAATATATTAGGTGGTGGAGACAGAAGGAAAGATTAGGTGTAGGTTAAGAAGGGCTGAGAGAAGAGTGAGAAAGGAAAGCAGAAGGAAGAGAAGTAGAAAACAACAAAAGGAAACAAAGAACCTGCATTAAAGATAAATACTTAGCTTTTGCTCTGTGCATAATTTTCCCCCAGAGAAAGGCTATCAGGAGCTCCTATTCCTTGTTTCCTATTCTTTGTGACCTTCTCCACTTATATCCAGCAGCTCTTCTTCCCAGAACAAAAGTCTTGGAAGGTCAGATTGGACAGCTGCTTGCCTTGCAAATAACACAGTTTTAAAAAGCACACACTCCCACTAACTAATGACAAACCTGCCATATATAGATCTACTTGAAAGTTCAGTCAAGGAATTATTAAAAAGGACTTAGCAAATATACCTTCGTATTGGTAAATCTCTGAAACAACCTTGTTTTTATAGCACCCTTTTATTTGCTTCAGTTCACATTCTCATTTCTTTTAAAAGTTAATATTTCTTTCTTGCTTATTAATTATGTTGTGAGGATGGGGGAAATTAATTTGCTTTATTTTTATGAGAATAAAGAATAATTGTAAATTATTTTTAAAAATTATAAAAGGCCTTTAAAATAGACAATTTTTTAAAAAATTAAGCATAATGAAAATATCTGCTGCATTCAAAAATGAGTGTTACACTGAACATTTTATGTACAGTGAAGATTTTTACATAAATTTATCTTTTCAAATGGCTTAGCATGCAAACTCTAGGAACACAAATTGAAAATGTTCTGAGTTTCCAATGGAGCATTCAGGGTTTGGGGTCAGGAGTTAAACAACAAATGTCACACTTAGGGCTCCATGTCCTGCTGAGAGAGTGAATCCTGAGAGAGTCCTTGCAATCACTTCAGGCATAAAGCAGAGTTTTCCAAACTCTATTTGTAGAAAGAACCTTCTAGAAAAAGACAACATGCAGGATGCATAAGAAAACAAAGAAGGATGAAGAGAATTCTTGTTGGTATAAGAGAAGGCAAGTGTTTTCCAGCATGGGTGTCTGCTTCCACATAAATATTTAAGTATGTAACTACTCACCCACATCTGAAAATGTTGGTCTGTGTGGTTTACCAAAGGCCAAGGTGGGATGAGCTTGGGAGGCAGGGTTAGTCTCTAATTCAGTTACCTAGATAGGGTTGCCTTTTATGGTGCTAAGATGGTCCCTCCTGCCCCGTGCTCACCAGATTCATGTCAGCAGGAGCACCAGCACTGCCCCAGCACACACAGTGAAGACTGCCAGAGCAATAAACTCTGGTGGGGGCAGCAATCACAGCCAGCACCAAACTGATTTGCACTTTTCTTCCCCTTCCACCCCAAAAAATCCCAAACTCAATCCTTCACCCTCAAAAACCCGACAAAACCCAAAACAAACAACAAAATGCAACAACAACAACAGCAACAACAGAAACAATCAAAGGAAAAAAAAATCAAATGAACAAAATAAAAAGACAGTATCTATAGAATTGTGTTTTATACAAAAGCATTTTTCTGGCAAGAAGAAGGTAGGAACAGGAGTGGGCTGGGGACAATCAGTAATCTTAGGAAAAGAATCTGAGGAACTCTATTTACTGCTTTGTCTACTGAAGAAAGTGTGGAAATTTTTTTAGGCCCTGTATCTTCTCATCACCTACACAAAAAACTGTTCTAGAGAAGTACTTGAAAAATATGCATCTTTGTACCTTGAATTTTCAGTTTAGTCCAGAGAGTCTGTCAGCAAGAGGAATCAAAATATGAAAATTAGAATAGAATATATAATTCCCACAAAATTCATGTTACTGTAGGACTAGCATTCTTTTAGCTACAAGTCACCCCTTTTCCCTCAAAGAAGGAAAGTGCAGGTAGCCTATATTCAAGGAGCAGCAGCAGAATGCATTTTCTCCAATTCCCTCCATTGTTTCACTGTTAGCTGGGGAAAACTGTTTGGCAGGATGTTAAGTGTCTCAAAGTAGGGTAGAAAAATTGCTTTACAGGCTGAAATCTGGCCAAAGAGTCCTTTTTTCCTCACTGCTCTCACTTTTTGTTGACTGCCTCATGCATGCTATTTTATACCTGTATCTTCTCTGTATGATCACATTAATTACATTCCATCCATTCCACTTTGATATCTCATTAAAATCTTATAAATGATCATGCAGTGACCTTGAAGGACATGCATAATACATGAAAGTAAACCTGCAGTAAAATGTATTCTTTCACTCCTGACTGGCTACATCCCACATTTCTTTTTCCTATCCCCAATGACCCCAATATGGGGAGTTATGCTAGCTGAGCCAAGGTATGCAGTAGTGTGCAAATCCACTAACTCCATTAGCTTTCCCTACTGATGACAGCTGCAATATGTTAATGGCTTATGTTTGGATGTGATGGCCCTGCTACTACTTAGGGCACTATGCTAATTACCATAAGATGGTGACAACAGGTGCAAGTGTCACTTCATATTATCGTCATGTGTATGAGAAAAATAGCTAGCAGCACCAAAAGCAGCTCAAGAAAATGTAAACTTTAGTCAGCAGCCTGTGATTCTCTGAAGAACTATTCTTTAATGCTTATGATTAAAGGATTTACAGACAGATATTGTTGCTTTTTCTGCAAGTACAGTAATTTTGAATTCATAGGGATGTCTTCACAAGCTATTTAAAGTTATGTCTCAACAACACATGCTTATGTGGTAGTTCAAGTAAAATGCAGAAGTCCTGCATTTATGAAGGTTTCCTTAAAGAATAAAAGTTTTAGCTAAGCCACATTTGCTGCAGTGAATACATATTGGAACGGACATGATTTCCAGCTGGATGAAATCACTGTGTTTCGCTGGCCTTGTGCTCGTAACATAGCTCTGCTCTATTGTCAGATTTGCTTATGTATATTATACTTTTCTTCCTCCCTCTTTGTCAGGGTTTAGTACATCCTTTTTTCTTGATAGACAGTAATATACTGAAGCCCAGTGGTGGTCCTCCAGAAGGCTGAGCCAGCAGATGGTTGCCATTTTACCCTTAACATAGTCTTACAATCCTAAGAGAAATTTAATGGAATGCATTTGGACACACCTTAATCCTTTGTTAGAAACAAAAATACCTTGGGAGACAGCTTTTTATGAAGTAGTGAATACCTATTCTATTTGGCTAATTATTGTTGGAGTAAAAACATTTTTCACAAAAATCTTTTTACCTTTGCTACAAACATTTGTCACTATATTAGCCACCAAGAAGCTAGAATTAAACCAGAAAACAGATCTATTTTTGAATTTCTAAATAAAATGTGTTGGTCCTGAGATTCTGTGTTGAGCACTCTCACAGATCTTAGACCAAGATGGGCATGTTGAAGAAGAGATTATTTTTCCCTAAAGTCTAAGCTGTGCAAATGCAAAACTAAAATGTAAGTTGTCTTTTAAAATAAAATGCAAAACTGCATATTTGAAGAAAATTTAAATGTATACAGAACGAAAAAAAGGATCATGGTTAGTGCCTCTAAATGGAAGACCAACACATTTTTTGCCCAATTTGAGAAATTCTGTTTATATATGCTACTGTGTAGAACTGGTGCTCAAGGGCATCATGGTCCCCATTCTTTTCATAGCTGAGGCTCAGTGTGTGGACTCATCTCACAATACCTTATCCTTTCTCTTCCACAGATGAAAATGAACACACAAAGGGGATAGAAATAATTTATCCACTGTGGACCCCAGTGGATAAATTAAATGGCAGCAAGTACAGACCTTGTGAGGTCTTGTTTTCAGTAGAAATGAGAAATTTGTCAGCCTAAATAGTATTACTCTTATCAACATTCTCCACTTCTCCACTCCTTGCCTTCCTGCAAGGGTTTTTCTTTGTGTGACTGTGTGGTTTTTAAGTACCTGGGAAAGCAGCATCGCATCTGATATGAGGGGTGTGTTCTCTCAGCCCAGAATATACAATGTCATGATGTGATCAGCTTGGTACTAACAGATAAAAATACTGCTGGGTAAAACGGACAAAGAAAAAGGTCAATGATGGTTCTCAGTTTTGAAATAAAAATAGTGGTCTAAATGCCTGAAGATTTGCCTTTCATGGTACTCCATGCTTCTTACTCTTTCTAAGTCTGTGGCAGGAACAGTGATGATGACTGACTTTGATCTCTTGTATAAGCACAGCCACAGAATATGTGAGTATTTTTAATGAATCCAGGTGATCAATTTGCTGTATTTCAGTTGAAATTCTTTTGCATATTTTTTTAAATTTAACAGCAGTGATAGATAAATAAAGATTAAAGAGAGATTAATAAAGAGCAACTAATTACATGTGAATTTCTGAAAACAGTCCTTAAGAATGGAAATATAAATGAAAAAGCAATAGACTCATCATTTATGATTTTATGCCTTTACACATATATGTCAGTATCTGACTGACATTGCACTTACTTGTTGGGTGTGGAGAAGTTCTGCTAAATGCAAGTGCATCTTGATTCATACTGTAAATTCTCAGAGGTCTATAGACAGGGAGGAACAAAATTCAGTTCACCTGTCTGCATAAAGTCTAGCCTGTGTCACATAGAGGTATAAGTGTTGTTTTATGCAACCTGCTCGTGTTCTCTTTCCCTGTATGTGCCACTGTCCTTTACATGATAGCTTTAATCATTCCTCCTTGGGTCCCTGTCTCTCATTTGAGAAGGCACATATAAGATGGTTGTCTTATAGTAAAAAATCCTATCTTTTTTCTGTATATATATGGCCTTAGAGGTGTATATATGGAGATCTAATGTTCCTACACAGACTAATGTGCTTCAGGCCAAGATCAACATATTCTGTAGGTAACCATATCCTAGTAGAAGAAATCATAAGAAATTTTCAGTGAAAACTAAACAATTTCTGCTTCCAGTGCATTTTTTTCCTCCCTAAATTGCCAGTTTATGAAGGGATTCACATCCCTAACACCTGCACCTGCAGCTGAAATAGAAACCAAATGCATCAAAGAGTTGACTTTATAAGGGACGAGTGCCTCCTGAAAAAACTACTTACTCCATGCCACCATGTGTGACCCAAAAGTCTGATTTCTACATACAGATCTATTTGAACATGTTAACATAAATAATGAAAAGTCTTAATTTTTCCATAACAGTGAGGGTGTCAGGAAAAATCCCATGCTCTCCAGAAGTACATTATAAAACTATGAACTTATACCACAGAGTTAAAGAAGCTTCAGACTCTCCTCCGTAGCATGACCTGCTCCATTGTCACACCAAGCTGCAGTGGTTATGCTGCTATGAAGCTCTTTTCTCATATTCCTCTATCTGGGCAATTTTAGGTACTGTGGCAAATCCTGAAAGCCAGCCCTCACTTGGCTTAAATACACAAGCAGCCACACTGAAATCAATGACAAACTTGCCTAAATAAACCAAGATCTAGAAATTCATCTCAAGACAAGTCTTCTCTGTGTTCCATCTATGAAAGAGTGTGACTGTAAAAGGAATGTATTATTCCTGATAAATCACTTAATTCCTTATGTCCAATAATCTCAACTACCACTTTTTTCATGACTATTTAAATTTTGTTTGCAGTCTACTGTAAATATACCATCTGTGAGAAAGCCCTTTGTTCATACTTGGAATACACTCTGCAACCTTCTAGTCAATGTGTCCTCTTGAACTTCTAATTAACTCTTAGAAATCTGCAAATTTTAAAAAATATGAATGTAAATCCCCCCCTTCCTAAGCAGACATGTAAAAAATGTTGTTATTGTCACTCTGTTGAATCACATTGTCTGAATTACATTCCCCCTGTTGAGATTTAGCCTGAATGAATTGTAACTGCAGTATGTCCAACTGTTTCTTAAATAATTCCCATTTTTTTTCTGCACCAGGTTTCCTACACAGTCATGAGATCTGGCATCATTGCCATCAAGACCATTCAGTTGTTTACGTTTCCACAAGCTATTCCTTCTACTTGTACTGAAACTGTAAGCAATTTACATTGTGGCATATAATAAAAACCTGTTTATCTTCCAGAAAATCATTCCTAATTTATACAGTTGGCTCCATCAAAACGCCTTATAGTATTATAAGTTTTGCAAAACTTCCACTGAGCCAAGACTAATTTTGTTGCTTCATCTTCTTTTATTTTCTGTATTGTGAATTTGTGATCCCTAAATCAGCCCTGCTCTATTTATCAAGACAGGCTGATTTTCTAGCTCTGGATGCCAAGAATCTCTGATCATGAAGTTCAGTCAATAAACTGACTTCAGTAAGTAAGCAATTATGCATTGCCTCTGGAAACATGCTTCCCACCTTACAGGTTTTGCATACTTGTTATCCCAGTAAGTATCTGTGAAATTAAAATACCCCATGATCAAAGTTTCAGGCTTTTTTATAAGTATCTCTTAGCTGTAAACATGTTGTTTGTTTCAGTTATTCTAAAACACAATTTACAAGGTAAAGTGTCTACAGTCACCACTGTAAGTTGTTTCTTTTAATCAAGGAGCTATGTACCAGAAAAGTGAAACACTATTTTGCATATACACAGTTAAAATATAAAAGCCACAAACAATAAAGCTTCCTCTGAGCTCATGGTTTATTAAATGCAACAAAATTTAAATGACACAAGTTCTGCTCTAACCTCTGAACAGCCAAGAAAGACCAAGCATGTCATCCTCATGTTATTTACTTAAAAACCAAAAAAATTACCATCTCCCAAGTCTCTATATTAGGGGTAGGATAAGCACTGTGCAGGGGTTTTAGAGTAACAAAAGTGATTTGAAGCAATGAAATTGAACATACAATTCTAATACTAAAAAAAACCAAAAAACAAACAAAAAAAAAAAAAAAAAACAAAAAAAAACCAACCCTGAGCAAGACTCAACTAAATACATATGTATTTGAAGATTGAAAAAAGGTATTTTTTAAAAAAGAGACTGTAGTTTTGAATTTCTGCCTGTGTTTCAATACAGCACTTTAATCTCCCAAATACCAACATATTAAACCAAAAAGTATAAATTTTTGTTGAAGTATTTTTTTCCCTTTCTTTACCTTGAACACAAAATTAGGACACTGAATTTGCAGGAAGTTATTTATAGTGGAGAAATACATACCAGAATATTTGAAATTTCTGCCTGAATAAATGTTGGCGGGTCGCTTATTTTGACTGTTTGTCACCTACCAAGTGCCTCACAGAGGCTTCAGGAAGCTACAAAGTAGGCCTAGATGTTAATTGAATAGACAGGCAAAATTATTATTTGCATTTTTCTCTAATCTTTCTTCTCCCAGACTTTCCCTGTTACTTTCTTACTTGATTGCTGTGGAAAACACCATCATCCTACTTACTGTTCAAGCCCATAAACAAGTCTTCAGCTTGGATCTCTGCCTAGGTACTGTCATCTAAACTAATATATTTGAGATTCTATTTTTAAACAGCAGAAGATAAGTCCTTTCCTGCCCACTTACACAGAGAAGCCTTTTATCACTTCATTTCTATATTGTTCCTACTTTTTTATCTCTGTTCTTGACAAAAAAATGTTTCTCCACTTATATATTTGCTGCAGAGAGCATACCTTCCTGGCATTTTAACCACATTTGGCTTGTTCTATAGGAATATTTTGTTAGTCACATCAATTTTAAAGCTTCCTCTTTTCACCAAGAAGATCCGTCACCTGGAGTGCCAGATGCTGTGGTAAATTCTCAGGTTAACAGTTTCACAAGTTTTCCATATTGCTGCTTAGGAGATCCCCCACTCTTGAAAAACTAAGTGTCCAATCTCCTTTAAATTCCTCTCTAAGGTTCTCTCTGACTGCAAATATCTCTGGAGAACAATGCAATTATTAGATCAAGTTTTCACTTGCCTTCTCTTTTTTCTCCAACATGCTCTGTGCATCTCTCTCATTTTGCCTTGCTTGAGCTCTGCCTGCTCTTTGGAGCAAGGATCATGCTTTTGTTTATGCTCACCCGACCACAAAGCTCTGGTCACTTTGTGCCCCTAGCAGGGAACAGCCCAGACAGAAAGCATCGGGGGAAAGCCCATGTCCCCTGCACACAGCAGTGTGACCAGAGCACTCTGGGATGGCACAGGTGGGAGAACACATTCATTTTTAGGCAGCTCTACTCAACCCACAGTGAATGTAATAGTAGTTGAAACACGTGGTTGACATGCACACAGCTACATTTAAGTCTTTTCTGGTTTAAGAGAATCTGGAGCTGAATTTCACCTCTGCTTGACTACTGCTGCTAAGCAATATGATGGCCTATCCTCCTTCCATTATATTTTGTTGGAAAAAAAGGAGCTGGAGATAACAGTTCATCTCTTCTGCTAATCAAAACTCAAGAGCCTTTCCTCAGGCTCAGTTTTGCTCTGAATTAAGCATTACTGCTCAATGTTGCTTTGAATTAAGCATTACTTCACTCTAAGTACCATTACTGCCTATGCAACAGTCACTCTTTCCATGGTGGAAGTCTCCAGAGGCAGCAGTTTGTTGACTCTGTGGTTTCTTGATGGACAGGATCTGTGGATCTGTGACAGGTGACTGACATGAGGAAAAGACTGCCAGTTGCTCAATCCAATTTCCTCTGCTGCTTCTAGTAGAAGATGGCTTTTTCAGACAACTTGCCTTGCTGTTCACAAAGCTGTATCATCACTAACACTGAAATGATCAAAAAGACTGCTCTTGTGTCACTGCAGTTATTTTCAGGAAAATTAGAAACAAAGACAAAAGAAGATGAAAGCTCCTGTGAAAATTTCTTTGAAAAGCATTTAACTTAGATAAATCTGTCCATTTTTTCTTGCCAGTGGAAAAAAAAAAGAGCAATCCCTTTAAAGCCAGAACCTTTGAACCACAGTCTCTGAAGAGCATCCAGGTAAAGCTGTTGAAGTTTTGATGCAGCAGGAGAAAAAACTCAAATGAGGGTTGATTTTGCCGACCTACAAAGGATGTGTCTTTGGCCAAGTAGTTCTCCTTGTACCAATCTCCCTGTTTGATATCCTTTACAAGACCTCGTTTTTTAAGACTTCTTTGTTAGACTTTTCTTCATTGTAAATTGAACAATTGAACATCATCAATGATGATGATGACAAAATTGATAGATCTGCTAATGGAGGAGATGAGGGAAGGGAAAATAGTCTGAAGAGGTTAGGCACATAAGGACTGAAAGGAACTAGAGATGTTTTGGTGATAGCACGAAGGAGAGCTGAGCAGAACTGATAAAGAATGGGATATAATCAACTATCAATAACTACTGCATCAGAGCAAATGTCCATTCTGCTTCTAGGGGAAGCAAGTGCTACAAATGGAAAGGAAAAAAAGAGACAGGATTGAGAGAAGAAGTCAAAGTCCCTAATCAAGTTGCAGTCTAAGGAGTAGATTAAAAAGATGGAAAACCTTTAATACCTTGCTCTGGAAGTAGCCTGGTAGCTAGCAAGATTTTCAGGAGGTCATTCCTTTGCTTTCTCCATAAAACAAAAACAAAACAAAACAAAACAAAACAAAACAAAACAAAACGGGGACAAAATATATAATTTCATGTTCTTCCAGAATCTGTGCTCTCTGGAGAGCCAGGCAGCATGCTTCCAATATCTGATGGTCAGTTGTGCATCATGGTAAGTCTGAAAACCCTTTGGAAAATTCACAGTCCTGTAGGTGCTACCCTTAAAGAAGGAAGCATCTGCTGCATTATGTAGCCACTTGCTATCCTGGTGCAACCAGCAGAGATACTATTAAGCAGCAATGATTAATGTTTTCACAGCAAGATTCCCCACAGTGAGAGCTAAGCTAGAGGCTGAAGAAATATGGAGGGGGTTTTTTTTCCACATTACTTTGCTGTGCACCACAATAAGGTTTCTTTTCAAGTCTTTCAGCTCCCATTAAACATGTTTCTTGGGACGATGAAAAGCTTGAATAAATCAACTTTATTTTGTGAATATTTTAACCTTCCATCCACCTCCCTGTATTTCTTTATTTCACTTCAACTCAGAAAATTTTAGAGAGAAAATAGGAAAAATATATAGTTTACACCTTCTTTTTCAAATCCACCCTCTTCTCTGATTTAGCATAAAAGAATCTTATTAAAATTAGTTTAATGTCTTGTCCTTTGTATAAAGCACTTGTCTTATGCATCCCATCTTATGTGGAAACACCAGTGGAATAAGAGCCTTCATGTACTGTATAATACTGCCTCTTTCAAGATGTCCTCATTCAAGCAGCTGTGCATTCTTTTTCTGTATTAGTTTTAGTGAAGAGGTTTACTGTATCCTGACTGGCTTTATTTTTTTTTCCTCTAATACTGAAAATAGACATTTTCCTTTGTGTACCAAGGGAGTTCACTGGCTGTTCTGAACAGACACTCTAAGACTACTCCATATTCTGTTACCATTGAGTTATTGAAAATATGAATTAATGCCACTGAAATCAAAAGATGTTTACAAGTATAAAACTGACATGAATCAGCTCAGGAACAAACTCGTGTCTGTAAGCTCAAATCATGTGTTTGGTTCAGATGTAATACTTAGCCAGAAGTAATATTTAAACTGCATCAAGATTAAGGAACTGATTCTGACATTTTTATACTCATGTTGAGAGCTTCTGTGTTGATCACTGATTCCAGGGTGGATATATAACTGTAGAGAATCAGTGCATGGAGCACATTATCTTTTAAATTCTGTTTTCTTGTAACTCTTGCTCTGCCCTGGTGTCAGAGCCCAAAGGCATTATGTAGAGCCCAGGTCAGAATTCAATGGACTGCCTCCAATAGTAAAATGGAACAAAATCAATAACTGCCCCCAGGAAGTTCAATAGCTAAAGGCTCCATCCTAGACTGTGTGTACACACTGTAGTCAACTAGAGATTCTTTGGAGTATCTGAGATAAAAGTTTGATCTGTAAGTTAGCGCCATTAGTGGCATAACTCAGAAGTGAAATTATTTTGTCTTTGAGCTTTTCATCACGTACATTTGTCAGTTGTAAACTTCATTATGTCAATCATTTCCCTGGTTATAAAACATCTTCTGAAATCTAGTTTCTTAGGGATCTTTGAAATGTAGCACCTGTGTTTGCAGTCATGCAGTAAACATGTAAATGTACTATGAATTACTGTGAATTGGTTGATTTCCTGGTGGAACCACAGATGAAGCTATTCATGAGGGAATATATGCACTCTCTTTGTAATGGGGGCTTTAAGTCCTACTGCAGTTAACTCTATGCTTGCATGATGTTTGCATGCCCTTGTCGGGAGTGTGAGCTTCAGCACCAGGAGAGACACAATACAGCTCTGTAATCTGAGAGCTATGGCTCACTGCAAACTGAGTCCCAGGCCTCCTGTCTGTGCATGGCACCTATCAGTAAGGTAGACACGTACTTTCTGCTCTCTTTCATATGGTGATGGAGGGCAGCTGAGGGGCTCCTCTGTGCTGCTGCTGAGCCTGGAAATGACGAAGAAAAAGGCTGAGCAACACCTTTGGAAGGAATGAGACAGGTTTGAAGTAAAAGAGTTGATCTGACAAGTACAAATCTGATAGCTGAAACTATCACACTGCTTTGGTACTAAAAAAGCAGGGAAGGAACAGGAAAAGAAAGATCAACTACTGCACTGCCGCAGTTTACCTGGGGCTGAGGAGTTCTCTCTTCTAATATGACCTAGTTTGTTCAATCTTAGCCAGCAGGGAGATAACAACAGATCTCAAATTACATAGCATTTACAGGTATTTTAAAAAGTCTTGAATGAATAGAGTTCCCCTTCCTCACCCAGAGACTGCAAGTGAACAATCTCTGTTCCTTAACTCAGCAGCTATCACACTACTATCTCACTACTCGTTCAAACTATCTGCAGATGTCTTCTGCTTAACACTCAATTAAGCACCAAATATCCCTTACTCTTGGATTTCACTTAGGATATTTCATTGAGTCTAGAATAAATCTTTAAAAACTACTTCATTGTAACAGATTATAAAAGTGAGCCTGCATGCCACTGTTGAGCACATTACTGACATTCAGTAACGACGCTCGATTTAGCATACCTGGGGTCGGGAGGCAATTGCTAAGACAAAGATAGTTTAAATATATATATATATATATATATATCAAAGCTATATTTTTAATGCTGTCAGCTCTTAACTTTCTTCCAAAGTACATTACATTACAGACTTAATAAATGCTGAGAGGTTCTACTGTTTGACTGAGGGAGATAAATACAGCTTGAAAAATATTGGAGTATGGTTATTTCCCCCAGAGTTGGAAATACTGAATTTACATCTCATTGTAATCCATTCATTGGTTTATAGACCTCCAGTTCTCCAGGGAGCACCACAAATTCTGATGATCTCCCTGAGTGCTGGATTTTGCATTTGAATCTCTGATTTAGCTGAAAGATGTATTAAGAAACCTCATGTAGCCAGAGAGTTCCCTATTGACTACACATCTGAGGAGGCTCAGGAGCACAAGTTATTCCAGCAAGGATATGGAATAAATTACACTCAGTAATTTGCCTCTAGATCAGCCTTTCTCCACACAGTGGAATAATGTATTCATCTGGACAAGCAGGCCCCATTTCAGAGAGTGTTTTATGCAGAGTATATATTTTACAAGAGAGCAGAATAGATCAAATATTTGGCATAGAGACTTACTTTTACAATCCCTCAAGAAAATAGCACTTATTTCAATTTGTGGAGGTTTGCACTGTCAACTGAAAATTTTCAATTTGTGGAGGTTTGCACTGTCAACTGAAAAATTCATTTCTTAACTATCTCTGTGACACCAGTACTTGGATTAATCACCTCTCTGAATAACTTTTCAAAGAACTTTGACTTTAAAGATAAACCCTAGATTATTGCAGATGGGAATGGTATTCAGATCTCAGGATTTAATCTGTTATAGGCAAGACACAAAGACTTTGATTGTTTGGTCTAGGTAGACACGACTACCCTGACAGTTATGGATAAATGTTTGAATTTTAAAATATGTTCTTCACTTACCACTTATACTCCTTCATGGTAAGATTTTTTTTTTTCCTTTTATTCCAGTGTTTTTCTGCCTGAATGATAGGCCTGGGTTTCCCCAGTTCAGTAATGAGCCCATAGTAGGAACAGCAAGAATCCCAGCTATCCTTTGCTGGTTATTCAGTCTTCCTGAAATCTTCTTATGTTTAAAAACTTAAAGGCTTCAGCACTACAGAACATATACTGAATCCTGCAAATTTAAATATCCTGGATAACATTCAGTCAGTCTGAAAAAAACCCCAAATACTTGATGGCCCAACAGGGAGATTAAAGAGTTATAACAACCAACTTCTTGTTTCAAAGGATGCTGGCTATTTTAAGGGGAACATACTGCTGTAGAAGAAAAAAAATTCTTTCAAGAATAGAAGGCAGTGAAACAAGAAGTCCTCCAGGAATTTTTACAAACTGCAGCCTTCAGTCTGGAAATTCACAGTTCTTATTTTAACAAAACTCACTCTTTTTGTACTAGCACCAATAGACCTTAACAGGGAAAGGGAGAGACGTTCTGATGTCTATGCACAAATAAAGTTGTCATGTTCAAGCATCCTGTCAGATGATGAGAAAATTAGTTCAGCTAAATCTCATCCTTCTGCTGAAAACTTGCTCAGTCTCCAAGGTTTCACCCTTCATCAATGCTGAATTGCTTGCCTGTGTTTCCAGGTTATCTCCATGCAATGTCAAAATACTGCAACCAGTGCTGTTCATACAGCATCTCTGGCAACACCCAACCCACAAAACACTTGAAATGTGGTGCAAAATTTTGTTCACTTGGCATGAGAATTCCTGCCCTCTCTCAGGCCTTCTCTAACCATATGTTCACATCATTCCTACTGACATTATTGGGAATTGTGATGAACCCAGAGGAAAAGCCTATTAAAAACAAGTGGTGTTGTACAGCTTGTAATATATGCTTCAGTCAGAAAAGGAGGAACTTAGCTTGTTAAGTCACGTAAGTCATAGCAAACTGGATAAAAGGGGGCTAACAGAAATCTCTTACCTGGCTGAAATCTTGGTGTGAAGGACCTTTTAGCATAGATGATCCGGAAGAGTTTCTGCAAAGTGTTGAATTCTCTAAGCATTAGAAATGCTGTGAAACACTTAAATTAGGTAAAACATATCTTCCTTTCCCTCTGAAGTCCCTGTGGAGAGACATAACTCCAGAAAGTGAGCTCAGAATATTTAGATTATAAAAGATATGTAGGACTCTTCCCTATTACAATAATTGGAGCAGGGATGTTCACAACATCCAGAGCATTTGCTTCATATTGTCTGGAGATGGTATTTCATTCTTACATGCTCTGTGTACTTCAGAACATTACCTTAACAAGTATGTGTGTATATATATATATATATATATATATATATATATATATATATTTGTAAGAGAAAGACTCAGATATATTCTACAAATAGAAACTGGTCTGATAAATTTAAGTCAATGTATTTCAGTGGTCTCTATAGATGGATGCTCTGTTAACAAAATATCTGGTAATGGATTTAATCAGTTTTGCTAGAGATCTTTGGAATATTATATGAATTAAACATAAGTATAGAATTCCTTTAATTTATCAGAATCTCCAAATGCTACTCTTACCTACTCATATATATGAATACATTTCAACCCTTAAAAACCTTACCTTATACTTTATACGTACATCAGCTGGGTTAGACAAAATACTCTCTCTAATATTTAGAGCTGAAATAATAGGTAACGTGGATTTTCTTTTTTAGTTCTATCATTGTGAAAAATTGGTTTACTTATTCTAAAGTTTTTCCCTCCATCAGTAAAAAAGCATCCTAGAACAACATAAAGTACAGCACAGAAAAAATAAAAGTATGAAAAATTAAAAAAGTGCAATTTTTTTAATCAAAACAGGTCATGTCTACTCAGCCTGAAGGAATTTTTTTCTGTGTTTTGTGGAACATAAATCTATAATATGCATCTATATTGCTAACAAAATTAAATTATTTTGAAGCACTAATAAGAAAATTTGATTGGACAGTTAATATAATGAGTTTGTGATTAGTGACTGAGAAGCCATGTTTCAACTCCATGTGTGAATGTGATGTCATTAAATTGTTGTAGACTTTTTTCTGGAAATTCTTCCTTATAAACAGCCCAAAAATCGATCAGGATCCATTGAAAATTTTAAGTAACCAACTAATAATCTCAGAAATTTGTTCTTTTCTATGTGGACTAGAATGGGGGTCTGGAGAGGGCATTAACAGATTAAAAAAGAAGACTATTTGTTTCATAGAATAACATATTCCGCAGGAAATTCTCTTACCACTTCTTTTTGAAAATTGAAAGACATTGATATTTTTATTTGAAAGTTCTTCCCTGACAGAAAATTTCTCATATATCTTCATAAATTGTAATGGACATTAACTTTCAGTATCAAAAAAATGTATATTCAGTTGCATCTGAATTTGTCTTCATGTTCTTTTAACCTTCTCTTTGATGAGCTGGAAAGACAAGTCTCCCTGAGCTGTACACTACCTTTAAAGAGAATTTCTGCTCTGTGAGTCTACCCAGAACCTTTTTCTGTGGTTGGTTTTCTGGTAGAGGAAAAGAGGATTTGGCTCAGCATTTTGGAAATGTGTGTTTATTGCAAGCTAGTCTTGTCCCTTCTCTGTCTCTCTTCAGATACCGTGCTGCTTTTCTCTGAATTGTCAGCCCGCATCTTTTTGCTCTGTGAGCCACAGTCATATCATGTGGCTATCACAGTGGTAATCCAACACTCCTTTTCAATCCTGCTCACTTTCCATAGGTAATTCTAGCTCCCTTATCTTAATTACTCAGTCTTTTCTTTACTGTGTTTTTGTTCAACCCACTTTGGACAAAATTTCCTCTCCTGAGCTTCTTGCTCCAGCACCACTGTCTGTGCAAACTGTCAGTTTTAACACCACTCCTTTGTCAGGTCTATAAAATCTCCTCTCAGTATTAGCTAATTTTCATTATTTCCTGATTACAGTTTCCTTATCTTGCCAGCAGAAGTGTCTGTCAATGTACCCCTTGGCTAAGCAGGTTTCAATTACCCAAACTCTGCTCAGCTCCTCTCCCTGGCACAGCTGGGAAGACTTCATGTTCTAAAGCTGTGGCACCATGGGAGCTTCTGAAGGAGTAGACCACAAGTATTTCTTTTCTAGCAGATGTATATTAGTGATTGTTGGCTTTATATAATAGCTCCTACTTCTAGAAACCGTTTTATATGAGTTGTATCCCAGAATTTCGCCTGAAGATTTCAGGCCACTGTTAGAATTTGATGAATTTTTTAGGAACTGACAATAGTTCATTGTAACAGACAAGAATCATTTATGTTACTGTAGTGATATCAAATCTATCAATCCTGTAGTTCGAAAGCCCAAAGCACCAAAGTAGATTACGTATCATCCCAATCAGAAACACTTAAGCCAAATGCTTTAAAGACCCATCTGACTCATGGGAGGTTTACAAAAACTGTTGGCAATGTTCAGTTTCATCATCAATTACACAGGTTTTGTTTCAATCTCCAGCAAGGGAGTGTAATTGCTTTGTGAAAGTTTAAAGTTTGACCTACATTAAGCATTTTGGGTAAAATAATTGAAATGTCTCAGATTCGTAATATGGGTAGCGTGGGATTCTTTCCTTCTAACTTAAACCACTAAAAGAATGTCTAGTGTAAGCTAATATTATAACATCCATCAGTAATCAGCAGAGAGAGGCAGCATCTAGTAATTCATCCTGTTTACCTTAGACACCTACCTGAGGAAGGATCAGGTCACCCTCTAGCAAACTCTACATTCAATGCACCAACTGCAGATGTAGCCCACATAAGACTAAATGCCTACATTACAAGAGGTAATAAAGTGAGATGAATCATACTCTGAGAATATAAAAGGATAGATTTATGTTTATTCTTTATTGAAAGAGACTTTTTATAACACTGAGATCTCTTTGATTTGTGACAATTACTATAGTTTTAAATCCTATATTCTGAGGCAATTTCTGTATTAAAAGATATGTTATTCTGATGCTATAATTTAACAAAGGTATTTCATTTTCAAATGTTCTTTATCAAGGTACACAATTTTTCCCACTAAGGAATTCGTATCTGCTAGATATTCAGCAGTAAAACTGCTGGGACTGAGGAAGTGGCATTTAGCTGGAAGAAATGAAATGTTGAGTATGCAAATGGGTCATGGATGTTCATTTGTTCTGAGCCTTGCAGGAAGCATGTCTTTATTCAATACTGCACATACTTGAGAATGACCCAGAATATAATATTTGTGCATTTACTCATCTGTGCAAGTTAGGATTTCACCAAAGCATTAGAGAAGTTAAATTAGACAGAGAAATAATAGCAAATTATGAAAATCACAAAATTCGGAAAATGCTCTGTCTTGACAATTCAGGAGCTTTTTGGGTTGTTTTATGATAGCAACCTGTAACTATGAAAAATGTATACTCAATGTTTAGCCGCCTGAGATTAGTCTTGTAAAGATGGAAAAGTCTTTATAAGTAAGGAAGGGAAGTAAAGAAAGTGGTAGAAGTATATGGGTGGTTTCTCTCCCTCACTAAAGATTTGCAAATTTGTAGTCTGATTCACTGAGAGCAAGTATCTAGGGGGGAAAAAAAGCACTCTTAAGTCCTACACTAATGTTATTTTAAAAATTACTGTACAGCATTTCATATGAGGTATTCATCTGTCTCCTTTAGTTTTAGATGTTCATTATAATTTAAACCATTGACACTGATATGTGCACAAACACAAACATAATCATTTTGAAATATGTAATGTCAAATGTTTCTGTTTATAGATAGACATAATTCAACCAAAATGATATTTTTGTTACTTTGGAACATACTTACAAATTTCAGTATGCAGGTTTCTGCTGTTATCACAATAAAGACTGCTGTATTTTTACATTACAGCACAGACTAGCAGGCACAATCTTGAATGTGGTCTCGTGAGACCAGAAATTTGAATTTATTTCAATATTTTGAGGTTAATGATACTTTTCTGTACCATGTTTTCTTGTCTACCTCACTTGTGTTTTGATGGGTACAGACAAGCCCTAAACTCCAGAGAACTGTTCAAGTGATTCTAACCATTTTAGGAAAGGATACTGGTTGTCAGTAGGCAAATGAAGAGGGCAGTTGGCATGGGATAATGATGGCTGCTAAAGGACCCCAGGTCAGAGGTAACTACTGAAAATCACATAAATCCATAAATGCATAAATTGGCCTCACTGGCTAGAATGAATGAAAACTATTAAAACTATTTCTGCCCAAACTCCTCTTGACAGTTATATCTAATTCACCATGGCATACACTTTCTAATTTGTTTTAATGAAACAAAAATGTTCATTTCAAAGATTCAGATTTTAGAAATCATATATAAAATAGCCATTTATTCCTGTAAATGCCTAGACTTTTGAACAGGTGATTCTGTATTGGACAGGAAATCATTTGTCTGTAATAGTCATCTAAGTGCCAAAGTACAATGCAATGTTCAACAAATACCAAAACTCTCAAAATGCTGACTACAGAGCTACTGAAAACCTGTTACTGAAGATGCAGAGTAATCCTACTTTGCTGGAGATGTAGACTAAGGGCAGATATGCCATAAAGACAGAACCAATCTCTGATTTTATGACACAAGCTATTTTCCTCAGGTCCTAGCTGAGAAATTTTGCTAGGCTGATAAGCATCGTGGACACCTATGCATAAAGAAGAACACTTTCGTTCTCCACTATGGTCACACTTATTGTCATGGAGATACATGTAATGAATTAAAAGGCCATTTTTTCCTCAAGAGAAATACATTGATATTGAGGGTTTCAGAAGCAAGTCTAGAAAGTGGCATGTCCCAGTGCAAACAGGTGTAAATTTTAAAAGTACATAACAATAATTTTTAATATATTTTAGGTCATTATTCCTTTTGAAGCAGAAGTCATGGCAGAAGTAGATGGAGGGTCTTGTCCTTTACACATTCTCGCAGAGGAATTTCATCTGCTGAAGACAAACGTGGGTGTTCAAGGGAAGATGCTGTATATCTTTTCTTGGGAATGAACAGAACAATGGATTCAAGGTTATTATTGATATTTCAATTTGAATAGGCATTTCCATCAGTTGTGTTTTGTAAGAATATCATATCAATTAATCCTAATGCTTGACTCAGTGAAAACTATTATAAATATTATAGGATGTGCACTTTTGATAGAGGCAGTATCAAGATTTTCTCTCAATAGTTAAATGCAACTACTCTTAAATCACTTTAGAGTAGTTATGTTTTAATGAGAAAATGAAGTCCATGTATTGTGTGCTCCTGCAATTTGCTCCTGCAAAATGAGGGGAGACCCCATTTTGGCCTTCCAGTACTTAAAACACAAGTTGTAAAAAATTAACGTAATTTTATTGGCTTTTTACATGAGCAGATAGTGGTAGGACAAGGGGGAATAGCTTTAAACTAAACAAGAAGAATTTTAGATTAGATGTGAGGAAGAAATTCTTTAATCAGAGACTGGTGAGTCACTGGAGGAGGTGGCCTAGAGAAGTTCTGGATGTTCCATTCCTGGGAATGTTCAAGGCCTGGTTGGATGGAGTACTGAGCACACCTCAGTAGTGGGTGGCACACCTGCCCATAGCAGGGAGGAGTTGGAACTAGATGATCTTTAAGATTCCTTCCAATCCAAGACTTTCTATGATGCAGTGATTCTTTTGATTATTCCTACCAGTAACAAGAATTTACTGTACCATAGCATGGTCTAAAAGGCAGTGTCTCTGTAAACACTAAACATTTCTGTGGATAAGTCTCACTTTTCTCAGTTCTGCATGGCAGAGCCCTTCACATTGTTTAGCCTCTAACTCAGCACAGCATATGTGCATATGTTCAATATTAAGCATTCCTTGAGATGCCTTTAGACCCTCAGTCAATTATGAATTCTATACAACTCATTTGCGAAGTCAAGCATGGGTTGAAATGCTGTGCCAAGCTGGGATGTAGATATCTAGAGTGAAAAAAGATGTATTCAGAAAGTTCTTCAAGGTAAGAGGGGAGAAATAACATAACAACTTTTTTTCACATATGATGCAACTGCTAAACTTGGCTACCTGCAGATCTTCCTATACCTCTTCTTTCCTAAAACTAATCCTTCCTTCCTTCCTACATTTTCCCATCACCCATTTTATTTTCTCAAACTTTCTGTTTCCCTGTTTGCAGCCTCTGCTCTCACAGCCTTGCACCCACATTCCTCTTACACACATGTTGACTCTCCACATGTGGTGACACGAGGTTTGACTCCATTTCAGAAGGCTGATTTATTATGTTAAATATTATATTAAAATACTACATTAAAACTATACCAAAGAACAGAGAGAACAGAGAGATCAGAAGGCTTAAAAAAAATAGAACAGAACAGAATAGAATAACAAAAACCTGTGACTGCTCACAGCCTTGGCACAGGTGGCTGTGGTTGGTCATCAATGGAAAACAATCCACATGGACCAATCACAGATGCACCTGTTGCATTCCACAGCAGCAGATAGTAATTGTTTACATTTCTCTCCTGAGGCTCCTCAGCTTCTCAGGAGAGGAAAAATCCCAGCAAAGGATTTTTCATAATATCATGGCTACACACACATGCCCTCAGCTCTTCCCTCTCACCCAGGAGGAATTCAGCATGGTGCTGTATGGTTAGGATGATGGCTGAGCAGACTGGCCAAACTTCATCCTAGCTGACCAGGTCACCCCTGATGTCAGAGGGCTTTGATTGGAATCTCTTTCTGGACAGATCTTGTCCTTTCTTTAACCCATTAACATGCCTCTGTTGCTTCTTAACTGTCTGTAACTAAATCAATAAGTAGCATGGCAGGAGTAGAAGATAAAAAACTAACCAGGACTGGAAGGCTACTAGGACATAAGACTGCTAGGATGCTGTATTTACTTAAAGGCATCAAACTAAAAAATTGCTTATAGAAACTATTTATTTCTTAGTTACTTCCACAAAAATTAAAATTTTATCTCTTTTTTGGTCATGACAACGCCAAGCTTGAATAAAACATTACAGTGATGCAGTGGACAAAGATAAATACTGTCGCACTGAGAAACTAGAAAAGTTGCCTAGGAGACTTAGTGAGATGAACTCAGCCTGATTCTCCATAGGACTCCTGACTCCACTCAGTTTTAGTACACTAAAATTAATCACTAAAATTAACCACTGACACATGCCTACAACATCCATAGCTGCATCAGTCTTAGTTGTCTCCTCTTCAGTTGGTATTATATGAAGACTCTCTCACAGTCTGTTGTATCACCACTTCCATGGACTGTGGGTTAGTTCTCATTGCAAAAAAACAGGTGCAAAGCATATTTCAAATGTACTTTTAGGTATAGATAAACAATAAATTGTTAATAAAAATAAATTATTAAATTTTTTAAAAAATTTAAAATATTTTTAAATCTCTCCCATAAGGGGATTGCATATCTCCAGTATTTACCTGAAAGATAGTTTAAAACTGTGATAGACTTAAGAGGGAAGGATTAATATAAAAATAAATCTACGTAAATACTTGCTGAGGCTGATTCTACTATGCATATCCAGAAAGTGGTGTACAAGTCCAAAACTGCTATCCTGATTGATTTTATATATTACATTTTATAACCACCTGTAAAATATATTTTAATGACTTAAAAAAAAAAAAAAGGAAATAAAAGTGTGTATATTTACTGTCTAGCTTGCAGTACAGACTATAACAAAATAATCAAGATGTGCAGTTTGTGTTGTACTCTGGGGTTAGCACTCTCATCTGTGTGGCAACTGAATTGACAAGGGACTTGTTTGGTCTGGCACTGAGGTAGCAGGAGTCCCACAGTAGGTATGTTTGCATCACAAGAAAGGTGGACAAGTGAGCTTTCTTTGTCTGTCTTTTCCCCAGGTTCTAACAAATTAGTATTAAAGCCTGAGGAATAGAACGCCACCTTTCATTTCCATCAGTAAACACCAAGCAAGATGGTTGTTCTCCCTGTGTATGGCTGCACTGACACTGAAGGTCCAACAGCAGGCCTTCTTCACTACGGGTTTTGTTCTACTTTCCACCACTTTGGTGCTTTTGGCTCCTCTTTTTCAGCTCAAGTTCCATTAATCATTTTCTTTTCCTGGCTCACCACCAACATACACATTATCCATTTTTTTCTTGAACTGTATTGAATGTGTCTTGTCGAGCTCCACTGCAAATCTGTCCTTTCCTCTTTGATGCTGTCTCAGACACTTTGCTCTACCTTAACTGAATTCTCAGCCTATGGTCCCACATGACTTTTCACCAGTTTTAATTTATATCTCAAATCTCCCCATTTTCCTGTCATTACTTTCATTTCTGCTAGAATTTTGCTCTGCTTCCAAGAAATCATAGGCAACAAAAGTCATGACCTTCATTCCTTACCTTGGCGTATGTTTCCACCTTCCTCCTTCTTTTACAGAGGCTGTACTCTTTTCTGACATAGACATTCATGTTTCTCTTTTGCTCTCTCCTCCAAATTCCATCCTCATGCTCCAGTTCTGTTCCAGCTCTTCACATCCTTTGTTCCCACAGACAGCCTCTCTATTACTCTTCTCCTTACCTTCACATTCTATTTTGATTTTCCCCTCATGGTACAATATGCTTTAGATGCTTTAGTCTTAGAAGATGTCACCTTTGACCTTTCACTGCTCTCCAAATGCAGCTGTAACTCCCTGCTCTATTTCATTGTAAATTCATCAAATAACTTGTTTACAATGAGAATAGGTAGATCTTCTCCTCCCTTTTCAACCCATACCCTCTCCAACGCAGCCTTTTCCCCCCTGCCCTGTGTGGAGACTGCTCTTTCCAGGCACTCTGAAACCCTCTTCTTGGCCATTCTTATTTGCTCTCTTTGGCATGTCTACCATCCTTTACTCAGCTATCTGGCCTTTTCTTTATGTAAGATTACCTGCTCCCTTCTCAGGATATTGTCTTCTACTAGTCTTCTTTTCCTTCATGTTTTTGTCACATCCTGTATAAATCCACATCAAACTTCTTCCTCATACAGGAAGAGACTTAAGAAATGGCTCTTCTTCCTTTAGATTTACATTATTCATATAGGAAAATCAATTGCAGGTGTTCGAACACATACCTTCTTTAACTTAGAGCACATTCTTCACTTCACAAGAAACTCTGCTTGATGGACTTCTACTCACTTGTGGACCCCTAGCTTCTTTGCAAGTTAAAAAGGCTAAGACAGGTCCTTAATTATTTTCTAAAAAATACTTCCTTTTTCTGGATCACATTTTCATCTTCATTCAGTTGAAGCATATTATAAAAAATAAATAAGTAACACATATATTGTAGACCCAGTTCAGACATTGCCTAAGTTTTCTAAGACTTTTAGCAAAGCCTTTTCCAGATGAATTTGTCTGCATCCTCTCGCTCAGTTATTCTTCCATACACACAAATACTCACAGACATATCAAGTCCTTCATCACCTTCTATCTAGCTTACTGTAATGCTATTTTCTCCACCATTAATAAACACCATTGTTGCTATAGGATTGCTGTAGCAAAGACCATCTGCCAGCTCAGTGTTTTCATAATATTTTCTTTCCTTCTCCTCTTGTCTCTTTTCCTGCTTGACACAGTAGATGTAATAGCAACATGTGAACACTCATCACCCTTTCCATATTTTCATTTTTTCAATTTTCTATTGATTATTGGCTACACAGCCAGTATCAGGACTTGTTGTCTTTTTGTTCCATTTTCAAATAAGCTTTTCTTTCCCCCAAGCTGCCCTTCATGGTTGCCTTAACATCTGCAAATACAACTTTTCCTTTACTAATTTTCCATTCCAGATTTCATCTCTTCTTTGTGGAAAAAAGAAAAAAAAAACAAAAACAAAAAACAAAAAAAACCCACCAAAACTTGAGAACGTATTTTAGCACTTCATTTCTATAAATACCATGCTGTTATTAAAAATAAGCATTTAGCTGGCAGGCATAGCTGTATTCCTCCATCTATGTGCATCTACCTGTAAGTATACACAGTTTCCTCTTTTGTGGAAAAATTGTATGCTTTTTAGGGCAGGGACCAGCTTTCTCCTGTGTGTTTGCACATTGCTTAATACAGTGATGTCCTGGTTCATGACTCCTACATGGACAAGTAAATAATAATGATAATATCTCCACTCTTCTTTCTGTAGAGCTCACCCACTGAGCTGACGGCCTAAATGAAACCCAGGGTGATTAATAATGCATTCTTTTACTGACTCTTACACGTTATTATTCTTGTCACCTGTCAGGATCCACTTTGAGGGAAATCTGTTGTTTTCTGATGAAAAAGGGAGTAAAAAAAAAGGCAATTTCTTTTGCCCATTTCTTTTGAAATGAAACTAAAAATGGGTGACTCATAGTGACAGTCATGGAAGAATTAACCCCCTCTCCTGGAAAGTAGTCCCGTAAATTGCCAGAGTTTTAAGAGATTATCAGAATAATCCCCAAATATTATGTTAGAAATACAACTTTCAGCCTTATTCCACTACTAACTAGGACTTTTTATTTGCCTGCTGAAAACTAGACCAAAAGACCAACTAACCATTTCACATAGGCTGCTGAACCATAAGTAGAAGATAATGAATTTTGGTTCCTACCAACCTGTGCCAGATTTGAAGCAATGACCTAGAGGTGAGAAATTCAACACCTCATTATCATTCCACTGACTGAAACAGTTCTCAAATCATAGGATGAAAAGAAGGAGGGAAAACCAGGCCTTCCTGGTGTGAGTTAAAGGTCTGCATGAACTTTGAATTTCAAAGCTTTTTCTCAATCATTAATTTAGTTGAACTTAAGTAGTCTTTAAAGTATTTAAAATAGATGACTGAAAATTTCAATAACCAAAATAAAAATATGCAAAGACAATTTCAAAAAGAAAGGGGGGAGTTGCTACCTTTTGCTCCTGTGCACCCATCCCCCTTCCATTTTCCTTTGTCACAACAAGCCCAATGAGGGAGATCAGATTAAATATGATTGCCTACTACTCTGCCTAGCTGACAGGTCACCTATGGTCCTTTCAAAAATAAAGGTTGTGGCTGGGTTTGTACAAGCTTCAAAAGTGTATTTGACCTTTTAATGTTTTATTTGGTTTTGTCAATTTTTCCTTTAATACTTTTAAGGCTTCTTAGCTGAGGAAAATTGCCAGCATAGTTAACTACACAAATGGACTAATTTGCATATGGATGCTTTTGAGATCCTCAGCCTGAGATCCTGTTTATCAGTGGACTGATAGAAAGTTATTGATGGATTGCAATGAAAAAGTGTACATTTCAGCTGTTAATAAGTGGGTCTTAGAAAAAAAAATGCTAACAGATTGCCAACTGGTACCACAGAAATGATAGCTAAAGAATAAACATAGTGCAACCTAATTAATTCTCATAAACTTTAGACCTTTTGTTATCATTCTTTATATAAAATTCTCCATTTCTTTTTCTTGACCGTTAATACTGATAATTATATCTGTATTTCTTAAGAATATTATGAGTTGCCATTTCTGCATAGTAGCAGATTGAATTTATTCACCTTACGGATATATTATTATCACAGATAATAACTGCAGCATGATAATTATCATTAATTATTCATTTGGATTAAGAGGCAAATAGGCTTGCATTCAAGGGTCTTCCAGAGCAGTGTTCATTGTTCCAGGGCCCTGTGTGCCAGTGTGACTAATTCATACTCCTTTCTGTGCTACTGTTGACATCTGACCGGTCCCATATGTATTTATTTCAAAATATTATAAAAGGAATAAGTGCATCATTTCAGGACATGACCACTAAAATAGACATATGGTTCTTTTCTGCCCTCTGAGTGAGAATAGGCAATTTTCTATTAGAGGAGATGCTCACAGAGTATCATTTCAATAGATCTGTATGTCTGCCCTATCTTTGCCTTCCTGTGCCATTCTGCTTTAACTTATATAAGCCAATATATTTACATAATAGCTTTTAGCACAAATAATAACATGTGAAGCTGTACAATTTGTTGTTCACTGAATACAGTATTTAGTCAAACTAAGCTGGACTAGGTTTAATGTACAAAGATCTTCTAGTGCAATGTTAGAAAAATCCAAGGGAGGAAAAAAAATTAGTAAGAAGGGGGGTATGGCTGATGAAAAAGGGACAATAAATAATATAAATGCTAATTCCTTTTCGTGGCTTTCACCCACGACTTATTAGCAAACCTCTCTTTCATTCCCTCTCTAATCTTTGCTTCATATCTAAAAAAATGTCTTGAAGGTAGTAACACGATCATCTGAGGACCAACATGACAGCTCCAATATTCACAGAGTGATAAATGTCAGTCTGGCTTTTATAGCTCTGAGGCTGCACTTATATATGCCCTCTGTGACTTACCATCTTTGCCTCCACAGATGATTCCTTTTTATTGTTAATATGTCAGCATGGCTCCAGTGCTATTCAATATGAATTGCTCTGTAATAGTCTGGAACCCTCCTTCTCTAACCAGTTTTAGTTTTGTTCCACAGTTTCCAGGCTTAATTTTAAGGTCAGGTCCCTAGAGTTCTGCAGCAAAAGCAGCAGATTCCATGTGGAGCAGTAGGTGCTTTATCAGATGTAAACACAGGACAAGGAAAGAAGATGCAGAGACAGCAAAAGGAAATAGTCAAATTTTATCAGTGCTGATAGAATATATTATGAGCATGTCAGGTAAAGACTGCAAATTTCAACAGGAAAAAAGCAACCAACATGGAAGGTATTTGTCCTAGTAGAAATCCCTTTTTGCACTCACATGCGTCATCACCAGTATATTGTTGGCAGGGAGATATAAGTGAGATGCAGAAATAAAAAGGTACTGGTGTCAAAAGTGGAAACAGACAAAATATTCTTGCAGTTTTACCCTTCAAAATATGCACTAAGAAATCAATTAGAAATTAGAAAGAAAGAGAGGAGACAGCAGAGTTTCCCAGCCTGCCTGTGTTAGGTCACCTGGATAGAGACACATCCACTGTAAAAATGACAGTGAATGAAGTCTTAACTTCTTTAAGTTCTCACTCTTAAGTTAAGTTAATATCTTTAAGTTCAGCCAGAACTTAAAAACAGGGAAGAGGGGAAAAACTGCATGCTTAGAGGGGGCTAACACCAGTTGGGGGCACAAGGTGAGTGGTCTGCAGAAAAAGCTCTACCATTTGTATTTTGGAAACATCTAAAGACCAGCAACCAGAGTGGAGACATAGTCCCAATGTTTCAGGAGTCTTGGCACTGCAGATGAATTCCTCTTCCAGCTACCAAGTAAAAGAGGTCAAATAGCATTAGTACATCAGGGCATAACTGATATGCTGATCTGGCAGAAAAAAAAAAATGCATTTTGCTAATGAAGGGAATAGGAGCTTGATGTATGCATTTAGCTAAGTTCTGATATCAGAGATTTTTTTTCCAAATACCTGTTCATTCATAGAGTAGAGAATAATGGGAAGATTGTATTAATTGTTGACAATTTTCTGGGGAGACAGGGATCAGACTGGACAACAAAATTGGCACAAAATTTGTTTAGATTTAATTCTAAAGTGCAACACTATACAGCAACACACGACACCACAAAAATTGTTCTGCTGATGTCTGCAGAAATCTTCCAGAAGATGTCAATAGCATCAGTCCAAAGTACAGCTTCTTTCAGTATAACTTGTGGAGCTTGATTTTGAATCCCAGCCAATGCCAGAGGGAAAAGAATGTTTTTCTTGAAGCCTCATTATTCTGTACAGAACTTTTAAGCCATAATAGTATGAACTTGGAAGAAGTGTGGTTTTACTTCATTAAGTAACTTCGTTATAAATAAAGCAGCAGCAGCAGCTTTTAGCATTCAAGTTTGTCAAGAATACACAGATGGGTGTGAAAAACTCAGTCTCTTTCTCATGTATTTTTTGTTTATAGTTCATTTTTTGTTACCAAAGTAACTGAGTCCCTGTAGTTCTTTCCTACACTGACCCAAATTTATACATCTTTCCTTCAGAGGGCTCTATAAAGTCAGAATGGTGTCATTACAAATAAATAATTTTTCAAATGCTCATCATTATTGAAGGCTGTCTTTACTGTGGAGGATTTAAAAATTTTCGTCATTATTTACTCAATTTTGAATCCCTTTTGCAAAGCAAGAAAAGATAACTGTCCCTTTTACACCGGCGTCCTCATCAGCAACTTCCAGAAAACAAATTTTCTGTTTTAAGAAAAAAAGTAATTCATCCTAATTATTAAAACACAGATAATTTCATTCCTTAAAGATATGAATAGCTAAACTAGAGTTCTTAGTGGAAGCAGTTCATTATCTTAATTAGCAAGTTCTAGAAAAAGTTTTATGAAATCAATTATTTTTTCATCCGTTAGAATGTCAGGGCATTTTACTCTGGGTTTCTGAGAAGTCTGGTAGTACTACTATGTAACCCTCCTCAAAACAGGAGTGATTTTATTTCAAAGGTTGGCATAAATGTCATAATTACATACAGTATTTGTATGAGAAAACAAAGTAGATCAAAGAGGGTGACAGAGAAGAGACAAACAGCCACAGCAACAAAGATTTCATGCTTTAAAAAGGAGCCAAAATAAACCATATTTGATCTCTGTTAACACTGTTATAATTTCACCATGAATAATCTCTGGCTGTTGTGTATTACTTCTAATCCTCCTCAGGTACTGAGCTGTCTGTAAAAGCCACTTCTGTCTGATGCTGTCATCATTCTGCTCTGCTGCTGCAGCACTGAACGTGTTGCAGGCAAATGCACTCCTGATCTCTCTGAGGATAATTTTAGTCATTTCTAAGTTGGCAGGACGTGAGTGAACTAGAACAGATGAATAACAAACTGGGAGTGACTGGACATAATTGAATATGGAATTTTCCACATCACCAAGCAGAGAACAAAAATGTAACCAAAAGCTTTCTATATCCCAAAGTTACAAATACTGACATTTTGAGAAGTCAACTGCACAGGATTGCATCATAATGTTATTATATTTTTTTCTCCTTATTTTCTGATCAAGCCCATTAGAAGAGACTTCTTGACTGTTAGGTTGGGTTGGGATTTTTTTCAATTTATTTATGGAAAGATATTTTTACGGGCTAACCCAGTTAAGCTTGACAGCTTGTTTACAATAGGACCCAGAAGACACATTACTCTATGCACAACAATATAAATATACATTTGAGATGCACACTTATGCTCATAATGTTTGTTGAACTTCTGAAGTGCACAGTGATCATCTATCCAGAATGATCTAACTCTATCTAAATATTATGAAGGTAGAGAGATTGTTTAGCTTGATAGGATGAGAATGACACGTTATTATAATCAGCATTTAGTGGCTTAGAAAATTTGCATAAAATAGTTACTTTCCTAAAAGTTAATAACAAGCTGATTGAAGAGGTTTAAACTTCATCACAAAGTCAGAACAGTGTTTTATCTCTGTCTGCATATCTTCATTCTGAACATCCAGCCTGCCTTGAACTGAAATTAGGTTAGGTAATTGGCTTTTTCCTTAACTGAACCTATATCTACCTTGTAGATTAGTGTGAACAAATAGGAATAGATTTAGAGCTCAAAACAATTCTTGCTGAGAGCCTGAAATTCACTTCATATTCACCATGGGAAAGGGGCTTGCATTGGTCGTGGGATGTACAATACAAGAGGTACTCTGGACTTCTTCCCTCTGGAAGAATACCCCATGGCTGCTTTGAGATATGGATCTAACCACTTGGAAATCAGTCCAAAAGAGCTCCCCTGAGTGTGACAAAAGAAACCAGGCTGACAGAAACCAGGACTCAGAGTAATTAATGGCATTTTTCAGTAAAATTATACTCCCAAATCCAAAAAGAGTCAATAGAAACAAATGGAGGCTCAGACAGTCTGCCCTCCATCTGGAAGCTCAGGAGAGATCTGAAAGCAGCATTTGGTATTTTCTTATGCCAAATCAAGATGTCCTTTAAAAAAATTAAAACTATAGGTATTTGTTAATATTTTGGTTTAAATTCCTTTATTTAAAGCTTGCAGTGTGTTTTCACAGGTGAATTATTCATCTGCTTCCCCATTCAGGTTATTAACACTGTGAAGTACTAAGACACTCAGTAGCAGCTGCAAAATGCATTGCTCCTCAGCCCTGTTTGCTACTGCCTTAGAATACAGCAGTAGAGAAAATATTTCAAAGTTTGTTCTGTAATTAAAAAAAGGATTGTCCATTGCCAGAACACAGAGCTATGCTGGAAGTTCATTTTTCTCCATCTGTGCAGCATGAAACTTTAATTGTGAAACAGCTTTAAAAAGTCCAGCGGCATAACCTGAAAGGAAATAAGCTAAAGTGTGGGATGGAGAGCATTTACATATAACTTTAGAATCTGCCCCTATCCTCCAAGAGTGACGGCTGTATTAGAGATGATAGGTTAGAAAAAGCTGTTAGTCCATCCTCCTCATATTTCCTAATCAAACTTCAGTTCCCACTTCTTTTCAGAAGAATACTTCTTTTTCCTTACTATTTGATAGTGCTTCTGGTATTTCTTATGCTGATTAGTTCCCTTTATCCTCAGGAATGAATGTTGTTTAATACAATGAAACAGAAAAATTCCAAGGGATTTGTTTTGGGGGTCAAGTGCTCAGTGCACAACTACTCCACCTATTTTATCATGGTTTGCAGTCCTCTCTTCTGTGTTCAATTTCTGCCAATATTTATGGATTTAATGCATCCTGGCAAAAATGTATCAAATAATAGACTTGCATGCTACCTACCTTAATATTCATGGAAGAGGAGTTTGAGGGCAGCACAGGTTTGAAATTCAGAGCTTTACATACTTATTCTGTCAGGGAAAAAATATTGTGTTGAATCACAATGAATTCAGCCTTCAATTAAAAACCACACAGCACTCAGGTGCATAACCAGCTGGCTTGGTGTGTACAGGGAGCATCTCCAGGTGCTCCTGAGCTGCACGCCTCTGTGGAGGCTCTCCAGAGGGTTCCCACATCCCCTCAAGGTCCTGGAGCTCTGTACACACACACACTTGTCAGCATCCACAACACATTGCAGGGTGTCTTGTGCCATGTTGAGACTCCCTCTACTTAGGGATGGAGAGCAGGGTTTGAGTATTTCCGTCTTGCCCCAGCCCACCTGCCTTCTGTCCTAAAACGGTGCCTATTCATGGAGCACTCAGCTGCTGCTGCAATGTGCTGAGCTGTGCAGTAGGCATGAACTGCAAGCCACCAGATCTTCACAGGATACTGCACATGATTTTTCTAGCCACAAGTTTAATGCCTCTAAACAAACAGCACCAAAAGAATCCCTGGTTATCTTGTATTACGAGAATATCCTTAGTGATGAGTTTGTAGTGTTTAAAAGTTCATTAGAAAAGTCACTGAATAATTAAGGAAATAGTGATCTCTTTGTGGCTATTTCATGAGCAGAAAGAAAGGTTAAATTCATGGGATAAATTATTCATTGTGAGTTATTCACTCAGCTTTAATAGTTTGTAATTCTGTAAAGAGCTTTGCTTAAGAAATGCACTATATAAATCAATCAATAGCCCTAATAATATGCAAGAAGGATTTTCCCTTTTGTGATCTGCTTTTCAATAAATTGTGCCCCCTTGACACTTCAACTACCATCATATGACCATTCTTCTCGGCTCCACTGCCTCAGCCTATCTGTCACTGGCCCACGGCTGTGATGTTCAGACACCCAGCCTCCTTCCCCCTCATAACAGCTTAACTCATTCCACTTAAGAGTCTGTCAGTGTTTTCATGTACTTTTAGCTTCTCCTTCATAGATGTATTTTGTTAAGAACTCAAGCAAACACATTTGCAGGTACACTCACGCCTAGGTGCTTTGTTGCAACATTATTTAGTTGCATCACCAATGCATTGCAAACTGAACATTGTGGCACAGGCTTCATGCTCTAAAATCAGCTACCTTCTGTGCAGCCTTATGGTAGAGATGTTGAAATAACCTGCATCTAAAGCCTCTCCAAATTCTTACATCGTGCCTGCAGTGTTTGAGGGATTGATGGTTGGAGGAGATACAACTAGGTTTGAGTAAAACTGCAGCAACACATGCTTCAGGGAATGGCATCTGCTGGAGAAAATGCCTGGGTGCTCTGTTGGCTTGTCCTGCCCACGTTGGAGTATTTGCTGTCACAGCCTTAGTCACCCTCAGTGGTATCCACTGAGTCAGGATTAAAGGGAGTGTGAATATGTATGCACACACCAAATCACAGCGCAGCCATACCCTTAGGCACAAACAGTTTTACTGCTCTGGGCAGCCTATTTGCTTCTCTCTTCTGCTCCAGCCCTTCCTAATTCACAGGACCCTGACACTACAGCACCTGAAATGAATGTCAAAACTCCCATTAACTGGCGTGGGCAGAAGTCCAGCCCTTCTGACTTTCTATCAGTGTTCAATCCCTGTCGGATACAGGGATATACGGATTGTATATTTTTCATCTCCTTTTTCCTCCCAGTGTAATCCTCATAGGATCTTTGAGATGCCTCCTTTGCGGCAGCCAGTCTATCCTTTCTTCCATACAGAGGTCATTCAAAGTCAGCAGAAATGTAGAGCCTCTGAGGCTGAGGTGTTTGCTGATGGAAAAATTGCTGGAAAGCAGTTAACAATAGTTTTGTGACCCACTGTCAACTATTCTCATCTATCTTTTTGGTCTAATTGGTGCAACTTGACACTCTATGTCATCCTAAATTTGGTTACATGAGAATGTTTTTCCTCTCCTGGTAAGGAAACTCAATAGTGAGGCACAGGAACAGGTTGCCCAAAGAAGCTGTGGATGTCCCACCCAAGCCCACATTGGTTGTGAGCCACTTGGTCTAACTGGTGGCAGAGAAGGAGGGAGCTGGATGACCTTTAATGTCCCATCCAACCCAAGTCTTTCTATGTTTATGTGATTAATAGACATATGTTAATATACTTATGTTTTCCTAGTTAATTATTTTTCTCTTTAGCTGCCTAAAATAAAATTTCATTTTTATGACTGGAATTAAACTACTAATTGTTCAATAAAATCCCTCAAAAATATGAGTACTGGCATACTTTAGATTTTTTTAGTATAATTTGGTATATTGAATCCAATAGATTGGATTAGTTTTACTAAAAATATCAAATATTTATTGATTATTGAAACATTTATTTGATTATTAGAAACCCAAAAAATTCCTCTTGGGGCACACTTCAACCCTTATATTACTGATTCCAAACACACTCAGAAAGCACAAAGACAGTTGAGACATGTGTAGCTAACTCATTCTCTCTGTGTCACTATTTCAGCTTGAACTAATTTTCCTTTACTATGTATATGTGACCTGCACCAAGTAACTCAGATAAGAACCTTTAAAAGTTTCCTGCAGTCCCTCTAAGAAATATCCTGCACAGTTAAATAAAGTTGATTTTTTTTTTTTTGAAGCTTGTTGGCTACTTATAATTTTTTGTTGACTAGGAATCTCAAACTGATTTTCAGTAGTTTATACTTCCATTTCCTGAACACCCAGTTTGAAGTTTCTCTGTTCAATTTTTGGGAGGACAGTGTAGCACCCCTTCACACTGCACAATGTTCAAGCTCTGAATAAAACATAGATAATGGACTCCCAAATCCAAGTGTGATTGAAGTAGCATGGAAGAAATAAGGAGTTAGATTCACCTTTTGACCTATGGGGAAACAAGAAAATTTAAAGGAAATGGTAAGATAATTAACACTGTTTATCCCATATAATAAATGGGAAAAATGAGGTTACAGACCATACTATTGAAGACTGTACCATAAGGTGTCTCCACCAGAGGGACAGACAGATTCCATGTACATAAGTAGCATTCACTGTGTTTTCCTTTGAATTTCTTCAGTTGTGATGCCATTCTTTGTCTATAAAACTTGCCTGTTAATGTTAGCACTGTCTAATATTTATTTGATTATTTCTTTAAGGTAGATCCTTGTGTTCTGTCCTCTCACAAAGAAATAAATAAAGCTACCAATTTTTGTTCTGTCTCAGCAACCTATGAAACAGTCAGGTAGAAAAGGTAATGGGTCTTTTCTAAAGTATATACAGAAAGATTAGTCAGGGAGGTATTGCTAGATGTACTGCTAGTGAGGGAACAAATTTGACCCCAGAGAGTCTGAGTTTAACCTTTTAAGCATTCTTCCTACTGATATTTGTGAACACTACTATGAAGAGTGGTTCACTGCATATTTGTACCATTCCTGTATTATATATAGTTTTAATACCCCACAAAATAGGAGCGCTGAACCATGTCTTGTATTTTATTGTGCTACTAAACCATTATGAATTAAGTATGACAGATGCCCTCCTTTCAAAATACAGAAGTTTTTTTTTTTTTTTCCCAGCTCAGTCACAGAGCATTTCCATTAAAAGCTCAAGACCCCATCTCTAACCCTGGCAATACCTTCTCCACATGATTAATTATTTTACACATTCTGTAGTCCATTAGGGAGGTGTCTGATGGCCTCAGGACATGAATATCTGGCCTTTATATGCATTATTTTGCCAAACTCTGTTTCTTCTTTATCCTTTTGTAGTGAGATAGAAAATATCATATTACTTTGGTTTTTCATTGCCATGTTTGTTTCATCTATTTATAATTAATATTTTTCATAAAAGGCATTAACTTGCACTTTCAATAATCTTTTTTTTTTTTTTTAAAGATTCAAATAACTTATCCAAAGATAAATCTTACCAAATATCAGGTAGTTCCAGAAATATATGTAAGATCAATGAAGTCTGGAGAAATATGTGTATCTCTTATTAGAAGACTGGATCAAATATTAGTTTTGTAATGATAGTGTAAACTAGAAAAAAAGGTGCAGATATTGAGATCAATAGCAGCATAATGGAGAAGAGCACTGTGCTCCCACTTTGTGCTGCTGATGTTCAATGGTCCATTGTCTTCAGTTTGGGTAGTTCTTGTGAGAAAAAAAAGGATGTACCTGAACTTTGTGTGTAATAGTAAATTCTGCTCTGAAAAAATACTTTCTTGCCCTCTTGCATTTCAGGTACAAAATGGTAATCTCTTAGTTAAGGGAAGCATGGGGAGAATTCTACGATATTTCTTGTACTGTTCAGTATGGTGCCACATACCAAAATGGAGAAAGCAAGTATAATCCTGGCTGCACTGGAAAACTCTGCCAGAACTCCCTGCATTTTCAAAACAATCCAGATTCCACCCAAGACACTGGCTTGAAGACAGGAATGTCACAAAATTTTACTTAACAAGTTTTCACACATTAGGAGACCATACCTTTCTTTTCTCCAGCATTCTGGAAGTCAGACCACTGTTTAAATCAGAAATCAGCTGGGCTTGTTGATGATACCAGAGAACACTAAAATATATCTTATACATAATGATTTATGAGAGATTTGATTTTATGATTTTGACGCTGGGTTTTACCATCTGTTGTAAGCATCTCATTCATCTAAATAATTGCAAGAGCAAGAGACAATGGATATAGAAAATATACATTGAAGGTTTCTATGTTGATATTGACTTAATCACCCCTCCCCCCCAAAAAAAAATTAACCCAAATACTTTGGATAAAGTAAGATTTATTTTTTGACCTTTATATCAAATTATACTTGTCAGATGTCATGGTTATCAAACTTCACAACTCAGGATATTTTCATTTCCACTGGAGTTAGTAAAAGTTGAGGCAAATACACCATATAAGACGACTGAATATGAAAATGTTGTTCTTTCCCCATATGAAGCTGTGGTGACTCTACATCTCGTTTTGGACACCTGTCTAGGTGCCTAAATTCAGGTGGAATGAACACAGCTTTTAACCACATTACTTAATTTTCTTAACAATGTTCTTAATGTTCTACAACTTGATTTGACTAAATTCCTTTTTGCAGGAGAGATGAAGAATCTGCCAACTGGAAAAAAAATTATAGGCCATGTTTAAAACTCCCTGCATAAATTCTTCTCAGTCTCGCCCCTCCAAAACCCTTCTAATGAAATTCTTGTGCTGTAGTGCATTGAGAGCACATCTGACCAAAAATAACAAAAATAATAACAGCAACAACAAATCGAATTCAGTCTCACATCTTCATCCTCTCAATCCTTCTAAACAACTCTCTATGGTCAGATTCTTAATGTTTTGACTAGTTTGTTTTCAAAGGGAGATTTGTCTAATTCTAAGCATCTATTAAGAAAACTTCGATATCTGAGTGAGTCACATTGCTTAGCAGAGAGGTGACAGGAAGTACATACTTTTAGACTGAGGTTCATCTGCCTTGTTCCCGGGATCTACATTAGGGTGAGATAAATCATAATCTGCAAGTGACATTGTCTCTTCATTGATTGCTCTGGGAGTTTAGTCGTTACTTTAAATGTAAATGTAATAGTCATCTACATTTGGTCTGTTACAACACACAAGCAGGCAATTCTTTTCTGAATTATGGGTACGTCTACAAAATAAATCCATTTTGGGATTTATTTGTATCAAAACTTGAGTTTTCTAGGTTTATATCTACCAGAGCAAATTGGAAATGAAAAAAAATTGCTCCAAAGGCAATTCGGATGGTCAATCCACCAAACTGGAATTAAAAGGTAAAGCACTGACTTTCTTTATGGAAATAAAGTTCCTTAATAATGACATGTGGCCCATCACATGTTTTCTCCATATGATGTGCAATTTTGCTATAATATTTCAGATTTCTTAATAGAACATAGAATTAAAACTTCTGCCTTAAATATCAAAGAAAGAAGTGGAAAAAGCTCATTTCTTCTCAATTCAGAAAACTTATGGTGGATATTTAGTGTAGGACAGGTGCATCATACCCTCAGCATGCTGAGTCCTCTCCACGAGATACAGGGAACAAGTTGCCATTCAGATATGTGAAACAGAGCCAGCTCCCCATGATTATATCTCCAGTTCTTGTTCCAGAACATGCACTGGAGTTTGACCCTGCCAGCTGTCTCTGGATTGCTCGTGGCAGGACTGGCAGCATGGCAACCTTCCCCAGCCTGTCCTTGCACCTCGCCAGCCATGTAGGCAAGGGTTTTCATTTCAGAGACATTCCCTGACAACATCGGTGGCTTGATGCTGTTGGCTCGAAGTGGGGAGTATCTGAAGCTTCCATGACAGGGATGTAGAGAGAGGTAACAACCACAGGCCATTCTGCTTACTCTCACTATTGTCCTCTCTAATTTCTTTTTTGGAGAAGATTCTCTTTGCTTCCTACTCTATATCCTTTCCTGCTTTCTCTCCCACTCTTTTTATTGCTGCCCTTTCCACCACATCGCATCAGAAATCTTCAATTCAGAAAGCTTCTGAATTTCATGCAAATCAGGACACAGAATTTGCACTTAGCTGAGTAAAAGCAGTAGATGCAATTCGAGTGCTTTCTTGCTTAGGTAAGTTGTTGATCTCCAGATACAGCATGTTCTGGTAAGACAAATATCATGCCAGCTTCTAAAAAAAAACAAAAAACAAAAAAACAAAAGACAAAAAAAAAAAAAAAAACCAAACAAAAAACCCCCAGAAAACAAAAAACAAAACAAAACAAAAACAAAAACAATCAAAACAAAAAAAAAAAAAAAACAAAAAAAAAAAAAAAAAAAAAAAAAAAAAAAAAAAAAAAAAAACCAAACAAAAAACCCCCAGAAAACAAAAAACAAAACAAAACAAAAACAAAAACAATCAAAACAAAAAAAAAAAAAAACCAAAAAACCAACCAAAAAATACAAAAAAAAAAAAAAAAAAAAAAAAAAAAAAAAATTAAAAGGGAAAAGGCTTTCCTTTTTCTTGAAGGTGGTGTTTTTACAGTCTGTAGTCACCACTGGCTGCAGCACAGGCTGTGTACACCACACCTCTGAAAACTGAGCCAGTACAGTTTTAGCTTCCATTCTGGAGCCAGTCAAGGAGCTGAATGTGTTCCTGATTGGCTCAGAGACATTCCTGTACCTTTATTATAGCATTTGATATTATGTCTGGAGCTGTTAATTAATACATTTTAAAGACATATTAAGTCTTATTTATAGCAGGTGTGACATTGCCAATGATCTTCCATTCTACCCCAGCTTCCCTTCATTCTCTGAACACCTGAAAATAAATTTTCATTTTAAAAAGATTTTCGCTTTAATTTGAGTTTTCATATATCTGCTCAGTGTTGTTTCTTTTTCCTTTCCATTTCTTTTTCCAGCACAGACAGGTGTATAAGTGATTAGTTTTTACAAATTTCAGAGGGATTTTTTTTTAAGATCATAGACCCATAGGGAATATGTAGCTTTAAAATGTATCACAGATTTACACTGAAAGATGCTCCATAAAAGAATGACACTACAAGTTACATCAAACAAGCAAACATTTGTTATGGGGACAGTAAAATTTACTTTTCACAAAAGGAGTCTACAGTAATAATGCATTCAATTCTATTTCCCAGAATGCTTCTTAAGTATGTTAATAAAGTCTTTATTGTGTCTGCTTATAAAAGTCGCCACCATTTCCCATTAGAAAGTCTCTGTTTATTCATCAAACATTTACTGACAGTGACTGCTGGGAGCAGGCTCAGATTTCCACTCCATTACACGTTTGTGGCATAAAACACATTAATTATAGATATATTACAATATTCAACTCATTGAGGAAAAATTAGATGATCAAGGCTCATTTTCCTTGACAATAAGCAAGTTAATGAAAATACTAATTACCTGATGATGAAGTGGAGCCTTCAGGATTGAACGCTTAGCATCTGTAGAAGAGCCCTGTGAATCTAGCACAGAATATTAAAGCCAGAAGCACTGGAAGTCTAAAGGGTGGTTCATGAGGTCATCATGTGCCCTTTAATCACAGGACAGAGAGTAGCTAGTTCATAATATAAACTTTTATATGTGGCTTTGAAGGATGCCATGAAAAACCACATAAGCATAGTGTTCATTTAAAACTATTTATTTTAGTGAACTGGTGGATTTTGAATTAGTAGATACATTGTCTAGCTCAACTTTTTTAAAGGAACTGCGGAACCCAGCAATGATGAATTTCAGTATACAGAGGTACATGAATGTTGGAATGGAAAAGAATAAGATGTAGCCATATTCCTTCATTTTCTCTGGTTTGACTAAAAAAGTTGTAATCAAAGTTAATTTCATATGAAATTAAACCATTTCAAATTCAGGAAATTTTTTGTTACTTATTTATCTTTATTGCAACCACTTCTAGTTTCTGCTTGTATAATTATTCTTACCATTTCCACATTAGACTGTGAATTGGAATCATTAAACTGATGATGCCATCCTTTGGTTTCTTTCCAAGATCAATTTTACTTCTCTTCTGCTTTTGACATTTTACCAATATAACTGGGAATTGTTGGGGGTAGGAGGTTTCCTTCAACTCTGGATTGTTTACACTGTCTGTTAAAGACAGAAATATCATTAGTTTATTCCATTTAGCTCATTTTTTCCTCAATTATTGTGTTTGACAACAACTTTTTAGCAATTATAAATTGTTAAATGGGATTTTCCTGAGCTGGCAAATAGTAAATAATAACAAAACATTCCCAAAATATTGTTTCTTTTCTGATGATAGCAATGTTTATGCTTAATTAACAAAATGCCTTCTTGAGTTTTCTGCAAGCATCAGCACTGTATCACCTGATAAAATGGTATTATTAGCTTCTAACTTCCCTAAAACCCTGTTGTAAGACATGGATGAAAATATCTTCAATGTGATTTATTCTAATGGCACAAGTTATTGTGAGACTTTTTTTTTTAATGAAAACATAAAGCTTTGTAAATCTCACAACCTCCTTCCCAGGAGCAGGATACTGGGGTGATCATAGAATCATAAAATGGCCTGGATTAGAAGAACCGGAAAGATCATCTCATTCCAACTCTACCACAGTGTGCAGGGACAACTCCCACTAGATCAAGTTGCCCAGAGCCCCATCCAAAGTGGCCTTGAACACTTCTAGGAACAAGACACCCACAGCTTCTCTAGGCAACCCATTCCTGTGCCTCACCACCTTCAGAATAAAGAATTTCTTTCAAATATCCAATTTAAACTTACCCTCTTTTAGTCTGAATCCATTTGCTTTTGTCCTGTCACTACATGCTCTTATAAAAAAGTCTCTCTCCATCTTTCCTGCTGGTTCTCTTCAGGCACTGGAAGGCCACAATTAGGTCTCCCTGAAACCTTTTCCAGGCTGAAAAAACTTAATTTGTTCCATCCTTCTAATTAACTTGGTGGCCATATTGGTAAAGGACTCTCCACTGTAGAGAAACGCTTCCTGGAAATACCATGCAGGTCTTGAGTCCACTTTTGCTCTTCAAGCACCTTACTTATAGGTATGAAAAATGCAGTTTTTGTCCTTGATGTAGGTCATTACTCCTGCTTCATAAATAGATGGTGTCTGTAGTACCACATTAAAGCAGCCATCCAATATCACTTCCCATTTAACACGAAAATCTCAGTGTAACAATAGTCCAACATCTTTCCAAAGCATTGCAAACAGTCAGTGCTGAAATAATTTTGAATAAATTTCTTTAAAAAGGTTCTATCCCTCCTGTTCCATAAAATACATTTTTTGTGTAACTTCCTGAGAATTCACTGGCAATAGACTTTACTGAAATTATTAGAATGAGATTTTAACTTGGTAAAACACAAGACAAGTCTATTAACTGGCTTGTGTGGTATACTTCTGTGAAAGGGAAGGTGGTGGAGAATGCCAGTGTAAGAACTTAGACTGTAAAGATTACAACTGTACTTCTTACAATGACAATATCCCAGAGGTATACCAGTTTCTTTTATACCAGTTTTTTTTTTTTTTGACACTTCATGGTTTTACAGCTCTGCAGGTCTATAAGGAACATTTACAATGTCTGCTTTACTTCAGAAAAAACATCCTCCTACTTTACTCTGACAGTTGTGAGGAGGGACTGCTTAGGAGAAAAGAAAGGATGTACTTCCATGAGCTTCCACACTCAGCTTTCAGAAGTGTACAGGGTCAATGCTGTTCATCATCTGACACCTCCCCACAGAGTTTATAATTTTTTCCTGTAACTTATACATGCAAAGAAAATGGAAAATAAGTCTATCATCTAGCCTGTTTTTGCAGTCTAAAATTTATGAACTGTACACTATTCCAAATAGTTTAATAGCAAACTTTAGTGAAGATGAAATCACGAACACAGTATAGGATTAGCATTGCAGTGATAACTTCTAGCAATCTAGCAGCTTATGCAGTCCACATGAAGAAAGATGTGCCTAAAATCTTGCATATGTACAACAGGTCACCAAGTCAGTCACTAAATGATAAATGCCCTGAAGAAGGAGGTAACCTTATCTTTTACCTTAAGTGCACATGTTCAGACTAGAAGGGATGTACACATTTCTTTGGAATTTATAATCCTGAAGCCAGCTCTGAGTATAGGTTCTTAGAGTTTTTATCCTGAAGAAAACAGGAGAAATGTTGACTCTTTTATAGTGTAGAAGGTAATCCTCATTTGGGGAACATTTGGGGAACAGGATATGAGAATTCCAGGCCTTTTCTATGTGCTTTAAATCCATAATCAATTTAATTTTTTCATAACATGCAGCTATCTATTGCATAATTTGGATAGGGCTTGAGGTGCCTGCAGATTCAAAGTCAGTTGCACTAGTGTTGTAGGACAGAGGGAACCAAATGTGCATTTATCCTTATCCATATTGCCAGACAAAGCCAACTAGGTCTAAACTGACCTTGGGGGTTTGTTTCAACAAAGTCTAAGTGGTCACTCAAAAAGTTTTTGATAGTTTTTGCATAAACTATCAAACAGCAGTTTTTGATACAGAAAATGCTGATACATTTTATACATGTACATGCACTGGTTTTGTGATGCAGAAAGCCTTCATACCAGCCCAATAATCAAAATCTTGAGTCTGGTGTTCCCAAGGATAATATTGCCATAGGGACAATATCTAGAGTGACATATTTTTACAAAGATTCATCCTTGGTGTGTTCATCTGGATCTATCCAAGCAACATAAGATCACCAACAGAACTGAACAGAAAAAAAAAAAATTGAAACTGTATTAAATACTTTCAAAATAAATTTTGCTAAGCAGTTCTCACAGTTTCACAGACTCTATAAAGCTGAGCATATTTTACTTGGCTCTACAACCAGAATTCTCATTTATAGAAAAAAAAATTTTAGTAATTCCCTGTCACCAAGTGAAGCCAGGTGACGTGACATTTTTTTCCTCCATTTAAGAAGGAAAAAGTTTAATCTAAATCGAAAAACAGCATCTAGAATGTTGGGCAGAGCTGAAAACAGACAATTTTTTGGGTGTGTATGTTAACTATAGTAGCATGGATTTTAAGGAGTTTGTCATAGGGATACCATGTCATGATACATGATTACATTTTGACAAAATAATAAGCAAAAAAGGTAGCTTCAAGCAACATGAAGATTGAATTGGCAACCACCCATTATCAATGTGCAATTCCGTTTTCTGAACAAGCAGAACTCTTCTGAACTCTTTTTTAGCCATGGTTCAACATCAGCCACTATTACAGTTTGTGGTTTCAGTAAGCACTGGGTTAGTGCAAAGCTCAGCCTTCACAATGTAAGTGTGAAACCAAGTCCACCTTTCCAAGCCATATTTAGTCTCACATTTCTCACTTTTTATCAATCTCAGTTGACAGTTTTGAGACATGCCAGCAAAGAGATTTAGTCAAGTGCCCTGGGCCATTCTCAGATTTAGCTGTGGTAGCTCTCCACGGCTCCTGTTCAACCAGTGGTCACAGGTTTCCTTGCCAAACCTCAGCAAGGAGGAAATGCCACACCATATGATCACCACCACATTTAGGACCTCAGAAATACTCTCTGATCTGGAAAATGTGAGCAGAGACATACAATTTAAATTAAGACTCCCATGCTAAATATACACATCTGCTCCCATTTGAAGCAACACAGATTCTTCCTTCTACTCTCAACTGGTAGCTCCAGGAGGGAATAAGTTTCATAGGGGGGAATCCTATATAATATCTGGTAATCCTATGGAGTTTTCTTGTATATCTTATGATATTTCTGAAAGCACTAAAGACTTTTGTTTTAAAAACATTCCTAAATTTCTGACTGGTATGTAAAATTAGAGAAGAAGAATACTAGACATAGTGCATAGTCCCTCCACAGCACATTGTGCATCTTTATCCAGAATTTAAGCTGCATTTAGGTGTTTACATGGGAGGATGGGATACCAGAATAATTTTTCTAAACTGCTAAGCAGCTTATGTACCTATTTTCCATTGAGATCAAGAGAACCTGAGCACCTAACACATTAAGTAGTTTTAAATATTTTATCTGCATCTCTCAATAATTTATATTTTTGGAAATCCTACCTCTTGCAGTAAAAATGTACTGGTATTAACAGCTTAAACCTATTCACATTTTCCAGTAAAAGACAAACTAATAGCAGGAACCATTCAGGTTGCTCCTTTTACACAGCAGCTTTGTGTCCTTACATTTTTTGCTCCATTCCCCAAAAGCCTCAGTGAAAACCCATTTAGTTTTATAGGGTTCAACCGTCTGTATGAATTTCCATGATGAGTGGAAACAAATTCCAGTTGTGTGAATTTTTTGAAAGACCACTCAGCCATCTATGCTCTCATTCCTGGGGTTGTTGCATCATCCTTGGTATGCCTGTCTTTCCTGTGAGCATTAATTATTATATCAGCAATTGCCCTCTTTCAGACATTTAGGAAAGGGTTTCATTTCCTTAAAAGACACTACTGACATTTCCTTTGTACATTTTTTTGATATTTCAATTCAATGAAAATAAAAATTTGCTATAAAGAAGACAATGGGATAATTCTGAAAAAAAAAAAAAATTATCATCCCACAAAGCAAGGAATCAAATCTAGCAAAGATTTCCAAATGAGTTCTAGAAATGTTCAGGGTATTAAAGCTGCCCATTGTCACAGAAGTGCCATTTTGTTTTCTCTTGATTGCTTCAAACCACAGACATAGAACACTTCTTCTGCAGCCCCTGCTGAGAAATTTATCACAATCATGGCAGAATTGCAATCAGAAAATATTCTAATGATTCCAAATCCTGACTCTTACCAGTGGAAAACCAGAGGTACTACATGACATCCACTACATTGTCATTTTACATGTAGTTTGTCTTGAATAAGAAACTCAGAGTAAAAATTTACAGGATTCTCCAGTAATACTGCCACCCAAAAATGAAGCCATCCCTCTTGAGGAGATTTGTAAAAATCCCGTCTCTGATTCATATAGTGGACATTTTCCTAAGGCTAACGTGTCAGATATTTCATAGAAAGGCACATTTTTCTTAACTATTTTAGTCTCCAGCACTTTCAAAGTCTGCAAAGGCTTAGTACTTAACTCTAGATATTTGTTAATGTGATTTTTCTGACCTGAACATTTTTCTATAATTTCATCCCTCCAGAATGGCATGTTACATTTAAGTTAAAAAGACTTTGAGGATACAAAGAAGGAATTATTATGCTAAAGTCTGGAGTAAAACTCTAACATTTGCAAAGGACAAGTTGAAAAGAAGCCATTAATGTCCTAATTCATAATGTTAATTTTGACAGCTAAAATATATTACTTGTAAAAGAATGAAAGGAAAAGAGGAAAAGAGTCTTCTTTACCTCTAAAATGCTTTCTTCTTTGTCTGTAGCAGGTGCCCCAAGACACATTATGCTGCCTGCTTTAATTTGTCTTTAATATCAGATGTGCCTTATTGATTTCTTCTGTGTATGTTTTCATTTTGAATAATTCAGAGGCACAATTTTTTTCCATTATGGTCAATAGCCAGCGAAAATTCTGAAAATAATCAATTGAGCCCTGCCTGACAATTACTAGTGTTGATATCCCCTGAAGTGGGGGAGTTGGAAAGGCCAAGGATAATATGACACAACAGTCAATCAGTGCAATCAGTGGAACTATCAACACTGGCTGCATGATGAGAGCCAGATCCATGTCAAGGATCCATAACAGCTCCTAAAAGTTCAGATGCTTGACTTCTTGTCATATGCTGCAACAGATGGACTATGTAAGATTAGATTCAAAAGAGCCTCTCTCCCTCTTTTTCCAAGTGATAGGATCATAAAAGAGCTGTGTGGTATGATTTGCATACCACTTAATGTCTTAATTTTTTTTGTTGTTGTTGTTGTTTTTAAGCTTTCCTAATAACAAGTACTTTCAAAGAAATGAGCAGAATGAGTGCTTTGCCAAAAAGCAGTCACAAAACCAGACAGAAATATTATTTTGGTTTCAACCTAATGCTGATGGATAACACCTTTAGCTAGAGATCACATATGACCACTTTAGTAATTCCCACCACATCCATCCACATAATCAGGCCACATCACATTCAATTTATAGTGGAAAAAATGTATTTTTTTCAGTGTAGAAATCGAATGGAGTTGCCAGTAGTAGCTGACAAATAGTGGTCTTAATCAGTGCAGCTATGGACTTGAGCGTTGCTGCAACTTCTGCCCAAGACAGGGCAAGAGTTGGATTTAAAATAAGCATGCAGCTGTACACAGACATAGAAGATAGATAGATAGATAGATAGATAGATAGATAGATAGATAGATAGATAGATAATTGTGTGTATATATATATCTCTACTGAGGTGAATATCTCCACAGGGTCTCCTAAGCACAGCTATTGCCGTGCAGGCCACTGAGCAGTGGCTGTGCAGCTCACGGTGTCTATTACCCAAATTCACAAAATGGCAATATATGGAATTAAATGCTAAATAGCTTATAACTAAATAGTTTAATGACAATCCAATGTGTACAAAGTAAAGGAGTAAATTGGCAGCACTAGCTCAGTTTCCCATGGATAACTTATTTATAAATCTCTCTGTGATTTATTATTAATCTCCTTATGCAATAATCACTTATGCATATAAACATGGCTAAGCTTAAAAATTGCATTCTGATTCATGTTTCTTTACAAAGGAAATATTTTGACTATGGAACTTAAATCATCACTATTTTAAAGGTTTTGAAGACATTAAAATAAAATTTGTGAAAACCACAATTTTTTATATTTCTAGGTTTAATTTTTTGCTTTTCATCACAATATTTTGGAATAAATTAGATTAGACTCTTAACTCTCCATTAAATATATTACAGTTAATCTGACGAAAATTTTTAAGCTAGAAAGAGATAATTAGAATTGACATCGCTTATTTTTAAATCAGAGACATGGTCCATGAAAAAAATCAAAATATTTTTTAAAATTTATCTCAAAAGTAAAGGTACTTCCTCATAAATATTAATATGCTTTCTATGTTACAAACATGTGATATGCTCCAATTATTTTCTTAAAAGTAGGTCACTATGCATTTTACTCCCGTTTTCCGTATTCCCATGACCACAAAACACGTTATGATTCTTGTTCCACAGTCATGGAAAACACAACCATAAAAGAAGCTGATGTCTAGAACCAGAGCAGCAGACACAGTTGGGATGGAGCTTTTATATGGTAAAAGATCCGCTCCATTGCAGCAGCACATGAAGCAATAACCGTATGCAGCAATTGATTAACACAGGAGTGAAGCTGAGATACTTAATCAGTTGCAAAAGCCACTTATTAAGAGTCTATTATAAAGCAACAGGAATTTTTTTTAGTATTATTCTATGAACTAAAGTATGAAACAGAAGGAAATAAAAAAGATACTGTTAATCTTTCCTGTAGAAATAAAGCTAAGTGCTTTTTATCATCCTTTCCAGTGAGGGGGAAGATAATGTGGTTCAGAAACTGCAGTGTATAAAACTAACTAAAACCAGGACAGACCCTGGTTTTAGTGGCTGCTTTGGCATATCACAGTTTGCATTCAGACTTCCATCCAGGCTGCCATGCAAAGGAGAAGATCCTGCCTACAGCCCCAAACCGTGCCCAGGCATTGACAGAGAAGAACAGGTAGCACGGGCCAAGTCCACAGCCATGGCTGACAGGGATAATAACCAGTATCACTCCTCAAGTCTAGCCTGGGTGGGGTTTGTAAGGATTAGCCAAGCCAGCGAGAATAAAAACCTGCCTTGGGCAGACCTGGGAACTGGAAAGCAAAGAGAATAAATTCAAAGAGGTTGGATGCTAAATATTTTCAAGATATATTTCTTGTCAAAATACATGTTCTCAGACTCTAAGGCCATGATTTTTTCTTATTAAAAGTTAGACATTTTGTTTAGCCTCTCTCCACACTGAGTGAAGGACAACAGGTACTTGCAGAAAGGAATTAATCTCATATATCTAGGTATCTTAGAATGGCATGGGTTGTCTTCTGATAGTAAAAAATTTCTATTGGTCTCCTGTTACGGCATCATCTCTGTGTGTTTTTGTTTTGTTATCCATATAAGTAGGCACATGCCCAAGACCTGTATAGTTCTCATTTCTTCTTTTCTAGTGAAATCTTTTATTGTACTCAACAATATTTATCTCCCTGCCTGAAATAATGTGGCTGGATGAGAGAATACATCAGCCTTTCTGGAAGACTACCAATTGTACTTTTTTCAAGCTGCTCCTCCCTTTTTTCTCTTCAGGAGTCATTTCAGCTGTTGGTCTAGATCTGCAGCAGATAATAAATTGCCTCCTCCCACACCAAAAAGGTGTTAGAATAGTGGTAAGAGTTGTGCTGTCGTAACAGGCATTGCCTGTGCCACACTTCAGCCCATGTGAAGTAAAGGCAGGAGTAAAGCAAACACATATCAGATCTTCTGAACCACAAGTTGTGGAAACCATTGGAACACTGGCATGCAGCTGTCACTGCTTTCATGCCCACAAGGAATACACCAAGACACACCACTGTTTGCTTAGAAATATTCCTTCCAGAATTCTCTAAGATGCAAAATTCTTCTGACCCCAATCGCATCTCATGTTTCAGACATATCAATAGCCTTTGGAGTCTTTTTTTTTTACCCTGAACAGATTTTTGTCAATACAAAGCAGAGCGATGTTTGTTTCAGACTTGGTTTATATTGTCACTACTCATTTTTTCACAATTCAGATGTTATAAAAAGTACCAACACTTGGTTTTTCACATAGTAACATTTATTTCAGAGAGAAGGAAAAAAAAAAATTTGAATTTTTTGGCTCTGTGCCTTTGTCAGAAAAGGGCAACCCAAGGGAGTCATTAACTGTGGGGTAATCTCTTTGCTCATGGATGTAATATTAATGTAGTTTCTATAGGCTACCTATTAAACGAATTGCAGTGAAGAATTTTTATCAAACCAAGCTTCTGTGAATAAAATAAATCTTATGTAAAATTCACTAATTAAGTATATTATCACCAATAATTTTGCAATGAGCACATTAGTGGAAGCTGACTTTCAGGATTGATATATTTCATCTAGTAAATGATACTACTACTTTGGATTTGGAAAGCTAGATTTTTTTTTTCTCTTATGTGAGGCTTATTTCTTGGTAAAACCTTAAATAAAATACATAGAAGTACATTAAGGTAAGCACACTAGCAGCACTAGACTTTCAATTTAGTATCATTTACTGAAAAGTTGGTAAATTACCAAACTTCTGCTACTACTTGGAGAACTATCAAATTTTTCTTATGTAATATTCTCTTTTATTAATGCCAAAAGATACTCAGTGAAAACAGTAATTTCACAGACATTTATACTCATCTGAAATAATTTTTAAAAGACATTTATTAATAAAGTCTTACAAGCATTTTAGTAACATGCTTGATAATCAGATCAAATATGTCTTATTACTTGCTCCTACACACTGGTTTTAAAAAAATAATAAGGCACTTGCATAGAATTTTTGCTTATTTTTGTACAGTTGTTTAAAATGGTGTATAAAGGTGACTATAAAAGGAATACATGCAGAAGCATGATGCTGGTCCACAGAATCACTCAAACACTTGTGCTTGTATTTCTTTGAACAAGGGATTACAGAAGGCATGGACTCAAGCTTTGTTAAAGGATGACTTTAACAACTTTACATGTGAAATTCATTCTCAAAATCTTGTAGGATGTGTAACTTTCACATATGTTGCCTGTTTCCCTGCTTTTCTTCAGCACATGTGCACATTTTTTTCCCATTGTTTTGGTCATGACTCCCTTTCTGAACCCTTTTTCTGTCCTATCCATTTGACAGTGTATCACATATATGGGTATATGCCATATTTAAGCTCAGCAAACTCCATATTGCCTGCTTCATCAACATTACTTTCACATGCTCTCACATTAAAACTCACTTTTTTGCAATGCACTGAGCCAAATCCCTTGTTCCCATAAAAGGGTACCTACAATTAAAAAAAAAGTGGATTTCCTTCTAAGGTGTTTGGAGATTATGTTGTAATAAAAAGAACAAGGAAATAATTTATTAAATAATAGTGACTGGCCATATGTTGACTGCCCATCCTATGTGTCTGTTCAAGATGTGTAACAGTGTTTTATGTAACAGTGATTTTGTTCAGCTATTTTTCTGATTTGCTTATGAAAATTCTACATGAGAATGTTCAGACTAATCCGAAGTTAGATTATGTCACATACTTAAAACCTTTCTTTACACCAAACACTATTTTTTTCTCTCTTTTTCAATTAAAAAATGAGGTTAGAATGACTTGCTGTTGAAGACAGGCACATTTATCTCTAGTTCCCTCATTTTTCCCCAATTTAGTCCTAAATGGCTACACCAACATGACCATTTCAATTCAAATCAAGTACATGCCTCTGAAATAAATCTCCCAATAGCCCTCATGCTTTACTTCACACTCAGTCTCATGAGGTCCTCCTGGGTTAAGCTAAACTAGAAAACACCCAACAAAAGCCCATTAAACATGCTGCATGGGACCAAATTAAAGTCACTTTGAAGGAAGGCACTGTGTGGATTTAAGGTCTTCATACCAGCTCTGCCCCTCCACAGTCACTCCTGCTGTGCTGCACTACTTGCCACAGACAGCCTAAGTGCCATTCTTCCAGTCTTCATTAAGCATCCATGAACTCCAAAAAGTGATAGCTCTGCAGCTTTTTCAGCTAACATCCCATGAATCTGAGTGTGCATTTTTCCTGTTACTCTAGGATATCTTCATTTAGTTTTCTTAATTTGAAAGCAGGAAAAAAGACTGTAGTGCCCTTTCTCTGTGTCTTCTGTTATTTACTTTCCTTCCCTTCTCTCTTCAGTACTGATATGATACTTTTTGTTGCTTTCCTGTCTATTCCCTCCCTAATGTATTTCTAGAACAGTGTCTGCTTGCCTTTCATCTCCCTTGCTAGTTGTAAGTCATTTTGCATTTTAGCCTTTCTGAGTTCATCCCTACATGCTTGTGCTATTATCCTCCATGCACAACCTTATTCAGCTGTCCTTGTTTCCACTTTTAATATATCTCCTTTTTTTCCCATTCTTGACTCCTTAAAGAGTTCCTGATTCAGCTGCATTGTCTCTTCCAAGCTCTCCTTCACATCAGAAAACTTTGCTTTATGCCTTTAATACAGTCTCTTTCAATAACTGCCAGGTCTCCTGAATTCCTTTATCCTTTATATTATTTTCCCAAGAGACCCTACTTACCAGTTTCCTCAGCTGTTGAAGCGTGCTTTTCTGAAGTCCATTATGCCTACTCTGCTGTTCTCCCTCCTTCCTCTTCTCAGTATTGTCTCCGTCTCTCTGCGTGCCTCCCAGTGAACCCCGGCCAGCCCCGGGTCGGCAAACAGCGGGGGGGCAGCCCCGAAGTGACCGACAGCGGGGGGACACTCTCTGGTGCCCCGAGGGTACTGAGGGCAGCTAGGCTAGTCGCCTTTGCAGCAGAAGAGACGCTAGAGACATCGGTGGAGGGTAAAAGGCCGACTCTGAACAGGGGGCCAGTCCAAGGTTTATTCGGAGCTCCCCAGGGAGCCCCTCTCCTCAGGGTGCGCCGTGCTCAGAGCAAGACAAAGGAGTCTCGAGGTTACATTTAAAGGGGGGGAGGAAACCGAGGGTAGATACATTTGCTGACCAATAAAGACCCTCCAGGGATACAGCCTTAGGGGATGGACATTTGGGATAGCGTATAACATCATCCTTGGGGGGCTGACCCCTGGCTTCGGGCTAATCACTCGACAGCTTTGACCGAAAGATCTAGATAGAAGGGATGGGATGCTGAGTGACTGACAGAGAGCCAGGGCGGGGATTTGGGGGATGATCTCAACACAGGAGAATGGTTACATAGGTAGAGGAAGGGGGTACAAAAACGGGTACATCATCTGGGGAGAATAAGGGGGTACAAAATCCAACTATTACAAAGTATTACAAAGTATAAAAGCACGCTGCAACACAGTATGATGAGTCTGTGATCCCTTTCACCCAAACTTTTATTCCATCATCAGATTTTCAATGAGTCTTCCCATATTAGTTGTGTTGCTATCTAAAAGTGTTGCTCTTTCTACAGCCTTATATACCACACTAAATCCTGGACAGGAGGTGTGTGGAGGTAGAATATGAACAGCCCAAGTCAATCCGGTTTGCTCAGCTTTGGTGGCTCTTCAGCTGTGTTATGGTGGTCAGTGCACTTCAGTGAAAATGCACGACATCTCGAAGGAGCTCAAAGCACAACAACGATCAGAGTGCGAGAAAGCAGGGACTGCAGGAGAAGATTGACATAATTGGGTTGTTCAGACTAGATAAGTCCTGAGAGGGGGTTATGTTGATGTTCTCAGTATTTTTAAAAGAGGTAAAACTATTTTAAAGTGAACAAATAATCTGTTCTTTGTAGCATTCTGTGGAGAAAGAAAGGGTTTAGCTTGTTACCATAAGTTCAACTCAGTCATCAGTCACTTTCTAGAAATTAGAATAATAAATGGAAGAATAGATAGCCTAGGGGAGAATGGATTTAAGAATGAGCTATGCAATTACCTGTCAGGATACTGAAAACCACTGTAATCCACCGGAGTCTCACACCCACAGCCAGATCACTCTCTCAGACACACAGATTTGCAGCAGCATATATGAACTTTGTGCATATATGAAGGGCTCACAGAACAAGGACTTAGAGGAAGAACACTATGAACAGAGACAAAAATGGGATGTCTAATATCCTTAGCACATTTTAAACAGCAAGAAAATAATGAGTTCCAATTTTATCCATCAGGCATATTATTTCTTGCATCTACCAGTGTCTTATTGTATTAGAAAAATTATTAAATTCCCCTTTGCATGCAAATTTTTGCTCCCTTAAAAAAATAGTTTTAAAGTCAAGTTTCCTCTGTATAACATCAAGTTTATGAACATTGCAAGGTATTTTCAGAGATGCAGAGTGAGACTATCTGTTCAGGACTGCAGAATAGAAAATTAACCTCTCTGCTAACTACTTTCCTGGTGAGGAGCAGATTGCATTGCAGTCCTGGTACTCTTCTTGGTGGACAATATTTCCATCAGCCTCTATACTGCACCTGAGCTGGCATCCTGGGATACTTTGCAGACCAGCACAATCTTAAGGCACATCATCAACACTGGACAGTTGTCACATGAGGTGCAGAGTGGTGAACTTCTCCCAACAGAATGCAAATGTGCTGTTGAGACACCTCTACTGATTTCCAGCTGGATTTCTAGAGAGTTGCCTCAAGCAGCACTCAAATATGCAAAATACAGAGGAGACACAGCTCTTTGACTTCATGGTGGCTCCTTCAAAATTGCTGCTGGGATCTTCGCTAATGCAGCTGTTTCACAGAAAGCAAGGCAGGTTCACGAGGCTGAAAGGTCTCAAGCTCCAGGTCTTTTGAGGCCAGGAGAGTCTCCTGCCTTTGGAATGCATGCTACATCCCATGTAAGTGGAGTGCATTATCTGCATTCCCCAGGAGCTGCAGGAAGCAGAGTGCATGCCTGAGGCACAGCCCCTCCTGGAGCTCCTGGTGAGGTGACGTGCCTCTGCATTATCCCCGATGTGGTGCCATGCCTTCAAGGCACAACTGAGTCCTTAGTGTTTTGTCCAAGCTATTGCTTCTGAGCTTGGATTTATGATATGAACAGAGATAGCATAGCTCTTAACCAAAGTTAATCATCAAATATTTATATACACTAAATACTACAGTTTCTTACAGTCACAGATAAAAATACAGCTTTTTAGACAATGCTACCATTTAATGTATAGGGGTTTGATAAATTCCCCAAATCTTCAGACCTTATCTCAAAAATACCCTCCTCTCATTCTTCTTATTTTAGAAAAGTTATCCATAGTTGTATCTCTGGACCTGGATTGGATGCTCAGTGCCTCTCATGTGTTTCCATTCCTCTCCATGGTAGGGATACCATGTCAGTCAGTCTTTCTTCCACAAAACTAGTGATAGGACTAGAGGGAAGGATCTCAAGTTGCATCAGGGGACATTTAGTTTGGTTATTAGGAAAAAATTATTCACTAAAAAGAACATCAAGCACTGGCTGACCACTCAAGGGAATCACTGTCTGGGAAGTGTTCAAAGACACAAAAATGTGGTGCTTAGGGGCACAGTTTAGTGGTGGATCTGGCAGTGCCATGTTAATGGTTGGACTTGACGATCTTAGAAGTCTTTTCTAAACTAAATCCTTCCATGATTCTATGGTGGAAAACATCTCCCACACAGTAACTACTCTTCAGTTGCTCATACAGTATGGAAGTTTTTGTCCATTTATTTAAAAATCTGAGTGATTTTAGACCTATTTTCTTTTAAATGGATCATCTAAGGGGCTCATGTAATACACTCATAACCCAGGAATTGTGAATTTCAGAAGAGCTGGTTGGATCTTGCTAAGATAAATTTGCCTCTGCCTACCACAAAAGAGGGGGAATAGTAGTATGGCCTTGGGACCATGGCCTTTGTGATGTAGACTTTACCCAATTATGGATATTTTTAGTCTGGGATTCACCTAATTTACTTCATAAGGTCATGGCTTCTCCAGAAATTTTCCTTATTTATCAGCTGCCTCCAAAAAGGGGGAGAAGTTCCCATCACCCCTTGCTGGTTTTACCTTTCTTCTCTCCAGCAACATGGCCCTTCTGTCTCCTTCTTGCTAACCTGGCACTCAACAGACTGACTCAGTTTGGTGACCTACCAGAAGCTAAATACTTGTTGACGTCACTGCTGTGTTATGACAGGACAGTTTTCAAAGGGCTGATGAGATTGGCTGGATCACTGAGGACCCACTGAGCATTTTCAGTGGTGTAAGATGAGCAGCAGCATTGCCCAGGTAGGAGCAGAAAGAAAAACAGGACTTAACTACAGCAGGGAGCTTAGGCCACGACACACTCCAACATCCCACTGAAACACAGTCTAAGCAGTAAAAACTCAAGTGAAAAGTACTTCCAACAATTGAAAATCCAAAAATAGATCTGAACCTGACAGGAAATCTCCTTGAATTTAGTACTCTGTACCTTGTTAATAAATAATAGCCTAGTTATTGACTGCTTATGTTTACAGTATAGAGACCAACACATAATACTTGATAGCCCTATGACATGAAACACTGTGATCACAGGAATGCAATCCTGAACTGAACTAATTAGCCCTGCAGAGGAGGAAGATTTCTTGTTTAAAGTGCCACAGTCCTGTAATATGGGTATATTGTTTTCAGAACCAAAGCTTGTGTTTGTTCTGCATGGTACTGCCTCACTCAGCAGTAACAGCTGCAATTAGTGGCAGTCAGATAAATCTGATTGTCTAATGCAGATATAGCTCAAGAAATTTCAAGGTTTATTTGGGAGTTTCTGATACTAGACAGTATCAATTGACATAATGCTGTTTCAGGAAAAATACCGGTCTGTCAGTCTTCAAAATAGAGAAAATTCTTAGTCATGTGCCTAACATTCATGTCAGATATGTTGCAAGAAGGGAAAAGGCAATTTTTTAAGCATGATTTTGTTTAATATTGTCTATACTTCATGGTCACAAACGGTGCTGAGTATAACCCTAAAACTACAGTCCAACCAGAGGAAACATTCAGGCGAGCGCTCTAAAATACCTTTAGGTTGAGAGGGCATCTGCAGTCATCACACGCTCACTGTTCGGGGTAATAAAATACCTAGAGCAGCACCTTACATTCTACAAGAAACCAGCCACAAAATTTTAAAGTATTGTGTACACTTGGCAATATACATTTTCTCTTACATATTTGAAGTAGCTGTGGAATTAAATTATCACCCTCCTATTTCAAACATTGCTATACCACCTTCTAAATTTAGTGTCCAGCAAATGCAGATTGTGATTTTATGTCCAGGCTTAAGGTAAAAAACTGAATTTACAAAGGCAGGTTCTCCAGTAGGACTAAACACACTGGTGATGGGGGAAAAAAATAAAATTTAAAAATACTTGAAATTAAGTTGTCTTTTCTCAAGAAAACATGCCTTCCATATCCTACGAATCTCTTCTGCCTTTTCACCACTTGAATGCCATAAAAGGGGCAAAGTGGAACAGAGTGAAAGCCTCCTTTCTATTCCTAAAGCAAAGCCTAGTCTACAACAAATGGACAGCTTTTAGAGAACCACTGAGATAGAATAAGGCCAAAGAATAAGAGGTGCATCACATCAAGCGCAGCAAGTAAAAACCTGAGGAACCACATAATCAACATACACTTTTTAAAGGGTATGGGAAGGGAGGGTGAAATTTGGTTTCTGTGATCAAGGGTGAAGTATCTGGAATTTAGAACTGACATCATGATGGAAGTATTATGTCAACTTAACAAGCCCATCCGTCCCAAGAGAGCTTGTCAATGCCCCTACTCTTTTTTGGGGAGCTTCAGATCTGTTTGGCAAAGTCCTCTTAAATGGGAAGGTTCATGATAGTGGATGTTTAATTTTTTTTTGTTTTGTTTTGTTTGTTTTTGTTTTTGTTTTTGTTTTTGTTTTTTTTGTCTGCAGGCACTCCTTTTAAATGCCTTTTTTGGGGATTCTTTCTGCATCTGAATTATTTCATAGCTCGGTGCAGAGGCTTCTAAATGTCACTGGCATTAACACGTGGTACAAAGATGATAATCTCAGTTGGGAGCCACAGATTGAGAACGTGCCGGCTTGTATGAGTCAAACAGACTGTCAGGGATAAGAAATGGAAAATGCATAAAGCCAAGTGTCATTTCCATAAGAACTCTCATGTCTGAGGAAAAATCTATCAGAAAAGTGTGTCAAGACCAATCCTACAAAATGCAAATCATTCTATAAATTACTTTCTTGAAATCCAAAGTGAAGCAAAATAGAACTGGAACACTTTTGAGGGGGAAGGATAAGCTTTTCAGACAAATAACCAGTAACAAAATCTGTATAAAAATTGTGGAGTTCACTGGAGAACTAAACAGGGCAGAGAAGCTGACATACAAAAGGTTATTCACTCAGAAGCTGCCTGAGAGATCATATGTTTTCAGAGACTAGAAAAAAATTATATAGCTATTAGAAAGGGAAACTGGAAGTGGTATTCTTATAAAGGGCAGCTTTGAGCAGTGACCTGAAGCATATTCAGATTAAACACACAATTCTGATTGCAGCCATCAAGGACTGTCTTTACTCAAATCTGGGTATGAAGATTTCCAGTTGTTTTTCGTTAAATACTTCAAGCATTGAAGCTGGTGACAAACTCTTGTTTAACAATCCCTGTTGTATTCCATTTTACTTACATGGTATGCTCTGTCTCACCCCTCCGAAATGTATGGTACATTCTAAGCCTGTGGTCCTGCCCTGAACCCTCCTGTATCTGCAATCCCATTGGCCCAAGTCTGATTCCGCGCCCACTTCAATTCCCCTCTTAAGCTGTGCTAGGGGATCAGTCTGGTTCTTAGCCCTTCCGCTCTCTCAGCCTCTTCCCCCCTCTTGCCCCTTCCCTCCCCGAGGCTCCCCCTCCCTTCCCCTTCCCCCTTTTTCCCTCAGTAACCATGCTGGACCCGGGGTTGGGACCCCAAATAAACCTTCATCTGCTCAGCACCCTCAGAAGCCGTGTGGAGTCTCCTTGCCTGCCTGCTGCTGCCAGCCAGCTCACAGCCTAGGGGGCCCTCCGGGGACCTCCCCGGGGTGCCCCCACCTCAAAACGCACCGCAACAAATCCCAAACAACATCTGCAGCAAGAATAACTGTATTTTCAAATCTTATCACTAGCATTCAAAATGGATGAGCACACCTGTGAATTTCAGCAAGTTGTTTCTTTTTTTTTTTTTTTTTTTTTTTTTGTTTTCTTTTTTTTTTTCCTTTTTTTTCCCCTAATGGTCAATTTATTCAGAAAAGCATGGCAAAGTCAGTGTTAGTGTATGAAGTTGAAAGCTTCATCCTATGCCTGGATTACATAGGAACAGAAATCTACTTTTGGTGGTCTGTATTTCAGCTTCACTATTGAAAAACTTAAGCTGTGACTGAGAAGCTCAGACATTATGGACAAAAGACAGTCAAGTGTCCTCAAAAGTGTGCATACTGTGATCTCTTTAATGGAGAATGCTGATATTTAAATCTAGTCACAAGGACACATGAACAAGAAAAAATTACAGACAGAGTAGGAGAGAGGTCCACAAAGGAATTTAAATGACACTGAAGTGTTTAACTATTATTTTATATATTTCAATCCAAAAGCTATTTCTTTAGGATCTCTGTTTAAAACCCAGTTGATCCCAAATGGCCTTTGCAGCCATCATGCTCCCAGCTGCTGTCATTCATGGTTGCCCAAAAACACTGACTTCCATCTTTTCCCATTCCAGAAGCATCTCAATGCTCTGCAGCATCTGTTTCATGCGTCTACCATATTTAAAAGGTTAGGCTCCCTAAGAAATACTGGCAGAATAACAAATGATGGTGAATCTCAGTGAAGTGGTTACCCATGTTGCTCAAGTGAGGTTAAGACCTTCTGTTTCCTAAAGGAATTCGAATCCACAGCTTCAGGGAGGATACCACAACCCTACTGCCGAGTAGAATGACCTCTCTTTTCTGTGTCACCTTTCATGCAAAGGTTTCAGCTAGAATGTCATCATCACATGCTATTTCCACCTGGGAGAGGAAGCCTAGAAACCCTTGGGAAGGTAAAATCTTTGCACTGAAACGTGCTAAAATAGTCTTTCCATTTCTCTTATTGACTGTCAGTATATGACACTGTGAAGATCACAGTCATTCACTGCATCCCCTAAAGCCTCATCACAAGTGACTGTAGGGAGATGTAGTTCCTTTGCTGTGTTTCATTAACAGCCTGTCCCTTTTTTTTTACTGTTGTGGCAGTTTCAGCAGTGCCTGATAAGTTAGCATAACATGAGAATTTGAGAAAAATTTTAGAAGGAGAGAGAAATGAGATATGTGAGAGTTCACCATAGGGATTGTCAAACAGATATGAATTTGGATACAACAGCCATCCTGAATCATCCCATGCCCTCCTCTAGGAAACATTTAGCAAGATTCGCTACTTAAACCAGGTCTAAGTGCTCATTCGCCGGATCAACTGGCCCAGTCCATACCAGTACATAATACGACAGCTAAGATTGGCTATTGCTTGTTGCCAAAGTCCTCTGAAGCAGCACTTGTGGCTCTGGAGAAATGTCATGTCAAACTCAGTAGGCTTCTGCAGCTTGTGTAGAAGCTAATCAGTTTTTACTGAACACCCTCTATGCCATAAACCAACACTGTATACATGCTGTTTGCTAAAATTGCAGGGTGTTTTTCTATCAAGTTGCCTTTCCATTACATTATGCCCTGTGATTTATATTGCTAGCTCTGCTGGATTGTGAGTACTGCCATGGAGGGGTATGTGAAACATGCAATTCATAACTGAAGTTGTGGATGTATGCTATTGCATCTCCCCTCATTCAATTGCTGCATATACAGTGTCAGTGAAAAGGGGCTCTAAATATTTTTGAGGGTCTGTTCATTTAAAAATTTCTTTTGTGACCCACTAGATGATTCTGAGTACATCAAAATCAAAGTGGAGTTCTGAACATTGTTACACCCATTTCACATTATAATATTATGCTTTTCATAAATAAAACATTTTGGCTTTATCAAAGTAATTATTTGTAATAGGATTATTTGAAGTTACTGAATAAAAAATGTTGCAGGCTTTCTGTGGCAGGAAATAATTTGAGATTTCAGCATTTCACACATTTTAAAGACAAGTGCATTTTAAAATGCAAACATTCCTGTGAAATAAAAACTTCATTTTGCAACCAGATCTACTGATTGACTTTTTTTAATACTATAGATAGCAGTTGTATTTTAGTGTGAGTTCTTGAAGTCTGATTCCAAACATACATTAACTGGGATTTTCTAGTAAATATTTGTCTCTATTTTTTTACTCTTTTCCTTCCATACCTCTCTCTAACACTCTGATTAATGTAGTTATTTGACAGTTTATATCTTAAAGCAGATATTTTAATTAAAGGGAAGAAGTATCTTGGCAGGTCAAGCCAGCACCATCAAGTGCTTATACTTAAAAGCAGGGAACCCTAAGTGAAAGTAGCAGAAAAGGATGGTGGTGCTTTTATTTGCAGCCATTGATAGTTATTTTGGAAATCTGAGTTCAGCAGGTACCCCAACACAGAAGTCACAAATTCATCTGAACTGCCAATAACGACATAAATACCTGAAAAAGGAATGTTGTGTCCTGGTACAGGGGTCTGCAAAGATAACTACAGATCAGCCAGCTGAGGAAGCCTTTTGGTCATGATTATAATCTAACATGCAGTCTTCCAGAAAATTTATTCTGGATGAGCTTCTGTAATGTTCTCAGGAGATAAATCATCATGGAGATATCCACTTCCACCCCTGCTAGAGCTGGCTTTGCATTCCGGTTACTCCCACAGCATATGACAGCACCTTAAAAACTTGTCTGGCCAGGGAATTAAGAGAATAACTTTTTTTCTTTCATCAACATTTTTTATCTCCCTTCCCCCAGTCTTACATTAGATGAACTGATGCACTTTGGTAAAATGCAAATATAATAGGAGTGTGTGATTAAACAAATGAGATTTTTCATTTCAGTTGATGAGATATTGTGTCTTGCTGCTCTTTGCTTTAGATGTCTATTTTATTCTGAGTAGTAAAACACAGGTCTTCCCAAATGAAATGAGAAAATATTTCATCACGTTTCCCTCCAAATAATGGGTTCAAACTTTTTTTTCAGTTTTTCACAAATAAATATTTGTTTGAATTACATGTGGCAAGATCCATTATTAGATTTATGATACACAATACTCATCTTGTGCAGGCCAAAAAAAATTTTAATTTTTCCTTCCAAAAGTTTCTCACCTGTAAGAAATAATTAGGATTACCGTTAATTGTAGAGGTGGGGTTTTTTTTGTTTCACTATAGCTCTGCTTTAGAAAGGAGCAAAATCAATTTTGTGATCTAATTGCATTTAGAGGGAGAAAGAGAACAAAAGAGTCAGATTACTAATATACAGGAAATATACGTATGTGTATTCCTTCTTACCATAATACTGACCTTCTATTTATTTGTATTAATCAATGCATAGGAAGCCTACCAAGAATCATTAAAGCAATACATAGTAAAGACAAACCAACAGGAGAATTATTTTTTTAAAATCAAGTATCAAATTAAATACTTAGCTAAAGAGCACAGAAATAACCATCCTACTTAGAAAAAAAATCAATTTCCAGTTAGTCAGGGCAGAATGGGGAAAAAAAAATAAGATAGGGTGACAAAGAAAATCAAGAGAACAATGCAATGAGCAAGCACAGATAGGTTTCTTCAAAATAACTGTATTCCCCAAAACATGGGGATACTTGCAGAGATACACCATCACTTCAATATTTTTCAAGGTATGACATGTGTGAAAACAAAGGAAATAAACTGAATATTTTGTGCTCTTTTCCCTCCTAATTTGAGTGTTTTCTTGAAAGAAATGTTTTCTACTGATTAGTGTAAAAAAGGTACAGAGAAAATTAAAAGTAATCTCAAAGCAGCCACAAAAATAATGCACTGAAATCCAAAAGACCATTAGAAATATGTTCCTCCTAAAAGTGTTGCTTCCAAAAGTATTTATTTACTGCCTAAATACATCTGTGTTAATTTTAAAGGTTTCATATCGTTTCCTCTCGGTTTTTTTTTTTTTTTCCCACACCAAACAAACAAATAAATATATGGGTCCCATAGTGCTCTATAACTAAAGCACCATTCAACCCTGTAGCAGCAGAATAGGTCAGAGTGCCTCTGACCATCCATGACACTTGACAACTAACTCCCTTGCATCATTTCGGATCACTCCAACATCTCCTTCCAAAAACAGTTTGTTCTAGAGGATCTCAGCAGTGGATGTGTGTGGTTAACAAAGCTGAATATCTGAATTTTGTACTAGAAGGTCCGGTTGATGAGATTGATGAAATACCTACAAGTATTTTAGATGTGCATTTTAAGTGATATTCCTGAATCTGCACCTGGAAAAATACATTGTGTGTGAGATTTCTTTTTGCCAGCTCGAGATGTCTTATATATTGACATTCACATGTAAATTGTTTCTCTAGATACTTAGGCAATGAGGAGCACTATACATTTGTAGATCTCAATTCACTTGATGTATTTGGACATCTACTTTCAGAAGGGCAGTATCACTCCCCAGAAGCATATTTTTGTTGTTTGATGCCTGTAAAATGAGGCAATTACCTCTGATTGAAGCTTGCAATGCTAATCCCAGCCTAATTCAGTAAACATATAAATGCTTCCATTTGCTTTTGTCATCATCGCTTCCAAAATATTTTAACAATAATGAGCTGCCTTTGACCCAACCTCCACAAAATGAATACATTTTTTTCTGTCATGTTCCTACATTCTTGGTATAAACTGCTAGGTATTTTTTATAGGTATAAACCCACTAGAAGAAATGAAAGCAACACTGTGTCTTCAACTTAAGGATTTGCAATTAAAAAACAGTTTTACACTCTGGTTTCTTTAAACATGTCACATTGATACATCCATGTCAGGACGAGAGTCTCTCTGACATGGAATCCAGTGGATGTGGACTCCATACCAGCTGTTCCAGGAGGATGGTGAGAGCGAAGTGAAACTGCTGTTCACAGTGAGATGATCTCCAACAGAACTAAACTTGCACATGGTTTTGTTGTGGTTGATAACAAAAAGAAAGCAGAGAGAGAGAGAGCTCTGGAGGCTCCTAGCACACAATAAAAAAAAAAATAAAAAGGTAGCAGACAGATGTGCTGAATCTTAAAGTCCAGTGCAAATGCATTTAGGTCAGAAAAAATATAAAGAAAAAGGAAGAAAAAAAAATCCTAAAGATGAACATTAGCAGGCTTATGATTTCTTGAGACTCTGAAAAACATGAGATTTCCCTCTTGTCCATTTCTTCTTACAGTATCTAGATGGCCAATCCAGATAACCATCTAAGTGTGCACAACTGTATTTTGAAACCACATCTCTTTTTATTCTGCCTTGAATTTCTTTTCTTTTTTTCAATCAAAAATAGAACAAAGACAGGATATTATGCAAAACTGGACAGTACACAAATTAATATTTCCCAAATTCTACTGTCTGGCTGCTTTTATATCATTTATAGTTGTATTCTTCCTGTGATGATGAACTATAGGATTTTGTTTTCACTCTCAAAACTAAGAGCTTCACTAATGTAGGATGCAATTCTTTTCACATCTTAGAAAATAAGTAATTTGTTGTTAATGTCAATGGTCATTTCCATTAATTTTGAGTAGTACTTGGCAGGGTGAATTCTGAAAGGATTCTGAGTTGGTGGAGGGGATGGTGATGGCATTTCAGCAGATCTTTTCTCAAAATCAGTGACTTTAAAGGTATCTAGAAGAGGTGATTTGCTGGCAGGCCAGCCATATAATGGCCATGTAATCTTTATTTTATAAGAAATGGCCTGTAAAACTACAGTTGTCTGCACCTCCTCCCTTTTATTCTTCCATAAAAACTGTTTGAAATTGTTCAGCATTTCAGGAGTGTCAGCAGCGTATCAGGAGCTCTGACTAGGCTGTAGTGACTAATGCCTAAAGTGCTATTAAGAAAATTATCAGAAGAAAAATATATTTCATGCAGTTGCAAGATAGGCTTCAAAGATTTCAATTGTTTAGATTTAGATTATTTAGAATTAACAATGTGTGGGTTTCTTAAATAAGTACAGTCACCTTCTTTATTGCATTATTTTGGGGGGGGGGGATGTTTCGTTTGTTTAAGTGGGTGTTTATTTGTTTGGTTGTTATTGAGGTTTTTGCAACTGGGATGACTTTTCAGAATGCAGTTGTGTGTCTACCAGCACTTTAGAATACTAATAGGACAGAGAAGTTCCCAGAAGAACCTGATTTGCTAGACCTGTTCAGTCTGACCTTTAATTGTCTGGGCTCTGCTGAGTATGATACCCCTATGATTCCCAACTATTACACACCAGTCTGGTGGTCAAAACACTTCACTAGGTTATAGAACAATTTTGGTCCTAAACTACCCAGGTGTGGAACAGCCATGTGTACACCAGCCTGAGGTCTCACCCTGAGAAGATCCTCCCCTGCATAGGTGTATATTCAGTGTGTGTGTTCACACCTTTCCTCCTGAAGTTCATCCAAAGGGCGCAATCAGGGCATGCATATCTATAAATTCTCACCCTCAGACTGAGAAGGCTGTGGATTACTTTCTTTCTTCATGAAGAGCTTAAAACACCCAGTTTTGTTGCTGACTGAAGATGTGTTATATAAGCACTTAAGAGAAAGCAATCAGATGCATAATTGCTCCTTGTTGCCCCTTTCCTACTGAGTGTCATTGACATCACAGAAATCAGCATGAAGTCTCTCATGAGTCCCTAAATAAGTGTCTAATTATTTTTGTTTGGTCATTCTGCGTGCCAGACCAGGACACTTTACCCAGCCTGCTGACACTCAAGCTACTTTTTTTGACAGGCAGACTTTATTGATTGCCTGTCCTAGTGACACTGCAGATGATCAGTAGCATTTCTTTTCATGCTACACTGAGTGCCGGAAACTGAAACAGAAATGTAGAAACAGAAGCGGTATCTCTGGCGCTTTGGGGTTCCTGATGGATTTTTCTTCCATACAATTGCATTGGCTGCACATATACAGGAACAGGCTGACATTAATAAATTAATTTAGAGTGACTCCTTTAAAATTACCATCAGCATGTGGTGGAGACTAGGCTTTGCTTTGCTTTACAAGGTGAGAGACTTGTCTCTGATTCCTTTATTAGAAGTGGGAGGTTTTGTGAAGAGGAATGGGGACAATAGTAAAACAGTTACCAGCAAAATTATTTTATGAGTTTCCCAATGTGTTCCAAGAATCTTCTGAATTTTAATTAAAATGTGACCTAGCAGCATCCCTGAGTACTTCCCAGTTTAAGGGCTAATTGGAACATGAATCTCAGATGCCAGGGCAGGAGTGGAGCGCTGGCCAATGTAGTGCTGGCTACCCCCCTAGGGTGAGCCACCCCCTAGTGCTCCAGCACTTCTGAGCCACACCAAGGAACCCACTTGCTTGCTGGCTGCTCATTTCTTTGCTTCTTCCCTTTTCTTAACATGACTAAATTTGGAATTGTTTAAAATGTCTTCTATCCTTTTATTTTTCAGAAAGGCAGGTAGTGCAGAGTGCTGCTGGCATGTTGAAGCTAAAAAGGTTATTAACAGCAGACAAGTACAGAGCCTTTAGGGAGAATTTCCTTATCTCTTGCCTCATCCTATCCACGTCTCATCCTTAATCTTGCTCTCTTTCAGTCTGGAAGAGCACACACTAGCTTAGTGTAACTTAATAGTTTTCCTTTCTAGTCCCCTCTTTCTCCTTTGTGCTTTCAATAGATTCAAGGATCAAGGCCCAGATATTTCTTTCAGCTTGTTGAACTTTAGCGAATAAGAACAAAAATGAACAAAGCCAACAGTTTTTCATAAGTGATAGCCAACAGAAAACTTCCTCTGGCTGAAAAGTTCAAAGACTCTATTTTCAGAGACAGATGATCCTAGCTTTCCTATCATGCCTTTCTGGATAAATATTTTGTTCTATTGGGACAGAAAGAAGTAGCTATGAATGAGTTTTCAGCTAAATCCTCCATTTAAGGATGATTTTGAGGATTATTCTGTACAAGTGAGTCTGGAATGCGCATGGTTGGATAGAGGGATAAGAGCGCAGGAAGGAAGCAAAAATAGCAGAAGTGAAAGAGAAAAAAAAAAGGAAACAGTAACAGATTAATGGTTGGCAGGAAGGAAAGAGAGAGAGTGTGTGTGAGAGAAAGGAGAAAATACAAAATATGAGAAGGGGTTATTTAAGATCTACTTTGATTTATCTTTGCAAAAATCAATCTAGTCCCCTTTTTTTTCCTGAGTCATTTCTTCCATCTTCTTTCTGAGGCAAGGAAAACCAGTTGTTTATCTTTCCAGGTGAAAATTTACCTTTGGTTCATAGGGTGACATGGCAAAGATTTGTCTCGTTGGTTTTTTTTAAATTCTTTTTCAATGTGTTCTACAAGCAAGTCAATATTTATTTTTCTTTTTTTTCTCTCACTGCCTAATGCCAGAAGGTTTCAACGTCCAATAGGTGTTTTCTTGGGTTGATATTTGTAATTCAGGTCCTGAATTAGAAAGTTCATGGATAAAACTTAATGCTCAGATTCACCCCATGCAACATAACCTTAAAACTTCCTAGGTCATTAGTTGATAAATGAGAGCCACATCTCCATCAGGCATATTAGAAGTCCAAATTATTCACATCAATCTACATAACTTTATATTTGTCAGCATAGAAACATACATGTCAAAAAAAATAAAGCTAGAAATCCATAATCTTTGTATCAAAAATTAAATGATTGTGGAAACATATGTCTAACATGACATATATACTCTCTTTCTTTTGAAATTGCATGGGGAAAATGAGGCATAAAAGATATCTCTGCTGGTACAGGTCTGCCCCTTCTTAAGTCCATGGTTAAATCTACACTGACTTCAAGAGGAGTTACGAAAGCAATGCGAAGTGTCTCTGAGAATTTTACCTTCAAGGACCGACTTGCAAGGGATTTTAGTTAAAATATCATGGCACCTATCCAACAAATGTAATTTTGCAGCAAAATCTGTAGTCCTAAGTTAGATGTCTGTTTCCTTACAGAATGTGCTAAAAACACAGTATCCACAAAGACATGCTAGGCAAGGAAGCATTTCAGGAAATGTCAATATTAAACATATGCCTTAAACCTTCTCCCTGTGCTGCAACTTACTTTTGAATTAGAGGAGATGCTACCATCCACTTGGAATTCCATGTTTCTAAAGCCCTGAATTACAGCATTTACTCCCTAAGGAAAGAGTGTTCTGTTCCTCTTCTAGCTTTTGGATAATAAATGGCCTAAAAAAGGCACACTTAGTTTTCCTTGCCACATGGAACTACAATCTCCCACCTCCTAGAGAAGTGCTTGTTCTCCCCAGCCACAGCTTTCCTGGATAATTAAGTAATCACTGGAATAGACAGAAAGTGTGAAGTACTTGATAGTCAACCCCCTCCCCACGAGAAAAAAGAAGCTGGGTTCCAGTTCGTGAACCAGTGTATGTATTTAATACTAAGTAATCATTATAGCAGTGACTGGAATCCAGATCTCCCTTTTTCCCAGGTGACTGCCTTAAGTACCAGACTCTTTCTGTCTTCTGAGAAGCTTGTTCTTTCACTAGCTCAATGAATATTTAATCACTCTCTGTGAAGTGGAACATCACATCTTGCAAGGAGAGGCTGCGAGCAGCCAACCCCAGAAAATCTACTAGCCTGATGCTTAGAACATTCGGGTGAGAGATGCGGTTTCAAATCCCTAACAAAACAGAATGAATCAGAATTTTCTACCTTTAAATGAAAACAAGTTCACACTAAACTTAAAGCATATGCTCTGTTCTACTTTTATGCAATCCTGAATGGATTGGCATCCCCTGTTCATTTACGGGGCCACAGAACTTGGCAGCGTTCAGGAGTTAAAACTATTCTTATAGCGTTACATATACAATAAATATGTTGGATAAAATACAAAATCCAAAGATTGTATAGGCGTGTGTTACATATCTGGAGGATCAGAATTTAGGCAGTTAGCAGATTGTCCAGAAGCAGATTTTTGACCCTAGGATAATCCAATAATGAAGTGCTGGCTGATCACAGTCTCAAAGAGTTACATCATCTCCTAATTCCCTTTTTGGAGTTAGTAAAATTAAGAACATTAATTAGACAGTCACAGACTGTCTAAATTGGGTTCTTAGGCTTCCTAATTGATTGGTGGAGTGAACTAGGCATCAAAGAGCAGTCCAGAGGGCTTGCCTCCCGAGAACAGGGTCACGTAAAGATAGCAGCTGTGAAAAGTCAGCCACAGATTTTGGCTACACCATTGCCTCCCTCTGAAGATTGTACACTGATGATTGGAGATTCATCCTGTTGCCTATACAAGGGCATCTGGAGTCAGAAATATGTGCAAGGTAGACCTCCAGCTACCCTTTAGCTGACACCCCAGGTCTACTCAGTTCCTGCGTTATGTGCATCAGCTCTGCAGACAGATAAACCCGGGATGTTTGAAATAGTGCTAGGGCCTTATTCGTGGACAACTGAATTAAACCTTGATCATCTCAAGCTGAAACAAGTTCCTGAATCCAATTCTTAAACAAGTATCCTAATGATAAGACTTTCTTAGAGAGAACAGGATAAATTCCAGTTATGTTTTAACAGACATACTTAACAGCTGAAAGGCATTAAGGCTCCTTGAGTCCATGGTATGACATTTTGGAGATGGAGATCTAACAATTTATGGTCCTAAATGCTAACTTTGTTACTCAGCTTTTCTATGAAATTCAGGGGAAGAATAGAAATTAGAAACTTAAATATTTTATGGGCCTCCCAGGATGAACTGGCACCTGAACAGAGGATTAGAGCAGTAGGTTTTGGACTTTGGTCTCAAAAGTAAATTTCAGCTCACCTAACTTTACTTTTACATCTTAAATGCCCATGACTGGACAAGTCAGTCTAGATTCCCTTTACAATTGACAAAGGCAAATTCAAGGGTGCAAGTCATGTCTCCATAAAATCAATGTCTCCTCAGGTCAGTGAGGGACTCCTCTTCCTAAATATAGAATCTAATGACATTCCAGACAGCATAAAATATCACTCCTGGCTTCTATATGTCAAGTACATAGGTGCTGCTTTGTATCTGTAAGTTCCAAAACACAATACAGATCCCCTGGTTACCCTACCACCTCCCCAGTGTCACTTGGCACCTCAGCAAGAAACATAACCAAGATCTCTGAGTTTCTTGATCCAATGAACAGAATCACATCTCACTTGTGCGTCTGAAACTTCCATATCATCACTTATGAAAGGCATTTGAAAGTCTGGAACAGAAAAAAAATCACTTAATGTGATTAAGGACCAATGTCATAAAAAATGAAGCCATCTGTACTTCATCACAAACCATTTTACAATCAAACACCTAAAAACTAAATTACTAAAACCTCTTTAGTAATTTTGAAATGCAGCTTTCCTAGAAAGCTCCTTTAAAGGGGAAACAAAATCATCTGTATACTCAATTATTAATATTGAAATGTAAACCATAAAAACACATCATTTTTTCTTAAGCCAACAATGTTGTACTTTTTCCATCTTCGTGTTAAATATACAACATTATTATGGATAAACAACTACTATAAATATTCTATCACAAACCAGTTATAAAACAATATCTTTTTAGGTACATGTTTTGTTGCAAAATAGGTGAAAATAAAAATGTATATTATACATTAAAGTGGTATGTAAAGGAACCTCAGGAATAACTAGCTCAAAATTAAGGTTTACATGCTGCATCTTTCTTGTTTAATATGAATGTTCATTGTACAGGGAAAGCAAAATAAAAGATACTCCTTATAGCCCTTTTCCTTTTATGAGCAGGGTGTTTATGTATGATGGGTAGACACATGTTTTTAAACTTTAACTCCTTTTAAAAGAAAAATGTTTCTTTCTGAAGATATTTTCATTGCTTTCATTGTTTTAGCTCTTTCTATCTATACTTACTAAATATTTTTTACAAACAGTATGGTTCAACCAATAGTCATTATAACTCCTGTTTATAACAGCAGCCTGTCAGGGTTAATAAAGGCTCACCTATAACTACCGCCCTCTTCAATCTGTTTCTCAAAAGTCTGAAAAAGTAGTCTTTTCAGCTTCCAATAGCATTAATAAACTGGAAATCTCCAACAGAACAAGCAGGTTTTATCTTCCAATTTTCTTCACTGGAACTGTTCCATAGTGTTGCTTCCCTAAATTAATTAAGACTCCGCATTACTTGTGGCTCCTGGAGCCACATGAATGCACATGTATGTACCTTGGTGTGTGCATACAACACGCCTGTGCTGTACAGTGTGCTCCCGCCTGCTTTTTTTATGGTCAGATGACTATGGAAATCACATAAATATTTTACAGGAGGAAAAGGATTGATTCTCCCTAGCTGTAACCCTTTAAAAATGAAGAGAAATAGGTACCTCCAAGGAGTGATTCATCTATCCTGCATGAGATACTTGTTCAGAGGTAGACTGAATTCCCATGAGGTGTTATACCTTTACATTGACTCCAAAGAGACCTTGAACAAACACTTCAGGTTCAATGCCTATTTTTTGAACGTCTAAAGCCAGCTGAAGGGAATCTCACCCTAATTAATTGTTCTGTCCCAAAGGAAGAAATCAGTATTACTGTATCTGCACAAAAGGAATTGATGATATCCATGTAGCTAACATGGTATAACAGAAGATTAATGCTGCTCTTACACCCACTCTCTGCTGTTGCTTCCTTGCCACTTCTTTGTGGGAGCTGCTTGTCACAGCTATCTATCTCAGCTACTTTTCCTTTCCTGTCTGTACCTTTGCCAGATAATCACCTCAAACTCTCAGGCCCAATGGTGCAGCACCATCCTCACCAGGACCAGTGCCCTCGCGTTGGCAGCACATGCACTGCATTGCACTCGGCCACTGATCTTACCCTTGCCTTCTGCTGGGATCCTGCAGTCCTAGGTCAAGCTCAGGGATGAGAAGGGGGAGAGGAGAAAAAGGCAGACTGTATTTAAAATATCTGAGATGCCACGAGGGATGACCACTGCATTAATTTTCAAGAGCAGAAGCAAGTAACAGAAATTTAAAAACAGCTCAATATACAGCCATACAAAATACTTTTTGCTATTGACCCTGGGAGTAGAGGACACTTCCTCTTTTTATCCTCCTCTCCTCCATCCCACTTAAGGCAAAGAAACCAAGGTGGATCTCTAAGAAGGCAAGGGAAGTTTCTAGCCCAGCCAACCAATCTGCTGTTCCTCCTTCCACATGAATGACTGTGGAGTCATTCTCATGTTCACACATCTGCAGCCAAAAAAAAAATCCTGAATGAAGAGTCCCTTTTTTCCCACGGTCTTTTTCAGACCCACCTGAAATTCATGCAGACCTGGGCCACAAAGACTGAGGTGAGGAGTTACAGCTCTCCAAGGCTGCTTAATTAGCTGAGGCTTTACGTCTGTGCTAGTGCCATGAAAAGGATAGGAACCTCCAGAGAGCTATTCAGCTCAGCTATCACATCCAGTTGTCCTCAGGTGAAATAAATCTCCATCCAGAAATGCCTACCCCTCTCTTCATGAACAATAGCAGAAACCTAACTGTTAGCTTAGACTAGGCAATTTGTCTCTTTTATGGTTAAAAGTAGGTGAGATGAACGCACAGGTCAGTGACCATTTTCTTTGGTCACAAGGTTCACTCTGTGATGACTGATAAATACAGAGATGCCACCCAGCATGACAGATGTGAGTATGAAACTAGCCAACACATAAATTTCATCAGATTCACTTTCAGACCATTATTTACAGCAGGTACCTTGGGGTCTGCCCCCTGCAGGTGCCTTGGTTCTGGTGGTAATCACATTTATTCTGAGAGTGAGGAATACCTACGGAGCCACATGCAAAGCACAGTGCCAAACCTAAGGGGCACACCACAGAATAAAGAAGAAAGGGAAAATACATAGACAAAATTATGTATGGAGAGATTGAAAATACAATGTTTCTTGTATGAAGAAGAGAGAGAGAAGTGGGATGGGAAGAATGAGCACAGGTAAATGGAGTATGCTATGCAGAAAGACAGGGCTAGGTGAAGGGACTGAAAGTCAGATGGGGAGGGGGAATATTTTCCTTATATCATATCTCAACAGTAACACAAATCTTTTCCTTGGCATCAGTGGGCATTCCACATCCATGCACAGTTTTTAAAATGAACATGGAAGAAAACTACCACTTGGTGGTTATGGTGAAAATTGCCCATTAGAGATTGTGTGGAGATCATCAAGCTCATTCCACTTCAGATTATGGAATGAACTAAAATTGACGTCTTCAAGGTGAAAAGCTAGGTTTTTAACTGTGAAAAGAAAGATTGTGCAACAACTAGAAGTACACTATAAATATCAAGGTTACCAAAAGTCACAGAGCAACGTTACCAATAATCTGAAGCAGTGATAGGAAGAGTAACACAGTGAATTTGTATTGATGCAAAAATTATTAACCTTACACCTTCACTTGGATTTGCATTAAAGAAGCAGCTGACTGTATTTTCCTGCTCATTGCTCCTACCAAAACTGTTTAGCAGGTCAGCAAGTTTACTGGTTGTCATGATTTGACCCGGAAGTGAGGTTTTGGGAAGTTATGGTCATTTTTAGTATATACATGCATATATGTGCCCACCTATGTGTCTGTGAACATTTGTTAGGAAACATATAATACCCTGAGGTGCTTATGTTACGAAACAGTGTGCATATATTATTCAAATATTTTAAACATGCACTCTTAAAGACCACTTAAGGTGACTCAATTATGTGAACCCAGATTCTGTCAATTTAGCAGCTGTTAAGGAATATTACTTTGGGCAGTCCTACTGAAATATGTAAGATTCTTAGGAAACGAGTTAGTCACGCAGAATCAAACCCAAACTATAATTTCCACAGATCATTGTAAACAACCAGTTGTGTTCTTAGTCTTAAGCAGTCTGTAGTCACTCCTGTATGCTATGGATTGTTCTATCCTCTGTAGATGAGCCCTTGTAAAGCTAGAGATCATTGGGATGCCTGAGTCCCTTATCCACGTAAACCAGCTACTACTCACATTATTTTTCAGTGTCAATGATTTGAAACCCTAGAGTGGGCAGGCAATTTTAACTGGAAAACCAGGAAAGGCTATTTCATAGCAAAATAAGTAATCAGAAAGCAAGTAACAGTGAATCATTAGGATGGTTAATAAAAAATAAACAGAAAAAAAGTAACTGAAAAAGCAAGGATAAAATTAAACAGTAATGATGATTTATAGTAAGATACTCTGAGACATGACAGAAGTCTCAGTACACCAAAAGGAAAATCTTGTTTGCTCAAATTATTTGTTTCTTCTGTCTAATGAATGTAATTCTAATATACAAGTGATAACACTGGCATTTCTTTGAAATGTTGATTCAGTTTAATTATGAAAATCACCAAGGTATTTTCTGGCTGCTGCATCACTCCCTGTACTAAGATTAATCACATCAACATCATTCATTTAATCTTCAAAGAGTAAGCAGTTGTCCACAAAAGCCTTCAAATAGCTTCATTAGTGCAATTTTTCAGACTCTAACACTTGTCTGGCAGCATATGATTGAGAGTAAGGAAGGTCATTATATTCATCTGTTTCCTAATCCAGTTTATTTTTTTAATGTTTCTACATTTTTTTCTTTTTCTGAATAACTTTAAGCTCCACTTTCTTGACCCTTATTATGGACAATCAAACCATGTACAATTTAAATACAGATAAAATTGCTGGTGACTATCATGATTTACTCAGTTTGAGGCAGATGAATTTGAGCCAGAATGTGCTCCTCTCCCAAGCCCAGCACTGATTTAACATACATATTGTTTTTGTCACTAATCACAAAGAAAACACCTTAAGATATGTTTACTTAAAACATGCAAACAAGGTTAAAAAGGTGAGACACACAATAATGTGCCTAATGTTTTCAGTGCCAGACTGAGACTTATTAACAATGTTTTAGAGAATAAAAATAAGTCCAACGTCTCCCTATTATTAATATTTAATTACATGCTAAGAGCCTCATCCTCTTCAGTCTCCCAAGGATGCTGAAAAGACCTTCCCTTATTTCATATTACTTAGAAACTTCCCAAGCACAACCCTGGGTATTTTCAAAAAATCATGGTACCCAGTGTCCAATTAGCTGATACTGTGATACAACCTTTGAACTGTTAATTTTTTTTTAAATATAGCATTGCAACCCAACGTATTAACACCAAATGTGACAGCTCACTACCACAATCACAATGACAACCTGGTCAGACACAATTATTTTACCTGCATAGCATTAAAACAGCCACTGATCAAAATGTACTTAGTGCTGTTGTTGAAAACTAAAGCCTCCAGGTTTAGTTTTGAAGCTTTAAAAAAACAAAGACTTTATTAAAGTTTCTGCTAACATATTTGCCTGCAGCTGTCAGTGAATTTTGCAAAAAAAATCCATCAATCAGAAAAGGGGAAGCCTTGAAATGCCAGGCAGCAATCGCACTTTTTAAAAAGATAGACTATTGAAATACCTATAAACTATAAAAATAGCTATTAAAATGAATTTAAATTATCCTTTTTATTTAATTTTTAGATGACAAAAAATCAATTTTGCATTCAACAAAAAAATCTGGAGCAAAAATTTGCAAAAATTTATCTTAAAGCTCTGGTGAATTGCCACTGTTGCAAATAAGCCAACCATTCAGAAGGTCTCCAAAATCACGCAAAGATGTTTGAACCACTAAGATGATTGAACCACTAAGTATTTGTTTTATTAACAACGGGATTTAGTTTAGAGAGAAAAGCACAGGATAGTTCTGTAGCTACAAAGCAATATATTTGTTTCTGCTGTCACTATATCACTATATCTCACAGAGTTATTTTCATTCCTTTCCCCAGCATACAAAGAGCACTCTTGCCCCCTCCTTGGTTTGCAGGGCTATCTAAAATCAATTGCTACATGAAAAAAACACCATAAACACAGACTTCACGTAGTTCTCAACCTAGCCACTCAACAACGTAGAGGTGAAGCTTTTCTAACCAAGAGTCTCCTGCAAAAGCAAAGATTTTCTTTGTGCTTCTACTTGGGGGAAAAAAAAAAAAAAGAAAAAAAAAAGAAAAAGAGGGAAATCAATATTCTCAGAAGCAGATGTATTAGCTGATACCTCACTTGCACCTTTTGGTACATAAGACTTCCCCAACTTTGGTGCAGAAAGGAAAAACATAGGCAGGTGCAATATTTATTCAAGGTAGAGAAGATTAAGGCATATCTCGGCATGGGTTTATATACAAGCTTTAGTGCTTGGGCTATTGATGAAATCCAGACTATTTTTCTCCTTGTGAGCTCTTTGTCTACTGAAGACTCATGCTTGGGGACTCCTCACTCGTGACAGATTAAGTCATGGAAATAATTTTATTTAGAGCAGGGGTGAAGATGCAAGAAGTCACAACAGCTTGAATACCTACTGCAGCTGAAGGGATACCGAAGCCACAATAATGTGCCTCCTCTGTTATTTATCAGATTTTTTTCATCTGGATATTTTAAGCCATGTTGATATCCCACCCTTAGTTTGAGGTGTAAGATGCCATATGTATTTATTTCTACTTCCATATATAAGAGCTTTCCTTTCAAGAACCAAGGGCCTCTGCAAAGGATTTGATGTTGTTGTTTTTTGTTTAAAAAAATAGCAAGTCTGAGATTGGAGAACTGCGCTTTTTAAAACCTTTCCATAAGTTGCTCTCAGATCTTGTCCCTGGATCTTGGCAGTATGAGGCCACATCATTTCAAACTGTGAACAACAGAGGGAATGACCAGATTCATCCTGCAGTTTGTCCTATTTCACTGAAATACTTAGAAATTCTTAAGTAAGCTTATTTCTGCCTCTAGCTTCCCTCTGCAGGACATGGTGGAATGGGGGGACAGCTATGCTGCTATGTACTTTTAGACAGGAATCTTTGTGGAAAAGAACAGATGTTTATCCCTGGAATCCTTCCATCTACAGAGCTGTCTGCAGTCATGGTTCAGTACTAAAATCAGTAAGTTCCTAATAACTTAGCCTTAAAGGGCTATACTCCTTGGGTGACATTTAAGCTCTCTTTTTCACTTCTTCTTTTTATTCAGATACTTTATTCAGTGTTATCCTCAGGAATCCTAAAGCTTCTAGGTCTCAATCAGGACTTGAAAGAAGGAATATTCTTCAAACAGGTCTTGCTGTGACAAATGTGAGTATTATGTGCTACTGTTCTTTACTGTTCTCCTCAAATCTCAGTTCCCCTAATTACACATTACATGTCTGAAAACTATGAATTATATAATGAGTCTAACCAAGACATATGCTGCATGTACTTCTTCAGTTATCAAGCAAAGATAAGAAAATAAAGCTAATCACAGGGAAAATATTTCCAATTAATCTGCCTCACTCTGTCCATGTACAAGACATTAATTTACATTAGTTGGTTTTAATTTTAGCAATTAATGACCTTTTATTGTTAATGTAGGAACAGATCCCTGAGTAAGTGACAATAAGCAGGACAAATAATCAATTAAGGATGTATTTATATAAAAAGTAAGAGCAAAAGAACCTGTAACCCCTCATGACAACCACGAATACAAATTTATTTAGATCATCCCCTAAAAAGAGAATTCCCCTAAAAGAGAATTCACCTCTCCAACAGTCATGATCTGCCTTTTTTTTTATTAACAATACACGAGTTTTCAATCAAAATTGGTACCAAGTGAAAAACCTTCTGCATAGAGCATGAAGAAGTAGAGATTCACCTTTCTGACAACCTTCTTTCCTGTCTTCTATATATCCTCATAAAATATTTACTCTGCTTCTGAATGACCACTCTGATTATCCTTAGACTCCTTTTCAGATTCCCTGATGATGTCATGGAAATGTTAAACCCATTATGCTAAGCTAGGACCTCCATCTACTGTGACCTCTTGGCACTAGCTTCTGAGGACAGCATGACACTTTTACATAAAAGTTAGTCTTCCTTTGGGTCATCAATAGGCGGATTCGTAATACATCAGCACTTCAATCAACACCAGGAGAATTTACCCAAGGCCATGTAAAAAGTCCAAACCCATTCTGTGCTTACAATAAAGAGATTAAAACGTCTATTAAAAGGTACAATTATTTTCCATTGGAAAACAAGCATTTATATTATTTCATGGGTCCACCCCACAGGTAATACATGGCATTCCTTTTCATTAAGCTATTAGGGAAGTGATTAGTGACTAGCACCCTGCTCTAATTATCTTTAATGTAGCGTTTCAAATTGATCATGCATAATGCAATTAGAAATCATAATTAAATTAATTTATATTGATTTAAGCCTTTATAAGTTGTTAATAACCATGGCCCATTACATTAATTCCTACAAGCCAACATTAATATTTCCAGTATGCTGAAATACTTCCCTTTTCCCCCTTTCCTCGCATCGGCCACCCCTGCAGGAGCTCGCAGGTGGTGGCTGTCGGGGATGCTCCCGGGCAAGTGTCCCCGCTGCCGGCGGCTCCAGCCTGGCCCTTGGCGGTCCAGCGCGAGTGGGTGCTGGGGAATGAATCGATCGCCGGCTCTAATGCGGGAATAATGACCGCTGCCCGGGCTGACAGCCGCCCCTTCAATTTCCATGGAGACGGAAAGACCCCGACAGCTGCCCAAGGGGAAAACTGGAGGGGTGGGAGGCAGAAAAGCGAGTTGGTGGGGGGTTACTGAAGGAGACAAGCCGTCCCGCGCCCCTCCCCCAGACCGGCTTGGGCCCGAGCTCCCCGCTGCCCGGGAGGACAGGCTCCGGGGCCGAGGGGCTTCCCCGGGAGGCAGCGGGACCCGGCGGGCCTGGGGGCTCGGGCAGCCCCGGCTGTTCCCCGGCCATGTGGCTCTGGCTGCGCCCCGGCCCGGAGAAAGGCTCCCAAACCTGCCCTCTCCTGACACTGATCTTGGACCGCCCCAGCCTTCCGTCCCCATCTCCCTCCTCCCAACACAAAAGCTCTCGAAAAAGTTATTTCCCCCCAGTTGCAATTAAACTTGTGCAGCGCGGCACCCTTTTCGGAAGAAATATGCATATGGACAGGCAGCAAATCACCCAGCGCGGGATGGCATGGGCCAGGCAGAACTCTCGAACGGGAGTTCTACCACCTCACCCGTCTGCCACCTTTCCATCACATACGAACGCTCCAGGATCAAAATAAGTTTTCCAGTGAGAAAGATGCCCAGTTATAATAAAATCTTACGGCAGGGGGTGTCTGGAATCATTTAAGAAACCATCTTTGCTTAAATAATATTTCCTTTAAAATAAATTCGGGGTTCGCAAATCACGATTTGGTTTGAAGAGGCATGAATTCTATTATATGTACAATTTAATCACGGGGTATTTAAAATAGACATTTCCATCTAAAATCCAATCAGAAATCAACACAGTACCTCGAGGCATTAAGATGATCATCTCCACTTTGCATTTGTAAACTGGTAGAAATAAATGTGGCTTGTGGATACCAAGAGGTCAAGTACGGCTGCTCAAATATTTTTCTTACAAAATGACGGATTTATTAGACAAATAAGTGGCCCGGCTGATGCAAAACCCCCAGTGATTGAATTTTGACGTTGAGTCAACAACAACTCGAACTACATCAGTGCTCCAAGATTTAGTTATGATGGTAGAGATTACTGAACAAATAGGAGGCAGAAATGAATACAGATTTCCTAGGATCTGCCCCCGGCACCCTCTTCTTGACATTCCCCTCCATATGCTATCCCTATTCACAGTGTATTCTAATTAAAGGACTGGGCTATGTCTTCTAATTTTACAAGAACTTTTAAATAATTAGTCTGGTGTGTGTAAAAAGGGACAGCTTCAGACATAAGGGGATTTCAGTCCCTTTAGGATCTCTCTTCGGCTTTGCGGTTATCATAGTCCCCCTCTATGAGGAAGGGAGGAAAACGCCTCTGATTTGATTGCAGAAAGATGTGAACCCTGATCAAACTGCCGTATGCAAACACAGGCGTCCGCGGTTCATTTCCAGCCCATTCAGAGAGAATGCCTGGGGAGGGGGTGAGGGGGAAGGGATTTTGGTGTGAGATTGGAGGGGTTTTCCCCCTTCCCAGTGGAAAAGATGTTGAGGGTTCAGCATTCCTGTGAAAATCTGTCCACGGATCCCAATCGCCTCTGAAACCAGGTTGGGCAGTAGCCTGCACTGCACTGCTTTGATAGCAGAATTTTTACCACTCTGAATCTGCCCTTTCTCCTTCTTCCCTCTTTTTCCCCTCCCTCTCTCCTTCCCCCCCTCCCGCCTCCCCACCCTACAGGTGTGTATCCAAGGAGAGTTCCCCGGTCTGAGCGCTGTCAGCCGGCAGGGAGCAAGCCGAGTGCTGGAAAGCCTGCGTGAGCTGGGCGAAAGCGGTGTTATTCTTGCTTCATTTCTTCAGCGCTTTGGAGCGTTACTTTTACTTGCTAATCACGAAGGGGCGCTTAAATAATTGAGAGTACGTTTAAGCATAAAGCAGTCAGTTTCTAATCTTTTCAGGGGAAAAGGGACTAATCTGCACCTGCTGTGAGAGCCCTTTTTTTATTTATTCTGTATATTACTTCCACTCCAAGCTGGACCTGATGGCTCCAATTACAGTTGAGCCTTGCAGAATCCATACCCTCCCTTTCACAGCCCTTTTCTCTTCTCTCCTCTGCAGCAATAAACTTTTCCTTGGCAGAGAAGAGGGAGCGGGGTGATCTTAACAGATACCATTTAGCCGAGATTATAATTTATTTATTTTTTAAGAGAAGCTCTTCAGAATTCCCAGGCTCTCCAAATCTGCCTTCTTTCTATTGCCTCTACTGTTTCATATGCATATTTGTAGGAAAAAAAAAAAAAAAACCCACACGCAGGCTGTCATGGTGGACTGGATTGTTTTTTGCTGGTTTTTTTTTTTTTTGTTGTTGTTGTTGTTGTTTTTTTGGTTTTATAACAGGGGATGGCTCGAGACGAGTGTTTTAAAGTAGATTTTCTCCTATTAAGCGTTTGGGAAGAAATTGTTTAATAAGCCTTTCCTGTACTACCTATTTTCCCTGCCGTGTTTTTACTTTGGGTAGAGGCATCTCAGAGTATTGCCAAAGTTAATTCCATAATTTTATCTCTCTAACCTACTTAGTATGCAAAAAAGGAAAAAAAAAAAAAAAGATCCCGTCAAATTAAAGTGAGTCCTCCTGTCTTGCCTTCTCCCAGCAAATAACTTGCAGCACCTAATAAATCTAGATGGAGTTCCTCATATAGCCCGGTGCAGAAATAATTATTGTCCTGGCTTGTTTCATGTCAGAGGCCTCTTTGGCTCATCTGTCATGAAACCAATTTCACTTTATTTACATCCATTTGCTAGTTTAATTACTGTGCTGATGAATAGCCTGAAGGAATTAAGTTACGAGTCTTTGGAAACCTAAAACGACAGATATATGGGTTACCTTTTAAATAGAGGAAGAAAATGATGGGTGGTGTGTGCACCAAAATTTAAAGGTAATAAGAGACCCTTTGCTAGGTGGAAATGCAGAATCAACTGACTCTCAGCCCATGTATTTCCCTCTGTATTTATGTAAAGAATTGCTTTGAAAGGCACTCATATTTTTGCAGGTTTGATGCAATCAATTAAAGCAAAGGTTCTGCAAGATGGGTGCCAGCTTAAGATCCAAGCACAGAGGCACTCATTATTTTTTCAGCCACAGAAAGAGGAAAAATGTTAGAAAAGAAGTCGAAAGTAAGTCTTAAAGACACACTTCAACATAAGCTGTGCTCTGTGCCATGTAATGCTTATCAATAGGGTTACTATCCTATGTCTGCAATTGCACAAATAGTCTCAAGCGCCTCTTCACTCTTACTTGCCTCTCTGTGATGCTCTGTACTAACAGAAGGAATTTCAACCGGCTAGGGGATCTTGTGTGTTTTATATAAATCTGCAAAACAACAGAGCTTATCCTTGTGTTAGCTGCAGCCTGCATCCTTTCCTCTTCTTCGAATGTTTTCCTGTCATTTGCATCACATACATGCGTGTCACTTGACCTGGAGATCAGAGGTAGGGAACCTGCCCCATCCACCCTCACGGTCCCTGCTGCAGGATCCTGGCATGCTGAAATGATCCTGCCCTCCCCTCCTCCACCACTCAGTCACTTTCCTGAGCTGCTGCTTTTATAATAATCTAGAAATTCAAAACTTCAGCAAGTATCTGAACGAAAGGTCAGTCTCTTTCATGCTCCCTCTCAGTCATTGTGAAAGGGAAAAAAAATTAAATAATCTGGTGGCCTCGGAATTAGGTCGGGAGTGTCAATTGCCGGGCTGTGTCCCCACGCGTCACCTACAGACTGGAAAACGAGGTCCAGGAGGAGCCCGTGCGAGCGTGTTCATTCTAACCCTGAAGACAAAGTCCCCCCCAAAGCCCTGTCCTCCAAACAAAAGTAGAAATCAGACCTGTGAGCCCGTGCATCTTCTCAGGTGCTGAGCCTGAAAGGCAGAATTTTATGTGGGGGCTTTGAGAGCTGCATGAAAAATTCACGTACACAAGAGCTTTTACAGCACTCTCCTATACAGACTGGTTCTTCTCCCGGTAATTTTGTGGATCCAATCCTTTCGTGGATCTCACGTGGGACAAACCTTCCTTGAAGAAATGATATGAGGCAATAGGCAATAGGGCAGATATAAAAGCGGTAAGGATGGCCAGAGCTCTGGCTGCCTGGGGGGGAGACGATGCTTGATTCGCTAGAAAACGCCTTCTCCTCAGACACACCTCTGCAAGGAAATGTCTGAAGGGGTGGACAGAGACCCTCTTTGTCACAGAAGTTGAGCAGCACTTTAAAACCAAATCCTTTGCCAGGGAAAACATTACGCATTCCCCCTTTCTTCCTCAAATATCGCTATCCGCTAACCCGAGCTGGTTACACCGAGGCTATGAAAGAGCAGATCAAAAGAGAATTACAGCTGCCTATTCGAGGTACTCCGGGTCTTTATATCCGAGAGAAATGAAAGGAGAAAGTGTACAGCAACAGAGGGTGGGGTATGAAAAGCCCCCTTCCCCCCCTCCCTGCCTCTCCCCTCTTCTCTCTCCCCCTTTGATTAATAGATCCATGTGGCTAACGGCCTGACATATGGTGTGCGAAGCAGCTTGAGATGGTACCCCGGGCATACCCTACGGCTATTAACATATTACAGGCTTCTGTGCCGCCGCAAACGGACAGAGGGAGAGTCAGGCAGACAGACAGCCTCCGCTCGCCCCGCGCCGCCCGCCGCGGCCCGGCGGAGCTCTCCGTGGTGCTGAAGCGCCGCCGCTCCGCTCCGCTCCTCTCCGCTCCGCTCCGCCCGCCGCTCCGCCTGCGCGCAGCCCGCCCGCGGCGCCTCCGCCGTGCTAGAGTTCAAAAAGCAGGCGTGCACGCCCAGGCGGATTTGAAAGTCCTGCGCCGCTTTCAAATGAAGAGGAGGAAAGCAGCACCGGCATTGCTCCTTGTACATAATCTAGGGATTTCTCTCCCTCACTCAATTTTTTTTTTTTTTTAATTCTAGATTAAAAAAAAAAGATGTTGCTATGTATAGAACTCCTTTACCACAGAGTACACAAAAATTGCTTTCTGTGGAATCCAGTCGCATACACAATGCAGTGCCGTCTTGCAGTGCAGAAAAGACTTTCCTGCCAATGATCCAAAAGTTAGGGAACTCGCACCTAATGCACCTGGCGGTGTGGGGGAGAGGCTATTCCCAGCCGTGGTGTTTGGAAGGAGGAATTATATTAGACAAATAGTGGCTTAGAATGCAGCAAAACCTGAGGTTTATTTGATGCATTTCAAGGGTTCTGACAGAAACATACATCACCTCCTGCACTTTGCCTTGTAGACAGCTGCCCCGACTCTTTTTAACTTTATTCTGGCTGTTTTGCTGGGAAATAAATGCTAACACCAGATTAAACGTTTCAGGTAGCTTCCTCTTCTGATTTCAGTAAAATAGTGTTAATAAGGAGCTTTGATGTTGTTTTACTTTCAGACTGTATGCCTTAAGGCAGAAAAGCGCATAAAGGTACCTGGGAAAGTAAATTGCCAGAAGCGAAGAGCACCCCCCCCCCTTTCAAAATCCTGTAAGTACTCCTCTCTCTTACATCAAACCGACCCTATGCAGAGCAGCGGAGCTGTTTTGAGATTTCCTGGCTTTCACCAATATATCTCCTTTCAATACACACAGGGCGACCTGTGCCTCTGTGTTTATGTGTATGCATATTTCAGTATCAGCAGCTGCTAATGAAACTGAAGATTACGGGGGAAAATACGAAAAGGTCATTGTTATATCAGCTTTTTTATTATGATTATTTTCTTTTTCCCTAATATGAATACAAAATCCCGTGGGGTAAAGCCTCCTAGAGATTTTCGGTGTGGAGTAAAGCGGAGTAAATGCGACGTGAGTAGAGAACTGTAGATCTCCACCACGCTGAAGCAGCCCGGAATAAAAGTTTCGTATCCTGTATGTACATTTCGGGCTTCCTTAGCTATTTGCCCAGTAGCCTCCTCTATTCTTTCGGGAGCCCAGCACATCAGCATGGCAGATTGCTCACACACAATCAATACATTTTGCATAACACGAGTCTCCCTCACACGCTCTCTTCTTCTCTTGCTCCCTCTCTATTCTGCTTTGCCTCTCGTCGGTGGCCGGGATTTCTACACGGGGCTTTTTAAAAAAGAAATTAGCGCCGGCCATAGAGAGTCTCAAAAGCAAAAACTGCTTGCTCGCGTCAGAAATTTCGCTGGAGCCCACCACAGCAACCTTTCAAGCATGCGGTTCCGTTTCAGACAGACACAGCTTGTCTCCCTCCAGTATCTCCTCTCCCCCCCTCCCCTTCTATTCCTCTTACAGCAGTGCTTTAATAAAGTCACATAAGTGATTGAAATTAACATAAATCATTATTAGTTATTAGGATTTGCTCTAAATTACTCTGTGAATATAACACCAAACCCCATCTGCCACTCCTGCTCTAGCAGCAATAGATTGCAGATAAAATAAATGTCCTTACCCCATTAGAATGTTCCTGTCTCTGTAGCCAAAAGCCAAACAAAAGCAATAAATACAGAGCTTTTTTCTCTCCACTATTCAGCTGTGACTGTTTTCATCAGCTCTTCCTCTAGAAAAGCTCAATAGCTGCCTGAAAATATTGCATTTTATATCACCAAAGGGCGATTAATATTGCATTAACTGTATTTAACATTTTTTAAGCGCGAGTAATCTGAAATGAGTAAGTTTCTGTTACTAAATACAGGGGATGTCAGAGCTGGTGAAAACAGCTTAAAATATCTGTATAAACAGATTATTTGTTTCATACTTTGTATTTTTATAATGTTATGGTATAGTGTGCTCTGTTTGAAGTAGAAGAAGCCATGCTAATGGTCTGTTTAAAGTATTCTGACACTGTCTGGAGACATCCAAGTCTCTGCCTTCATTAAATGTTTATTGTCAACACTTCAGTGAAAAAAAAGTCTTGTGTAAGTGAATTTCCACTGCTGGATGCTGTCAACACTTTGTTTTATTCTGATCCGCGTGTACAAAAGTTTGTATACATTATGCTGAAGTGAAGAGAGGCAGGGATTTAGTGAGCTATAATTAGTTACCAAACAAACTTTTGTCAGTAATTCGGTTTATATAATGACCATAATCAAGGGCTAAGTTATGTATATTGGCGCCTCGTCTCCTTTCCGCGCAGCCCGTAAAAGGATGTGCTCGTGTTGACATGCTATCTTCTTGTCAAGGAACATCCTTTTTAAAATAAAGTAAAAAAAGCAACAACAAAAAAAGAAAATCAAACCAAAAAGCATACACACAGATCTTACATCTTTTAGCTCTGCCTCACAATTTTAAATTTCTTTCTTCCACCCGGGCAAGGGAGGAAAAGCCCTCTCCGCACGCCGGTGTTTGCAGTATGAGCCCTCTGTCTGCTCCCGCTGCTGGACCCGGGCTCGGGGCGGTTTGTCCCCGCACCGGGACCTGCCCCGTGCTCCAGCCCGTGAGAGCGGCAGGGTCGATCGGCATTCTCACCCAGCGAGGCATTTTGGAGTCTTTTATGGCTCGCTTGTGGAAATCAGTGAGAAGTTACAATTTATCTTCAAAGTACCAGGGCCGAGTGTCTTTTAAAAAATTATTAATTTTTATATAAAACCTTTTAAATACTTTAAGTACAGCGTTTAGAATGATTAACGTCTTAAGACATCATTTTTTAAAAGTAATTTTCCCCTACCCCCCGACTGCCTGATAAATTTTAATTTTATATTAAAACCAAAAAAAGTGTTTAACCACTTTTCCCCCAGAGTTAGAGATGCTTTGGTACACTTAGGTAAGCAGGCTGAAGGAGTTAAAAAGCAGTTCAAAGGAGGACGTCTGCTTTCCCAGAGGGGCTGTGACTCCAATTTGGGAAGCAGATTTTGCATGTGCAGCTGTCCCTGGACGACCAGCCACTGCGAGCTCCCGAGCAAGGCTTGGCTGGCGGCGCGGCCATGAAGCCGCACCAGTGCAGGGACCGGGCTCCCTGGTCCCTCTGCCCGCGGGAACACCGCGCTGAGTCCGCCTCAAAGTTGCCTCTCAAACCAGCAGGCGGAAAGGGTCTCGGCGGGGAGGGCGAGCATCCCGCGGCGCCTCCGCCCCCGCGGAGCAGGAGGCGCGGTGGGGGCCCCGCACCGCCTGCCGCTGCCCTCGCTGGTGCGGAAGGGAAGGCGGAAAGTGCGCGCCTGTGCCCGCGGGCGCTGCCTGCCCCCAGCGCTGCCCGTCCGCCCGCCGGCGGAGCTGGGGCCCTCCGGTGCAGGCGCTCTTTCTGCCGCGGCTGCTTCTTCAAAGATTTATATGTGACATCTTATTTTAAATTAACTTTTGAGCCCTGGGTTTCATTCATCCATCCACGCACCCACCCACCCGCCGCCTGCCTATCTATCTTGCTGCGATGCGAAGAGACTTGCTTGCAGTTTTACCAGCCCGGTCTCATCTCTGGGACCTATATATTCAGCTGACCTATATATTCATCCACTGCTTTTCTCCCAAACCGACCCTTCTTCAGGTGCGAAGGGGTCGCAAAGGAGGAAAAGAAAAAGCTTCCCAAAAGCGGAAGGGGGAAGGAAGAGAAGGGGGGGGGGGGGGGTGAAGCGTCGTGCAGCACGCCTCCCATCAAGCTGTCTTGACAACAATTACTAAAGTTTTTAATTAGCCTCTTGTTATAATTCATTTTATTAATTTTCTAAATCTCAGCCCATGAATTATTAACGGCGGCCCGTAATTGTGTTTGCCGCGGCGCACGTGATGGCGGCGGCCCCGCCGCGCCGCGGCTCTCCCGGCGCGGGTCCCCTCCGCGCCCCGGCTGGGAGAGCGGCCCGCGCAGCGCCGGGCCCCGCTACTTTATCAACTCTTAAATAACATAATTACCGATAATCAGACCCTCGTCTGGCAGGTGGAAACAGGCTCCCAAGCGGATTAGAATTCTGCTGCTGATCTTTTAAAAATCAATTAGGCTTGCCTCCGCTTTGGAATCAGCAGGTAAATATAATAAAGCTTAAAAAAAAAAAAAAAAAAAAAAACGGCTGAAAAAGCGAGATATAAATAACTGGAGGGATTTAAAATCGTTTGGGAAATGCCAGAATAACACAGGGCACCACCGGCGCTATCAAGCTTTATGCGCTCGAGTCCGTCAGAGTTAAAATAATTATCTTTCGACAAATCTATTTCTCTTCGGAGGAAAGGGGTAACACAGGGAGGCGGGGAGGGAGGCACATAAACCATAAAGTCAGTGCTGTAGGACACTTCATTCTCCTTCTGGGAAGCCTTTTTACTTGTTGAACCAGGACCGAATTAGTCTTAATATCACAGGAGAGTAAAAATCAATACGACCGTGGCAGTGGGTGTCTGTTACTCACTTATGATGGCCTAATCTAAGTTGAAAGCAAGCGGAGAGCAAGTGTTAGGCAGAAATTCCGGGAGCCAAACCGCGCCTAGCAGACTTAGGACTGGAAAATCGCGCTAGGAAAGAAACACTAGGAAAGCGGCGAGATACCTGGGTTGTGGAGAAGAAGCCCATTCAAGGGATGACAGCAGCGAAACGTTCGCAGGCAAGGGGCACAGGCTGGACTGCAGGAGTGGTCAGAGCCGCCGCCCGGCAGCGACCTCGGGCCCTGGCACATGGGCAGTGGGGGGATTTCTGTATCTTTTTGGGCACAAATGGCTCTTCTCTGTGCGAGAAGCTGCGTACTGTTGGGGAATAAATGTGAACACATGTTCTGCCTCTTCGTCTTTTATCTTACCTTTTTCCTCGGATGTAAAAGTTTCAATAGTCCTTAAGTTAAACCTTATAAACTGACTCTTTCTTTCTTTCTTTCTTTCTTTCTTTCTTTCTTTCTTTCTTTCTTTCTTTCTTTCTTTCTTTCTTTCTTTCGAGACATTTATTTAAAAGGCCTCACGAGAATTTTGTGGTTTTATGAGCTATTCAGATTCATCTGACAGAAAGCGGGACGTTTTGGTTTTGCACAGTTTCCTACCATCAAAAATAGGAAACTCTGCAAAGCTTTTATTTTCACCACTTGTTTTATTAGCATACTTTTTTTTTTCTTTTTACTCGATAAGGATTGTACTTATCACAAAACAAACTCCTCAGCTTTTCTGTACATACATCAGTCATGACTGAATGATACAAATGTGGTATCGCTTTCAACATTTCAATCATTTGGGGCAGATGAAAAAGAAAACCCAACATTTGTAATTATTTTTATTTGTTCATTCCTGACTCTCCAAAAAAATGATATCCGGTAATACTTTTCTATAAAATAATATTTTTACAAATGCATTTATTAAAAATTCTGATGACATTTCAAGTTAATAACAACAGAAACAAGTCAATTTCCGGTGGACGAGATCTCTGGGTTTTTTTTAAAAATACCTTTAGTGCTTATTTTTTAACATCAACAGTTGTTTAAAATCACAGCTTTTTTAAACGTATTATTCTTTTCTGAACATCACGTGTCTTGGTTCACAGATTTACCGGCAAAACTAAAAAGATTTGGCTAAAATATGTCTACAGAAGAAATAATCCCAGCTATTAAGTAAGTTTTTACATTTGGCATCTGATCTAGTCACAGGTCATCAGAAAATAGAAAGAGGTTCTTTGATCACTTGAAGCAGTAGGTGGCATCCTATACGTTCCTAATGAACAATTGCATTCACAACATAAGGAGAGATCAGTTTAGGATTTTCATATTTATTAACCCAAAATAAAAATAAAGTATCTTGTTACATAATTAAGTGCAATTAGGCCAGTCAGAACAACATATAAACCTGAAACCACCCAAGCTTTTCTTCTTTATACATATTTTGTAGGTGCATAATCCTTTCCAGCACACTGAAAAGAAATACTTCAGAAGTCCTTAAAATTTTACTTTGATTTATATTCTGCAGTTATAGAATAAACTTCAAGAAACACACGCAGCTAATATATAGTTAATTTTATTCAGAGCACCGATTTTCACATAAGAGCTATCTCAAAGTAATGATTTCTGGATTTAGCAGAAAAATACATCTCTCACTATTTTCTTTTTGGTAGAATTAGTCTTATCGTCTAACGGCCATACCTTGAATTTACCAGCCGTGGAAATATTTTTATTTTTTTTAAATGCACCCAATAATGATAATAACTATTCTGTTTTTACGTTTGTTTTATTTGTAAGTATGCTGGGACACATCTCCCTGTTGTATTTTGGCGTACAGAAATATTTCTGATAGAAATTAAATAGAGTAAAGACACAACCAAGGAGAAAGCTCAGCAAACATACATGGACAGGTAGATTATTCAGTGAGACATTTCAGGATCCACACGTGATTGCAGTTTGTAACCTTTGTTGTTGTTGTTGTTGTTGTTTTGTGCATTAAAGAAAATATTTACAATCGTCTTTCTTATCTTTTTTTTTTCTTTTTTCCCCCCTCTTTTAAATCTAAATACAAGAACGTGACAAGAACGTTTGTGTTTTCGGTGAAAACAGGCAGTTAAACTGTGAAATTACACCATCCACAAAAGATTCTACCAGAAGCTAGTCTATTTAGTGCTCAGTTTCAAAATGCATAGAATGTTTGCGCTGCAAACAATGATACACAAAATAATAATAATAATAAAATAAATAGATAAATAAATAAATAAATAAATAAATAAATAAATAAATAAATAAATAAATAAATAAATAATATTGAGACTTTATCACGGATCTTTCTATGCCTTTTTCTCCCTCTTTTCTTTTCCTTTCTTTTTAATTTTTTCCTTTTTTTAAAATTCTTTTTTTTTCAGATCATGTCATGCATCATTTCAGTCTATTGATTGTTTTGATTTAAAAGAACTTTTTTAAATTCTTCTTTTTCAGATCATGTCATGCATCATTTCAGTCTATTGATTGTTTTGATTTAAAAGAAATGGTATTTTTTTCAGAAATTCTTTTTTTATTCGAAACCCTCAGCAGTCTCTCGCCAAGAGACAGAGTCTCTGCACATCACTCTCTTTTTTACCTAACAAGCCCTGATAATTTTGTTTGTTTTCAATCCGTGAGGCACGTAACGCACCTTGACGATTATTAGGCATACCAGCATGGTTATTACAGAATAACATCATCGCTTCCAATCCAGGAGACTGTGATAGTGCAAATTGAACCCCACACACCCCTACCAAAAGCCTTCCTCCACATAACGTTTATGATACACAACAAACGACTTTTAAGCCCAAGTGGTTTTTTTTTGTCGTGTGTTTGTTCCCAACATGCACATCCCTCAGAAACAAATGTCATTTCAAACTCATCACCGGTGATTTCTTTTGCCTACCGGGTGCAATAACATCCAGCCCTTGGAGGAAACCAAGGGGGGACCTTAGCCTAAATCCAGCAGATTTGGTGGGGATGCCGGGGGGCATACGGTTGGGAGCAGCGGAGAGGGAGGGAGGGAGGAGAAAGAACATAGATAACCATGAGACTTAATGAGTCTGAACATATTCTTTTGGAGAGCATCCCCGCTCTGGCAGGTTTGGCATCTGCCTCCAGATGCATCTCTGCAGAGAGAGGGACCCGTCTTTGGACACAGCTGGAAACGCAAACCACGCGGGCGAGGGAGGAGAGACAAAGGGGTTGTGGAGTAACTTTTTTTCCCCCCTTGTTTTCCTTGAGCTAGCTGAGGCAACAACGGAAAGGAAAGGGACTGCTCCCTAGCCTCGGGGGGCCGCTGCCCCTCTCCCGGCCCTTGCCCCGCTCTCACCGTTCCCCCGGCACAGACAAGACCCATCGCCAAAGCCTCGCGCAAAACCGCGTTCGAAGGAAAATAAAAAACAACAGGAAAAAAAACCCCCAAAACAAAACAAAGAAAAATAAAGACTAAAACAAACAAACAAAAAACCCAAACCCAAGCCAACTAAAGAAAAAGTTCCCCGCACCAAACCACCGCTGTCTTCATTCATTACTAAGCCAGGGAAAAGAAAAAAAAAAGTAGAAAGTAATGAAAAGAGACCCAAACCAAACGTAGCATCATCATCACCAACAGTTTCGCCTTCCGGGTTTGTTGGTCGGTTTTGTTTTCCTTCGGAAAGTTGTGACTTAGGTTTCTCGATTTGTGGCTGTTGCTGTCACGGTATTTATTGGTGTGTGTCTGTGTGTGTTTACGCTGTAAGTTGCTCTTTCTCCCGCTTTCTGTCGGGGGGCTGGGGGACAGAGAGGGGAGAGGGCCGCAGAAGTGACCCCCCCCGGGCTTCTAGAGCGTTTTTACCTCCTCTCTCCTCCTTCTTCTCGTTGGTGTCCCGGTGTCTTTTTTGTTTTAATAATTGATAGCGCACCCCCCACACGCACGCCCCCCCTCTCCCCGAGTAGTTCGCGTTTAATTTCTACATCGTCCCTTGGTCCCCAGGAGCCTCCCGCGGCGTCTCAGGCGACGGTGGCGGTGCGTGGGCGTCCCCCGCGGCCCCGGCCCGGCCCCCCCGGTGCCCCCGATGCCGGGGCCGCCCCTCCCGCCCGCCCCTAGTAGGTGGCGGAAAATTTCATCCGTTTCTGCTTCTGTCTCTGGTTGCAAAACCAAACCCGCACCACGTTCTTTTTGAGGTCCAATTTCTCGGCGATGGCGGCGATCTTCTCGGAGGAGGGCCGGGGCTGGACGGCGAAGTACGCCTCCAGCGAGCGCTTCTCCGGGGCGGCGATGGAAGTCCGCTTGCGCTTCTTCTCGCCCCCATTGAAGAGCTCGGGCTTGTTCATTTTTTCCCTCTGGGCACCCTCGGCCTCCTCCAGCCAGGCCTGCAGGATGGGCTTGAGGGCGATCATGTTGTTGTGGGACAGGGTGAGGGACTCGAAGCGGCAGATGGTGCTCTGGCTGAGGGAGCCCGGGCATGAGCGCGAGGGAGGGGGAGGTGATGTGGTCCAGGAGGTCGCCGGGCTCCAGCGCCTGGTGATGATGGTGGTGGTGGTGGTGGTGGTGCGCCAGGGGCACGGTGGAGGTGGAGGTGCAGGGCACACTGTTCATGGTGTGGTACGTGGCGTCGGGCTTGAACGGGTGGCTCTTGCCCTGCGAGACGGCGATGTCGACGGCGGCCAGAGCCTCGGCCCGCGCCAGCAGGGTCTCATCGAGGCTGGCGAAGATATTGCTCTGCAGCTGCAGGAGACACAAAACAGAGCGGGGTGCGGGGAGAGGAGGGCAAGGGGGCAGAGAGGGGGCAAAGTGCGGAGGGGGAAGGGGACGGGCGGGGGACAGCGTGGGGTTGCGGGAGCGCCGTGGAAAAGGAGGGGGGAAGTCGAGGGAGGGGAGAGAGAGGTGGGCAAAGTTAGGGTGACGGCCGGGGAGCCGGCAGTAGGATCAGCGTGTAAGGGAGTACGGGATCGGAGAGAAGAGCCAAGAGATTGGGGGAAGCGCAGTACAGCAGGCGACAGCCCGGGGAAATGAGGGGAACCAGGGAGATGGGGTAGAATAATGGGGGGATGGGAGGGGAAGAAGCGAGAAGAAGGAGCAAAACAGGAAAAGAAGCAAAGAGTAGAAAGGTAAGGAAGCAAGAGGGAATCGGATAAGGAGAGAAGGAAGGAATGAAGGGAACAAATAAATTAATAAATTAAAAGGGGGGAATTGGAACGAAAGGAGAAGAGAAAGGAGGAGAAGAAATGGATCTGTAACTCTCAGCTGGGGAATTGTGTCAAACACAAGAGCACATAAAACGCATTCCTTTTCAGAGGCCGAGTCATAAAAATTAATACAGAAAGTGGATGAAGTCGGAGACTCGTGTGAACACCGCTTTCAAAAAAGATCACAGGCGCTCAGATGATTGCAGAGGAAGACATGAAAAAAACATTAAGCGCCGCTTGTCAAAATGTGCCTCGCAGCGGTTTTTTTATTAATGCACATACACATACATGCAGTATACAGAAAGAGAGAGAGAGAGAGAGAGAGAGAAAGAAAGAAAAAAGTGTGTGCTTTTAAGGGAGAGAAAGAAAGAAGAGAGCTGCAGCTGTCTGTCCCTTACCGGTGGAGTTGGTAGACATGCTCTTCTTATTGCTTCCGAGCTGGAGTGTAGAGAGGGGTATTTGTGCTCAGGTAGGGTGGGATGCATGGCAAAATGAGGCTGTTTGCTGTTCATGGACATCATCTTGAAGGCTTGGCATGTAAATCCACAAACACTCCTAAAGTCGGGGGAAAAGTGCTCTCCGGGCTCTCTCCTCCCGCCGGGGGAAGCCGCTGACAGCGGCGGGTGGCGGTGGCGGAGCCGGTGGTGGCGGCGGTGCCGCAGCGGACCCTGCCCCCGCCGCCGCCGCTGCCGCGGTGGCCGAGGCTGGGCTGGGTAGGCGAGCGGGCGGCAAGGCTCCCTCCGGCCCCCGCCGTCTCCCTCGCTCCCTCCCTCCCTCTGTCAGTTCTCTGCCTGCCGCTGCCCGGCGCCGGGCGCGCTGCGCTGCGCTCTGCCCGCACCTGAGCCCCGCATCCCGTGGCTACCGCCGGGCGGGCTCTCGCGAGAGCGCGGCGGCTCCGGCTTTGACAGACATCAGCTGTCTCCCCCCCTTCCTCCTCCTCCTCCTTTTCCTCCTCCTCCTCCTCCTCCTCCTCCTCCTTTTCCTCCCGCCGCCCCCGGTCCTTGCCTCCCCGCGCCTTGTTGCATCTCCCGCAGCCCTCGCCCGTCTCACCGGGGCGGCGGCGGCGGGGCCACTCTTATAGCGAGCGGCACCGAGCACCGGGCGGCTGCGGCACCTGTGGCTGCCACACGTGCGCGCTGCGCGGCCACCAGCGCGGCCCGGGGCGCCCCGGTGGGGCGGGGATGGGCGGGGTGCGGGGCTGGGCGCCCCTTCCCTGCCGTCGGAGCGGCGCAGGGAAGCGGCCGGCCCTCGGCACTGAAGCACAAAGGTGCTCTGCCCCTCCGCGCTCTTCCAAAGAAAGGGGCGCCCTCCGGCCGCTCCCCGCTCCTGCCGCGAATTGTACACCGGCTCCTGGAGAAGACGGGGGGCGGCAGACATTTGTTTGAACCACTCAGATGCTATTGTTTTCCCTGTAATTTAATTTTCCCCCACCCCGTGTAGTTTTATTGCACCTATTGCTGTGCCAGGCGCCGCGGGTGACAGCCGCTGCGCCCACGCGGGGCGTGCGTGTGCGTGTGCGCGCTGCGCGGGCAGCGCCGCGGAGGTGAGACTGCATCTCCTCCTGCCGCCCGGCCCCAACTCCTGCTCCCTGGGAAAACCCAAGTGGCATTGGCGTGGCCTGAAGCAGGAAGCAATCACCAACTTTTTCTTTCTTTCTTTCTTTCTTTCTTTCTTTCTTTCTTTCTTTCTTTCTTTCTCTCTTTCTCTCTTTCTCTCTTTCTCTCTTTCTTTCTCTCTTTTCTCTCTTTCTCTCTTCTTTCTCTCTTTCTTTCCTCTTTCTTTTTCTTTCTTTCTCTCTCTCTCTCTCTCTCTCTCCCTTCTCTGTTTCTTACTTTCCCTCCCTTCTGTGGTTTATACTTTGAATGCTCTTGCCTTTGAATCAAACAGTTGAGGAGTCACCCTGTTAGTATTATGAGTGTTTTGGGATTTCTGTCCCGTTTTAGAGGAGATTCTATTTTTTTCTCGTAGTTGTTTATGAAGTCGGAGGCAAAACTACAGAAGGAGCCAATCTGCTACTGCGCCTGTGAGATGAGTACGAATCCTTAGCGAGCGGCCCAAGGTGAATCCTGTCTGTCCCTTGGGGCACGCTGGAGCCGTCCCTCGGTGACAGATCAGATGCTGCCTTGCTTGTTTCAGCAGGGCTGCAGGCAAGCAGGCAGCGGGGTGTTTGGATCTGGGATGTGACAGCCAGGGAGTGCATCGGAATTGTTTCGTTTCTCCTGAGCGCCTTTTATTTATGCGCATAAACATAGCAGAAAGGTCACGCAGGAAAACACACACGCGCACACAACAGCACACACCACAACCCCAAGTGAAGACACATTTGTCTTCATAAGCCTTTCCCTAGATCCCTAGCCAGTCCAGGAGGAAGGAGGGAATGTCTGCCAATTACTTGTGCGAGAGGGAGCCAGGTCTCCATCCATTACCGTGTCCCCTGGGGTAGCGAAATGCAACTTCATCTCTGAAGGGGGTGAACTTGAAACTGGGATTGAGCTCTCCTTATTTATCGAAATCATTGTATCAGAATCCACAAATCATACAAATAATACTTTATGTGTATTTATTGACTTTTTTTTTTTTTTTTTTTTTTTTTTTTTTTTTGCCATGAGTTATTCTAGCCACTTCTCAGCTACCATCCATTGTAAAGGAAAACCCTCCTGGGAAAGGGATTGGGAGTAAGGAAGTGGGGAACACCTCGTTTTTTTCGCCAAAATTGCTGAAAAGCGCCCAGCTCCAGGAGCAAGGCCCGAGCTCAGCAGGCTGCCGTTCCCGACCATGGCGAGATCCAGCCCAGAGCCGCGGTGCCCCTGGGCTGAGCCCGGCGGGGCAGGGAGGCAGATTACCGGGATCACGTCCTCGTCCCGTGGAGGAACGCGAGGGATGCTGTTCCTTGGGATGCATGGGTGCTTATCAGGGTGCCTCTGCGCGAACCCCACTCTCCAGGATGCTGTCAGATCAAGTTCATCAGGTTTCCCGAAGGAAAACTCTGAGAGAAGGGAAAATTGTGCAAGCGGTGACAAAGGCGGCCGAGTGGAGGTTTTCTAGGCTAAGCGGTGACCTGCCTTCCTGCCCACATACCCTCGGGCACTTGCTTTGCCTCTGCCGGGTCTTTAACTTCTGGGCTGGCCGGGGCTGGGTCGGGGCAGCGAGGGCAGGCAGGGCAGGCAACCACCAGAGGAATGGGAACATACGCCTGTGGCAGGCGCTGCTGGGCGAGACCTGCTCCTTGGCTGGAGGAACATCAGCCCCACCAGTACTTTTAAAACGATAAGCCTTCTCTTCACTGGCTTATTTTTTAAGGCCATAAAGGCAGAGAATTCGGCCTTTCTGTCACCTCCACCCCCTGTGCTAGCCGGAGGCTGAGGATGTGAGGACCTTTAGGAGTTCTAAGGGTCCCACCTCCGAGATGTCTTCTGAACCCTGGGATGGCGGTGGGCACATCTGGGGATGCACAGCTTGCGTTATACATCCTACTGGATTCTCCTCGGGGGAAGCAGTCCCGCCCGGCTGGTGACACACCTCCTGTCAGGGGCTCCTCGCTCCTTCACTGGAGCCACCCGGGTGGCGGCCGCCCGAGGCACCGGGGTGACGGCGTGCAGGGCAGCGAAGCCTCCCGACCCCGGGGAGGAGGCGGGCTGCTGCCGGCTCCTGGGGGGGCTGCTGCCGGCCCCCCCCGCTGCCTCCCCGAGGCAGACGCCTCCTTAGGGAGCTGCAGCCAAGTCTTCCCTCTGTCTGATCTTTCAGGAGAGGGGAGAAGAAGGACAAAGAGGGGTTTTTGTGGAGCAACATTTGGTCTGTCACCTATCAAGTCCCGGAGGAAAAACTCTTCTTCTCGATCTTTGCGACTTTTTTTTTTTTTTTTTTTTTTTTTTTTTTTTTTTTCCCCTCAAGAGCTAAAGCGCTAACTTTAGGCTAACTTTTAAAGTAACGCTAAAAATTGCAGCCTGACCCGCTACTGAGGTGCTGCAGCCGGTCCCGGCGCCGCCGCTGCCCTGCTGCTTGCTTGGCCCCACCGGGTGTAGGGGCTGCTGCCCGAGGGGGCTCCCCGGGGCCCGCCGGGACCTGCACCCCGTGTCACTAGCCCCCGGTGGCCCACCTCTCCTCTCCACGCACGGCCAGCTCCCCGAACAGACGGCTTGAGCCAGGCTCAGAATCACGCGGGCCTGGTAATAGATTTTATTTTAATGTTCGCTGTTGTTTCTATTCCTCGTGGGTACGCCCACCCTCATGAATACTGATGGAAATAAACTCGCAGGCTTTGAGGAGAGAGTTCATTGGCGACACGAGCATGCTGTAACCCTACGTTTATGGCCAGAGATGCTCAATAAAGCAAGGGAGGAACATATATATACACATTTGCTTGTCTCCCGTAGTTTTCTCCGGCTTCAAATGCAAGAAATAGGCAGAATTCCTTAATTGACTGAACTGCCTATCTCGAGAAAGCAATAAAGTAACCCCTTATTCCCACAGTGAAACGATTTATAAATTAATTACTGTAACCCATTGTATTTGATTTCTCTTTTTAGGATTCCCCAAAGATGAATATACTAAAGCTTATGATATTAACTATTAACGTCTGATCATAGTTTGCTATATATCCCGACTTTAAAAAAATAACTAATGTGGATCTCACCGCTCACTCTAAACCCTCTGGATATCTTCATTTCAGCAAATGTTAGCTTTACACTTTGCAGTCGCGGTATTTGTCCTACCCTGAGTGTCACTGGCAGCACTGAGACAAAACCTACAGTACATGTGTTATTTGGTGAAGTTCACAGAAAGTCAATATCCCATTTAAAGTAAAAGCTATTTTCCCTTTAAATGATCAAAATTAACCTTCAGAAGAAAAAAAAAACCCAAAACCCAAAAAACAAAACAAAACGCACAACAAAAAACAACCAACGCTTTGGGTGAATGCACAAAAAGTATTTCCTTGTCCTAATGAGGACTTTCCTTGCATCAGCAAAGACCTGCTAATTACTGGTGTACAAGCCACAATAATTGCTTTTGCAGCCAAAGTGTAGAATGTTGTCATATTAAAAATTGAAACGCTTGATGGTGATTTAAGTCCCAAGGTAGTTCCCAACATCCCCTTTCGGGAAAGGAAGGAGACCGGAGCAGCTAGGGAGAGGTCCGGTGAAAAACACTACAGTCCTGTTGGTAGTAAAGTTTCTCGCTCTTTCTTTCAAGTGATGCGAGGGAATTAAAAAGCACACCGAGAAGCCCTTCCAGCAAAACATCCCAGACCCTGCTCCCTTGCAGCCCCGCTCCGTGGGCAAACCGGCTGCTGGATTTCACTCTTGTCCAGGATCGCTCGCTCTGCACGGACGCCACGTTTCGGTGGGGTAGCGGGAAAAGGCAGCTTTCCGTCCCCCGGGAGAGGCACGAAGAGCGCTCCGAGGGGGCAGGGGTCGGTCGCCAGGCGCGTCTCACCGCGCCCCGGGGTCCGCTCGGCTGCCCAAATGGGGAGCGGAGCGCTCGGCTCCCCCCGCCCCCCCGCGCGAATCAAAGCACCTTCCGAGGGGCTGGGAAGTAGTTGCCTTGTCATGTAACACATTGCCCTGATTTATTATAAAATTTTAACGAAATCATGCATATTTTAACAGCCTTTAATCACTGCATGAAAATTTAATTCATGAACTGTAGCGCGTTTAAATAAATGAAGTGTTAATTCATTAGGATTAATTAATTTGTTAAAGGATTGTGTGCAAGGTTAAGGTGGAAGAAAAACTCTTTGTTGGTTTCAAGTCTTAATCACCGCGTTTTGTTAACAGTGAAGGTGGGGAAAAAAAACCCGCAATGAGGGTTTGTGTGGGGCGGGGGAGCCCGGCGAGGACAGCGCCGGGGAGGAGCGAGCCCGCGGCCCACGGACAGGCGACACTCGGCCTGCCCCGGCCTTTTTCCCTAGCTGGGGACCGTAATCCTGGCTGAGCTGGTGGAGGTCGAGCCCCTGGCGGGGAGGGATGGTGCAGGCGCATCCCCACGACCCTCTCTGGGCAGGGCATACGGGCTCCGTGCCGCTTTCCCGACTGGCAGCCAGTGCCAACACTTCCCAAAATCTGGAGACGGCTCTAAGGCGGCCAGGATAAAAAGCACCCCCGACACTGTTTTCTGTGAGAGCCGGGTGGCCGTGGAGCCGCCCAGCCCTGTGTACTGCTTTCCCAGGCATGCTACCAAGGGGAGAGTGACTCCGGAAAGGGACATGGACTCTTCTCATCCCGTCCCTGGGTTCCCCCGGCACTTTCTGCTGGCTTGGAACGGGCACCCGATGGCCCCATGAGCACGATGTAGGAGTAGCTTGGCTACTTGTCTTTTTATCTTCCCTGAAAATCAGCACCCACGCAGTCTGTAAGAGCTTTAGGGAGGAGATAATGTTTTCTACTTAGGAGAAAAGCTGAAAAAACCAGGAACACTCAGCTTCATTTGTTCTGCATCCCAGTTTCACTCTCCTGTTCTCTCTCACCACATTCACAGCTGTCACACACAGGCATTCTGCTGTGCCAGCTGTGCTTTTCCCTTCACCCTTCAGCTAATGAAGATGGCTTTTCCTGTTAGGGCTGGGGGACACTGAGGCTGTAACTCAATGCTGGGCCACAAAGGCAGAATAGCCAGACCCCCGCTTTAGGGCAGGCGTGACAAGCAGGCAGCTTGTCACAGCAGTAGAGGACTGCTGCAACGGATCAAGGTGCAGGAAGGGCTGGACCTGGATTAGTAGCCAGAGGGGCAATCCTTGGAATCCTTGTGGAATAACCACAAACCTCCATACTGAGTCACCTCAGAGCTGCTTTTCCCTGGTTCAGACCTGGGAAGGAAAAAGCATAGAAGTCTGTTTACATGGGGATGCTCTTACGCCAAAAAGTAGCAAGAAAGGGTGTCCACAGTCTGCAAAATTTTAACCATAACCACAGCACAAGAGGTGTGTAAGGACAGTACTTCAAACCTATAGTTGCTAGGAGTCAGAGGCATCACTTGGATGCTGTGCAAGGATTAGGATCAGACTCAGTTTAACTGCCTTGAAAGGGCATTATTGGGTGAGGGAAACAGGTGAGAAATGAAGAAGGTTGAAGGATGAGTGACCAAGTTAGCACACCTTGTACTGCATATAGAAACTGTGCATTGGCCCCCTTGGCCCCCATTTAAAGGTTCTTCAAGAAGAGACAGTAGAGCACATTTAAAACCAAACACGAGACAGCAGACCACATTTAAAACCAAACACTGCCCAAGTCTGTGTCTGGTGCTCATATGCAGAGCTATTCACCTGAGGAAGCACTACCAAGGAGAAATGGACTCTCACAAGGCCTGTAGGGAATGGTGGATAAGCAGGTCACTTGCCAGACTTTGTGTAGGTAAAACTGAGGATAACTAAGTAAAAACTTGACCTTAGCACTCCTGCTTTTACAAATAACCCAAAGGATTTCACTAACAACAAACTTAGACTGGTAGCAAACTCACCTCCCTGAGCTACTTAAAGTCCTGGAGAGCATTCTCATGTGTTAAAATCCGCAAACTGCCTTGCATTTAATACAGCAGGTATTACTAGATGAAGTAAAAATTTTATGAGTTATTAAATATCATTAGACATCATAAATTTCATCTGTACATCACTTGGAAATGCCTATTGTCTCAATAAAAATTCAAATAGTAAAGTAGTAGATCTTGTATATTCCAGTTCTACATTACTACATAACTAGGTAACTACCATAAAAAATTAACAGCAATGACCTCTAGTTTAGGCCAGTTTATCAAGTGCAGAAGGAGATTAGGCAAGGAAGGCATTGACAGAACACAGCCTGGAGAACTGAAACCCCATGTACAGCTGAGAAATTTATACTGGAAGAAATCCCAGTCATTACATTTAGCTGAAATTTTGGAGTTGATATTGCACTGATCACACTAACAAATTTTAAGCCAAGAGGAATGCAACCTTTTTTTTAACCTTAGGCTTGGCTCTTCTACCCATTCCAGCTGCAAGACACATGTGGTCAAAACATCTTTATTGAAAAGCAAGCCTGTATGTGGTGTTCCTGCTCAAAGGACAAGTAACATGAAAAAAACCTCCTTTATTCTAGTTTGATTTCAGGCATAGCACCAATTGTATTCACGCCTCTGTAACTGGAAGTGAAACGTGAAAAATCAGAGTGTAAAATGAAGCCCATAAATTCACTCCCCCCACACCGCAAGGAAACAAACCCACAACACACAACACCGACTGTGTGTTTGTGATTGCTCTGCAACACAAGCATGTTTTAATAAAGTGTTTGTCTCTTCTCCAAAAGAGTTGAAGCAAGGCAGTATTTTTCTGACTTTTAGTAAAACTCCTCAAATCAAGTAACAGATAATTTACAGATGGTTTTGAGAGCTCCCTAATTTCTAAAAAATATATTAAAATTGAACGACTAGATTTTTCTGTGAAGATTAAAAATTCAGGTGGTGTACTGAAGGTAGTATATGCAAACAAAATGCCATCCTGCCTGTAACCACAAAACAGTCTTTGCATGCATGGCTTAATGATGTTTTTTTGGTAAAGCTCAAAAAAGAGAAGTCCCAGAATGAACACATCAATTGCACAAATGCATGCTCACATTACAGTGGGAGGTGTAGTTCTTGTTCAAAAAGCTTACAGAACCTAACTATACAAGATGAGCCAATCCATTGAAATTTTCCAAGTGGCTATCTCTTTTTTCAAAGGGACAAAAGGCAGCATATGGATTTTTCATATCATAGGTATTGATGAAGTGAGGATGTCTGTTTCTAAGAAATGCCATCAGAGTCCTATATAGAAAGAAAAAAACCTGCATCTTGTAATTAAATATGGCCTTAAAAAAACTTAAAACATAATAATGCAAAGAAACCAATTTTGCTCTGCTGCTTAATTAGGTCTCCTGCCTGTAGCAGGCCATCACATTATGTTGACCTATGCAATACTTTCTGGAAGAGTCACCTCCAGAGAGGCCGAAAGCCATTTCCATCAACTGTATCGATGCTGACACTGGAATTGTACTATGTCTAACAAGGAGGAGGAAGAGATATTTTTAAGGTTTTTTTTTTTTTTTTTTTTTTTTTTTGTTTTTTTTTTTTTTTTTGTGAATAAGCTCAGGTTTATGCTTTACAAAACTTAGATATGTATTTTCCAATTTAGAGAAAAAAAAGTTTCCCCCTTTTTTTTTCTAATTCAATATTTGAGGCAACATGAAGGATTACAGTGCTTATAAGATGTTTTATTCAATTCACATAGAAAAGCATGCAGTATTAATGTAAAATGGTACAGTATTAATGTAAGATGTTCAGTGCACATTAGGTAAACAAATCATTAGCATACAAACCCATTTTTATGGTCTATACAGGCATACTAAACACATTTAGAATAACAATGATTTTTGTGAACTAAATTAAAAATTGTGCTTAACTTCAAAAAGAGACAAGCCATAATCACAGTGTTAAAAGTGATTTTTTCCAACTGAAGTGCTGTGACCCGGAAAAGAAAGGGGCTGCTACCTTACACCCACTTAAAACAAGAGTTTCAGTACAGTACAGTGATATGAAATAGTCTAAGCAGGAACATTTCCTCTGGGAGGTAAGTTTTATGGCAGAACTGACATTAATTTATAGAAATTTCACAAATCCATAGGATATATGCCCAGTAGCTGCCTTACATGCACAAAATGTAATCTTTAGGAATGGGATATGCAACCTTTAAACCTAATTCTTACATAAATGACTAATTTGACAAGACCACTTAGAACTGTCAAGGAGCCATTAGCTGTGCTCACAATTGGAAGAGCATGTAATCTGATAACTTAAAGAGCATCAAAAACTCCCAAGCCCCCAGGTAAATAAAATGCCCAGTCAAAAGAATCTGGAATGGTTCTTCCTTGGGAGAGAGCTTGCAATGGGCAGGCGAATGTTCAGTTTTCACATAGTCGAAAACGACAGGATCAGAACTATAAGGAAGTCATTAAAAATTAAGTTCACCTGTAAATATTAAACATTTGCAGGTTTATAACTTTGAGTCACGTTTGATTTCCTAAGCAGAATCAGTTTTTGGTGGTTTTTGATGGACTAGCACTGGAAAGGCTGTTTTGAATTTTCCTCTTGGTTGACTGACTGACATTTTTATTTTTCCTTTCAGCTGTAAAGGAAGACACCCAAGGAGGATTAATCTGACTTTGCAGATCAGATGACATCTTTAAAAAACATGAACCAAACTTCTGTTCCTCAAATAACCTTTGTGAGTTACTGAACAGTACATTTGGTGAAAAGTCCCTTTGAAATAAAGAGTTTGGGGGTTTGGAATCAGTAGCCACTACATTTTGGCCTGTAAAAAGTGGAAAGTGGTCATTCATATCTACGTCAGACGGGGAGAGGTTGGAAAACATAGCAGGTTTCCAGCCAGTTCTGTCAGCTACCAGATCGCTTGTCTCTGGACACTTCATACTCTGCTCCTCATTCATCTCTTCCAGATTCTTCTCTGTTCCATTCAGAAGTTTAGCACACTCTGTTGACTTTGAAGAACCGTCAGGATCAGAGGACTTGAAATTATAGCACGGACTCTTACTGTTGTCTGACTCAGACATCATTGAGTCCAACTCAGAAATTTTATCGAGGTAGGCAGCATCCATAGAGGCCTCGCTGGAGGTTCTTGTGCGGTTCATTTCGGAAGAGCAGAGAGTATGCAATCTCTTAGGTAAGCAAGAACCTGTTTTATCACTGGATTTTGCTCTTGTCTCATCTGACTGACCAGCTACTGAATTTTGGTCTGATCCATCAAAATCTAAGTTCTCGGCAAAATTTGTCGTGCCCCAAACCCCTGATTTTCCTGCAGTAAAACAGTTTAGCTTCTTTTCGCTATTACAGCTGCTTCTGCTGTGCTCGGAAGAATCTTTACTGCAATCATCTGAAGTGTCATGAAACTCTTCAAATTTCAGTTTTCTCAGGAATGTTGATGGTTTTCTTGCATTTTCTTTGCCATCAGGAGTGTTCAATTGAAGGCGACTGAGAGACAGAAAAGGAGTGCACGGTGGTGGAAGATCATAAAGTTCTTCATCTTTGTACGGGGTGCATTCCTCAATTTTATTCCACTGGTCTTCTAAGCAGGCATCCATATTTGTACTATTTTCGTCCAGGAGAACCCTGTGACATCCTGGAAATAGTTCTTTCTTTGGGGCACACTGCGTATTTGAGCTGTTCAAGCCATCTTGACTAGAAGAGCTTAAACAAGTTCCACCACTTGTCAGCTGCTCAAGATTGTCAGGACTCTGACTGGTATTCAAAGCCTTTTTCTCCTCAGCTTGGGTTTTCAAACATGTTGTATCTTCACTGCTCTCACCTCCTTCAGCATCTGTGGAAAGCACTCTCTCACTAACAGCACTCACTGTCTGGCTTCCTTTGCCTGCCTTTTTCAGCTGTAAAAGCTGACACTCTATTTCTTCTATGTATTTATCACTTCTTTCCAGTGCCTTTTTCAGACGGTTCATTTCACGTTCACTTTGTTCCACTTTGGAATGAAGTGCAGCTACAGTAAACCTACCAAACCTGCAATAAGTAAAAAAGAAAGAAAATATTAAGCTGGAAAAAGACATTATTGTGAAGGTTTGCAAGCTCATTTCAAGACAGAACGAAGCTATTAAACACTCTGTCTATTTGAAAACAAAAGTCAGAACTTCTCTCTGCTAGTTATGGAAAAAAATACTGAAATCATCACAAATAACATAAAGGTGGAGGTAATACATGAAAAGACAAAATTAAAGTATTAGTGGTAGCAAGGCAATAACAAGCAGATTACCCTTCCAGGGGCTGGTTCTATCAATTCAACTCAAATATGCATGAAGAATTATCCCCTAAAACAATGGCAAAGATTTATGATAACATTTGAACAGTGGTCCACATCTTGAAATATTTACATTCAATCATTTTCCTACAGTACAGCAGTGTTTTACAATACATTTCTTGCACAATGTCACCTTGTCAAAAACAAAATGCTGATATGAAATGCTGAAATTGCATTAGTCCTTTGAGGTGGTTTAAATACTTATATAGACAATTTCAATTATGTTCCCATTAGATATACAGCTTTTCCTCACCCATCCTGTGGATGGCATATCCACTTACTTTGAGTTACTTGTTTTTCTGAGCTTTACAACCAGAACAATCTGATTTCTGTCTTAACTCCAATACAAAAACCAGCTGCTTGTGGTTTGTGAATGTTTTCTGCTCGTGGGGTTTCCAGCTTGAGCACATTTTCAACTGCCACGATATGGACTCGCCTTCCCCTCATCCTCCATCAGCTTTCAAGACTGACCTTCCCCAGAGGGCAGGTGAAGGTTTCAGCTATATGCCTTGACTAATTCTAACCTGTCACTGACAGGTGAGCATTAGGGAATTCCCTGCTCCATCCAAGGCTTTCAATTTACAGAAAGAAAAAAACAATTAAAGTTCTGACATTATTAGAAAGGAGGGAAGAACCTGCAGCCACCCTATAACTCTGACAAATAAGGTTTTATATCACAAAAAAAGGACCATTCTGTATGTGGGCTTACAGTGAATTTCCAATTTCCATCTTGCAACTCCATGTTACAGCACAGGCATCATAAACACTACCTGAAATTTTTATGTTTTTCTTTGTTTGTCTGCCTGTCCCTCCCTCAGAGTCACACTCAATTTCCTTCCATTCCATTTTCCCCATTCCATCAGCTCACTTCTTCAAAAAATGCTCCCATTGCAACCCTTGGATCAGTGAAATCTGAAGGTGGTGTACCTGTAGCCTCCAACTATGCTGGCAAAACAGCTATGGATCCATGCATGCATTTCCAGTAAACAATCAAACCATATTCTGCTTCTTCAAGTTGTGAGCCCGAAGCAGCTGGAAGCTGCTGTATGCTGACAACTGCAATACAATTAACTGGACAGCTGGGGAAAGCAATAAGGGTGATCAAAAGCCCCAAAAAATTGGGCAGGAGTGACCAGATCTACTGATATATTTCACTTCTTACCTGCTTCTGCATATTTAAAGAACTCTGAAGACTTTGGTGTAGATGGCTCAGTGATGGATAAGATTTACAGCTTCACACAGTTTTGGTGTGTACCCATCACTTCCTTGTAGACAAGAAATGGCAATGTAGAAATTTTATATTATTATTTTATATTTTTTTCCCCAAAAGAAGCTACCTGGACTGCAACTCAGTGGAGGCAAGGACCCCTTCACCTCCACAGGACCTCTACCCAATTATCTTCATGTTCATAAAACAAGAAGACAGACACTTTTTCATTTGCTTGCTCTCTGGAAAACAAGTTTTCCCAACTGCTTACAGCAGTTGGTCCATTTCTAGCTGTACACAAGAGGGAAATAGGAAAAAAGGCACAGAAGACTTTCTCTCTCCCCTATGAAACTAGGTAAAAGCAGAATCACAGCTCAAGAATGCTTCCATTATATTTTCAGGGGAAGGAGGCTACATGAAATAAGCATCCTTATATACAACACATTTTGGTTTATTTCCTCCTCCAGTTAAAGGAACTCAGATTTTAGTTTGACATGGACGAAGTCACTGCAGCACAACAGGGCCCAAGCAAGAGCTTTCCCAATTCCTAAGGTGATCCAGAGGTATTTATTTTGCCTTTCTCTAACAGATTTATTCACACAGTCTTACAGGACCAAACCCTACACTCCTTAATATAAGATAGAAAGATGATGAAAAATACAATTTAGCTGAATAGTCAAGTGAGAGAGAGGGAAAAATGCTTTTGTAAAACAAGGAAGATTTTCTGGAGTCTCCTCTAACAGACATGCTGACATAAAAATTAAAACATGTTTACATTTATATGCATACCTGGTAATTCCTTTTTAATGGAAGAATGGTGTAATATGTTTATTTAATGCAAATAGCATTAGTGACAGCCTGAGATTTGCTTATGAGGAAGCACTGTATTCTCAAGTGTAACTTTTATAACAAGTGTCCTCAGGTTAAAAAAATACAGTATGTTGTTCAAAGGCAAATAGCATCACTAATATGTTAATTGTTGCAGAGGGATGTGCTTGGGAATTTTAGTTTTCAGAAATGTAACATATGACAAGCTGCCTACAAAGTTACTTCTGCAGTTAGGCATTAGAACAGTAGTCACTTTCTGTTCCTGCTTAAAGACTTGCATACATTTATTTCCCAAATTTTCAAGGACATAGATTTTCAAGACAGCCAATTACTCCAGATATAGGTGCTTCAGTGATTGATCTAGTAACCCAGAAGAGAGTTTGAAAATATTCATATTTTGGTTAAAGAAATCAGAACTCTACCCATCTCCCCAAACCAAACCACTTGTGATTTTTTTTTTTTTTTCCCTTCAGATATACAGTGAGCCCTGCTATAGCAAAAAAATTATGGTCTTATGACAGTAACAACAGAATGCAGTACAGTTACATGAAAATAAATTTAAGTTTCACCTGACAATCCAGATAAATTATATTTCCTGAAGTATTTGAATTATTTCATACTTGGTAACAAGGTGATGAATTCTTTGGTAGAAGGTATTTAGTATACATGTGGTAAAGAGCACACATATACCAAAAGGAAAGCCATATTCTCACACATGGACAGACTTTTGAGTGTTAAGGTCTTGTTCTATAGTTGTATCACTGAAACTATGACTTTGGATCTCACTGCATTTCAAGTACATCCTTCATATAGAAAACTGCAAGACCAGAAAAAAAAATCATCACTCATAAAGTGAACAGGAACACATTTCAGGTGGGATTTGGATCCTTAACACAGACACCTAACAGTATTTTACATCACCTAAAGTCTTTTACATGACTGCTGGCCCCCACATATCACTCTGGAAGGATGACCCTACGGACCCTGTATCACAGATACCAGGCCCAGGAATGGCAGTGGATATGTTACAGTGTCTGAAACGACACTGGATGTCTAGATGAACATTTCAAGCTCAAATTTCAGGACCTTTCCTCAGTCAGAGTCCCTTTTCTTGTCCCAGCATGATTCTAACCTGACACTAATCAGAAAGCTGCAGTCATCTCTCACCTATAGTGAGCAAGAAGAACTAACATTGCTGGAGTCACCCTCCTTTGCATTATTCCACAACTGCTCCCTCAGTTATGTTTGAGTACTCCAATCCTGATTATATCTGGGATACAGTTACTTTTCTTCTACACAGTAACTACTATGGGACTAGGTTTTACATATGTGATGGAAACAGTACTGATAACACAGGGAGGTTTTAAGTTGCTCCTGTGCAGTTCTTACAACAGTGTAGTTGTAAGGACAACTTCTTACAACTTCTGTGCAGTTCAACAACTCCCGTGCAGTTCTGACAAGGCATCTTCTGCCTCTTAACCCACCAGTGAGAAGGCTGGGGGTGCACAAGATGCTGGGAAAGGACACAGCTGGGGCAGCTGACCCCAACACACCAAAGGGATATTCCAGACCATTAAGTCATTATGCTCAGAATAAAAAGCTGGGAAAAGAAGAAGCAAAGGTGGGATGTTCTGAGTGACTGTGTTTGTTTCCTGAAGTCACTGTTAGGCAGAGATGGAGACTTGCTTTCCTGGAGACATCTGAACACCTGTCTGTGGAAGTGGTGAATGAATTCCTTGGTTTGCTTTGCTTGTGCACAGCTTTTCTTTCCCTACTGAACTGTCTTTACCTCAACCTGTGTGTTTTTTCACTTTTACTTCTCCACTTCTCTACCCCAAGACGGGGGGACTGAGAGGCCATGTGGGGCTTAAGTTGCTGCCTGGGGTTAAACCACAACTTCTGAAAAAGTCCATTGCTTGGGAAATTGAAGAACAAATTTTTCTGTTGTTTCTCCCTTTCCTTCTTACCTATCAGCTCTGCAAATTCAGCTTTAGGGTTTTATTTTACACGTCAGTGACACTAACTGCAGCATGCCTGTGTGGTTGAGCCCTTGAGTCAGTTTAAAACCACATAGCCTCATACAAACTCTTCTCTGTCTGGATAGCAAGCAGCTGCAATGGACAGTTTTCTTGTATAACCACTTCCCCAAGACTAGGGCTGCAAGGGTGCTATGGAAATTGACTCTCCAATTCTAATAACCTGATGGCTCAGGCTGGGGACCACCCTGCAGTTCAGGATGCATCCTCCAAAGGAAACAAAGGGTGAAAAATGGAAAATGACAAGGTACACTCAGGGCTTATTACAGTTTGAGATAAGGGCAATGCCAGAGTGTACAACCAAATCCAGCCCCATCATTTACATACACATTTTCCCTTGGGTTCTGCAGGTAGATGGGAAGAAAGGCAGGAAATTCAAGAACAAACCAGCTGAAAGACCTACTAGTTTCTACAGTTCTTTGGTGGTATCATGTACCAGCTGTACCAGTTCTGCAATTCCCCTCTATATCACATATGAAAGGTGATCTGCAGAAACATCTTGGCAACATCCCAGGTTTTATACAACTGTCTTAAAAGTGTGTCATATTTGCATAGAAATCAGAACCAAAAAACCAGTACTGCCAGATGAGGGCCTTTTCCTAGCAAGCAAAAAAACCCCAAAACCCACAAAAAGTCAAGACATACTGTCCACTGGGAAGAGACAAGTCAGGTACGTTCTTTGAAGTGAGCTTCCATTGTCACGAAGGGAATTGGCTGAATTGAGACAAATATTCAAAGCCTCTCAAAGCATTTTAACATCTATCAGTGAAGTATTCCTGGTTTTCCATGTAAGAAAGGCAGATTACACCAGGGTCAGCAAATAGCAAAAGGTAGAAAGAATTATTTCAGAACTATTAAAAAAAAACCCTACTGGAAAACCCACAAAACCAGAGTGTGATCTGAATGTCCTCATTCATCTGCCTAAGGTTTAGATCTTCATGCCTGAAGTGGTTACTTTCTCAGGATTTAATGCTGTGACTGAAGAACTCTGAGTTCATTTGAAGGCTATTATATGCTACTTTCCTCTACTTTACTTTTAAGGCCACACTGCAGCTAGTCTATGAAAATGGTCATTCCTCTGGACCAGCAAACTTGCAGAGAGGTGAGACCATAGCCCAGTTTTCTATCAGGGAAGACAGCAGATGTTCTTACCCTCTGCACCCTGGATATGGGTTTTAAGAAGCCAATTTGTAGGTCTGGTGAAGTGCAGATTGAATTTTGTAGTTTGGTATGTGCAGAAATATTTGAGCTAAGTAAAAATTTAATGTAACGAATGACCAAGAAAGTTAACAGGTCAACAGGTTTCGATTTCAGTGTACCTGAAGTCACAAATCTAGACAAGATAAACAGTAAAACTGAAGAACTGCTCCTCCTTTCCAAAACTGCAACAATAAAACAACTTGCAAAACCAGAGAAAAGAGATAATGCAACGATTTTATGCATGTTACAGATAGTTTTTCAGACTGGGATTTTAACTGGCAGTAGGAATTAAATATTTAGGGAAAAGACTCCTAGGAAGCCTAGAAGTCTGGGTTCAAACCGATTTGAATTTAACCATTCATAAAATACACTATACCCTGGAGTAGATGGACTTGCTAGTTAATTTCCTTCAGGTAAAAAGCAAACATCCCTTTGCCAAAAATGCTTTTAGACCAACTGTGCTCTGCCAATAGACCTAACAGTTTTCTATTTCAAGTAGAGCTGGAAGTAATAGGGCTTTATTATCCTGCAAAACTTAAGTTTCAGAAGTTTTTTTGTTCTGTACTGTGAAAGTGGAAGTCGGTGAAAATTCATCAGGAGAAAAGGTAAAAAAAGGACAAACAACAACCACAAATCAGTCTGATTTGCTTGAGAAATGGACGACTAATACAGGTCTTTGGTAAGAATCAGAGCTAGAAACTTACCCTCATTTGCCTTTCAGACCTGTGTCCCACCTATATGATGGTATGGTATTCTGGTGAAGTCTCAAAAATGTTTTCAGGAAAAAAAATAAAAAGCTAATCAATAAATCAGCATCATCAGTTTAAAAAAATGTATAAAAATTCCTGACATGGCTGAAATATTGATTTTATTGACATACATGACATTTTTCAGCAGGTTTTAATGGATAAGAAAAAACAATCCAAGTCTATGGTAAAAGGAAAGTTTTTTATTGACCACTGAAGGAGACTAATTATACTTTTCCCCGTGATGTAAGAGGTAGAGTCTGTGTTACAAAAGGATCATTCACCTGCCATTAGTGTTCCCTCTTCTGTGAAGCAAAGTCCACTAAAACAATTTATGTTGTGCTATTTAGCTCCAATGTCATCATGCACAAAATGAACTACACTTGGGATATACAGGGACTGAATACTGACAAAACCTTTATAAAATACTTTGATACCAGTTTTATTTAGGTATTTTAATTATTTGTTTAAGCATGAATCTATACCTGAGAATCTGAAGCTGAAGAATATATGAAAAATGAAACAACAGTGGTGACACTAAATTACAGAAATCTAATTCAGTAGCTATTTTAAATTACATTAGAGACCTACTCAGACACTTTTCAAAAATTACTTTCTGAAAACTTCTGACTAAAACACACAGGAACAACTATACTTGTAAATCCATGTACTTGCACAGAAACTTAATTCTAATGACATTATTGGGCTCTGATGCTTATGCCTTCAATTCTGATTTTATAGGCAAGTTAAAAAACCCATTTATTGCAAGCCCTGTTCAAAGTGTGAAGCCTAGCTGAAATACCCTTAAATATTATCAAAGTTTGCCATCAGAGCTGAAAGAATATTTAAAAAATGTCTTGATGTTAGGTCTGATCTGGATATTGACCAGACTAACGACCACAAGGATGAAAGTTAATTTAAAAATTCTGCTAACAACATTAAGATAGGAGAGATTTCTCACCATCTGAAGGATGTACTTAGGATTTGAAAGAATGGAGTTTGATATGCATCAAAACATCAGCCTAAAGAAAGGCAATAAATGGGTCAATTCCCACACTTTGAAAGGGGACATTAACTGCATAAATGCAAAATAAGGAAAGAAGGTAACTTTTTAAATAGCAATTTGGCAGAACTGGTACTGGCCATCGTGCTAGAAGTGTCAGGTAGAAGGAAACAACAAAAAGGTACTGCAAGGTATTGATATAAGATGTTTTAAGGACAGAAGACAGTTTTTCTAGTTAGTGCTACCAAGACTTTACTTGTAGTTTAGTACCAGTTCTAAGCATTATGACTTCAGAAAACCATCAACACTGGAGATTCTTGAGTGCAGAGCAAAACCAAATAAACACATGCTTACTTTTTCTCTCAAGTAATAAGTATCTAGAAGACCTGGACAAATTCAATCTTTAAGATGTGAGGAGGAATAAAGGGGTACAGGCTGGATGAATCAAAATCACTAAATTTCATGTGCTGAAGTGTTTCTTTCAGGACAAGTTTTTCCTTGCATGTACCTTAATTCTTGTAGCACACCACTGGGCTCAAAGCAAAGGCAAGACTCAATATAGCAGAATCAGGGTACAAAAACACAAACTCCTGAAGTGTTTGACCTGTTCCCAGCCCACTTTAAGCCTGATTGAATTAATGTCCTAAATCCCATGCACAGCTCTAGAGTTATCACAGGCTAAAGATAATTCTCAATAGGCAGGCAGAATGCGATATTTATTCAGGAGACTAAAAAATAATAATAAAAAAAATAATAGCAGAGACACAGGCCAACCTAGTGGGCACCTGGATTGCAAGACAGATGATGACACAGTCCAATTTGTAATAACATTTGGCTATATCTGGGCTTCTAAAGCAGAAAGTGACAGGCTACTCTTTTAGGCAAACATGGTAAAGCATGCACAAGCTAGAAGAAAGGGAAATTGTCTCCACTGGGCAGTTTACCTGATATCAGAAAAGTAAAAATCAGTTTAGATTATCTGGTCTCTTCTAGATCTTATTTTCTAGGATTTATTTACTTATATATATTTACTTTTTAAGTTTGCCATCCTTGCCAACTCACTCTTGAGTCTTATGGGAAAAGATACTCCATGTCATAAAAGTCACTGCCACAGCCTTAAACAGGGCTCTATCTTACTAGGGGTCTTCAGGGCACAATGTGCTTTCATGTATCCACAGCAAAAGGATCATGCATCTCTTTGCTGTTGTCTCTAATAACAAGTAGTCTGACAAGTAAGCTCTTCTACAACAATGAATTTTCTCTTCCAGCAGGTGTGTTGCCAGAACTAGAGCAAAATCCAGAAAGCTTTCTTTCCACATTACATGGGTGCCTCCCAATCCCCTTCCTCAAAAGCTCTGTATAAACCTTTGGCCAATATAGCTATTAGCCTTTTAATATCTAAACAAATGAGACAAGAAAGGTAGAAAACCAATGAAAGAAAGGAAAAGAACTTTAACAATATCAATATATTGCGTCACAAAGTACTCCCAAGAAGAGGTACCTCAGAACACAGCTCTAATGAGTATGGTGAAGTTTTTGCTTTTGGAGGGTATTGTTGTTGGTGTTATAACTGTTTAAAACAGAGCATTAAACACCGATGTCAGTTCTGGGAATGTTCTCATGCTGCAGAAGCTCAACTCTGCATATGTTGCCCAGACACAAATCCAGTGTTTCAATACAAATCCAGTACTTCAATACTGGCCATGTAACAAAGGAACAGCACTTGTAATCAAGTCATATTCCTTCACTGTGGACTTGCTGCGATTCTCTAAGTTGCATTTCTCACCCACTTGCTGCTATTTTTTAAATTTCATTTTTCACCTAAGTCCATGAGGATAAAAATTTCAAAGTCTACCTGGAGACACGTATGCAACACCATGTACACCACCACAGTTTTAGGTTAAACAGGCCTACAACAGTTAAACAGTCTATAAATAAAAGATAGTAGCTTTTAAAATATTCACATACTTTTGGGGTGATCTACTATCAACTTCAGCTTTTAGCCGCAAATTCTCTCTTAAAAGGCTATTGTTTTCCACGCTCAGTTTCTTATTTGCCTAAGGAAAAGAAAAGGAAAAAAGTAAGTATACAGTGAAACAGAAATGACTTCTAATATTTATAGGACAAGCTGTTTCTCCTTTTTAAAGAGACAGAACTAGGAATGTGCAGGTAGGAAACAGCCTTCAGACAGGGACACCACTTAAAAATCACCATGGGAAATGGTTTGCAAAATTGAATGGCGAACAGACATTTTTTATTTATATTCCCAAAATACATTGCAAGTGTCCTATCTAGGGAAATAAACACAGCTATGTTAGTTAGCACAGAAAGTCATTAAGGAGATGTACTAATGGCAATTCCATGTTTTTTTTTCCACATGACTAAATATGTTAAGTACATTAACATTACAATGTGCAGGTATCAGCAAAACTAATGTTGAACAGCTTCCTCCATTCCAAATTAGAGCAAGATTACTTTGTGGGTTTTTGGCTTGTTTTTAAAGCATAGTTATCCTGTGGATGCAAATCCATTATGACAAGCTATTTGCAGTCTTTCTTCACTTTCTTCCAAGACATTCTGATTAAGATTCCTGATTCACAACCATTCTTACTCCTTGAATTGAGGTCAATTCCTTCTTCTCAGCTCAGCAGATATCCTTGTTAACAATACACTTCATATAGAGAGAAGTTACATGCCACCCTGTTTCAGAACAATGAATGCCACTATCCTAACAAAGCAGAATACACTCTCTGCACTTCCTAGAGTCTGCTCAATCTCCCTATGCTAAAAACAGCGCCAACAGTCCAGGACTTGTAATTCATAGCCTCAATTAGATTACGCTTCCACTGCATAATAAAAGTATGATCTAGAGCTAGATCTGAAGAAAGAGCTACGCAGTTGAGCTCAGAGTGAAATGTACTTTTTCAGAAGCATCAAACAGTGCAAGAAGAGAGTCAGAGAACTTTAAATGCTCATACAAATATCCCTAGCAACCTTTCCAGGTGAGGGGGAGAAGAAATGGAGCAGAAAAATATAAACAAACACCCCCTATCCCCAACACCCAACACCACAATATTCCTAAGGACAGAAAGAATAACTAGAGACTTGTGGCAAAGAAGGGAAGGGTGAGCCCAGGGCTGAGTGTCAACTACTTGGTATTTAAAAAATAAAAGCACTAAAAACTATCCTGAAAGCAATGAATGAGAATTCAGGAGCACTCAGTTCCAAAGTATCATCAAACCATTTGACAACATGGCCAAACCCTTTCTCTCTTTCAAAAAACACTGTTCCCCCAGCTGCATAATAAAGTAAAAAATTTCACTACTTGTGTAGCACTGATAGGCAAGGCATCCATGTGGCACATGGCAAGGCAGGACTGAACCCCTCTGGTGTCCTTCTTCTGTCCTCTTTCTTCTAGTGTCTACCCTACAAGTCAGTAATCTGCAAAGGACCCCCACTTACAGCACAATGTCTACATTAATGAGTTAATGTAACTGCATTTTTAATGAGTGTACTTAGTCTAGGCTTTCTCCCATGGAGTTTGTTTCACCAATTCCATAGCTTTTATGACTGCACTCAAAGTAATAATACCTACTTCGGGCATCACTATATTTGTCTGCTCTAGAACATTAAATGATAAAGGTGGTTGCTATTTCCAGATTCAGTCTCAGTTTTGAAAAAGAAAGTGGTGGCAACCACATTTACTGAGGGATCTTGTCTAATTGGGAAGTGCTGTCTGGTTGAAACTCCTGGGTCAGGTACTTTAAGGGAGAAGGTTTCTGGTTCCAGACAGTGTGTGCATGGAAAAGATGTCTTGCTGTTCAGAATAGGGATGGGCAGTGCACACTGACAAGTGAGACAAGGTCTGCCAGAGACAACTGCTTTAGGTACTTATGGAATTGAGCAGCTGTTGGACAGGGAACAGATGGGAAAACAGTGTTGGACTCAATGATCTTAAAGTTATTTTCCAACCTAAATGATTCTATGACAACAGTTTAAGAATTCTTCCCTAAAACCTATCTAAGCCTCTATTTTTTTAAAACTCTTCACCAAATTCAGAGATTTCATATACTTAAATCTCTTTTCTTGCTAAGGCTAAAGTTATACTGAAAAAATATCCAAGCAAACCCCTTTTTTTCAGTTCCTGTTACAGTGTTCTTTTTTACTTACCTAGAGAAAAAGTTAAAAACTTAGTCACCCCAAAAGAAAAACAGAAAGAGAAAAAAAGACAAAGAAGCAGTACAGTTTAACAAGATGAAAAGAAACCTAACAAAAATATAGGCAGACAAGAACTTCTTGCTGTGAATCCTATTTTGCCATCTACAAGTGAATCTGAAGCTCCTGGGGTCCTAGAAGTATCACATTAACAAAATGGCAGAACAGCACAACATGTGCCTCTGAGTTTAGAGCACAGAAAAAGTGTGAACACTATTAATGCTAAAAACTTTAAAAAAAAGTCCTAAATGCACCACACTTCAGTTTTGCAACCCAGTATTGTTAATAGAAGAAATCAAGGCAGCATTTTGAATAAATACAAGGCCAGTTTTTTCTACCTTGATTTCAAATTAATCTGAAATTTCACTCTTCTTCAATGTTTAAAGTGCTCTTACTTGTGCCTGCAGGTATATTTTGCAAGATACTTTTATTTAGAGGTTTTTTTCACATGCCTATCTCCTTCATCCTTGCTTCTGCAGTATCAGATTTACCTCTGTATTACATCAAGATGTATAAAAAGTCTGCAGGTTTCCAGTAAAGGATATTCTGGTCATAAAATGCTGAAGCTTGTCTATTTTCGGTCAAAGGGTCAAGTTACTCTGTCTCAGCAAATTGCACCAAAAATATCGGCTAGCAGGGAGGGCAATAGTGCAAAATCTGCTTTAGCCAACTGTACTGTTTGCCCACTGAATGTTGCAAAATAGATATACTGTATAGATTATTGCAAGCCCGAAAAATCTGGTCATCAATACTGTCGACAAGTGCTACTATAATCCAATTACCCAGTCATAGAGTGACAGAGGAGTTGAATAAGAGTCACATACAGGACTCACTAGAACAAGCAATAACATCTGACGCTTGCAAGGGCTATATGGAAATACTGTGATACACCAACAGTTACTGGAATTCAATTTTTTCCCTCCTTCTTCTAGATCTATGAAGCACCTGAAGGTCATGGTAGCTCTTACTCCCATTAACGAACACAAAACAGTTACACTAAAGAAGAGACGAAGAAATGTGTTTGTTACATTTATTACCTCCCTTAGCTTTTCCACATTATCCATCAGTTTTTCACACATATCATTGGCAGTTTTCAGCTTTTTACTCCACTCCTCTGGGGTTTCTGGGCCACTGGTACTTGCTTCATTTGCTGACTGGCTACTTTCCTCATTTTGGCAAGACAAAGCTGACGCCGCAGGATCCAGAAGAGATTTCAGCTGTATCTGTAAACTGAGGTTTTTACCTCTCAGATCTTCTACTTCTTTTTGCAGGGATTCTATTTCATCCTAAAGGTGTCAGAAATTCAGAGGAATTAAAATAATTTGTGAGATTAAATAATACTGGCAAGTTCCCACAGCACTTTAGAAACACGGGTTCTGGCAAGCCCAGATGCATGCCTTCACTTACACATATATCTAAGTATGCTTATGTACTGCGCTTTAGGCAGGATTTTAATCAACCTGCACACTCAAGCATCCTGAAGGTTTTAGTGCAGGGAATCCCTTGACTACATAAAGGACCCTGAACAAACTGTCGAGCACACCAAAAGCTTCAAAGCATTCAGCAACATGAATCTATTATTAGGGCACTCTGTGGGAGGATTTCCTGTATCAAGAGTGTTCTTAAGGTCGTCCTCTGCTGACTCATTTGCTGTTATTTAAGAGTGTTTCTCTCATATTGTTCTGAAACGTCACATGTTGGGATGCTGAAAGTCTCCAAATTCAAAACAGACAGAACACTGACTGGAAAAGGCCGCTTCAGCTATGCCAAAGCGGCAAAATCTTACAGAAGACTCTCAAAATGCAAAGAACAAAGCTCCTAGCTGTACCAGTCTGAAGCCACAGGGAAGCAAAAACCTTCCAAAGCCTCTTGTTAAAGGAATAAAAGAATTAATTTATCCTGAAAACATACCTTCTACACTGTTCACTAATTCAAGTGTATGAGTTGTTCATGGTAACACTACTTAAGGAGGCCATATAGAGCATTTACATAAATCCAAGGCATATTTTCACAAATAATCACGCCTGCCCCTGCCCCCAGCATAGAAACAACCATTTTAAAATAAGCATTTTTTTAGAAGAAATTTATGTTATCCTAGGACTAGCTGTATGAATTTTGAGTTGACTCAACAGAAAGGCAGGAAGAATCTTTTCCTGGGTCCTTCTCACAGAGAGACAAAAAGAACCTGAGTTATGGGCAAGCTTGTTATAAAAGATAGCTCATACTTCCCCAGTGTTAAGGATATAGAGAGTCCATTTCCTTTCCCTCATTCTCCTCCCCACGACAGGTTTCCTTCAAAAATATGTGATGTCTTCACACTGCTGCTACTGAGGAAACAACAGCTGAGAAAAAAAACTATGCACATTCCTTATTAACAGCTTTCCATCTTCTTCCCGAGAGAGTATTTTTCCAGCAAGAGACTGGAGCATTCAGCTCTACTTTCAAGCATCTACTCACTTTCAGAAAACAGTAACGCTAAAAATTGACCTATGCCAGAAGGTTACAATGAGCAGTATTCCTTAAGACAGAATTTAGTCTCTCTGAGCAACAGGGAATTATTTCAGAAAATGTCTGTGTTTGTACTGAAGACAAAACAAAAAGTTCCCTACACCTAATATGCATTAAAAAAATGCCATACCACCTGGGGGGTCAAATTCCCACAAAACTAAAGAATTGGCTGCACTTGGCTACCTGTTGTCTAGAAGGACTATTACCATGACTTCAGTGGGACCACTTCAAGCACCAGCAAATGCTCTCTTGTAGCTTTAGTCAAAACGTGGCATTTTAATGCAACTGAGTTTCATGTAGATACAGTATACACCCTTACTCAAACTAAAACAGCAGGACTCAAAGCAAAAGGACCATTTGTATGTCATAGTTTAACAGCTGCAGCTCATCTGGAAAGTCACAACACTCACCCTTGTCCTTACCTCATATTCTTTGTGGAGCAATTCAAGCCTTGTTTTACGTAGGTGTTTTCTGACTGTTGGACTAAATATAGGATCACTTTCACTTGTTCCTCCTAGAGCAACAATAGGATGAAAGAAGCACTGATACTGTTTCCTTTTCAGTCAATTCAATACTAGTAATCCACTTTATACAACTTTTCATATTATCAACTACAAATGCATCTCATATTGGACCAACTGGCTACCATGGAAGAGTTAAAGCCCTTTCACTTTCAAAACAGGTTCAACTTGAGTACCTACTACTGATGTTTAGAAGTCAAAATCTTGATTCACAGCAGGAAGAAAATTTTACATTTTTCAACTATTTTTTTCCTTAACAGAATCCTATGTTATTTAAGACCATACTAATAAAAGAGCTGAAGGAAAGGAGCAGGGTATCAAGCATACATTTAATTAGTACAAGTTACCATAAGTTTTTAAAGTGAGATTATACAGATAATTTTTTCTCTTAGAATGAAATAGCAGGGCTGATATTTTATGTTAAATAAAGAGCGCAGTATTGCCTAGCTCTGGGGAAGTTAAGAGCCTCATGCAGTTGCTGTAGCTTTGTCTTATTTCTGTGCTAAGAGTAATTTTCTTAAAAATAAAAAAAGAAAGGGAGGAAGTGATGAACAAAACAAAACAAATGAACAACAAGTAAAAAAACCCCACATACTCATTCAAGATTCTGGATTGAAGTACACTACTTCTCAGCTAATTGCTGGTCTCTCAGGTGAACAGGATGCAATGTATTGGTGAAAATGTATTTTTAATGCATTTTTTTCAGTTAAAGGCACCATCCAACCAAGATTTAAAAACAATTATTAGAGCCATTGGGTACTTACTGTGTTTGGATAATCCATCCATTAATATACACAATGTCTTTGGAACCAGTAACATCCCTAATAGCTACAAGGTTAAAGATTCAGTTAATTCTTCCTTAGATGTTGGTAAAAAAACACACAGAAGAAAAGGTATCCGGGCATCTCTGGACTCAAAGCAATCTCCTCTAGCAGTAAATACCAGAAAGTTATTTCAAAGCCTAAATCTGTCCTTACCTATAATCTCCTTGCAGGGATTTTCAGGCGTGATGGGAATCCTGCAAGCTGGGCACTGATTATTGTTCTTCAGCCACACTTCAATACAAACGGAACAGAACACATGGTTGTTCACACAGATAACTGGATGACGGACCTTTTAGCGTTAAAGAGGACATAAAAAGAAAAAAAAAAAAACCAAACAGACTCTGAATACTTTAAAACTCCTTCAAGTAACAAAATATGAAAATACACAGCCCCATCTCTCAGAGCAAGTCTGGCCTTGCAGGAAAGTGACACTGTTGTTTTGCAGGGCTAGCTAGGAGTAATCTCCTGACTCACAACACCAGGTTTCCCTCTTATTAAAGGCACCAAAGCTATAACAATTTCTGCAGAACTGAGGTCCTTGTTTGCAAGAGCTTGTTAATAACCCGAGCGGCAGCAACACCTTTCCTTTACCCCACAACCTCCATACTACAGCCAGCCACTCCAGCGAAATGCCTTCTCCTCCCAAGGTAGAACATGACCAAAATAGGTGCCTTTTCAGTAGTGAGGCATGGAGGGATCTCTACTGGCACCATCTAACACTTCGCTGTGGAAGAGGTATCATTGGAACCTAAAGTGTTACAGATTAACTTTAGCCTGTGGATAATCAGCTTCATGGAAATCAGCTTTTAAAAGGATCAGGGCCAAAACCACAGAGCTGAAATGTGAACCAGCAATCACTAATTCAAGTCTCCTGCAAGATATGCATTGCTACTAAATAAGTCATTAGCCAAGAATGGGGCAGCTAACTGAAGGATTAAATATTCCAATCAGACACAGATTCTTTCAAGCTTTCCCTCCCCTTTCAAAACAGCAGGGTAAACAAACTTTTAGAAAATATTAATGACAATGCACTATTCTCTCTTGTCATTTAAGTATAAACCCTGTTTGAAAGTAAATGTGCATAGAGGGACCAAATATGATGAAGAAGAAAAAGACTTTATGCCTTACTGCAGTTTGCTTACTGTAATACACACTCTTGAATCTCTTACTTGTTAACGTTAGTATTTGTGTTAGGGGTCTTCAAATAATTGTTCTTCCTTCTCTCTTGTCTTTTTCCAATAAAGGTACTTTTAGACAAGAAGTGACAGAATATAGATTATTGTAAATTCTACTGTACTGCACTTAAAACCCAAGTTCAAGAGAATCTTCATCTTTAAATGAAGTTCCTCATAATTTTCAAGATATTCCTCTTTCATTCTGTAAGTAAAGTAGTCAAACTAAAAAGGAAAAATGAAATGTTGGCAGAGAGAAGCAAGCACCTGGAAAGGACAGTCAGTAGCCACTTGGGCCAAAAGACCAGACGTGTCCTGTAGCAATTGTACCCATATGATCAGCATTGCACAAGCTAAACCCAACTGTTTAACCACTGAAATATTCATGGATATGAATTAAGGCCCAGATCTGTCACCTCCTTCTCCAATTCACTCTCTATGCTTCTGTTACCTCACAGGATTCACAATATTTAGAAGACCTCCAATATGACAATCCTGAGAGTCAAAGGAAGTATCTATACATAAAGAGAAACTCAAGTTACTGAAGGTATGAACAAACAGAGACTGAACTTTCACCTCTAATTAAGAAAACTTTTTTTGTGATTATTGCAAGCATTAGCACACCAATGCTTTGGAAACATTTAAATATTACGATTTCCATTATTTCTAATTTAAAAAGTCCTGTTACTTATTGCTTTGTTTTACAAGAAAAAGAGCCTTCTCACCTGCAGCTAGCAGGGGAAAAAAAAAAAAAAAGACTTTTTCTCTAGCCATACTTCTTTCTTACTCTGAAGCAGCCTGAGAATAGTTATATAGATGGTGATGAAAAGATACAGAGCAGAATAACATAAAATAATCCAAACAGGAAAAGACGTTTCATGAGCGCAGGTTTTCCCCCTGGGGGGCAAGAGACCCTCAGTTACCCCAAACCTGATACAGAAGCACACTTCTTCCACATGAATGATTACTCCATATCTCTAGCAAAATAGTAAGTCACATTTATTACTCTCCAGGGTACAGTGCTTCTGATTTACACACCTTTACAGGTTTCATTTCAGGGCTGGGGTTTTATACTTTAGTTGGCTCAGGATCCACACAAAGCAAGGCACACCAGAACAGCAAAAGCCACTATTGAAATGTCACACAATGGCTGGTGGTGCCACTGCTCTTCCCACCAACTGTGACAAGCCCAGGGGGTGGGGGCACCAGGACATACCTACTACTAAAAAAGCATTTTACTTGAATTACAGCACAGTTCCAGTTCTTTCAGTGACCATAATGTCTAGAAAGACTGTGGTTTATTTCAGAAGGCTTGATCAGCTTGGTGATTTTGAGCAATTTCCTAATTTTTCCTTCCAACATAATGCCATTCCTATGCAGATCCACATCCAATCCTGTACACATCTACCTCACTTTGAAGGCACTTCTGGGCCTTCAGGCAGCACTAACATAGGAGCAGGCACATGGAAAATCAGGCACACACCAGTGAACCAATCCCCAGACATCCTACACTGTTTCAACCAGCACAGAAGTGTGTCTTGAGCCCAAGCAACCTGTCGACACCACAACCAACAAGAGAGATCTTCAGACATCCTGGGACAAGTAAAACAGTCTGAAGCAGATGGCTCCTGATCTGCTATCTAATTAAAAAATACAGGCATGTTAGAAGACAGCCCAGACTGTACCAAAAGATAATTCCAGTAACAAACATGAAATTGATCCAAGCAATTCACTCTTATTTTAAATGGTTATTGCACATCTTGCCAATATACTTTCTGACATTGTTCACGTTAACAAAATGGGCTAATATGTCCCTGCTGCCCAAGATTTCGGCTCAATTAAAAACAATGAGTGGCCAACTCATTCGAAGAATTTCTCTGCAATATCTCCTTTTTTATCCTTTTAATGCTCAGCGAATAGTTTGTATCTTGCAGTCACACCTTTGCAAATTTTGCAGGGATAGCAAGAGATACGTTCTGAGTTTCCGGTGGGCCTTCTACTTGATGTGAAGTCTGTGCTACAAACCTCAAAAGTATCAGATAATGTCAACCCTCCATGATACTCCCTGCTTCCCCCAAAAGACAGTAAAACTGACAAGATTTTTTCCTTAATTCAGGCTAAACAAATTCCTTCCTCCAAACTTAATCCTAAGAAAATGGGTTTTTCTGGTGAAGTTTTTCAATGAAGTTCCAAGCTAGAGACAAAGATGTCTATTAAAAAGAAAGGGCAGTCAGAGCTGTCAGCTTTGCCAAAATTTAAACAGATTTACACGTCTAAAAATGAAAGCATTCAAGTATCTTTATTACATGCATCACCAATGGATTCACAATTCATCCATATATGTTAATGTATTATCTCAGTGCAAGAGAGCAAGGAAGAGGGTGGAAGTCTCTTCCAGTACAAACTCAGGAACATCTAAAAAGGAAGTGAAAGTATGAAACAGTGGCTTGGATTAACACAGTGGCTTTACAGCAAGATATGAATGAATACCTAACTAAACTGTTAAGTGCTTAGAGCAGAAAGTAACTAGGAACGGATCCAAATTGCAAATATCTTTGTCAGTTTGATTTCACTCTCTCTTGTCACTCCACTTTTTGCAGAGCGGACGGTATCCACGCTGCATTACATACAGAATACACTTGGGTTCTCCATTTTCATCAGACAGATTAACAGAAAAAGAAAAGTAACAGGACAACAGCCAGAAAGTCTTGCTAAGCTACCACGAAAAAAGCCAAGAAATGAGTAAACACGGTTTCCAAAAGTAACACAGTGCCAGAATTATGAGGCTAAAGAAAAGAGACGTCTGAGTACTTTCACTACCAGTGCTACACACCTACTTCACACATCAAATATGCCTGCTCTTTTGTTACCACTCCAACAGAGAAGGTCTGGGAGTAAAGGCCAGGTGAGGTAGAAACCAACCACACAATAAATGCCGGAGTACAAACATAAAAGGCTACGTCTCCCCTTGTAATTATTGTTGAGTTTTAAGAAAAGAAAACGAGGGGGGAAAAAAAAGAAAATAGTAATAAGGAATGCGCAAAGAATTTGAGACGCAATTAGTGACAGCCATGAAATTAGTTCTGGGGCTTTTAGAGAAGAACAGACTAGCAAGAGCCCTCTGCTTCCCCAGGGAGAAGAGAAAGGAACTGGGAAAGGGTCAGAGAGAGGAAACGGAAACTTTTTCTCCAGACCGCTGCAGTTTTGCTCAACCCTTTTTAAATCTCCTTGCTTATACACCCGCTCTTTGTTTCACTTGTCCTCCGCCACACTCAAACACAAGCTGCCCAAGCATTTTATATTGGAGTATCCTACTGGAAACGGGAGAAACCCCGCAAACCTCAACACCCGCACCTCGGGAGCTGCACACCCGCGCACCCCGGCCCCCCCGGCCCATTCAACACCTCCCGCCGGGACAATGCGCGCTTCCCAACATCCCAAGGGTGCCAGCAAGCCTCGGCCACTGCCGGGAACGGCGCACACACAAATTTCCTTCCCGCACGGAGCCGCAGAGCCTTAAAAGAGAACCCCGGCGAGGGTCAGAGCGTCGAGGCGCGGCGGGGCCCCCGAGCAGCCGCCACCGGCCGGACCTCCCTGCCCCCCGCACCCAGCCCCGGCCCGCCGGGCCGGGCCGCGGCGGCGCCGTTACCTTGCCCAGGCAGATGTGGCAGGTGATGGGCAGCGTGAGGGACAGCGTGACGCTGGGGCCGTGCTGCGCCATGGCGGGCCCCGAGCGGCGCGGCCCGGCGCCAGCAGCACGGAAGTCCCGCGGGCGGGCGGCCCAGGCCCCCGCCAGCCCCGCTACGGCAGCCGGCGAGGCCAAGCCGCGCCTCGGCGGCGGGGAGCGCCGCGCGCGCTGGCAGCGCTCCTGGAGGGCGGGCGGGAGCCGCGGCCCCTCACGGCTCTGCTCTGCGGCTGCTGCCCCCCGAGGGGGTGGCCCGGGAGTCCATGGAGGTCTCAGGCTAGGCACGGCATTCCTGGGGGGAAGCACGTCGCCATGGGGAGAGCAGGCACAGTGCCTGTGCAGGAGGAGGCCGACGCGGTAGCGAGGGTGATCTCCTTTCGCCTGATGAACCTTTGCTGTGCTGAGGTTTCATCATGCTGAATTAAATAAACGGCTGTTTTAATTCTGTTAACTGTCCTGAATCACAGAATCGTAGAATTACAGAGCTATAGAATTACAGAATCGTAGAATGGCTCGGGATAGAAGGGACCTTAAAGATCATCTTGCTGCCAGCCCCGTGCCATGGGCAGGGACACCTTTCACTGGAGCAGGCTGCTCAGAGCTCCATCCAGCCTGGCCTTGAACACTCCCAGGCACGCGGCATCCACAACTCTGGACAGCCTGTTCCAGTGCTCACCACTCGATAGTTAATCTAAACCTACTCTGAATTTGAATCTGTTCCTCCTTTTCCTGTGCCCTTGTAAATAGTCTTGGCCCATCTTTCTTGAATTAGAAGGCTGCAATTAGGGCACCCTGAAGCCTTTTCTAGCCTGAAGAATCCCAGTTCTCTTAGCCTTAGAAGAGGTGCTCCATCCCTCTAACCAACCTGGTGGCCTCCTCTGATCTCATTCCCACAAGTCCCTCCTGGGATACGGGAACATGGTCTAATGTTCTAGGGCAAGATCCCAGGGCATGAGCCCCCCTTCCCCATTACCTCCAGTCCATCTGCAGTCACACCTGGCATCGCCGCTGGGTTCCCACACTGCCCTCCTGCTGCATGAGCAGCTTTGCTCCTTGGCCCACCACATTGCCCAGCAGCTCAGGTGGGATTGGCACAGGCCATGCAGCTTTGGGGACAACAAGAAAATGAGGACTGGGATAAGCCCTCATGCTCTGCAAGGTGCTGTGTGTGATGATGCCTTGTGGAAGATTCTGATCCATGGAAACCAAGGGGCCAAATCCAAGGATGAAAATTTTGTATCTGCCACCCAGCTTGTGCCAACGACTCTCCAAATCATGGAGCTTTTGTGTTGCACTTTCTGAGCTGATGGAGAGCAGCTGGGAAGCAGTGCTGGGGGTATATGAGGCTCCTAGGAGCCTGCTTGCTTGACCTCAGTTCCAGGATTCCTGTAGTTTCTTGTAAATGTGCCACAGCATGCTGAAAATTATAGACCTGAGTGATTTAACATTGCACCACAAGATAAATGCTTATAATGCTGAGCAGTTAATTCAAACAAGCATAAAGTTGTGGATGCAATGATTAACAAGGAAAGTATCTTAGACTGACATAGCACAGTTGCACGGATGCATTTCAGTTTGATATAGGTAAGTCACTGCAAATAAAGAGAGGGAACTAATCCATGGTGACATTCCAGCATAGGCAAGACCTAGCGGATTTGGTGATGCAACGCTTGGGTAAGAGAGGACGGGTTTAAATAAGGTGTGCTTGTTAAAAATTGAGTGCTTACAAGTTACAACGGTTTTTAGTAAACTTCAGGAAAAATTACTGTCAAATAAGAAAAGAACCATTTACCAACATAATGTGCGTACCATTAATTAAGAGAGGCTGGAGTGAGTGGACATCCACTTAGAGGAGATTCTTTTGTTCTTGGCACTACTGATATGCTGCTTAGGTAGGATGGTGCTCAGAGAAATTATTTCAAGAGAAATGTAAAGTTTTTGAGAATTTTGAGGTTGAAAGAGAACCACTGAAGCCTAAAAATTCATTGAGTAAGTTTACTGTGCAGCCAGCAAACTACACAGGAATGCAACAAATCCTTCTTATTTATCTTTCTTACCTTTATTTTTATATTGACTTTTATTGAAAAAATGTGAATAGACAATATAGAGAGTAGAAAGGGTAAATGCATGAAAGAGAAATCAAAAGCAAGGAAATGTGTTTTACATTTGACATATGAAACTCTTTTAAATTAATCTGGGATGAAGCAGGAACCCTTTCAAAGACTGACTTCCACTGCTTCAAAAAAGTGTATGTAACTGGAAAGTGACCTGTTAGAGAACAAGCTCTGTTGGGATGAATGTATTTTCTCTCAACCAAAAATAACTTGTAAAGGAGTTTATTTTTCTGAATAAGCTGCTAAAGGAACATGTTTTATCTTAAGGAGGTTAAACATATTTGTTTAGTGGATTTCTGCTGAAGTTGTATGCATAGTCTGTGAAGGAATACTTAAAAAAATTATTTGTGATCTAGTAGCGCCTCAGGTTTTGTTGAAATTTATGGGTGGATGTTCCAACTCTTCAGGGGTATGGAAAATACTTAATTCTGCAGTACTGAAAGTGAGACCTCAGAGAGCAAGTAGAAAGGAGCTGGAGGGGTAACAATCTGCTTCAGCTGAGGGGAGCTGAGAAATACCATGTAAATGCAGGAGGTAACAAATGTTTAACAGGTCCAGGCTATTGAACACCATAGTCCACATAGCATGAAGGATACTTCTGCAGGAGGGCTGGAACCAGGATGAAACAGATAAAAAAATTCCTGGAATGCCTGGCATGCCTCTGCTGAGGCACTGGGGCATAAGGATCAAACAGTCAGGCAATTTTCCAACAGTCTGGCCACTGCTGGTAAATCTATAGAGGAAAGATGGGTTAAAAACCGAGACTCTAACCATGAATGATCTCCTAGGATTAGGGCTTCATTTGTGAAATGCTTCAGCAATTTCACTACCTGCTCCTGAAATCTCAGAAACCTGAGAGGATTAAGAGTGGAAATATGAAAATAGCATCTGTCTCAAAATGTGAAAAGTTCTTTGATGAGAGCTTGAAAAGAACCAATATAGGACAAGAAAAACTGATCAGAGTACTAAACTGAGACAATTAAGTCTTTTCTGCTTGAGACATATTGTTTGATTCATTAAGATTAGAGTTACCATATTTTTGGCTTAAAGTACATAAATTTCTGTATTTTGGATCTGTGCATATTTCCCAGCAGTGTGCAGAGAGAGGAAGGAGCAGGTGTAGGTATGAAATGTCTGTCTTCTTGGCTGATTAGCCCAAAATAATGCAGCTGCATTACTTCCAATAATTTGAATATATATATATATATATATATATATATATATATATATTTGGATGTGGGGCTTTATGCCATGAAAACCTAACCTAAAGGTCATTTTTTGTACCAACACAAATAGATATAACTACTGATAGCCAAACTATCCACCCTCAGTGGCCACTTCTGCAACAGTGAAATCTGTTCAAGTTGGCTTTGAAGAGTTTCCTCTTCAGGAGCAAGACTGGATGGATCTTCCATGAGCTTTTATGAAAGGGTTTCCCAGGTGGTTTTGCATGATTTAGTGGAATACAGAGTGAAATTTGCCTCAAACTGAGTAAAGAAGCATTGGATTCTAGGTGCCTAATTCAGACCTGTGGTTATTAAAGGGTGAAAAGAGATTCCGCCTGCTCAGGATTTTACTGTTGAGGAGCCCTGCAGAGTGGTGGCCTCACTGGCTCCTCTTCTGAGACACTGTCTTGGGGATTCACCAGCTTCCATTCAGAGACCATTCAGTGGAAATATGTAGCTCTCAGATATCCCTGTCTATGCTGCCTGAGGACTGTAGGCTGCCCTTGCCACCTGCTCTTTGGGAGTTCCTATGTGGCTTTCATTTTAAAATGTAAGCAAATTTCATCTCTCTTTAAAAAAGTGTTGTGGCGTTTGGCTGCAAAAAAACCCTGGTATTTCCAGAAAGGAAATAAAATTTATATTAGAGGTCAGAATAATCTCTGGCCATTGGGTAAGGGAACTGGGACAGAGAAATAGAATAACTTGTTGATTTAATAATATTTGAGATTGACAGTCTTGTGGAAGCTTGGTGCAGTTAGTCTTCTTCACAAGAAATAGTAAAAGATGACAAATCACTTTTAAAGATAAAGTTTTCATTTTGAGTTTAACCACTGCAACTTTACCTTCTTAAAGAAGAATATTTCTGCTCTCAGGTTCCAAACCCACAAAGGAATTCAAGGACTAGCTCAGATGTAGACATCTTGCTTGTAGGCATCCAAAGTTCAGTAAGAAAAAAACAATTTTTCATGATCTCTTTTAGATTTTTTGATCTTGCAGTTCTGATGTTTTCCATTTTTCTTGATGTGTCAGCAAGGAGCCAAGCAAGTAAATAGGTAATGCTGAGTTGTACCTGAAGTTGATGCAGCTTTCATGCTTAGGACATTAGGCTGTGCCTTTCTTTCTTTTTGAGGGTCATGCAAGAGGTTGATTTCCCTTTAGACCCTTTTTCAGATATTTTATCTAAACAAACTGTATTATACTAGAATAACATCTGAGGGCAGGGAGAAGCTCCACAAGTATTGTGCTGTGCAGGCACTCTCTACCCTGCTAATATATCTCAGCCTAAGGATGTCTCCATGGACTTTTCACCAGACAGGAGACTGTCTGGATGAAAGCTGGTTGCAATGGGCCACACATGTACCAGGTGAGGTGCTGACCATCAAGAGGTATGGATAAACAGACTTTCTAATCTTATTTGCTTATTTTATTTGCTAATACATAGAGAGCCTTGGTGAAATTTGCCATATAACAGTGAAGAGGGGTGAATTTTAGCTGTCTTTTATGCATAGAAAGTCTCTTGCTAACCCATCTGCATAGATTTAACTGACTTAGGAGACTGCTTCTGCAGGGAATATCTTCAAATTTAGGCCATTATTCTACAAGTTTTGGTTGCTACCTTATCTCTGGCATTGCTCCAAGTGTTTGATGGTTTGATGTAACAGGCCTTGATTTAAATTGTGATTATGAAATCCTTTCAGAAAACCTTGTGGTGCCTGCTGCCAGCAGAGGATCTGTCCCCAGGATGTAGAGAAGAATGAGGCAAAACACTGCAAAACATCAGAAAAGTTTGATAAAGTTACAGAGATTACAGATCTCGTGGTTTCGTATCCCTTCCCTTCCCTTCCCTTCCCTTCCCTTCCCTTCCCTTCCCTTCCCTTCCCTTTTCAGTTAAGCAAGGGGAGGCTGGAATTAACAGTGTAAAACTTAATGAGTAGATTGTGCTGAGCAGTGCGGTTCACCTCCATTATTCTCCCAGTCTCAAATGTTTACCAGCCAATCAGAGCATTCCTTAAAACCAGAGATTTGTAGTGAAAAGTCAGCCCTAATTGAATTTCTTCATTAAGAACACCATCAAACAGATACAGAACACCTTACACCACCTTGTTTAAATTAGATTCATTTTTCTGATTAATTATTTAAAGGAAAGTTTAAAAAATCATAAAATCTTAAGTGCTATTAAAAATTGATTAGGAATGCATTTTTTCATTGACCCAGTTTGTATTTTTTAAAATTTTTTTTGTCAAAGCTAATACATTTGAGTAGCTGCCTCAGACAGAAGTTTGTAATCATTTGGTCATCAGTCAATTAATCACAGCTTCATAAATATTGATCTCAGATTACATTTATTCTTCATTCCTGAAAGATAGTTTTTTATTAATTTAGGCTCGCTCACATACATTGTGGTTTACACTGAAATTATTTTTAAAAGTTCTATTAAAATTTAATTTGAGCAGCCAGCCAACAGTGCAGCCACTGCACATTGTGCCACCTTTCGGCAGGTTTGTCACCTCCTCCTGGAAGGTCCTGAGTGCCCACAGTCATCCTGTAGGGCTTGCTGACTGGCATCTGTCACCCATAAACCTCTTCATGTCAAAGATACATACCACTCATCCCAGGTGGGAGTAATTTGTGACTAAGTGTGGATTTTTCTGAGAGGAGCAAAGAGGCCTCTGATATTTCTCTTCCCACCCTCAGTGGCACCATGTCCTGATTCCTGGTAGTCCATCACAGATGATGTTGTCTTCATGATTGTCATACAGTACTTGGCTGCCCCTTGGCCTCTGCCAGACATGCCACAAGCCATGGGAAGGGTGTGTTTGTGGGTACATAGGTTGAATGTCCCCAGCCCTGCTGCAGTCCCTGTCATGGAGGTCACACATGACTTGTGACTCATTCTAGGATGGTGAGGGTACCTGGGAGTGCTCTTGCAGGGCCTGCTACTGCCTCTCTACTGCCTAGGAAAAAATCCAGTGCTTACTTTTGCAGAAATTGTGTCTGTAAACAGAAATTTAGGAATTTTTGAAGTGAGATGCTGCAAGGAAGAGGAAGGACTGATCCCAAGCATTTGGAGGGAACACAGTCCTCCTCATAGCACATCATCACACTTGAAGCAGTATGTTTGTGGTTATGCCTGATCTTGTAGTTTAAGAAAGAGATCAGGACATATCAGGAGTAAGAGCACACATCTGAAGAGTGACCTGAAGCATTTGCCATGCAGTATGCATCCTTTTCTACCCCCTATTTTGTATTTTACTTTGAATGCTGTACTTCACGCTGAGATTGACAAATTTCTTGGCTTCTGCAGTACATTTGGTTCTTTGTCCTATGCTCTAGTAGAAAAAGTGTGTCAAAGTCCAAATCTCACTTGACTGAGGACTTCAGAGTACTGGGATCATGTAATGACTATTATCTTTTACAGCTCTGAAAAATTCTATGATTCATCTTTAATGTCTGACATCAAAACTGGTTGCCCGTTGTTGTCACTCCAAAACTCTTATTTATTCTGGCACAGCTCTTCTGAGAGGCTCTGAAATACAGCTTCAAATCATGAGCAGCAGAGTGTCCTAGTGTGCTCTCCAGCATCAGTATGGAGTCATGCAGACCCCTGTTAGCATTCCTTTTTTGGCTGATGGAGAATGGATCACTTTTGTGACTATCCGTTTATCTAAAGTTGCAGAAAGCCGATGTAATTTCCAGAGTCCTATTCCCCAATCAAATATACCACTCATTTACTATAAAAAATTAAATCACACTGCAGCAAGTTATCAGACCCCTTCCTTTAAATCTGTCACACACACTGCTTTTCTGCACTTTGAGAAAAGTCAGCCTGTAAGGATCATGTCAGAAACAAGTGCAGAGGGCATTCAGATAACCCATTTATTTTATGAATAGCTGTGAAGATTTAAGATATTTTCATCTCTGAGCTGTTTGCTACTTATCTGTTTGCTGCAAAGTTAGACCATTTTTTACTTTCATTATCCATGGACTATGAACATGCTGGACATAATTTGTTTTGCATTATGGCAAGTCTAGAAGGGCATTGTCTGCTATGGCACAGTCATTTCCAGCAGAGAAGAGCCAGTAAAGGGTACGCAACTGGGGACATGTTAAATTGCTCCAGCTGTAACCTTAAAAAATGCTTGTCTGTTCTCTGTATTGTGTAATCAGAAGTGGATTCTGAGGCCAGTTGCAGCTAACGTCTTCAAACAGGAGATCCAGTAAACATATGACCCTCTGACCAGTTCTTTGCCACAGTGTGATGGCTGGAACCAGGTTATCCAGTTTGTCCAGTGGTTTGACAGATGCTACTGTGAATTTCAGCAGTATTTTATGCTGAGTTTGGTAATCTCAGACAATCTTTTCTGGCAGAAAAGAAGAAAAAGAAAAGCTGCAAAGCAATAGAGAGAGATGACTGTAACAGTGCCCCAACTCTTCCTGGCTTTTTGCTGCAGACACCTGCAAAATGGCCCAATTGGTGTTTTCCCACTGAAGTATTGTGTCAGTAAGTCACCGCTAACATCTTCAGCACTTCTGAGAATGAATATGGTAGTTGAATATAAGGTACTAGCTTATGAAAATGCCTTTTTAAAAAAAAAAAATCAATCTTTCCCTAAATGTGCAGAGTTCATTTAGTCTAGAATATGCAAAGCTGTGTATTTCAATGAAAAATTTTAAACTTCAGAATAATGTAAGAGAAAAACAATGCATTTCCTGTGAGTATATGCAGTAGATACACCTGTTCTTTTCAATTTTGCATTATGGATTGAATTCAGCTGATATTTGAAAAACTTTTCTTATTAAAACTATTAAAAAAGTGGAATTTTGCATTTTGTTAATATATATATATATGGTTATCCTTGGCTCAAAATCAGAGACCTCTGAAGTGAAGTGGCAACCAGGGCATTGTACATGGCTCCTTGCAGGACCAGGCATTTGCCAGAAAGATGTAAAAGATGCTACAGATCCAAATCAGTCCCAGATCTTTCCTTCTTGACTTACCTCTGAAATCTGTAATCCCAGTTTCTCCATCTTCATTGAAAGAATGTTTAGCAAAGATGTTAAATATTCAAGTAATTTTTCTTCTTGTCTGTCATTGTAATGTCACCAGATTAAAACAGAAATCTCCCACCCTGTTTTTAGTATTTTGTAATAGCGTGTCAGGTGTGACTTCAGAGTGCTCCTGGGACACCACAGTTCAGGTAAATGTTGACTTAGCTTCTGAGGCAAGTTTCACAAAAAACATAGTCTAGAAATCGGCTGCTGTACAGATCTTAAATTGACAAGAGAAGAGAGTGAAGGATGTAACATCTATCCAGGAACTGCTGCAGTTTTATAAACTTTCTGCTATTGTGCTTTGTGCTTTTTTCAAATCTGTCTGGGAGGTTATGTTAGGAAGGAAATGGAGAAACGGAAGAGTAAAGAGAGAAGTAATTGGAATGAACAATGAATAGGAGGAGTGAGGCCAAGGATAAAACTGCAGAGACGCTGTGGTGATGTTATCAATATCCATGAGTGATGGCTGAAGCTGTTCTTGCCAGCTTTGCTCCTTGCAGCTCATCCCTGCAGCTCCCTCCATTCGTCCATGCTCATGGAAATGGAGGAGGTGGTGTCCCGGTAGCTTTGAGAGGGGCTCCCTCGGTGGGTGTGCTCTCTTCAAGGAACTCATAAAGAGCCCTTTGAAGGGAGTGCAGGGTGCACAACTTGGCTGTCTGAAAAATTAGTAAGAAATTTTTTTAGATTCTTCTTCACCCAACAAAAAGCAGATTTCACCAACCACTTCTAGGAGTCACTGTCAAGAAAGAGAGCTTTCTAGGATATGACATCACATCTTCAGATAAACATCCTAAATAAATTTGCTGAACTGTATTCTACAAGTGTCTAGTTTTAATCCAGGGCCTATAAAGGGTTGCCAGAGTGAGCTGGCCACACATTGTAGATTTGTCTTAGGGCTGACAAGGTGAATCCCACAGTTTGGTATTAGAAAGCTGGGTGCAGAAATGTCTGTTTCAATTCAGTTGACAAAAAAAGTGAAGTCTGACCAGTAACTAAAGATCTTGATTTCAGTGACATTTCTGTAATAATATCCTAAGTGCAATGGGTTTTAGAGCCAGCTATTTATTTTCTGGGGGGACACTAAGGCAGACTTTCTTACAATTGTGTTTTCCTGAAATGAACCAGTCTTGCTTACTGACAATTCTCTAAATGAACCATTTTTCCAGACATACTGCGCCAATAATTTTCTTTGTGAGTCTTACTTGCTACAAAACATCCTTTGAAAAGGATTGTACTCTGGCAACAAAATCTGCCTTTTGGAACTTTTTTGTATGTTGTTTATTCACCCTTTTGTTTTTTTTTTTTTCATTTTATCAAGTATTTTCTAGTATTCAGAGAAAGATCTTTGGTAACTTTAAAGAGTATAATAAAGTTAGTTGAGGAATACATGAATTTATTTAAAGTGCTCATAGGAAACCTGTATTGCTGTATCATCTATGCTGAAATATATGGCTAATTAATTTGCTAAGTGCAATGAGGAAAAATCAAGGACTATTTATATCTGGCCTTGGTTTTGATTTTCTTATGAATGTTCACTGTAGAAAGTCAAGTAAAAACTTTGATCTTACAGTGTTCTCATGAAAAAAAAAAAATCCCAGCTTTCAATGGAATTGAAGACTGAGGAGGCAGCCTCCAGTGTCTGTACCTGGGGACCTCTGTGTTCAGAGCTGCTACTGACTTCAGTGGGAATTTTGCCGAAGTACAAAGAGATCAACAGGAACTAAGAGTAGGAGCAGAGGCAATATTGCAGTTTCACCTGAAAATTAAGCTTTTAGGGACTATAAAATGTTGTAGGTTTATTTTTGTTTGTTTGGTTTTGTGTTTTCATTTTTTAAAAATGTAATAACTACAGGTATTTTAGATTCAAATTGTATACCTTTAAGCTGAAAGGAGAACTGCCCTTAATAACTGATAACTTAATAGCACATTTAAATGTGTTTTAAAATACTTCAATTTACCTATTAAGACCAAATAGACTGTCTCTTAATTTGACAGAATATCCATGTTCCCTGAACTTAGGGCTATAAAAATTGTTCATCTGCTCAGTCACAGGCCATTTAATTTTGGATGCATCATTGCCAGTTGGTTACAGTAATTAGCATTCTCTCTATTGTAGCAGCTTCCCTGAAGCTATGCTAAGTAGGGTTACACTTCTGTATGGAAACATAAGCAGCCTTGTGCAAATGAGCCTGGCCACCCATCTTAGAGACAGAAGCCCTAGCTGCAGCTTCTTGGCTCAGGGTGCCCTGTATGCCCACCTGCAGATCTTATTTACTGGTTATTAATGACATGAAGTGTAGGCAGCTGTGAAAGGCACAGCATGGCAGCTTAAAGCCTCTGCTCCAAACTATTCTCTCAGCCTTGTCATTTCTTTGAGTGACATCTAATTTCCTTTTTTTTTTTTATCTTCTCCTTTATACTCTTTTTTAATTAAGTTATAGGACAGAAATAAATTCTCTGGGTGTAAATTGTATATAAATATATACATATATGTATATATGTATATAAACAAACCCGTGAACTGAGACATGGCATTTGCTAACACAATTACTAGCCACTTATGCCACTTAAAACATGGTTTCTCAGATAAAAATGTTTTGGTAAATCCTCTGTTATTATGAACATATGCTGTGAATATTTTGGTTCAGTATGTTTTTCCATGTCTCCTAATGCCTAAACTAGTGTTTTTATTATATTTTAAATGGAGACACCAACTGCCAGCACCAGATTATGAGTAGTGCTGAAATTGTTCATTTGTAAAGGCTAGAATAAACAGTACAATTGCTAAACCATAAATAAATTAAAAAGAAGTGAAGATGTTTTGCCAGTTGTTCTGCAGCCTATGCACATTTTCTTGTTCTGTGTGAAATGTCTATGCTTTCATTTGGTTTCCTGGGAAACAAGTGAGGGGTGGTATGCACTGCAAGATGTACTCTAAGAATAATTCTTCCCATTTAATCCACTCTGGTTTTTACTTCTTAATATACTGGAAGGTAACTAATATTTAATACCATGAAATGTATCTGTGCATGTTTAATGATTCAATTAATCAGAGAGAAACCTTCTTTATAATTAAATATGGATAGGCTATAGTCTTTTCTTCTCATTGACTGATGCTTCTGAGAATAAGGGATAAGAATAATTTTATACCATTATTCTGTGTGCCTTTTATTAGAACTCTGAACTGTTTGGGTGTAAAATCAACGATAGAAGTACATTTTTTTTACACTTATGCGCTTTGCAGTTTCTGTATTCCATAAAGTCTAACCATATGAATTTAGATACCAATACCACGAGGACTTACACGTGTTTAAGCACAAGAGAAGTTTAACTGATGCTAATGTCATTACTCACATTAAGTTTAAAGACTGTGCTCGAGCCCTTGTAGGACTGTCTCTTTCAATTTCTGGAAGAGGCCTGATGTGAGCTTGGAAAAGATTGTATATGCTTGCTCTTAATTCTTGATTTGATGGTGACTTGTGGCCATAGCTCATTTCCTTATAAGTAGCCATTTTATCAGTCTGGTCATGGACCCCTCTTGACTTGATTACTTAAAGAAAGGTTATAAACCCCAGTGTAACTTATGCTTCCACATTTCCATACAAAATTCTCTAAGTATAGGCTGAAAAAAAGCCAATTCTTGTCAACACAGTATGAGATGGAGGGCTTCTATTGAGAAGTTAATAAAATAATGATGTACATACAAGCAGATTGAAATACGGAAATGGATATTTCCTGCTTCTTGATTTTATAAAAATTGTTGAATATATTTGTTTAATGATTTATACAGAGCCTCAAGCCATAGCAACTAGGTGCTGTTTACAAAAGTTAAAGCATAAGTTACATGCACAGTCTACAATGGGCCTCATTAAATGACCACTTATGCTGCCAAGGGTACCATATGTCAATAGCCATGTTGTGAGACCACTTTTCAAGTTTGTCACTGCTCATATTTCACATAGTCATTTTTTCCAACATATGTTCCTACCTTTTTAATAAGGGGATATTTTTATTATCGTTTTAACAGGGAAATAATTAGCAAAGAAATCAAATGCCAAAATTTTCCCTTATAAATAGGCTAAGTTTATAGTGGGTAATAGGGTGCCTAATCTGAAGAATAAAGAAGTGGTTATATTATTTCTATAGCACTTCAGTCAAGAAAGATCCATTAATTTGTTTTTAGGGTTATCTTAAGAAAGAAAAATTAGTGTTTTGCTCAGTTAGGTGTCTGGTGTGTATTATTTGAATGTTTTTCTGTAGAGACTTTAGAAACTGTGGACAAGACCCTGGCATCCATGGAATATCTCCAAGACTGGGTTTCCTTTCTTAGGGGCAGTAGCATGCTGCATTCAGGTGTTCATTAGGAAGGTGATATTCATTGAAAAGAAAACCAATAACCTTCTCTGGAAAAATAATCCAATCAGTATATAAGTAGGGACTGATGCCAGCTATTGTGTTTGGAACAGCTTTGTGCATCAGGGTGTCTATTTTAAAGATCAGTGCTCGAGGATTAAAGCACCCCTTCATTGCTGATGTCCCAATTTCCTTAGCTGGAGTGGACAACTGAAATAATGTTGTGTCATTGGAGAGTAAAAGGCCGTTGATTGTGATCAAATGTGCCCCAGGTGTGAAGCCAACATCTACATCTGTTCTGAAGGAAGTTCTGTCAGCCTTTATATATATAGACTGTGGGATGATCTAGTGGGGAATTTTATCAACCTGTGTTTAGTGTAGGTGCAGAGTCAGCAGGTAGCAGAACCTCTCAATAAGCTGTGCAGGTCATCTGCAGATGAATAACAGTGAAAGGTTTGGACCATGCCAAGCAGTCACATGCTGGGAAAGAGTTTACATCAAGTTATTTTAAAGGAATTCACTATTTTATAGTGTTTTAAGTGACATTATTGCTTAAAACTGTATGTTTGAAACAACTTCTCTTGTGAGGTCATCTCAGTAGCTCTTCTGTGAATGTTTATCATGGCATGATCTTGAGCTGTGTCACCTCATTACACGACAGGGTAAAAAATGTGTGAACTATTCCCTTGAAAAGTCAAGGTTCTCCTTCTCTTACAAGTCCCATTGCTGTCATGAGAAGGTTGGGAAACAGTGCATAAAACAGTGCCTAACATTTTTATGCACAAAAAATTGTCACTTTGAGATTAATTTTTCTCATTTGACTTCTCGGCATTTACAATTGTGGTACAAGTCCACTTTTGGTGAAATTTTTTTAAAGGCAAATATGGCATGATTGACTATTGCCTATCACATGGTTGTGCAAGTTAATACTGCCATATATGTGACATAGGGGATACAAATACCTTTTGTTCATGAATATGAAATGAAATGAGAAGAGTAATCAAGCTAATTTCTTTCTAGGTCCCAGCCTCAAGGTACTCTTGGTCAAGGTTTTCTGAAAAAAAATGGCATTGTAGGTACTTGGGTACAGTGGAGAGAGAAAAACTGTTTAGATCCAATATTAGGTAACATTGTCTGTGATATCTTTTGGTCTGTGGAAGAGTTCCAGAAAGAAGTCTAACTACCAAGAATCAGGGTCCTGCACTTGAGTCACAACAGCCCCACCCAACACTACAGGCTTTGGGGAAAGTGACTGGACATCTCTCTGACAGAAAAAGACCTCAGGGCTTTGGTTGACAGGTGTCTGAACGTGAGCTGTCAGTGTGCTCAGGTGGCTGAGAAGGCCAGTGGCATCCAGGCCTGTATCAGCAAGAGTGTGGCCAGCAGCGCCAGGACAGTGATTGTCCCCCTGTAATCAGCACTAGTGAGGCCACACCTCAAATGTGTCCAGTGTCCAGTTCTGGACCCCTCATTGCAAATAAGATGTTGAGGCACTGGAGTGTGTCCAGAGAAGGGCAGTGAAGCTGGTAAAGGGTCCAGAGCACAAGCCTGATGAGGAGCAGCTGAGGGAACCTGGAGAAAAGGAGGTTCAGGGGTGACATGACTCTCTACAGCTCCTGAAAGAAGGTTGCAATGAGGTGAAGGTTGGTCTCCTCTCCCAGGTAACAAAGGACAGCTCAACAGGAAACAGCCTCAAGTTGCGTCTTAGACTGCATATTTCTTCAATGAAAGGGTTGTCAAGGATTAGAACAAGCTGCTCAGGGAAGTGGTTGAGTCACCTGAAGGTATTTAAAATATGTATAGGTGTGGCACTTAGGGACATGGTTTAGTGGTGTTCTCAGCAGTGCTGGGTTAATGGTTGGACTTGAAGATTTTAATGGTCTCTCTGAACCTAAATGATTCAATGATTCTATGATTATAGTTTGGATCCAGCTACATCCTGCCTGGGCAGCAGTCTGGGATTCCTTATATTGAACTGAAAGTAATAATAGCAGCATAAAAACATGTGAGATTGCTGCATGCAGTGGCCTAGTGCTCCCAGTGTGTAGTTGAGATACAGCCAGAACATGTCCCTGGACTTTAATAATGGACAGTGCTATTATGGGTAGTGATTTCTTGCTGTAAGTTCTGGCTTAAGTAGTGTAAGGGCAAACAACCTGAGCATGCTTTTTTCTGTGGCTCCAACTCCCTTATGCTACTTGCTGTCTTTGCACACTGCTTTGTAAGGGGTTCTAAAGCACTGAAATTGAAAACCCTTGCACTTTCTTGTGTACAACATGAATTCCAGTGACTCTCACTTCTGGCATTCGTAAGGGGTTCTAAAGCATGGAAATTGAAATTGAAAACCCTTGCACTTTCTTGTGTACAACATGAATTCCAGTGACTCTCACTTCTGGCATTTTCACCATAGTAAAACTTCACACATATTTTCAACTTGATGCTTCAGCATTGGAATTTGGGATTTGGGATTAATGATCTTTTTATGAAGGATTTTAATTCAATGTTGTTTGTCACAGGGTTCCTCAAGTCTCTTTCTGGATGTAACTCTGGAGCCATGGTTTCCTAACCTTTGCTTCACCATAGGAGCACTATTCCATACACCAAAAGAACAGCCCTGATTTGAATTCCTGGATTCTGCAAACTTGTGTTTGGGATGCTGTAAATTCAGCTGTTTGGATCAGCCTCCTGTGCCACTATAAATTATTTTATTAATAACTTACCTAGGCCTGCCACTGTTTTTGTTGTATCTCTCAGACAAAGTAGTAAATTGGCTCCACATTGTTCCACTCCCAAATCTAACATTTTTTATTTTTGAGTTATGGTTGTATGAGTTGCATTCCTATGTTTCCTGTTTGGAAGGAATTATATTTTCATTCCTGTGGAATGTTATTAGTTTTGGCCCTCCAGTGAATGACATTTCCATCACTAGCTTCTCCCGTGCCTTTGAGTCTGCAGTAGTAAATTAGACTTGCCCCCTAGAGCTTTCTGAGACAGAGGTAATCTTCTGGTATGTTTCAAAGTGAGGTTCTTGTATCTGATGGAAGGCTTTAGTTGTGACAGCAAAACAAATAGTGAATAAATATGCTTTTAGGCTTGTAAGTGGATGTCAAGGAAAACAACTAAGAAGCAAAACCACCTGTGATGGCACTGTCCCTTTCATTCTCACTGGGAGACAGGGAATCAGAGAAGGGAAAACTCTGGAAGCAAAAAAGAGAGCTGAGCATCTGTAAAGACCTGCATCTGTGTTAACAGCTTGCCAAGGAAACCTATGCCTGTACATTAATCTGAATTATCACAGTCAGTTTTCCTTTTGTAACCAGCTCAATCACAGCATCACATCTCATTCTTGAACTGGAGGTATACAGAGCACAGCATGCTGACAGAATTAGGAAGGAGAGAATAAAATTTACTGATACTAGACAATTCAGAAAAGAAAAAAGACAGTGAGACCTGACACAGCTTTCTTTTCACCTGGATATTAACATCATAATCCTGCTTTCTTCAGTTGTCTGAGTTCTTTTTTTCTACACAAAAATCTCTGCATCTTTGGAGTGTATCTGTTATGTCAGTTTTTCCTGGTAATTAATGCTTATTATCATCTTTATGTGAGGGGTTCTTTTAAAATCCTATCACCAACTTTCTAACTTGTGGGTAGCATCTCACAAATCCTATCTTCCTAGTCGTGTGTGTGAATGGTGTGTTGTGTTCAGCAGATATAATCCCTTTATGTGGGATAAGCATCATAACAGATGTAGAGCATTTTCAGAATCATCCAAAAATTTTAGGGAAGACAGGAGACTATTTGACTGTGCAAGTACTGAAGGCATTAATCATATTTTGGTTTTGTTTTTTCTTTTTAACTTGCTAAGACTCAGTGATTGGTCCTGAGCTATATCCAGAATAATGTAGGGATTTTATTCTTCTAGGATGAATCTATAGTTGTCTACTTTCGTTCTGAGTAAAAGTGGTAATCTGGCTATCCCCAAAGAAGCAACTGGATTTGTTGGACAACTCTGTTGCATGGCTGAGTTTAGGTGCTCAAGGCCTATTGGGAAAAGATTGTTTCTCGATGCAGGGTAGAAATATTTATTCCCACTTTCAGAAATGCTTGGGGTATTTTGTCTTTCTGTTTGTGTGGATGTTTAAGTCTCTTGCAACTCAGAACATTATATGATTCTATGACACTTAACAGAAAGTTTTTCAGCATCAGATCTGTAGCCACTGTGGAGTACCAATCCCAAAATGTGCTGTGAAGGCTTGAGAGGTATGTTCCCTCCATCTCAGGTCTGTTGGGTAACTCCTGGCTGTACATGTTTTTGCTTTGCTTTTGTTTTTTGTCAGTGTCCTGCACTATTGTGCCATCTGAACTCCTCCTGCAGGGGTGAGCCAGCTTCTCAGCAGCATCTGCAGTTTTGAACCATTTGGGTTGGTGGCAAAGATTTTCTGCTGACATGAGCCAAGGGACTTTGTTAAGCGTGGAAAAGTATTTTCAAAAAAGTACTTGCAGACGGATCTCATAACACAGGTGGTTGGGGTTTTGCAGAGATTTGGAGCTAGATTTTTAAAGGCACTTGGCACACCTCGTGCCTAGAGAGATTTTCCAAATCAACTTGAAGTAACAGAAGCAGGCCATTTGTTTTACCTAACTTTGGCTGTCTAATCAGCTGGCTGACTAGACTTTCTCTGCAGAGACATGTGAAGATTTAAAAAAAAAGCCCAAAATTGTTTGTCTCAAACACTGTTAAGGCCACAGAAGGAGGTTGCCATGAAACAAGCACAGAAGGGAGGGACGGGATGGTGCTGATTCCAGGCCCATCAGAGATGAGATCTGGCTAGCATAACCTGGGTACTGCAGCCAGACAAACATTCCCACTGTGGCAAAATTTGTAAAGAAGCAGCTGCTGTCACGTACATCACTGGTCAAACAAAGATCACCCCAAGTTATGGGACAGATGGCATCTTTAACCACCACCAAGCATTGAATTGTGCCCCCATCTCCCCACCCTTTCAAATATGCCTCTGTAGATACCTGGAACTTCAACTTCGACTGTAAGATAAAATACCACAGATAACATAAAGGTGATACAATTTTCTGAGTGTTATCTCAGACCTAGGGTGAGGATAACAAAAGTGGGGGAAGAATGCATCACAGATAATAGACACAAAGAGTGCAGAACTTATGGGCCACAAGGAAAGTAAATTCAGCAACTGTGCTGAAATCAGAACAGAATGGGTAAAAGGTAATTCCAGTGGGGGTGACCATGACCACCAACTCTCAATCCCAAGAAACCCACCAACTCAAAAAAAGAAGGCTGAACATGCAAAATGATTAGCATTAGAGTCAAGAAATAATTTAACCAATAGCATGGGAGAACTGTGTAGGCAATGAGCATTAATTTGTTTGCTAAAATGTATAAAGAGTGAGAAGTTTTGAACGACCTTGGGACCCCTCACCACCGAGAAGCCCAGAATGAAGAAGAACCCATGGAATGCTGCTGGATCCGTGTGTGGTTGCTATCTTCTGCTCAATCTGTCTGTCTGTCTCTCTCTATCTCCTTTCTTTTCTACTTTTTTCTACCTCCCCTTCATGGTTAAATCTGTACTATTGACTTTGGCCTATGGTCTTGTTTGCAGCTCCTTTTGGGCAGAGGCATCTCTCAGTAATCATATCTTAACAAGAGACAAGAACTTCCAGATTTCATCCCAAGCAAAAATAGCTGGCTAAAACAAATGGATTAGACCAGTCTCTCATATCCCACTGGGTGATGAAAGTAAGACAAAGTTAGTTTGCAAAAATTATTTATTACTTGTATTTCTACTATCAAGACAAAACTATGGAATTATGGAATTGTGCCATTTATGGGAGGACTATGGGAGGACTATGGGAAAAGCTAGCGAGGACTAAACTTGTTGAAGTATGTTTTCTGCCAGTGTTTTTTTTTGTGGTTATTGACTCTGGCCTCCTGTCCTACTCCTAATGCTTATCAACCAAAATACTTACTGCCTTGCCTAACATCAGTGACTACTTCTAGTTGAAGGAAAATGCAAACATGTGTAAGTCCAAATTTTATGTTTTTTTTGGGTTGGATTCATAAAACTGTATCAGATGTAAATCAAACACTTTTTTTTTAAAGCTAGCATATCTTCAAGTTACATTTTGTGAAAACTCATTTTTTTATTTTCTTTCACAATGACACATAATATCAAACTTAATTTATTTTTAGGTGATTGAACCAGCAAATAAAGCATGAATGCTTTGCAGAGATCTGTAACCCAGTTATAGACTACTTTTTTGAACTACTTACAGTAGCTTTGCAGGATGATAACTATTTTTAATGTGCTTGTGGAGGTCTCACTAACCTGAAAAAATCCATTACATTTTTTTCAAATATGAGAAAAATTGTATTTTTACTACATCTGTACTGCTAAATGTCATTGGAAACCTTTCTGCCCATGGTTCTGGCCCATGGTGAATTATGCTACCTCATACTGCTCCTGGGGATGATATGGGAGTTTATGAAGAACATCTCTGATCCCCAGCAGGCAGCTTAGATAAGAAGGCCACCTTGTTACAGTGAATAGTGGGGTTTGGGTTTAAACATGGTCACCTGAGCTGTGTGATGCAGCTTGGCTGCAGTGCAAGTGAATGCACCAGGGAGTATCTGATTTACTGATGGACCTGTGGCTTCACAGCAGTAAGTAGCTAACACAAGCCAGAAAACAGAGAAGGAAAACCTCCCTGAAATTATATTCATTCTTGTAGAAACACAGATGAATACACAGATGAATCTGGTGGCAAGGTTATATACTTAGCCACAGTGATTGTAACCAGACTTCCAGCTCATTCTATGGTAATAAGTGGGGTTTATTTGTTCATTTTTACTGCCATATCCCATTACAGGTGACATAAGGACATTTTAGAAACCTAGGTGCCAAGCTGCACTGCATGAAAACTTCTCCTAATGGTGAGTGCATTGGATTCCAAAAGCCCCTTCTTTCTGGAGTTTTATATTCTTCAATTTCAGCGGTTTTGTGAGGGGATATTTTTCAAGTCTGTCTAAATGCACTTTGGCTGTGATTCCTTCTTTCTCTTGCATTTACGTGGAATATTGTCTACACTGTTTAATCTTGGCCCAGTATTTTCAATATCTATTTGATTTTGTTTTAATTTTCTCCTCATTTGAAATTTTCCAGCATCTTCAGCTAAGCTCCACATGCTAGCAGACTTAACGAGTGACCTCATCCATGTGTCAGACAGACAGGGTCTCTCACAAGCCCATCCAATATAAGTCATGACTTACACTTTCAGACAACAAATTGAACTCTTTAACTTGCTACTGTGCATACCTTTCAAGAGCAGTTATTGAGCTAAACATGTTCTTGTTACTTCTAAATGCCTTTAAGATAGGAGGCAAAGGAGATTTAAACAGATTTTGTAGAATTAAATAATGCTCCCCATATTTGCATATTGGTAGGTAGGTGAAAAGTACTTTTAAATTAACAGGCTTGTTATTGTTCATTGCATAAACAAAAACTATGTGGGTTAGTGGGGAGCAGGAAGGAAAGAATGAGATGTTGACAGCATTAAAAATTCTCCTGCTTGGAGCAGCTCCTGTCTCTGGATGTCTCCCACGCCTGTATCCTCTGAGCCTGGAGCATCTCTCATCTGTTACCTTGCCGCAGTCATTTTCACTCTGCTTACATAATGGTTACACAAGTCTGTTCTGTCCAAAATACGTTAAATTAAGAAATATACCATATCTCTTTGGTGGATGGTATATTCTGGATTCATTCGGGCAGGAGCTATGACATTTTCAGTTTGAATACTGGTTTAATACCAAAGATCTTCCATCTTGAGCACAACCTGCAAAATCCGTGATCATATTGTGAGATGAAATACTATGCATTTGAGTGGGAATATGTCCTCTAGTAGGAAAAGAAAGTAAGAGAAAATCTGGTTTTGTTGTTAATTAGAATTAAAATGGTAAATAGCTCTTTGTCCTACTTTGACAACTCTTTTGAAAATGCAACCTCTGACTGGTGCACACAGATTATTCCTTTCTTTAGAAAAGGCTATTTTTAATGTTTTAGAAACCAGTTCCCACAGCATGGGACTTTTTTGAGCTCTGTGGTGCTGGTGTTCCTCTTACTTCTGTTTGCCTGAAATCAGAAAAAGGCCTTGGGTTCTTGCAAACAAATTGAGTTTGAAACTGAAGGGCAAAAGCATATATTAGATCTTTGGTCTTTTACACGTGTCTTCTTGCAACCACCTTTTCCCTTCATTTGTTTTAAAGTCGTGCTTTTTTTTTTTTTTTTGGAAAGTTTTGTGAGCCAATTGCATGCCTTTCACAGGGATGGGCACTTACTTCCCAATTAGTCCCACTGAGCCAGCAGGACTATTTGCCTGAGAGCCCTCATCACCATGAAAAAACCCCAACCACCCAACACAAAACAATGAGATCACAATCTGGCCCTTTGCAATTAGCTCCACACTGTCAGGGTTTCACTTTCCTGCTTAAATCCCATAATGAGCAGCCATCAGAAGAGGAGGTAAATAAAGCTGTCATGCATATTGACAGTAATACAATATCACTGCTCATTTTTTTGCCCCAAAGTTAAAATTGCAGAATTAGTGTGGCATATGATGTTCTTCCCTCTCCAGCAAAACACATACCAGTTGCAGTCTTTTAAAGTCTCCTATCATTTTGTTAGCACGACTGCCTACATGAGCAAAAAAACATGGAAACTGCATCCTACCACAGTTGACAAGATTTTTTATTTTCATGATTACTTCTCTGCCTTTTTTTTATTTTGCCTGCAGGCAAAGGTTGGCATACATGTCAAGAGAACATTCTCCAGCTGGGGCCTGCAGTATAGAGAATTGTATACTCCAGAGGGCTCATGGGACCTTAGGCAGATTATTATGGTAATATTGGAGACTGCTGTCCTTTCCCTCCCACAGCTGGGCCGCCTCTCTCATTGTAAGTATTGAAGCAATATGTTTTGCAAATTATACATTGGGAACAACAGGGACCTGGGAGAGTGAGGGAGAAAGAGAAACATGGCAAAATCTTGCTTTTAATATGATATTTTTCTTGTTCATCAAGCAAAAATAAATTAGAGCTTTAATTTTTTTTAATTAAATGAGGATCATATATTGGGAAAAAACAGCTATAATAGTAAAAAGTTAATATTGATTTTATTGAATGAGAGTTTTAAGAAAATATTGTTTATTATAGGGAAATTTCACACAGTAACCTGATGCAAGAGAACTGGAGTAAGATTACATAATAGCTTTTATTACAGATTTCAGAAATCCTTTTGAGTCCAATGAAGCTGGATTAACAAAAACTGCACCAAAAAAATATCATTTTAATTAGTGCTAATGTGATCTCGTCATGGTCCAGCTGTTTCACACAGGATGAAATCTGTGTTGCTTCATTAGAAATTCACCCTCCAAAATAATGTCACTTCTGATTTTAACATTTCTTATTGATGTATATTTTAATAAAATAGCCAAATGATTTGGTGACTACTGTCATAAGACAACTGAGTTTTTAAATAAAAAAGAGTTTAAAACATTACTGGTAGATAAGGAAATATTTGATTTTTTGACCTTTTCCTGAAACATTACTATAAAAATCAGATTAAAGCTTTTATGGTTGCATTTTAAAGATGATTTTGTATTTATAAAACTAATAAGAAAAATAAATATTGCTAACTTGTTAATAAGTTGAAATTATGTCTTACATGGGCCAGATGCTTTTCCTTAAAGACTTGGTTTTGTCTCTTTTTAAAGTAATATGGGCTTCAAATCACAGTCTTTAACCAATATTCCGTTAACCAATAGTAACTTTAGATTTAGATCTTTGCTCATTTTTGGCAGAACTATTTCACAACTCAATTCCATTTGGAGCTAACTTCAATTTGAATCTAAATTATTTTCAAGTTACTGAAACTTACTGCTTCATTTATATATGAAGATGTAGTATATTGCCTTTTATACCTGCTTGAATTCTACATTAAAAATAATCAAATGTAGAAAACCTCAGTACTCACAGCTCATTCTTCTCTATTATATTTATATGCTTTAATACAGCAGAGACCCCTTGCATATACCATTGTAGAAAAAGTCATTTATATTTTAATAACTTTATTCCTTTTCGTTATGTTACTTAAAATATTTCTTTATGCACTGTTGGTGATAATATATTTATCAGCTCTCTAATTTACCTTAGACTTTGCTAATGTGTTCAAGGATTATGACCAGTTCTTGTATTTTTTCTTAAACATTGTACAATTTCTTTTCTTATTCTTAGATAGTGATTGTATATTAAACACTTTGTACGTGGAAACAGTTTGCAGTCTGGTGGCAATTGTTGTAAATTAAAGTTGGATTAATCTATACCAGGGGTGGATTTTTAATTATAATTTTCAATTATTATAATAATAGAAGAGGTTACTAAAGAAAGCAGCACAAGGACTGTGTCGCACTGTATTGGTTGCTTGCCTTGTAGAGGCTTAAAAAGCCCCTGATGATACCATGACAGCATTTCTCTTTCTCTCCTCTGTGGTCTAAAACAGCATTAGCAAAGCCAGCCTTAGCAAAGAGGGAAGAACCTCCAAATACTGAGTTAGTTCTCTGTGTCTCTGGGAACCAGACACGTGCTACTCGTGAGCTTTTACAAAAACTCATATTTCACAACATTTGGTGCAAGGTTGTGTGCAGCAGGATGAGGTGAAAAGGAAATTCTAAGGGTAAATGGATGTTGTTTTGCAGGATAGAGAATTCAGTGCAGTGATGCATTTTCTCTTTGGTTCTTTTGATAGTCGGAGGACTCCCAAACCTGAGTGAGCTACCTTCCACATTTCCTTCCTCTTCCTACCCTGCATTTCTCCTTCCACGTAGCATATATTGACTCCCTCTTTTCTGGATTATGGTAACTCAGCGTTTGAGGTGTATTGCTCCTAAAAATTGCAGCCTTCTCTTTTTGCCTCATTATCTTTGTGTTGGTAGCTTTGCCCAATATACTTGAGGTTTCTCAGATGTTCTTGCTTTCAGCACTCTTAATGATAGACTGCATTTTTCACCCAGTGTACACCGTTTGCCTGACACCTTCCTAACACAGAATTTTTCTGCATTTGTTATGTGTGACCAAGGTGTGACATTTAAAAAGACAATCCAAATTATCTTGCTTGTTCCTATCTTGTCTATGATGAAAAATCACAGTGAAATTAAGAATTGAAGAAATTCTGCTTTTCTCCTATTATATCTAAGGTTAAATCTCCACTGCCTGTGCACACTTGTTGGATAGAATACAGGGACTTTGATATTGTCAAGGGTTGCTCTAAAAAGGAAAATGGAAATAATTACTTTAAGGATAATATTAAACTGTGTTGCAGAGTGAAGGAAATCCTGCATATTTCAGCAGATCCCATGATTTAAACATATTGAAAAATTAATTGGTGTGTAACTCTTTCTTTTGTCGAAGTGTCAAGACTTAACCAATATAAAATGAGAAATTCCTCTACATAATATCAAAGTCCTGATTTGTATTTTCATCCAGGATTTAAGTGGTGAAACCCTAACTCTCTTCAGGTGAACAGGATTTTTCCTTCATGTATTTGCCTAAATGACAAGACTTGGTGAATTCTCTGGGGAAGTTCACTAGGCATGTGAACTATGTTCTTTTCTGCTCATGGTGTCCAGTGCATGTTCAGTATTTGTTACATCTACCTTTTCCCTTGAATTTTCTTGTCTTTATTAGCAACCAGAACTGAGATATGATAGGGAAGACTCATCATAATACAAAGGTTTTGGTGTGGAATACATGCATGTATTTTACAGTGATATTTTTCTTCTTAAACAGCTAAATAACCCCAAATCAACTCTGTGTCTCCAGACTTTTAATCTCTTAAAAAATTAGAGTTATCTAATTAATAGTATTATTAGCATTAATTAGAGTTATCTAACTTATTAGCATGTGAGAAGCTGGAGGAACACAAAAGCTTTGATAGCAGCTGTTGAAATGTCATCATCATCATCAAAATGTGAAGGGACTCCCACCGTTGTGACATGCACTTTTTCTCTGAAATCTGCTTCTTTAGTCCTCAAACTTTGTGAAGGTCATTCTAAGAAAACTTTGGTCACTTTTGTTTGATAAGATTCACAGTCTTACTGATTTATGGAAATGATGTTTGATTGGAATTGCTTTTTCTTGTATTTGAAGGAAAATTATTGGGATAATCCAAAGTGTGTTATGTGGTTAAATTTTTTAGCAGAATTTCTTATGTATTTAGTGATTTTGTGATTAAATTTCCAGTTACTTTTACATGCAATTTTTTTTAAGACAGAAAGGGTGGTAGGGTTCATCCCATCTGATTTTAGGGGGAAAAAAACAACATAAAAATCTTATTAAGAGTTTTAAGAAATCTTAATTTAGAAAAAAAGAAGACTAAAAAGCAATTTGAACCTTTTTAATGGGTGTTGCTTCTGATAGAATGTGGCTTCAATTTTATTGACTTCTAGTTGCCAGTAAAAGGGTTGATCATATTTCTGTTTCTTTGTGATGGTTACTTCATTAATTATATTTAAAATGTAGATCTGCAAGTTGTTGTTACCCTTTTATGTTTTGGAAGTGGGTACTAGTAGCCAATCTTCTTCAACCAATAGTCTATATTAAGGATTTCTTCAACAAATATGAAGACCTACTAAATTATACAAAATATATTGTAGGTATATTATAGCAACAAATGCTGTTGTAGGTATTTTCCTTAACTTTATTTTATTTTTTTTTTAATTTTTTTAATAGATTGGAGCCTCCACTGGAATATATTTGAGGGATTTTCAGTATGGTAAAAAGTCTGGAAACTGCTACTGTAGAAAACCATATTCTTTAGATATTAATCTTTAAACTAAGACAGGCCCATCTGTGTGCACCACTAAATCAGAATTGGGAGATATAACTCAAGGGTAGGCCTCATGATACTGCTCCAAAGTGTGAATTTCACTTGTTTGCACATTGTGAAAACAACATTTTGAACATTAAAGGAAAAAAAGTGCTTTGTTCTGTTGAAAGTCCAAAACTTCACAGGCACTAAATAAAATTGAAGTCAAAATACAGAGTTTGAAGAGCTTAATAATTTTAACATTCCATCTATAGTATTTAAATAATATTTAGGATGAAATACATGCTAATTCTAATACATTTGTCTGTGTGAAAATACTTAAAATTACATTTGTAGATATTCACTTACTACAGTGAGGCATTTTATTTGTAGTAAGTGAATAGTCACTTATTAGAAATCTTGCATTCCTGGATAAAGGAAATATAATTTTCTGAGGACAGTTCATCTCGGTTGCCTTTGACATCTACTTTAGTAAGGAATTTAGTAAGGAATGAATATCCTCTGAAGGTGCTTGTATTTCTCCCCTGATAATAGACCAAAGCCTGGAAAAGCATCTTAAACTAAAGAGTGTTTTAGGTGAGATTCTAGTCTGTTGCTATGGGCTCAAGTTGGTCATGCATATATAGGTGCCTTTGACCATTGTAAGTGCCCTAAATATCTCAAACCTGTATGTGGGGTTGGCAGATACCTCACAGGAGTCATGGGAGACTGGTGACCCTCTGTAGTAGCAGCAGAAGTGCAGGTGGAATACCCTGGGGTATCCCAAATATCTTCAGGTGCCTGTGGAGGGTAGGTAAATCAAACTAAAGGGATCACCTCAATTTTAATAATGTAAACTGATGACTGAAGTCCTGAACAAATAAAGGTACTTTCTGAAATTCTGGAAGCACCAGTACTGTTGCTTACCAGTTTTTCAAGTTACTCTTTCCTGGCATGCAACCAACAAGATTATATATTTATGGTCCCTATAAGTAATTCCAAATGTGCAAGTGCCACCTCATATTCCCTATCATCCCCAGCTTGTGCCAGCAGCAATGACTGCATGGTCTGCATGCAATCTTACGGGCAATGTCTCTTACCTGAAAAGTGGCAACCTAACCAACACAACAGTATGGTATAACAACACTACAACACCTCTGTAAGGCTAAGAAGCATGTTTGGGTAAGCACTTGTTTAGAACTCAAAATCTATCCAAGAACAGATCTTGTTAAATTTTCTTACGTGGTCTTTAACATAATTTTACTGATGCTGGATCTGAGGTGATGGTGCTTTGTAAGAAGTGCTGACTGTTAACTTGTTCTGAAAAAAATCTGAAACTGCTTTGTATCAGTCTATGTTGTAATTGCAGAAGAAAGTGAATTCTTGTTTCATGCTTCTGAGGCTTGGGGGTCTTGGAGGCAAACTGGAAAGCAACTTTCACAGTGCATCTGCCAGCAATATTCTGGAAATCACAAACAGAGATGTAAGATCTTAATCATGGATAATGAGGGAATCTTCATGTTGTGTGGAGTCGAGTTCTTTCCACTGCACTCTAAGAAGATTGTTTTGCAAGACCTTATGTTTGGTTAGTGTCAGAAATAGTGGACGTGTTCAGCTTTGCTCACCTATCATTACTGTGAGGGTGTATTTAAACATCTCTGTTTAAGTTTGCAGCTTTAATGTTACATTCATGTTGCATTTCATTATGGATGCAGCAATAACTGAGGAAGCAGAAAGGAAACTGTGAAGAGGCCACGCTTCTTGGTAGCAGCCTAGGAATTAAGATGACAGCATTAATTATTTACACTGTAAAGCTTCTTCATTGGCAGGTGGTGGTGTGAGGAAAGGGGGGAAGTCAAAAACCACATCTTCTTATATTCTTATGGCGAAAAAGCAGAAAAAACAAGAAGCAAGCAAGGAATGGAGTTGCAAATTGGTTTACTGCAGTTTGCTTGTCCCACGTATAAGAGAGTACTGTGATCCTAAATCTAAAATAGTTGTGTTTGAGGGCAACTTTTAAGACAAAATAAAAAAATAAAAAGGCCTAATAAAGACCTCCAGGGAGCAGCTTAGTGTTTAATAGATAGAAAACACAGGATGTCACTGGAGGTGGCTGGACTTCCACAGATTGCTTTCATCCTTTGAACACTGACAGCCATAATCTTTCAAGCAGGATGGAACAATGCCATGAAGATAGATTCTTCAAACTGTGAAATAATGGTGAAAATACGTATGGATAATACATTCCATCTGTTGTTACAGCTTCTGTTTCTTTGTTTGGAAGAGAGCCTCTGCTTTGTATGACTTGAAAATAAGACAATGAAAGTACATTTTTAAGGTATTTGAGTACAACTGTGGTAGATATATAGATAGAAAGTGTCATATAGATAGAGACAATGAAAATATAGGCTGTCCGTGCTATTGCAAACATTGCATTTCAGGAGAATAATTATATTGTTATAAGTTGTTTGGGAATAACATCATATTTAAGGGATAACCATGAAGGATAGAAACACTTCAGAATACTCTTATTTGCTCTTTCTATCACAATTGTGTCTAGTGGTTCCAGCTGGAAGACACCATATCATACCGGATGTTGAATAATAGAGACAAAAGATAATGTCTTCCCAGAAAATTTAGTTTTCAAGCAGACAAGCTAGAAATTTGTGGGAAGACAGGCTGCAGCTTGTCTGGGGTTACACAGCAGCAATTCCTTCATTGCTGGTCTAGTCAAGCGTTCATAACATTACATTGCCAACAAGTTGAACATATCTGAGTTGTTCCAGTCTCAGCATTGTGTGCAATGATCTCGCAACAGCTTTTGACCTGAAAAGGTGCCATTCTTTCCCTTAATGACAGAGGAGATGGCTGTTTAATTATGTAATAGTTATTTTTGGAGTCATAGATTGGCTTGGGTTGTAAAAAGGACCATCCCAATGACTTGGGATTTAAGGACTGTCTAGTCCAAACTCCTGATCACTCTTATGCTTGTCTCCTGGCAGGCATGTCTTTCACTAGATCAGGTTGCTCAAAGCCCCATCCAACCTGGCCTTGAACATTTCCAATGATGGGCCATATACAACTTTTCTGGACAATTTGTTCCAGAGTTTCACCAATATAATCCTAAAAAATTTCTTCTAACTTCTTTCAATTTAAAACTGTTGTTGCTTGTTCTCTTACAACAGACCTTAGTAAAAAGTCTTTCTCTAAGTCCCTTTAAGTTTTGAAAGACCTTATTTGAGGTCTTCCCAGAGCCTTTTCTTCTCCAGGGTGAACAACCCCAACTGGCTCAGACTGTTTTTCTTGGAGGGGTGCTCCAGCCCTTTGATCATTTTTGTGGCCCTAGCCTTCTTCCAGACCTGCTCAAATAGGCCCACATGTTTCTTGTGCTGGAAACCCTGAGGATGAATGCAGCTCTCCTGCTGAGGTCTCACAAGAGTGGAGAAGAATCCAGAATCACCTCCCCTGACCCACTGGCTACACTGCTTCTGAAGCATCCAGGATACGGTGGGTTGCCTTTCTGGGCTGCAAGTGCACATTGCTGGCTCGTGTCAAGCTTCTGCCTCTCCAGAGAGTGATCCGTAGTACTCTAAGCCAGGTCTTTGTGTTGAGTGTCCACAGCGAGGAGCTGGCAGTGGTGCTTTTTCTGAGAATACACCAGAAGTTGCCTTCAGTGTCAGACAGAGCCAGTTCCAGCTGGCTCCGAGGGAGACTGGCTGGCCAAAGCTGAGCTTATCAGTTGATGGTGCCTCTGTGATAACATATTTAAGAAAGGGTAAAAAAATGCTGCAGAAGAGCAACTGTGAGAGAGGAGTGAGAAAACGTGAAACAACTCTGCAGACACTAAGGTCACTGAAGGATTAGGGGAAGGAGGTGCTCCGTGGTGGGGCAGATGTCTGCTGCAGCCCACAGAGAGAGCCATGGTGGACCAGATACCAGACTGCAGTGTATGATGGCCCTGGGCCAGAGCAATCTCTTGGCAGGAACTGCCCCTCATGGAGAGGAGCCCAGGCAGGAGCAGGTTTTCTGGCAGGACCTGTGGCCACTTTGGGGGACCCACAGTGGAGCAGCGTCTTCTTGAAGTACTGTACCTCATGAAAAGGACTCAAACTGGAGCAGTCCTTAACGTACTGTGGCCTAAAGGAAGGACCCAAGCTGGAGCAGAGGATCAGAGAGAGGAAGGGGCAGAAAGGAGAAGCTGTCATGGACTGAGCACAACCCCTGCCTTCCCCATCCTGTACTACTTGGAGTGGGTGGAGCAGAGCAGTTGGGAATGAAGGTGAAAACTTAAGCCTGGGAAGAAGGGGAAGGAGCAGGATGGATTATTTTTTAATCTTCCAACTAAATTTTTATTTTAATTTTCCCTAATTGAGTCTGTAATGCACATGGTGGTGATTTCCCTGTCTTTATCTCAATCCATGAGGTTCTCATGCTATTTTCTCACCCATTTTGTGGAGGAGGGCTGTGGAGAGAGCCTGGGTGAATGTTTCTCAGCTGACCAAGGTACACTTACTACAGTGTTGAAGACACCAGTGCAGTTAGAACAGGAAATCATATTCCCTTTTTATGATGTCCAACTGTCCATCCTCTATAGTACTCAGGTGGTATGTAAAATCAGGTGGTATGTAAAATGTTTTATGAGGTGTTTCTAATTTATTAATATGCTCACCTGAGACATGAAATATAATGAAATAAATTTATTTTAAAAATATTTTGAAAACTCTTCCCCTTGGTGCACAATTGGAAATATATATATGTTCAGGCATTCTTATGTCTGAATTTAACCTGTGTCCTTATCAATGTCATCTACGAATGTGCATCCTCATCTGCAGCCACACCTATAAAGAAATCTTTCACTTTCATGTAGAAGTTAACAGTTATGCAGATGTTAACCAGAACAAGCAAAGCATTTTCTTGTTTCAGGAAAAGCTCAGCTCATGAGAATTCTGGGCATTGTTTTCTCAGGCTTCAGTTACACTGACCTCTTCTCCATTTGAATAAGCTTCCATTCCATAGAAAATACTACAGGTACCATCAAACTGTACAGTGTACAGATTCTGTAGCAACGCATAAATGCCATGTTTTCTAAGCAGTAGCCTTACTTAATTTCTATTTTTTCCCAGTTGTACTGTTTGTGCACAATTACCTACATTTCAAAATAAATTTTCAAAATAATTTGTCCATAACATAAGCCAGTTTCTTAGTGGCAAAGTAATACATAGCTTTTCCATTTTATCATCCTGGTAAAAAATGGTATCATATTGTCTCATTTTGCAAATGAAAATTAATGGCCCATTACTCATTGTCAGTTTTATAGTCACCCACTGCCTATCTTTAGAGGTGAGTGAGTTCTAAAGGGAAAAGTTTTATGTCTTTTTCACTCCCTCGGGAGCTGGAAGGTGACTTTTCCCTCTCTGTGGCAGGGAATGCTCAGTAGTTCCAGTTGTGTTTCCCTTCCATTTCAGCAATGTTGTGCAGATTGAGGTGTTTGCACTTCTAGTTTTATCCAGTCAAAAACATCTTCACCACTAAACTGAACAGGGCCAAATTGCAGGCTCCAACACCGGCATCCTCTGAGCCCTGCAATTAGCCATCGATTGATACTTGTGACTTTGAAGCTGTGCAAACTAGCCCTCTACAAACTAGCCCTCTGCCAGATAATGACTGAGTGTTGTCCAGAAGACAGACTTAGGAATGGTTACTAGTAGGTGTTTTGGAAGGAAGAAAAATGTGAGTTTTGGAATACAGGTACTCACTCTGCTCTACCATTTCAATCATGGGCTTGATTTTCTAGTGTAAGTATAATCTTAGCCAATTCCAGTGCTAGACTGAGGTTGTCAGTGATCTATTCCAGCACTTCTGATACCTGCCTCAAAAAGGGTAAATGGACATTGTATCAGTCTTCTTCTTGGAAATGATGTAATCCAATTATATCAAGTGATTGACTCTCCATCTAAAATATTTTTAATGAAGGGTGCTAAGAAAATTTTGTCAAAGAAAGTGACTGTAACATAAAACAGAGAAGAGAGTCCAAAACACATAGTAGTCAGTAAATTCAATAATTTACAAGCCTGAGTTGCTACCATCCAAGTCAGGGTGCAAAGGAAATTCAGCATTCAACAGGTATTTGAGAAAACTGTTTATCTACATACTGACCTGAATCACATGCTAGGAATCAGCCCAAGACTTATGAAAATGTTAGATACCTTTACCTTTAAAGAGCAGGTGCCTTCAAAGGCACCTCTCTTCTGCCTTCTGTGCACAATCTGCATAATTTAGAGTTTTTTACCACAAACCAATTTTTCCTTCCTCAAGGAAGGTGACACCTTTCATTTTTACCTCCTCAATAGGTGACACCTTTTATTTTTACTTCCTGTTCATAATGAAATATATGTCATAGAATGCAGACTCACAATGCAATATTCTGTAGACCTGCCATTCATATTAGCCATTCATATTTTGGAATAAAAAGTCACATCTGCAAAAAACATGTATGACTAGGTCAATAAGGTATGGGAAATTAATTTAAATCTCTTAACTATGTCAATTTTCAGTAGAAAGGAAGCATGGAAGATCAAACTGCTAAACAATTTTGTATTTTGTGTGTCAGATGCCTGTCTAAATAACAAGACAGAATCAGGTAGAATAACTGTATTTCAGAAATCATGAAGAGAACTAAAAAGAAATGAGTGTTGAAGTGGGGCAGGAAGACTGGAATTGGTGTAGGAGAAATTAAAGAAGATAGAATTTCTAACACAAATATGTTGAAACAAAAGGGGAAATGGAAGAAAAATAATTACAAGGTTCATAAGGTAAGTAGAGTAGAAGCTAGAAAATAGAGAATAGCAATTTGCTTAATGATATTAACCAAACCAGTAAATAATTATGTGAATTGATCTGGGAGATGACTAATGCAATGGAATCATAGAATGGTGTGGGTTGAAGGGGAAGGACCTTAAAAATAATCAAATTCTAAACCCTTGATGTGGGCAGGGCCACTTGCCACTGGAGAAGAGACAGAATGGTTTTAGATTGGAGAGCAGAAAAAAAAAAGAGGAAAGTTCTGAGAGGAAGATTTGTGAGGTAAAAGAATTTAGAGGGACACTCTTCAAGAAGGAAAGAAGAGGGATACATTAAGGAGATGTAATTTAAATGACACAGACCTGCTCAACATGTGAAAGAGTCAAGATCCTTAAGTCAGAAATTATTCGATGAAATGCAATTCTCTGTACATTGTAACTGCTATCTGAGCATGAAATGTGAAGCTGGCTAAGAAATCTAAACCTGGGGTGTGTTCTTCAGTCATTGTGGATGATGTAGCTGCTGCACCACTGGTACAGTTACCAGTTTCTATTCTGCAGTGCACTGCTAATCATTCCATGCTTGGTTGGCAGACTGAACGAACCAGCTGCCAAAGAGACACCTTTGCATTCCCTGTGCTTCCTATGCAATGGCAGAGAGGGGAGTTTCTCCCGTGCAGGAGCTATTTAACCCAAGCACTCTCAGTTCTGCTAAACTTTGGATAAAACAAATTCAGAGCTAGGAATTAGAAGCTGAGGTTGTTAAATATGCTGGCAGTTGTGTTAAGAGCCATTTCCTCATCTGGCTTTTAAACATTTTTAAAGGGAGGCATAAAAAAGAGCTTGTTTTTACTGCCATCAGGTGTGCAAGGATGCAAATATAGGCTGTTTTCACCTGCAACCTAGCAAAGTCAATGGCAAAGTTCCCTTTGCTCCCAGGGCATCTTGGCCAAGGCCCGTTGACTCACCTGGTGTGCTTTGTCCATGTGTTATATAGCCTGCCTTCTCCTCAGGAAATCCTACAGAAATAGGTGGGCAAAGCAGAATGATCCTAGTAAATACCTGCTGCATCCCATACAATCTGTATAGCAGAGAGATGTGTGTATCCTACATCAGAGAGATGTGTTTCCCTTTTCATTCCCATGCTTTAGTAGTCCATGGGTGACTTGGGTTTTAACAGCAAAAATGAAAATAGTGGGAAGGGTGACCACACATTTGTGAAATTCATTTGTTCCAATGGAGCTGAACTTTTCTGGGTGACACTGACAGGGTAATACCTGAGAAATAAAACAGTGAAGGTATAGCTTCGTAAAGGAGTGTGAAACATCACAGAACTGGTAACTGCACTTCTTCCAGTGCAAGATGTACAACTTTGAAGAGTGTCTTGTGTTTCTAAGCTTCCAAAAGCTCAGGGTGGTGGTATCCCTTAAATTTGATGGTATGTTTGCATGTGTTTCAGCCCTAAGATTGCTGAACCTTCTCTAAATAACATAAAAGAGCAGTGATACTAGTGTAGGTGAGGCATCTCTTTTGCATGTTTCCAGTGACACACAATAAAAAAGTTTGATAAATTAGAAGCTTTTGTGAACTAACCATAAAAAATACGGATGCCTATATATTTATTAAAAGATCTAAATATATTTAAACAGATTGTTTTTGTGAGAAACATTTGACAAAGTACACATACCTCCTAAACAATTCTATTCTGGGTAGATGATGGAGAAAAAATAATTGTTTCTATAAACTATATAAATCTGTTCTTGTGCCAAAGCTACAGAAGACAAATATTTATTCAAATATGTAGTGAAATAATAAACCTGTTTAAGAGATAAATTTAATGGGGTTTTGGTGGCTATATATTTTCTATAATTGTTTATATTTTTATTTTAGTAGCAGTTTTACAAAAAAGAAGTTTGTCCCTTGAAAAAATCTTGTTAATTCTGGCAATGGAGTAAAGAATTACAGTAGCATTCCTTGTGGAACTGTTCTTCATATTTGTTTTTGTTTCAGAATCAAGAACAACACAGCATGAAATTATGCAGCAAGGACCATGAGCAGCAAAAGAGAGGGAAGAACAATTTAATTTGATCCAGGCATAAATTTCTAGAAGTAATGGTAAAAGTCATACCATTTGCTGGCTTTTGTAAAAAGAGAACCAGGGCTATCCTATTATGTTATCTTTGTACTGCATTGAACATAACAGCTTGATTAATAGCTGACTCTTGCGGGCACAGTCACAATGCAATTAAGCATGAAATATCTTATTATTAACTTTCAAAAATAATTAGCCACCTTAGTCCCAGTTTGAAAAAATTACTTTAGTAGTTGGACAGTAAAACATTAATTCTGTAACTTGTGTTCTCTGAACCACCACATGCTCAGTGTGTGAAAAAATATCACAGTCTGTAAATTCTGGGTGTTCAGAATTCTGTCTGGTTAGGTGTTTTATGGTGCCTCAAGTAGATTGTTCTGGACTGACAACTGCTTTGCTTCGGGAGCCTTGCTGGGCGCAGGGTAGAAGCATTGTTCTTTGTTCCCTCTGCAGACAGTAGGAAAGTGTAGGAACCAACAGCAGCCAGGCTTTTAGATAACAAAGAGTGTGCATCATCATTTGAAGGTAAATATTAATATGTTATTCCTGTATTGGATACAAAACTGAAATGTGCTAATCAAAAGCACCTGCCAGCAGGTGACCTCTCTTCTTCTACAGAAAGCACATATCAAATCATGTTATAAATCAGTAAACTTATGGATTTTTATCTCATCACCAAACCTAGCACTAAATGTCATATGTATTTTTCTCTAAGTATTAGAAACAATATTTATCTGAGCAACATGCAGCCTGAGGTTTTGATTTTTTTGAAATGTTTGTCCTGGAGTGGAAACTGACAAAATAATGCTTCTCTGGCTAGTATGGAAAGAGACTTGAGACAATTCATATGCTAATATGCATATGGAAAACAACAGCATTAGGAACTGAAATGAGCAGGAGTTCAACAAACTTGCTGTTCTCCAAATATTTAATGCAGGAAGCTTCCTTAAAGTCAATTGGCACTCCATAGCCAAGGAAGCAAAAGAATGTTCCTTGAAATTACAAATGCAGTTGATTAATGCCATTGATTTTTGATTTAAACTGATTCAGTAACTTGTGAGAAAAATGAATTGCTTCCTTGGTGTTACTTTCATGCATAATGCTGTAGATAGCAAGATATCTGAGTAATAGGCACCAGAAACAGATATCACTGATGGCGTAATTATGCATTTACTGTAGTTTCAGATTTATCAGCCTATAAAATACATGGATTACTGCATGTTCCACAGTGTTAACGCAGTTAGGGCAATTTGATTTCATCTAAACATATTAAAATCAATGCTTAGTGTTTGGTTTAATTTCAAGCATAAATACTACCCAGGGTTCTCAAGATGTGGAAAGCAGTTTCTTAGTGAAATGCATATTTCATAGCGTGTGTCATTTATCCATTATTTGGCTGCAAAGAGATGTATCAATTGAAGAAGCTGGTAACGAACCACAAGTCACTCAATGAAGCATCAAATAACGGTAAATGAGAATTTTTTGCTGTCAATTCAAATTCAATCAAAAGCAGCTCACTTTATTATTTTGTACAAAGTTGTGAAACAACATTTGAAATTTATTCTCTTTCCTATGACCTTTGGTGCTATTTTTTTCTTTTAAAATGTAAATTATTGTAAATGCAGCTTCTAGTTTCAGGACTATTTAACTGACTACCTCTTTCTAGCTAAATCAGAAGATTTTTTTTTTTTTTAATGCAAATGCTTAATATCTTCCATGATTATGGCTTTTAGAGTAAGTTCTATCTATTGCAGATCTTTCCTGTTTTGTTTTTTGCTATTTCCACAACAACTATATTTTTTTCTCCCTGGTGTTTCTAATTACACTTCTGGTAATATTCATGCCTTTCTTCTATTTTAATCATTTTCAGCTCTTATATGCCGCTGACCAATCTTACCTTCCATCTTTTGTGTCACTATCAACTCATGTACCTATCCATCTGCTCCTTAAAACAGTTGCAAAGGGCAACTGACATATATTTGCCTGCTCAAATATTTCCCACACATAAAAAGCATCTTATAAGTTTCTCATCTATTAGATCCTTCTGGGTCAGTTATGTGTGACTTACCTAAATCTTTTTTTACATTATTTCACATCTAAATATGCTGAATATGAGTGGATTTCCACTGTCTATAGTATGAAGAAGCAAAGTGCATGATGTTCCTACTGTTACTAGAAGCAGAGGTAGTTCTGATCTCTAAAAAGAATTGAGGCTTGGAGAAGAAACAAATAGTGGCAGTTAGAATGCAGATGTTTGGAGTTAGGTCAAATATTTATGATACTTAAACCTTTATAAAATAATTGTTGTATAAAGAGGATCTCCTTGAAAGCATTTTCATTTCTAGAAGCCTTTGGTGACTATGGGTATTGTGACTTGGAAATCACTGTCAATTTTTGGTATTAAAAATACTTTAAGCAAATAACATTTGAGTAGGTCAGAGCAGATAGACCTACTGTATATGGCAGTTCAATATCTTACTTTTTAATGATTGGTTTAGTATTCATGAAGGTCTCTGTTTAGAGAGAGAAGAAATTTTATAGTTGTTTTGAAGCTTTGGTACAATTAATGTTGTTCTCTAAATGAGGTTTAAAGTGATTAATGAAAAAATGGCAGTGGTAGGAGTTGCATGGACAGGAGTACTGTAAGGAACTGATGACACCAATTCACCCACCACCTCTCAAGTTTAAAATATGGGGAACTGGGAACTGTACAGGTCATGGTTGAAGCATTTTCTGAGTGTACTATGGCTTTATGTCTAGAATATGTCATGATATCCTTCAACTCCTTTCTGTTCACAGAACAGTGGAGTAACCCAAGCTGGAGAGGGTGTTATAGTCCCCATTCAATGCAGTTTAGCTACATCAGGCTGTTTGAGGCTGTGTTCACTCAGCCCGAGTAAACTGTCTCAGCCTCCTCTTTGTATTGTCATCTCCAAGCCTTCAGCTATCTTGCTGATCCCTTGCTGGACTTGGTCCAACATGCCAATATCTTTCTTTTACTGGGAAGTCCAAAACTGAAGTTTATTCCAGGTGCAGGCAGAGAGGTATCTAGTGGTGAGGAATAATCATGTCTTTTGACTTGCTGGCTATAATTTTGTCAATACAGCTCAGTATGCATTTGGTCCACGTCTCTGCAAGAGCGTGGTGCTTGACAAATGCTCAATGTATTTTCTTCCAGAATCTAGGTTATCTTTTGCAAAGCTGCTCTCTAGCAGTGTTTGCTAGCACTCTATACAGATCCATGGAGTTATTCTGACATAGGAATGGGACTTAGGAGCTTTCTTTACTGATTTTTTTGATATTTCCTTACGCTTCTCTCTCTAGACTCTTGAGATCCTGCTGAATGGCTGCTCTCCAGCATAATGACGGTGTTTCCAGTCTTGAGGTCATTCATGAACTTCCTGAGGATGCTTTCCACCTCATTGTCTGGGATGAAAATCAAGATGTAATTTGGCCTAGAATTAAGCTTTAAGGAATGCTACTTGTAACCAGATACATCTTGATTATTGCACTTCTGGTCACTACTCTTTGAGTTGGGCCATGTGTTAATGTCCAGTCATATTTTCATGACCAAGGTGAGTACCATATCCACTCTACTTCACACTTCTGATTTGGAAATATTGGCATATAGCATTAGGAATGTGTAGGTTTTAGGCTGAGATTCTTCAAAGCTCTCACATAATAACTGAAAGAAAAAAAAGCTATATATGAATAGCAGCCTCAAATCAGAATAAGGCAGATTCCCTCCATGGTGCTGGAAATGTGGTGTAATTCCAATGAATGACCATGCTGTGGGGGAATTAAAGAGGAACAAGTATTTTGTTTGCACTTCTGCCATAGTGTGCTATGCATAACAGCTGTCATTTTCTGCACATTAACCGTGATAAAGTTGTCACTGCTTTTATTACTCTGAAAATTAGTGTCTGTTTTTTCTTTATTTGTGTAAAGCTTTTCTGAAAATGGTGTTAATGTTAGAAGAAGCACTTCTATAACACTCTATAATGTTGAGCTGTTTTCTGCACAGCAACTCTTTACAGCATTTAAGCTTTTCCCCTTATTTTTGATGTAGTAAGTAGCCATATGTATAGTGTTTGTGTCAATGATAGATTTTTTTTGTTTATTTTGCAGTTTGACCATGTACATATTCTGTAGTGTTTCAGTCTACATGATTTTAATTCAGATTTGTTAAAATCAGGCACAAAAAAAATTGCTACAAGACAAGGAACTAAGGGACTTGTACATCAGCATCAGGATGAACACCAGGACAGCCTTTTGAGCTCTCTCTCAAGCTGTGTGTGCAGCACGTTCATGCAGTGAATCTGAGGGCAAGGTGCTGAAGCCCAGGAGCCAAGCAGAGGTGATGCTTGTGCACAGATAAGGCACCAATGGCTGGTTGTGTATCTGTTCTGCCAGCTGAGGGGTTCTGGGGAGCACCCTGTCCATTGCTGTGCTTGAGTCCCTGTGGATGGCCCCGTAGCAGAGGCCCACAGCAGAAGCTTCAAACTGCAGTGGCCTCACAGTTGTTCCTTGAAGATGGTAGAGATTGTTTAGAGATTGTTGTCTACCTTTAATATGGGAAGAAAGTGATATGTCTTTTCAGTTTATGAGCTCCATACTCTGTCTTTTTCTTATTATTCAACGAGTAACTGTTTACACCCTGACAGGGAGGTGCTGGCTAAATACTCTATTTAAAACAAATTTTGTGGTGATTTTTCATTTCATGTTAATGAAGGAAATAAGAGGGAGATCCAAATTCTACCATTTTTAAAGTACTAGTATTTAGAAGAGACAGTACATCTGTGGTGTATTATTTATTAAATTATATTTTATGATTCTTTTGCGTGAACAAATCAAAATTGACTGTTTTGCCAATATTAATCCCCCACTGGTGCATCTCACAGTGCAGTCTTTTCCAGGGACAGGCCCAGTTCCTCAGGGAAGTAAATAACTCAATGATTTACTGATAAAGCCACCCAGTACATATATCACCTATGTCTCATACATCACTGTCACAGGCAACAGCTTGCCTTGCTAAGTGACTCCGTGTTGCTCTTTTTGGACTTCTTTCTCATGTAATCAGATCATTCTACAAATGCCATATAATTTTGCTCATGAGTGGATTTAAAGTGCAATTCTATAAACTTGACTATAATTGTTGTTGTTGTGAATGGCTTATCTGTGAAAAAAATGTTGATTACTATGAGTAACTGTGATGTGGGTTCTTCTCAAGAATTTCAGGGTGGTTCTCCAAATCCTTTAGAACATTTTAAGGTTTCTGCTCTGATGAGACAGTTTCAAATCCAAGGAATAATACTTACATTTTAAAGATTAGGAATAAAACATGGGTGACCTAAGACTATATATTAATTACAGATAAAAAAGGATCAGATATTTCAAATGCATAAACAGCTTCAGGTTTGAGACTACTCTTGAAAAACTCCATGGACCATCCAAAGATGCTTAGCATCTCGTCAACAGCTCTTGCAGTAAAAGTTATAATCAAGTTCAGAGAGATCTCCACATCATTTATAGTTCAGGCTTGCTTCAAAGAAATGTTGCCCTAAATTTGAAAGGGATTACCATTGCTGATCTCAGCAATAAGGCTTGGATTCATAACACCTGAAGGCATTACACTGACCTACAGCAAGAACAATCTAATCAAAATCCAGGATCTGAACATACTTATCTTGAATTCTGCCCTCTGAAAACAGCAAGGAAGAAGGGGGTGGTGGGGGGGGTGTTTTCTACCTAATTTAATGCATTCAGCATTCTTAATTTATAGTGTCCAGGAATGGTATCCCATCTAACTCCAGGTATTCCCTGAAAATGCCTCAACTGAGACTGTAGTCAGAGGCTTTTTACATTGTGAGTGGGAAGATGAGCCCCCCCGCAAGAGGCAATTCAGATAATTTGCTTTGTGGTTATGGCCATAAAGGCTCAGGAGCATTGGGGTAAAGGCCTCTTCAAGACTTACGTTCTTGTCTTCATTGGGAATAAGAGTACCTGGATTGCCTAAATCAATTTGGATTTGTTTCTACAGCTGGTAGTCTGGGAGGGATGCAACAAAGGATGGTTGAGGGCCTGACTTTCCAGGTAAACATATCAAACATCCTAAATCATCTGTGTTTACCTGATTTTATCTCTTGCTACCCTCATATAGCATTGCTTGAAACTTGAAGAGGGAGTTTTACTTTTACACTGTAGTAGATCCTTTATGCTGCCTTCCCCATCCCTCGAGGAGCCCTTTAAAGAACCAAAACTGCTTCACAGGTCTCCTGAGCTGCTTAGGTTCTAGGGCTGCTCTAGGTCTTTAAAACCAGACCTTTTGGCTCCTCTTTGGATATCAGAGTCATAAAAGATAAATGAAGGCTGAGAGACCAGGCTAAGTGTGGTGTCCCCATTGTCCACCCTGCTGAATTGCTGATGTGTTCCACAGCTGTATTTTGGGCTCCTTGGGTGAGGTCTCTCCAGCCACCTCTCTTCCAAGGCACTATCTGTGAGCAGCATGGGCTGCAGTCTGTTGGTGTCATTTGGCCTTGAACCAGGGATTGCTCCTCCGTCTCTTTTTTTGGCAGTAGCAGTGATACGTGTGTAGCTACTTATGACCCAAAACATTACACACACATATGAAATTCAGGCTTTCTTCCTTCCCTAGCCCTGATAAGTATCCTCAGAATGGAAACGCTTTATCTGTAACTGCATCAATGTTCTTTCTTTAAGGGGAAACACGTAGCATCCGGGTGACCTGTCATATGTTGTGCTGGCTCAGAGCCACTGAGACCTTCAGTGGAGTGACATCCTCATGAAGCTGGTGTCAACAGAGTGGAAAAGGAGAACACTTTGTGAGGAATTTATTTGTCCTTAAGTTGACATTTAACCTGCTTTTAAGGAGGAAATGCTTGATTTTATTATTTTTTAAAAGAGAATCAGCTGAAACACAGAAATTCCTACAGGGTGGTAGACGTTTCGTGAGTGCAGCTTTTTTGAAGTCACTTATTAAACTGTTTGTGATTCATTTATGGTGCTTTCTCTTGCACAGGGACATTCTCCATGGATGATTTCACTGATGTCAGAATGAAATAAGGTGCAAGTGAGAGCAAATAACACAGCGGTATTTGTTCCCAGTCAGAAACTTTCACTTCTACATACGCTGCTGTCGAAAAATCGATGACACCTCTAAATCAACAACAACAAAAAAATGGACGAAAACTGATTTGTTGCTTTGTTGAAGATTACACAGAACAAGCAGTAAATCCTAAAGGGATGCTTCCCATTTGACTGACTGTTAGATAAAGCTTTCAGTCTTCATTAAAAAAACAAAAACCAAAAAATAATCCCACTATCAAAGAAGCCACAACATAAAAAGCACCAGACAGTTTCAACTGAGAGGGTGAGTATAGCTTGGTGTCAGATGTAAGCTGATACTGGAAATGTGTTTGGAAGGACAAACAGAAGGGCACATCGCTCCAAATAGGAAAAGGAGCTGAAGTTGAGTTTTTTCTTCAAAAGGTATTTTTTTTTTAAACAAGATATTTAGAGAGACTTAAAAATATATTTATAGTTTGAGTCCATGTAAAATCCATTCCTAAATATGTCTGAAAAGGTATTTCTTTTCTAGGTACGTATCTTTCAGACAGGAATTCTATTTGCAGCATATTTTTCTTTAAAGGGTTTTTCATTCCTGCATAAAAAGCTTATTAATTATTTGTAACTGCTTGCCATCGTATTCTGATAGTAGAGGCCTGGTTATGGGTAATAGCTACCACATCCCTATTTTGGGTCATATAGATTATATATATATATATATATATATATATATATATATATATATATATATATATGCATGTATATATACATATATACATATACAATTCCTGGTGCAGTATTACCCAAAGCATCTCCTTTCTCCCTGTACACAGGACCAAAAGTGCAGGCACATCATTTATTGATAAGACAAAAAGAATGTAATGAAATTATCAATGTTCTTGAATTAATTATGAACATGATTAAGAAAGCTAAAATCTCAGGAGCCAGGATCTCATTACCCATTCAGTCTTAGGGATTGCTTTCATTCAGCAAGGCAAAAAGGCTTTGAGCAGTCCCACAATTGCCTTAGTCTCATTTATTTGTGGTAGTATTAAGGTTTATTTGTTTTCTGGTTTGCACTTCTTCTGAAATTATTTCTCTTAGTTTATTCATTTAACAAAATGTTCCTTCCTGTGCCACAGAAGAAAGTGCCTATAAGGCCTACACAGGTTCTTCAGTCTGCAAACCTCCCTTTGAGAGCATTTCTTTCAACTCACATTGCTGGAGCTCCTAAATATCTTTCAAGGTAAGTCTGAGAATGTAGCCAAAAAAGTTCTTTCAGATTTATGTCTGCAGCTGTACTATGGCACTGTCTGATTCCCATTCAGCTCGGAGCCTTAATGACATCATTATTACGCTGTCTGAACCAGATTTAACTTGGAGCCTGTACTATATTGTTACTTATCTTCCTTCCTATGTGGGAGATTCAGAATTACTTTGTTTAAAAAAAATAATAATGAGCAGGCGATGGTGTTGCAGTGTTCCAGATACCAAACTTTCAAAAACTGGGGAGACTGAATCAGTGTTGGATACATGCAAGCATGTCTATTTTAAATTAATTTCTGAGTCTAAACGATTACAGTCAGGTAATGCTTTTCTTGCACAATTGTCTGAAAGAGAAATGTGATGTGCAGCTGCCTTATTTAGGGAGTTCTAATGCACTGTATTACTTAGCAATTTTGTCGCTTTTCTCTTTACAAGGCCCTTCTGAATTTCTTGTTATTGCAGGATTTGCCCCCCAAAAAATGTCAGACTGATGTGGCACGGTGATTAAATTCTGGAAGTAGCCCTGCAAAAATAATGCACTCAGGATTTTTAAAAATGGAAATAAAATCTAGTTAGCTAAGAAGTGGAGATCTAAAAGATGACAGGGTTTTGGTGGGGCTTTTTTGTTATTGCTGCCCAATTATTAGAAGTTTGATATGTCTTTTTTTAAAAATTATTTTTTCTGGTTTTTTATGTTCAAAAAGAAGAGAGGATTTTGTAGCCCTGTATTTGCTACAAGCTATTATTTACCAGAATAGACCAAGGACAGCAAAGAACATATTTTAGATTTAAATAAGTGATGTCTGTGACAAATGAAAAAGATTGATTCTGGTTGTTTTCTCCATAATGCTTTGATATAGTGTTTTACTGCCTTTCCTAATCTCAGTTAATAAATATAAGTAAAATTCAAAGCAATTAATTTGCTCAGAGTATGTACATCACCTAAATGGGACAGTCAGACTGAAAAAAACAATGATAATGCCTTCCCTCCTTCTTGGTAACCTTGAAATGCAGGATTACATTTACAGCCTGGAACAAAAAGGCTGTGCAAATACTACTGTTCTTCTGCTCCTGTAGGTCTGCAGAACTACCAAATGGCAGTGTCTTTAAAGAAATAAATGTAGAGGAACTTTAGTTAAAAACTGACACCTGAGAGTTATTAATACTACTGACATATGCATTGTAGGGCAATTAGAAAACAATATTCCTGTGGTTTTTTTAAGATTCAGGGATGTGGTTTCTTTAAATTTATGTCTAAGTGAAAGATTCTGCCCTCAATATGATTCTTTGCTGTCTGCTTCAAGATTTTATATTTATTTAAAAAATGGCTATTGAAGGTAATTTGACATTCCTAAAACTATGCTCTATTGCTCTGGGCCTGGTTTTAGCTTTCATTTTGAAAATATTAAAGCAATATCTGATATAAAGAGCATAAATTTTATTCCTGAATCTGATAGAGGAAAAAAAAGGATTTTCTCATTTTTAAGATTTTTTTGGAAAGGCACTGAAGGTAGAGTTTTTAATTTCATATCTTGCTGAAGAACTGAAAATATCTCAGCCTGCTTTGATATTTCTGTTCCATACCAGCCTTATAAAGCAATATTCTGTAGATGCAGGAAATTGATCAAGTTACAGAAGAGCTTCCAGTGTTATCAAGAGAGAGAACTTCAGCAGCATATTTTAGATGCCATCTCTTCCTTTAGCACTTGGATACTTTCTGATGCTCAAGCAAAATAGTTTGGAAGATCAAATTTATTATCTAATAAGAAATATACAGCTACCAGTAAAAGCAGGAGTAAATAAATAGTTTGTCACCTGTATGGTATGAATCTTAAAAAACCCTATTTCTTTAAACTGTATTATCATAAGAAAATACACTGTTTTGTTTTATTAATGTTGCAATATATTTCTAATACAAAATTCATGCTGATTTTGTTATCTCAAAGAGTTCACGTTAGCATAAAGTACTGCAAAAGCACATACTGAACTAAAATTACACAGTTTAATAGGAATTGTTTAAATCAAAGAATCAGTAAGAGTGTAACCTTCTGCATTTGTGGAGAATACTAAATTACACTAATTAAAATAGTTCATATGTGTAAGGGTTTTCATTTGGTCTGTGAACCTTTGTAATGCAGACAGGAACAGAAATGCTGACTTTTTGTGTGTGTTTACCCTATCCAACTTTTTTTTTTTTAATTATTATTATTTCTGGTAGGGAGTGGATTCAGACTAAGGGTAGGAAAGTGTGTCACTGGGGAAGGGTTACAGGAGGATTACAAGGTCAGACTCTACACAAGCTCCAAGAAAATTGGGTTGAGAAACAAGCAACTTCTTTGCTAGAATCCAAATTTCTTTTCCTTTCTTATTATTATTCAGAGGGATAGTTCAGAAATAAAGGCAATGTCTCCAAAATAAGTCACAAGGGAATCCAAGAAGTTTGAGCTCCTCAAATTACGCATGCTGATTATATGTCACTTCGATCCCATTAACTCCGAAGACACGAGGGACTGACTGTTGCAATCAATAATTTAGCTCAGACTGACTGCGAAGAGCAGGATCAGGCCCGGGATAATGGTGAAGGTGACCATTTAGTGTGTCCAGCTGCCTGAAGTTAGCAGGCAGTGAGGGTGTCGGCAGCATGTGCTGTTTATGTGCTCTCCGACTCTGGGAGCGCCTGTTCTGTGCAGGGCCTCCCCCGGCCGGGAGCGCGTTGGCATTTCCCAGCTGCGTCAAGCTGAGTGCAGTGGCTTTTTTGTCTTTCTAAACACCAATCAAAAGGTAATGCTTAGAGACCTCTGTGATCTAATTACTGGCCATATTAGCAAATCATAATTTAAACCATTTTACATTAGGAATGTTTAAAAACTGGGTTTTAACCCCCTTATTTCTTAACACATATGAAAAAATATAAGCAGTGCTTTTAAGGATTTTTAATTAAAACATGGGAGGAAATCTCCATTAATATTAAGTGAAAACAATAGAAATTAAAATAGCTGTGACTTGCTAAACTGCTGACTGATCACAACATTTTCTTTTTACTTTTAGAAATTCAAGAAAAGTTACATTTTCCATTGCAAAGAATAAAAATATATTTACAGGCAAATAGAATGTCAAGACTGCCTTCCAATAAGTGTCTTGACAGAAAATTGTGGTGAGCAGTGTTTGAAGGTTGTCTTTTATTAAAAAAAAAAAAGATTTTCAGACAAATTGAGAGCAAGGTGATTTTAGACAGGCTCAGTTAAATCAATTCCTTTTCATATGGTATCCTAGTTTAGTTCAAATCATAATTTTCAAGAATATTAAATTTTACTACTGCAAAGCATTATATCTATGCAGAGTGAAAAGGTTTTAATACAAAGTTGTTTTTTTTTTTTTTTTAAGTGACTTACAACATTGTGATGCTTGGTCCACACTTCTGCTGCTGCTACTTCTTAAATTCAGTTCATGTGACGTCTGGTAACATAGATAGAGTTTGCTTTTCTTTCAGAAGAAATAATCTTGCTAGGAGGTCAGCTTTGTTCTGAATGGGTTAATCAGAACTACCTGCTTTAGATTGATTTAAATCAGTAATGGATCTGCTCATAAAGCTGCTGTTACTAGATATTACACTGCTATCTTAGTCCTTTGATAGCCCTGATAAGAAGTGCTTACCACAGAGGATGCTCCTAAAGGACAGATATTGTTTCCTGTACCTCAGGGAGTAGAACGCCATACTGCTGGATCAGGAACTTTTACTAACAGCAAGTAAATTCAGGCCTTATCAAGTTACAGCACAAACTGCACTCATGTTTTATTATTCTCATTAGAGATTTAAGGACTAATTCCAGTTGTTAGCACTTAGCAGTTTAATGTTTTCCATAGATAAGAATTAAGATTCTTCTGGGGGAGGTTTTTTTGTTGTTTGCTAAAGCTTGCAAAATATAATGCAGAAATGCACTTAATTTGAGGTAATACAACTGGATTTCCTAACATTTTTAGGACAGAGTTAAAAAATTTGAATCTAATAACTGAATTTTTTAACTCCAGAATGCATTCCTTTTCAACCAAATAGAGGTTTGGAGAGCTAAAAATGCAGGTTTTGCTTTGAAAAAATATGGTACCAATATTGCTAGTGCTTCAGCTTTTCCATGCATTACTAATTCTGATGTAGATCAAAAAATTTAAGAATTTCAGCATGCAGAAAATGATGAATTGAAGCAACTTATTACAATCCCTTCTTCATAAGAAATGAAGTTGTATTATTGAGTCAGAAAAGGAGGAAATAAGGGTTAACTAGGTTTCTAATGAAATGACATGTTCAAAGAGATAGTAAATCTTAAATTTTCCATTCAATAATTTCTTGAGAGACTCATGAAGACATGAAATTGAATTATGTGAAACAAATAGAGATATATTTGCATTAGGTCTATGAAGGTAATGATGTCGGAGGAATGAATCTATGTTTTTGCCTGTTAAGGTGACTTGAAACTGAAGTTGGAGTTTCATTACCTCAACTTTTTAAGTTTAACTTGGTTTAAGAACTAAGATTTGGGATCTTGCAGGGTTTTTTTCACATCTGTGCACTGCCACTAATCCCAGCCATAGTAATGGCAAACAGTATTTGCTCACAAAACTCTGATGCATCTGGTCAGTTTTTAGAAATTCAGCATTGGCTTCCCTATTACTTGTCAGTCTCCATGTCTCCCAGTCATTCTCTCAGACCACAGATATTGCAAGTACTGCAGGAAAAGTTAGAATAATCTTGCATTCTAGGAAGTTCTGTTTGGGTGATTAAGTCTACTTATCTAAATAATTAATGTAATTTACTATGATCCTCCTGGATCCAATAATCATAATTTCCAGTCCTCATGTGTTATGAAATTTTGGTGTGTGTTCTTCCATGTGTTGTATTCTGTCTGGGCATGTTTTTGTTTGATTCCTCTTTAAATTTTTTCTCTAACTCATTGGACACATCCTGTTTGAAACCTTTTCCTTGGCTGATATTACCTCATAAAGACAGGCTCTGTAAGAGCATCACAGCTAATCAATAATAACTGTTGTTAGTAATTGATTAGCTATGACATTGCATTTGGAAGACATTTTTCATGGAGTAGCAATACCAGGAATAACAGGATAAATCCCATTGACACAGAGGAATGTTTCTAGAAAAGCTTCTAAGTTGGAGTATTTCAGTATTGCTTTCAGCCATGCTATACAAAAGCTAATTTCTTGAATAGTTTACTTTCTACAGCAACTTGAAGCTTGCTATTGCTACACTTCACTACCATGCAAAATTGTTTTCCTCTGGTAGTTTCCTTTTGAAGTTTAAGGTTGTTGTACTTCTTGCAGTCATGTTATTGGGTGTAATCCTTCCCCATATAAAAAAATAAATTTATTATGAGGATTTCCCACTAGATGTCTTGGAAAACTTACATATAGCTGTTCTGAGTCCAAAATGCTGTTCAGTAGATTTTCCAAAGCACCCAGGTAACAGCTGGCGCAGGCCATGTGCCAGCCTTGACAGCCCATATGCTCTCTTTAGTGCTGTAATTATCTCAACACAAAACTCTGATAACCCAGTCTACAGGGTCCAGTTTCACTAGGTTAAATTGACTCGGTGGCTTTGTTAGTAAGTTCCTTTGGCACAGTAAGAACTTCATCAAGACTTTAAGTATTGTGGCAGGCTTGGAAAACCAATATGACTGCTAGTTTCAAGACAGGTGTCTTATTAACCCTAGGAGATTGTAGGTTTCAGTTCATTATAGAGGCACCCAGCAGCACTGCTACAGTTAAAGGTCTGCTGTTGTTCCCATTATCTGCCCTCCTTTTCCAGAAGACTTTCCAATTCCTCTGGTTTAACCCGCTTTGGGCTATACTTTGGCATATGATTCCTCAGCCCAAAGGCATTTTTCTTTTTCAACAAAATTTGGCCAAATTTGCTTTATATGTTGGGTTGTTTTGTTAGCTGTTTGGTTGTTTGGTTTGTTTTGTTTTTAATTAAGATTAGAGGAAAAAATAATATTTTTGAAGTTTTTATACTGTTTCTTGAGAAGATTGTAAATATTTCTCTTTCTAAAACAAGCACTCTGAGCATCATGATTTTGTGCAAATTTCTTAGGCCAAAAAAGACCATAAATAAAATAAATTAGGTTATACTGTATTCCAAACTGTGAAGAAGAAAATTGTGTGAAGGTCAACTCAACAACTTTCTCTTCAGTTATTCTGTATGTACCAGAGGAGAATATGGCTGCACAAAGTTAGCCAGAGTTCCTTCCAATACTTCTGCAATGCCTGAGCAGAAGTGCATGAAGAGACAGTAACAGACCTATGATTTATGTCTGACTTGTGTGCTACCTGTAATGGTTCAGGTCCTTGTGGACATGTGCTTATGTCACCACTGGATCTTGGATAGTCTCCTTGTAGTGGCTGAAACGTGTGGGTCTCATCCAAAGCCAAAATAAGTCAATGAAATTTTTGCATTAGGCTTTTGGTTTGGTATTTAGTGCAAGTTATTAACTAGCTGTGGTCCCCATGATTCAAACAGTTGAGGGGCGAGCACAAAGAAATCAAAACTATTGCCTGCATAGGGCAAAGCTTGGTCAAAAGCTACTTGTCTTATGTATTCAGAGCCCTTATTGATTCTCCCAGGGTGAAGAATCATCATCATCATCTTCTTCCTTCTTCTTCTTCTTCTTTTTCACTCTGGTGAGGTAAATTACAGCTCATGGCTTGGTAGATGATAGCTGTCTGCAGTCCTCTGCTTAGCAGGCTGACCTTTTTCATTATAGCAGGAGTATAGAAAAACTTCTAAAGCTCTATGAATTTTTTGCTACCAGTTGCTGAAAGGAAGCTGTTGAAGGTAGGAAGTGATTGGACTCTGGCTTCACTCTGCTGGAAAAGAAACACAAGGGCTCTCGTTATCGGGCTGTCTTCCACAGGTAGTCAGGCAACTAAAGTCATCATTAATATGTTGTCAGGAGAACTTACCAAATTTATTGACTTGAACATTATTCTCTGCAAATAAGTTCTAGCTGCTCTCTTCATATTATAATTAAAACGGCAAAGACTTTAATCATTTATGAAATTTTAAACTACATACTGAATATAAATGTATCATTCAATGTGATAGAATGAATTAAATTCATCATTGTCAAATAAATGTATGAAAGATGAAATATCCCTCATCCCGCATCATTATCCAATGGAAAGGTCTGTTTTCCAAGGCTGCAGTATAGCATATAGTTTGTATCATCTTTAGTGCATTTCCTGCAAATCAGACTTCTAAAATACCTTTAAATGTCAATTTTTCAAGGACTGTTTTTTTTTAATAACAGCTAGGCTAGGTCAAAACCTTATATTAAAATCTGACCATATAGGGAAGCATTTGTTCTTTATTAGTACTGAGAGCAGTGTCAACCACCAAGTGAGTTGGGTGGAGCCTTTCTTTCATTACCTTATGGAGAGTCTCTCTCCATCCCATGTCCTTTATAAAAAAAAAGAGATGGTCAGTTCTTTGTCTTTTGCTCTGCTGTCCCACTGAAACTATATCCTACTGCAGAAACTTTAAATCTGTTGCATATAGAGGACAGGTTTTGCTTGACGGGAAGCTCCAGCATCAGTGATGGAAAAGAGGACCCAGCACGGCAGCTCCCATGCAGTCACAGTGTTGTGACCCTGGGAAAAACATCTCTGATGGAAGTTTCCTCTGCTTTCTGTTGATTTTATGTGGTCATAAGATTTGGAAGTGAGTCTAGAGTTCATTCCATGAGGTCATGCTCTTGTCAGAAAGAACCAAACTGAGGAATAATATATGGCAAAGTATGTAATTTGCCTCATGGAGCTCTCCCTGAAAAAACCCTCATCCAGCTTCTATTTGCCTTTCCACATTTTCGCAAAAACAGCTGAAGACCAAACACAGGAAAATTCTTTCTAACTCTTTCTGATACCTACTCTTTTTGAAACTGTCATTCTTACCTGGAACTTTTCCTTTCTTGACACGTGAAATTCATAATTTTGCTTGGAATCAGTTTATTGCTCTGCATCTGAATTTCATAAACTCCTGTGAGTTCCCCCTGTCTTCTCTGTTTTCCCAGTGACTCCTGCTAATCGTCTTGTCATTACAGACAATCAAGTGGCGAGTTTCAGTCTGGCAAACTGAAGCAGCAGTTCTGGAATCTTGAGTTCCAAAAGTGTATAAAGTACCAGTAGCAGAAAGCCCCTCCCTACACCAGCATCCTTCAGTGGATGGGCAGTCTCTTGGGGAGATGGACTATGACAGAGCCATTTTTTTCAGTCAATTACTTACAGATATAAACTTATGCATGCTGGACACTCATCTTTATAGAGGAGCTCAAGATGCAGAGATCATTGGACGATCATCAGATGGTGTAATTTTTGGACTTCTGCTTGAAACCCTAAATTGTCAAAATGATTCTGCAGAGAAGGCTGGATACAGTCTCAGTTAATTTCAGATGTAGATTGTATTCAAAATCAATGACCTACAATTTATTCTGAGTTGACAAATACTTAAATTAATGAAGCAATCACTCTCTTGAATAACACCAACAATATATTCTGAATTCATGGTTAATATGCCAGTAGAAAGAAACTAAGAAAATAGAATGTATTTAATGTTTCTCATTTGTGTTAGAGGCATCACCCTCCTTTTTCACAAGGAGCATAAATTAGACGCTTTTCACTGTATGTATTATTTGTATAGTATTTGGCCATATATCAGGATGAAATACAGTTCTCTAATTAGCTCCTTCCAAGTACTTACAGTTACCCCAGGCTGGTGATCATCCATGAAAGCAAATGTGGCCCTGGCGATTGTTTGTACATGCAATTGTACAGACATGGTAAAAATCTTTCTAAACCTTTGTTGTAGCTCACAACCACAGTGTGAGCAGTAACTGTGGGAGACAATTCATAAGGTTCAGGCAGTTTGCTTGTTTTGATGAAGCACATATCATAAAAAAAGGCATTTGAGGTCTAGTCCTATGTTTCTAATAGCTTTATGGTGGGGTTCCCTTATACTGAAAGATTTTACTGGCTTGGCGATAGAATTTTCATGAAGCCTCAAAATAAAGAAAAAGAGTAGAAGTAAAGTGCATTTTCTAAACCCTTCAAATTTCTTTTCTCTTTCTTCCTAGTATTGTTTCAAAGACTAGAAGATGATGTTGTATTCCTCAGTGTGCTGTTTAAAGTCAGGAGCGGCAATATTTAGCACATGCTTGGGCAGCCGTGTTTGAAATCCATGCTTCCTCTCTCTGGTGTTCTGATGTGCCTTCAGGGGATGCTTCCCTGTTTGTAGTTTGTTTTCTTTTGTTTAAGGTTTCAGCTACTGCATTGACTAATGATTATATAGCAGTAAACTCTCGTCCCTGCTAAATTCAGAGGTAATGCCTCAAAAGCATTTTTCCCCTGTGTGACATAAAACAATAAAAGAACTTGACAATCCCCTTTCGAGAAAGAATAATCCTTTGTTTAAAGAAAAGAAAAAAAAAACAAATGAAACAAGCACGTTCTTGATGCCAGAGGGTGTAGAATTCAAATCAAAGATTAAGCTAATTGATAAGAATAAAACAAATGTCTCACAGTATAATCCTCTTTAGGCAGAGCTAACATTTTTGCATTAACCAGTCTCCAATATTAATCACCTATGCTATTTTAATATTATGTTATACTTGATTTTGAACAGTGCAATATCTATTTGATATAGAAATAGCATGGAACATGCTGAATCTGATTTTCATCTTGTATCTCAAAAGTAAATTTCTGTCCTTCAGTAATATCACCTCAGTAAAGAACTGATGGGACCTTGGAATTCAGTGAAAAAAATAAACTCATTGATTACTAATAATTTACCTCTATATATTTAATATATTTAATATAATATATTAGAAATACATATCTATAATTTTAAGAGGATTTGTAATAAAACCTGAAATACCCTTACTGGGGCATTAATTTCTGCATTCTTTTGACCTATTGAAGAATTTATAGAAAAGTTCTAATTGTTCTGATTAGCCAGTCACTTAAAGTGAGAAAGAAAGAAAGAAAGAAAGAAAGAAAGAAAGAAAGAAAGAAAGAAAGAAAGAAAGAAAGAAAGAAAGAAAGAAAGAAAATTAAACAGCACATGGGCTTTCTTTTTCTATGTACTGCCAGAAGGTTCTGAGCTTTTATATAATGTGTAATAAATTCAGCACTGCCTATTGAGTTCAGTTGTTTGCCTAAAATATTAGCAGCTAACTATAAATGAAGAGTTATTTCAATTTGGAAGAAAGGCTTACAGCTAAGAGAGGAAAGTGCCACATGGTTACACTGTGACTTCAGCCACGGTCTGTGATTGTTGAGTACATTTGTAGTGGACATGATTTTTCATTAGGAGAAGTTTGACAGCAATAATTATTCATAGCTTCATTTTTTATCTAAGTAACACCAGAGCTTTCAGAGATAAGTTTTATATTTAGCTTTCAGTAGACTTTTTTTTCCCCTCTCTGTTTCTTTTTTTTTTTTTCCTTCTGCCTGCACTTCTGGGCTTGTAGTCAATTACTAGCATAAAACTGAAGGGGCAATTAGCCCCTGATACAGATGTTATTGCTGACATATCTAAATAAATACAGAGTAATTATAGACTAGATATATAGGATTGCAGTCTGTCACTCCTTTCTTATTCAGATGGGTTCAGATGGAAGTGGCATCACTGCCACTGTGGTAAATGTGAACCCTAATAAAAACTAGACAGTTTGTGTTTGCAGACTGGAGCCTAGTCTGCTCTTTTGCAATTGATTATGTCCTGAGTTGACAATGAACACAAATGACTGGGTTGAGTCTCACGATAATCTGAGCCATTACATGAACCTAATCCAAGAGAGAGACCAGACACCAGCCAAAAAAGGGCACCAAAATCAGATATTCCCAGTTTGGGCATCATGTTCAGCCTTGTTCACAGTGAAACAAAATGAACTCCTTCAGACACAGGTGCAAAATTATGGCACTGCTAAGGGCAAGTGCTTCATTGTGTGCTGTGTGTGCAGCCTAAAACCACGGCTTCCCTGTCTGCTTTCAGCATATAAACCCTGCTCTCAGTGGGAGCACCTGTGTCAGGACCAATGAGGAGGAGGGATGCGTGTTGCAAACACTGTCTGCTGTTTCTTGCTCACTTATGGGCATCACCTGGATTGACCCAAACATCCAAGAATGACTGACCATAAAGTTACTTGAGAAGAATTGCCCAACTGTCCATTAGCCTAATGTTTTGTGGGGAGACTGAAGTCTATAAAAATGTTCATATTCATAGAAACTAAGCATCAAAGATGCTGCTACATTTTCTCTGCAAGGAGTTTTTAACATTTTGGAAGTTTGCTCTTTTGCAAAACCACATACTCCACAAAGGTATAAAATATAGCGCTTAATGGCAATAGTACATTTACTCAAGTGCATTAGACAGTTCTTCCTTCTCCTTCTCTTCCTGCTTGATTGGCAGCCAGAGATCCTAGATGCAGCACTACAGAAGCTATTGTTTACAGCCAAAGCAGAGGGATCTGGCACCAGAGAGGACTCCACAGGCATTTGTATTGATGGTGGCTTTGCAGTTGCCTCTGGGTCTTTCATGTGGCTGGGCTGATGAAAGTTATCTGGGCAGTTATATGCTCATGGAAACCATTTCTTTTTCCACTGACATTTTAAATGGTTGTGGTGATTAACTGTTTGTATGCAGAGAATTTTAAAACCTTCACCACAGTAAGCCGCTGCAGAGGTTGCTGGCACATGGTGTATGTCTATATTTCTCTTTTCTGCCTAAAAACCCTTTCATGTATAGGTGTGAACAATTGTTTAGCTGCAATTGTGTATGTTGGCAGTGGAACTCAGTGGAACAAAATCTGAGGCTTTAGGTACAGCGTAGTGTGAGGTTTCAGTCCTGGCTTCAGGACCCCTCCCCTGAAATTACTTGGGAGCTCCATTCTGCACATCTCAAGGTGAAAAAACTGTAGTGGGGACAACATCCAGAAAGCCAATTGCATATTTTTTAGCAGATAAGTAAAGTCGTGGAGAAGCCCTGAGCTTTTTTTTCCTCAGCCTCTTCTTGTATCTTGTTACACAGAGTGCTCAGTGAGGGGGAGAAAAGGGTCATTCATGGGCCCATAGCAGTGTTCCATTGGGTAGTCCATCCAAACAGCTGCTTCATGGCGTTATCTGAGATTCTCTGTGCATCCAAGCACATGCATTGTCTTGGGTAAAAAGTACAAGGGATTTCACATTTGGAAATTAGAAAAAAACCCAGACCCAGAGCTTTTATTACTGTTCAAAGTACCAGGCGTTCCAGCCTGTGTTGTACCTTTGATCTCAAGGAATGTATTTCTCTGCTTCAGTGTTAACATAGGCAAAAGTTTGTGCAGAATTGAAGAGTATATTTGTTAACTGAAATGGTCAGCCAGTAAAACAATGTCATATAAATAAAATGTTTTGCTTTTCATTAGACAAAAAATTGTTTTGTGTGTGATTGTATTTTAAAGCATGACTTCAATAATTTACAGTCATTTACAATATTATGGGCCTGTTATTGAAAGAATGACCAAATCTCTACTCTACAGCTTTTTGTTCAGATAAATATTTAGCTTATGCACATTGGATTTTTCAGTCATATAAGCCAAACTTTAGGGCAATACTTAGCCACATTTTCTGGTTTTGCCCAAGTAGTATCAAAACTCTCAGAGACAAATATTTTATCTTCAAGAGTGTAGAGATTTTCTTATACAAATGTAAGTTTTCTTTTGAAACCATGTATTTTATATATATTAATACTAACTTAGGTACCATTAAGATTAAATTATATTTAGTGTTATTATTTCTCATTGTTTTGGTTTTTAACAATTAAAAACCATTTTTATAAAATGAAAATATGTGAGATCTCAAATCCACAAATCAAACCAGTGAAAATATGTTTGCAGTTCACTGGTGTTTCTGAAACTTTGGACAAACTCTATGTAAGTCTTGAAGATATGCTTTTGAAACTGAAGTCCTACAAGATATACATTGTGATTTCACCAGAATCATAAATCATGTCTAAAGTTTTCATAAAGCATTCTGTACTTGTCAGTGATGAAGGTACTTTTAATGTGGATAACCTGGAAATTTTTTAAAAGTTAAGTTCCTGTAACGAAACAGAGGAAAAAGTTTAAATAAAAACAATAAAAGAAAAAAAAAAGGAAAAAAGAGGGGAATTCCACACACTTGTGAACAACTGTTCCTTCATTAAAATCACCATAGGGTGTTCAAGACAAACGTTTCACTGTATGTTGCGGGCTTGCATTGGCTCTGAATAATCCTGGAAAAAATCCTGGTTTGCTGTATGTGGTAGATGGTTTATGGCAAGCATCTTGAATCCTTCCTGTGGACCTGCTGCTACCCTTCCTTCTCACTGGAAACCAAGGCTGCTTCATCTCCGTTACAAGGGATATAATGGAAGGAAAGGGAGAGGAAAACATTGGCAGACAAACACATTGAGAAGAAAATACAGGAAAATCACATTTAATTATATAATTATTTCTCCATACAGAATCACATTTTGCTGGGGCAGGTCTCTTAACTTCCGCATGAGCAGACTTAAATGCAATTAAAGTGTGGGCTGTATACTGATCTATGAAGGGAAGGTTGGAGATTTGCAGGGGACAGATTTATTTTACAAATATAGTGGTCAGTTACCTTGCTGGCATTTTGCTAAGTTCCTTCATTGTTAGTCTTTGTTAAAAGTGCTTCATTTCGAAGTGAGCAGTTTTCCACCTCTTAAGTATTATATTGCCATTTAACAGCAGTAAACCATCTAACAAATTTTTTTTGTTAGTTTTTATTAGGACCCTTTTGCAAATTCCATTGAATCGTTAAAATATCATTATGTTGGATCAGGCTTCTCATCTCAATTTGAAGAGAACTCCTGCTAGCCTGATTGGGAATTATGACTGAGAAAAGTCTTGAACTTTGGCTTACTAAAACTCAATCAACACCTTATAAATTATCCAGATAACAAAATATCAACAGTATGATTCCCATGAAAGACCATTAGGAGAGAATAACCTTGCTGAAAAAAGTCTCAATTCATCAAACAATTGTACTGGTTCCAGTGATATCTTGCTTTGAAAAACAGTAAGAATGATTTAATTTTAAAAGCCTATTTATGTTTTAGGTTAAATATAGTCTATTTTTAGGGGTTTTTTTCCACACTTTGTTTCAAAGGTGTTGCATTTTATATTTTGCCAATAATTTCTATTGTGTTGTATTATGTGAAGGTTTATCTATTTTATTTTACTATTCCAATGCTCTTAAATAATCTAAACTATTTAAAATCATACTCTTCAAAACATAAGCTGTCAAAACTTGCACAATTTCCTACTCTCACACTGGAAATTCCTGGGAAAATCAAAGAGTTGAAACTTTTTTTTTAAGCTGCTGATTTTTTAGTTTAGTTTAGTTTAAGGCAAGTTTAAACTTTTAAATTTAAAATTCAGAGATTCAATCATGTGTACTTTTATCTGGGATATAATTTCAATCCACCTAGACAGCGTAATCCATTATGGAAGAGGAGAGAAACAGGAAAAGCACTGACTTCTGGGCATTTCTTCAACTGTCCAAGACTTAATAAATAGCTCTTCTTATTAAGATATTTTCATGACTTTGCCTTAACTTTTCCTTTGGTGGTAACAAAGTCTAACTCCAAGCAAACTTCCACTAGCCTTCCAAGCTATGATTTCCTGATTTTAAACAGAACCCTTGAACTGAAGTGATTTTAAAATTTTCTTTACTACTGAATATTTGTCTGTATAACTCCATCTAGAAGTGATAGGGAGTTGAAAATTCTTCTGTGTTTTACCAGTTTCTACTGAATTAAGTTCAAGAATTTCTCCTTGTTTGCGAATATGTGCTGGGAGTGGCTTTTCATGCTTCATGGAGATTTGAACATATTTTTGAAGTCATGTGTTCTATCAAATACAGTGATACTGAAATTCAGCTGTGTATACATTTATTCTGTCTCAAAGGAAGACAGAGGTTTGCATCCAGACAGCGTAGAGATGTAGTTAATGATTCTTTAATGGAACTCATATACCAACTCCTTTAGTATGCACTTGATTTTTTTAAACTTAAAATTTTAACATGAGATGTTCCAAACCTACCTAGACTTTGTCAAACTCCACTTTTGTATAAGGCAATGGAACGTGGTCAAAGACTGCATGCAGCTTCAGTTCAAGTGTTTCCTACTGCCATGGAAAGTACTACCGTGTTACAAGCTGCGTAATATGCGCTGTGTGAGTAACTCTGGGGGAAATTAATATTGGGTATACACAGAAGTGTGATAACTCTTTCCAGTAAAAAAATCACAGAATTCCAGAATCAAATAGCAGCTGAGGTTGGAATGGACCTCTGGAGGTCATGTGGTTTAAGCCCCCTGCTCCAGCTTGGTGTCCAGAACCATATCCAGACAGTCCTTGAATATCTCCAAGGATGGAGGTGACTCCACAGACATTCTGAGGAACCTGTGCCAGCGCTCAGTCACCTTAATGGTAAAAAAGTGTTTCCTGGTGTTCAGAGGGAACCTTCTGTATTTCAGCGTGTCCCTGCTGTCTCTGGCCCCTTCACTGGGCACCACGGAAAAGAGTCTGGCTTTGTCTTTACAACCTCTCCTCAAGTATTTATACACTTTAATAACAATCTCCTGAGCTTTTTCTTATTCACTCTGAGAAGTCCTGGCTCTTTCAGCCTGTCCTTATATGAGAGATGCTCCAGTCTCTTCATAATTCCTGTGGCTCCCCACTGAACCCTCTCCACTATGTGCATGTCTCTCCTCTTGTGAGGAGCCCAGAACTGAACACAGCACTGAGGTATGGTCCCATCAGTGCTGAAAAAAGGGGAAGGACCTGCTGGTAACACTTTATCTAATGCAGTTAAGGACACCATTCAACTTTTTTGCATCAGGTGTACATTGCTGGTTCATGTTCTACCTGGTGTCTATGAGGACATACAGGGTGTTCTTTTACCAAGCAGTTTTCCAGCAGCTCTGTCCCATGTGGTACAGATAAACAGGTATTAACTCTTTTTTTTAATGGAAATACATTGCTACCAAAAAAAAAAAAAAAAAAACCACAAAACCCTGTGACATAAAATGTTAGGCTTGCAGTTTGTTCTTAGTGGGTTTTTTACAAGATTATAGGACATTCCTATTTCTTTCACTTGCAGTTTCGAAAATATTACTCAGATATGGTGCAGTTCAATTTTCCTGATTTTTCAAATGAAGAGAATAGCATGAAAAGAAAGGGAGTCACCTCAAAATCCTAAAAAGAAAGAAAAGCTAAACCCTCATACTCATGAACATTACAGGAAGCTCGGGTATCACTACAGCTGATATGGTTAAACATGTTATCATTGGTCTGTAGTGAACTATGCTCCTGTTATAGACACATTATTTCAAAGTGGTCCAGTTGAAATGTACATGTAAGACACTATCCAGATCTCCTTTAGAAAGTTAATTTTTATTAGTTGTGACTAGTGAGCCATTCTAGAGACACAAAGGGCATTTCTGATGATGATTTAATTTGTAGTTGATGAAAAACAACATAAGCTCAATGTTAGAATGAAAAATAATCAGTCTCAGCCCAGGTGTTTTCCTTTTCACCAGTGTAATTTTGCTAATTAGAAATGGGCTGCAGAACTGGATGGAGTCTTTTACATTCACAAATATTTTGGTCCTAGGTAGTGACCAGGTGATCCTAAATAGGGTGGAAAACAACGTGAATTTATTGTATACTGATTTAAAGTGTTTATGATATATTAATTTAAAAAAACAGGGTGAACTGACTGGATCTAACCATACAGATCTGAACTTGTTTGCCTCATCTCAAAGATGAAGTTCACAAGCTTACTTAATTAAATCTACAGCTGACCTAAAAATGACTGAAGATATTATTGCAGATTCACCCCATGTTTAGAGGGCTAACTCAGAAAAGCACACTAGTTGAAGTTAATTAAGCTGTATAATATTTCAAAGTGTTCCTGTCTAGATGATACCAAATTAGAATAAACTTGTGAATATTGTTTTCAGACACTCCTGCACAGTAGTTATTCTTCCACCATGATTTCTTTCCTTTTAATGTTTTCTGACACTATCTCACAAGCCTTTTCTGGGTTTGCTGCAGTCAAACCAGAGTGAATTGGAAAACAGGAGCTCTGTTTCTACCTGTGGAGAACCAAATCTCACTGTTAGGGAGAAAAATGTGGGAGGTCAATGTGTGAGAGAAGGAGAAGGGCAGAGATGTGTTTCTGATTTGCACACTTGATGCTGCATTGTCTGAACAGTCAAAAAGTCACAGAAGTAGAATTCATTTTGCCTACTATAGCCATATAAAATCTAAGGCTGATCTCATCTTTCTGGGTGTTATGGATTACCAATAAGGAGAAGCAGCACCTTCAGAGAACAATTAACCTCCTCTTAAGAGGCAAACCTGAGCTGCCTGGGCTTGCTTTTGGAAGTCAATTAATTTGCACAAGTCTGATGAGGAGCAGCTGAGGGAGCTGGGGATGCCTAGCCTGGAGAAAAGGAGGCTCAGGGGACACCTAATCACTCTTCACAACTACCTGAAAGGAGGGTGTAGCAAGGTGGAGGTGGGTCTCCTCCCCAAGATAAGAAGAAACAAGATAAGAGAAAATGGCTTCAAGGTGCACTAGGGCGTGGGTTTAGATTGGATATTAAGAAAAAACCTGATTATGGAAAGGGTTATCAAACATTGGAACAGGCTGCCCAGGGAAGTGGTTGAGTCACCATCCCTGGACATGTTTAAAAGATTAAAAGATATGTAGACATGGCACTTAGGGACATGGGTTAGTAGTGGTGGACTTGACAGTGTTAGGTTTATGGTTGGACTGGATGATACTTCAGGTCTTTTCCAGCATGAAGGATTCTATGACTTTTATAATTTTTGGCCCTGTGGTGTCTGTACATGCTGTCTTTTAGACTACACCAGCTTTAGGAACAAGGACCCTAAAGTCTATACAGGTAAGCTTTGTGGGTCAGGGGCTCTCCAACCCCCTGAACAAAGGGCAGAGCACAGTTAGTTCCCCTTATGACGGGGAGAGAGCAGTGTTGGGCTGGAGCTGTTCCCTGAATTGTGTTCAGGCATTGCATTGGCAGGCCCATGCATTAGCCATACCAGGAAGCACAGCACATTTGTACAGAACCAGTTCTCGAACCAGCGATCCAGACACCTACAGTTTTATGGTATATAGGCTGTGTTGTTTTCCAGAAAGGCCCTATTCTATGAAGGCTCTGCTGTTTTTCCAGTAGCTTGGAATTTCCTGAGATATTGAAGTCTAAACATCTCACATGAGAGATTTAGGCAGAAGTGCCCTTAATCTTCTTTCATAAGACTGGTGTTAGACACTTTTGTATTCTCCAGCTGCAGATAAAAAAGCTGTTCAGTCCCCAGGTCCTCAGCCAAACTTTAGCTGTTTTAGCTATGCTCATTCCTGTCTCTCTAATGGGGTTTGATTTCTCAGTTGATATCAGGAATAATTGATTGCACTCCTCAAAGTATAAACTGCTGGAACTCTCACCTGGTTTTTCAAGCTGTCAGTATTTCAGAGTGGCTGCTCTGGCCCTTTCAGAGAAGAAGGGAACACTCTCGTCAGTGGTCACCTGGCAGTTCTTGCTGCTCTTCTCTTTTAGTATCATGGTGCTTTGGCTTTTCAAGCCTCTGCAAAGTAGTCCAGCTGTAGATGTGTTCACTCAGTAGCTGTGTGATCACCTCTCTCTCCCATCTTTCTTTTGCAAGCTCCTCTCTGTTCAGACAAATACTAATTTTCAATACCCAGAGCTCTTGTTTGACTCTGTTTATTTCCAGTTTCAAATTTATTTATCTCCTTCTTTTTGTCTCTCACCTTCTCAAGGATGCTCTTATTCCCCCTGACCTAAATATTTCTCTAAGTCTTGCTTCTCCTGATTTTATTCTGATGCAGTATAATTTTTAATTCAGCTAATTTTATTCTAGGGTTGCAAAAGAGAAGGTTCTTTACTGCTGTCTCTAGTCTCATCCTACCTTTATAGGGTTTTTGATGCTGTTGAATAATTAATATTTGCTAAAGTCCACATTGGTAATGCTGAAAAAAGGTTAAAATATGTTAATAAACCTGGGAAAAGCACAGAGGAAAGCATACTAAAATGAGCTATGCTAAAATGCCATTCATATATCATGAAGTACTCTCCTAAAAAAAGTAGATATAAATGGAGATAGATACATAAAACTGATTGTCAGTTTTATGCCTAAATATTCTGTGGTTGAACCTCTCATTCACTCCAGTTTTAAAATATAAGTTTTCTTAGAAGGTGTAAAAAGATTACAGATTATTTTTGAATGCTATTTTCATTAGATCTGCTGATTTATAGCTAAGTGAATAGGATTATAGTCTTCTGTAGGAATAAAATTAAATTGTTATCCTGCATTCTGGTGATGCAGATGGTGAAATAATCTTCTATTAATTTGGCAATTAAGAGTTTTACATTGTTAACCCATGACTTTTCATCCTTGATAAAACCATTTTTTGAACTATTTCTTTCCATTTCCAGTTCAGGCACAGTTTGCTAAGGTACTGCCAGAATCTGTGGTCTCTGTGACTGATTAAAAGAGCTTCCTAAATATAATTTAAGGCATTAATGATAAATGAGTACTATTTCTATCTGTTCTTTCATAAGTTTAAGTTGTTTTAATCAACTAAGGTGCCTAAAATGTCTACCTGGATCCTCCTAGGATCAAGATATTTAGAGAAAAGTCTCTAAATCACCAAGTGAGTTTTACGTTTCTTGTGTTGCACGTATCCTAGTGACCTTCCCTGAATTGTTTTAAACTAATTTATCTCTAAAAGACAGGCTCTTTCTCAGAACATTCCAATATGAATAGGCAGCCATCAAACAACATCTGTGCCTTATTAAAAGCTATGTAAAATTGTAATGTTTCAAATGCTATGGTTTTTAGGTAGTCCTTAATCACAGGCTCTCACCTGGATTAACAGGCATTATGGTGTGGATTTGGGATTGTGCTCGTCCCGTGTATAAAATTACACTGTGAAATGAGAATAGTGAGAAACATGTCATCTTCTACATAGATATGATTTAAGGAAATTGTTTGACAGCTCCTTCTGTGGTAAAACACTTTAGCTTTTGCCTTCTGTTTACCAAAAGCATCTTTTCAGCCAGTAACAATTTGACTAATGCCTACTTTTTAATTAAATGTTGTAGCATTTAGGAAGATGCATGCTAATCTGGGCCCCAGATCTGCAGCCCTCAGCTGTACAAGATGCTGCTCCAGCAGGGGCCGTAAAGCTCTCGATAAGAGGGGGAAGGAGCAAGGTGCAGGTCCCACAGCGATAACCTCCTGACTCCAACATTATAGGTCTTTCTGCTGGAATTGAGTTCTACATCTTCCTCGATTGCTTATTGTCACAAATGAGTAATGGATGCACCCTGCCTGCGTCCCCAGGTACACGAGCCAGTCCATCAGGCCAGCGGGAAGCACAGCTGCTGGCCGTGGGGGCAGGCAGATAACAGGCAGACCCCCAGAGGGATGCTAAAGGCACCGCTGCCACCACTGGGACAGTGGCCGGGTCCCTGCCCCTCCTCCGGGTACCCACCCGCCTGCGACCGCCCCTTCCACTGCTCTGTGTGGCATTAATCAACCTGCTCCCTAGGATCGAGTAGGGGACCAGATAAAGTGCAGCAAACAAATCAACAGCAGGGAAGAGGCTGGAAAACGCACAGCATTCAGGCCATGCTTAGTTAATTTTGGTCTATTATTCAGAGCGGGAGAATGTTCAGGATGCCTTGTTCACACTGGGAATTACTGTTAGAAATGTACATGCATATATATATATATATGCACTATAATATAGTACTTATTTCTAATGTATTATAGTATTATATTTATTATATATTATTATTACTATATGAAAATATATAATATACATAACACATACATACATATATATGTATGTGTGTATATATAAAATTAAGGCTTGCAAAATTGTCTAGATGCCTGCTGAGCTACAAAATACACTTGTCGTTGTCTTTTCCTGTCAGTGATGATAGCAAAACAAGTAAGCATTATTTTAGCAAACCTGTCAGGGAATCGACTCATGCTGACTGGGTGAGTAAGTAGGTAAATAAGACTTGTGTTTTAATTTATTAAGCATGTTGCTTTGAAAGTGGTGTGATTTACATTACTATTGCTGGTATAAAGGCTTGACTGGAGGTTTCCTAGGGCATCCATGATATAGAGGGTTTTTGTTTAACATAGCAGGTAAATTTGAAGGTCAGCTCAGTTTCTAAGCATCTAGCTTAGACAAATGGTCCATGTGTCCCTGCAGAGGAGGACATTTGTAGTATTATCCTGCCTAGCATAATAGTAACATTAGCTGAAATTCAGGAAATTTCATTTTGTTATCATGTTATTTGTTGGAATAATAAAAATTTGTAATGAAAAGCTCAATAAATATCCTTTCAAAAGTGTATAATTTGAACCCACACTGAGGACAGATTTTCTAATGTTATGTAACTTCTGATTAACCAACTCAGTAGATGTTGGTACAGTTTCCAAAACTGGATGGAAACCAGTGTCACAGAGAAAAACAATAGGACCTGTGATGTGCTGAGCAATTTCAATATCTAGTCATAACTATTACTGTGATTGTACGTGAAACTATATATTCAGTTCTATATTTCTGTAGGATTTGATTCATCCCATTTCACAATGCCCAAATTTAATAGAAAATCTTATACAACACTTTGCCACACAAGAAAACAGAGATACCTTATATCACAGAAAACACATCTGGTATTCCTCTGGATGAAAATGACAGAAGGATTTTTGGAATACAAGGGAGAAACTCCCAAGTTTTCAGGGCTGTATGCATCACAGATTTAGCAGTTATATATTCTGTGGGGGAGAAAAGGTAGTGAGAGGGAAGGCGGAATAAGATCCAGAAATTGTGAAAGTTTCTTGGTAGAAAAATATTGCTACTAGAAATTTCAGGATTGGAAAATAGTTTATTGTTGTCTTTTTTCTTTCTGTGGTGGCTCAGAGCAACACTACACTTAGATATTTCCTTGAAGCCTTGTTTCAGAAGAGCTAAATGAAGAGAAAGTAATTTTCAAAGCTCCATAGCTCTTTCAAAGCAGAGTAATTCAGGGTGGAGCTCTCCTGAACATATACATCAAGTTCTGTGCTATTTTCCCTTATGAAAGTCTTTGTTCAGTTGGCTTTAATTCAGCTGCTCTTTGACTATTTGGACTATAATTTTCTATGCCATATTTTTGCCTGAAAAAATATTGGTTTAGAAAAAAAATGGCAAAGATTGTTCAGCATTTTTGGGACTAGGTTTGATGATAAAAATCCAGTATTTTGCTAGAAACAGCATTTTTTCAACCTTTTAAATAAAAGATCAAGCATCTCAGAAAAGAGAGGTGCTGCTGAAACTACAGATAATACTTTTTCACCATCCCTGTTAAAACCTACCCAATCTCAGCCAAATCATACATCCATGGCTTTCTTTCTTTTCACTTGCTTGGTGGAAATTGGTTTGGCCTCAGAACTGCTGGGAAAGGAAACTGATGTCTGAAGTCAGCACCAAGGGCTCTGGATTCTCCTCCTCCTTCTCACGATGAGAACCTGTAGCAGGCATAGAGACAAGGTTTGCCTCCACAGCACTCTCTGAGCCTGTTACAAAATTTTTCCGATTTATCAGCCAAGGAACCACAGAGAAGCTTGCTTACAGTTGTTTTTATCCTTTTCCCTAGTGATGCCAAGATTGCAAAAAAAGAAGGAGTAGTTTATCTGAGAACATGAATGAGGAGGAGGTAGTAGTCATAGGGCCAGGTGGAATTTTGGAAGAGAGGCTGGACATAGGCTGTAGGAAGGCAGAAAAACACCAGATGAGTACACAGCAAGGGAAACTAACATACCAAAGGCCAAGTATATAAACTCCCTTTAACTTGAGTTTCCACCTAGGAGTGTCACGTGCAAACCTGAATCCCTACACTGTGGTGACATTAGGTATGGATTGTACTGAGTTAATGGACCATCTCACCTTCTAAAACTTCCTTTGTTAAGCACCTGGGTGCATCCAGCCTCAGGCATGTTGAGGTGAGCAACCTGAAACAAAAATTGACACTTAGTCCCAGAGCGTCCATCTCCCCATCAGTTCACATGCGGTGACTGCGCTTCTTTTCAAGGTACTCATGGAAAAAGTGAGAATTGCAGAATAAAGTATGTACTCGGATGTGGTTGGTATCTCCATGGCAGAAGTGCAGAGAGAACCCAGTGTGCTACTCATCTGTACCTTAGTACTGGGACAACATGAATTCCTTCTCTCCATCACTTGAGTCACTTCCTGCCTATGTCCCTTCCCACTTCTGCAGCAAGAGACATACGATCTCTGCAAATAGCACCTTCCTTCAGGGCACATTCATTTTTTGAACACCAGCTGTTGTTGGGCATTGAAAAGTCTGGCTGGTCCAGGCTTGGTGAAATAAACTCGAATTTTGTGTATCAAAAATCATATTTAGTGTAGCTTAACCCAAATTTTCAGTTGTTTACTCTTTTCAGGATGCTGCTGAGTGCTCTTCATCCTGGCCCTTGTCCCCAGTAAGTCAACATTGGGGAAAATAAGATTAATGCTGTTAAGGCTATAGGCTTGGGCCTTGATCCTGCTCCCAGGGCAGTTCACAGGAATATTACTTCAAAATTACTAGGCTGGCAGTCAAAGTACAGAAGGAAAAAGACAGCATGGTAAATGACTGGGGGGCTGACCTACTATTTTTAAAGAGTATTTAAACACATTTAAGACAAAAGATATTACAATAAACCATGGTTAAGGGAAATAAGTAAAGGGAAGAATGAGTCATGTCATATTCAGCTTTATTTTCTAGGAGCTGTATGATCATACTGAGATTGATCCCAAACTTTCTGAGGGTCTTTCTCTTAATGTAGCTATTTTTAAATCTGTGTTTTAAACAAAACAAAACAACAACAACAAAAAAAACACCCAAAAACAAACAAACAAAAAAACCCAACAACAACAACAACAAAAAAACCAAAACAAAAAAAACCCAAAAAAACCAACCAACCAACCAACCAAGCAAAAAAAACCCAACAAAAACCAACAAACAAACAAAAAAAGCAAACCCAACCCCCACAAAACAAATCCTTCTAAAATCAATCCAGTGAACTGAGTTCCTGGAAAAGAAACCTCAGAAAACCTGAAGCAGGCCTTACAAAACTTGGAGCACTTTCAATCTTTTCCAAATAGTGGAAGAAGACCACTTACTGGACCTAAGAGTTGATGCGTGGCTAAGGCTTAGATTCTTCAGAATATGTTACCTTTCAAACTGAAGGGAAATAAGCACAATGGGAAAACACGAATGAACCCTGTTTTGCATGAATTTTTGCCTCATCTCCTTCCTCATTGGAAAGATATTAACAGATGAAATGCTGTTTTCTGCAGAAGGCTGCGGAAATTATTTTTCTCAGCATATGGAATTTTGTTCTGTGTATTGTCTCTTCAAAGTGTGTTTGCTTTAATGTTTGACATATGCGAAATTCAGCCTTGGTGGTTATATTACAATCTTAAAATAATAATAATGTTTACTCCTACCATGAATTCACTTTTTAGAGTTTGCAATTGCCTGGGTGTTAACCTCTCTGCTGTGCTTGAAGTGCAGCCCCAAAGAAAGTTCTTGTTAGAATTTAAGATGTGAAGATCCATTTCTGCCTAACAATCTCTTACTCCTGCATTCCCTGAAGTGTATCCCATCTGCTTTTGGGAGCTCTCATTGCAATATGCAGTGATTGCAGGATAAGCACACCATTTTCCTGTCAATACTTTCCTATTAGCCTCCTGGATCCATACATCATCGTCTTGCTGGCCTGCAGTTTGCTTATCTTTGTCTCTGAGGCTGCCTTTGATTTATCTAACACCCAGGTTAATGAGGCATGGAGCCCAGGGTGGCTCCAAGGATAATGCACTCCTGTATAAAAATGCTTAAGGAAGGATCAAGTGATAATCCATTCTAGACTAAAAGGCCTAGCTCTTCAACAAATGTTGTATTTCTTAATCACTAAGCTAAGACTATAATAGCTCCCTGTTAAGCTACTGCCATCAGTAAAACTAAACCCGCTAACTATATGAATTTACAAAAGAACTGAAAATTAGATTTTAATTTGTGTTCCAAAAAATAAAAAAAAAAAAGTTCACTTCTTAGGAATAGTTATCACCATTATTTGACAGTGTTCTTATGCAAAAATAAGTTAGCTTTAATATTTAATTTACAGTAATAGTTTTATATTCCCTCATTGGGACCTATGTTTTTCTAAAGACAAAAATAACAGAAGCTAGAACGTTACTGTGGCAAGGATAAATCAAACTAGCTATTTCAATAATGGAGGTAATTACAAAGTGTATATATCTGAGATGTACTGAGTGGTTAGGGGTTGTTTAATTAACATAAAAATTTCAATATCATCAGCAAGAGTGTTGGTATCACAAAAGCATTGTTAAAAATGCATCTTAAAATAGTTATGCCTTTCTCTCTTCCTAGCTTGTACATAAGACTAATATACATTAACTTCCCATTTCTGCTAATTACCATCTTATGCAGAAACATTTTAATGAAAGCAAGGTAAAGATCCAAATAAGCTTTCAAAGCTTTATTTATTTGTTTATTTTAAAGCACTCTACTGCATATTACTTTGATGTCTGTTTTGGCTTCCCTTTTTGGTTGTTGTTTTGTTATGCTTGGTTGACCTTCATATCACAAATCTGCTGCAGGCTCCTGAAATATGTGTCACGTATAACCATTTAGAGAATGACATAGCACCAAATAATGGGACCATTCCTGTGGGATGACATGTTCGTGTTTTGAAGCAAAAGCCACACACAAGGAAGGCGTTCACCAATTGGCCCACCACAGCCCCCAAGGACTTGACCCAGGTAATAAGTCCTTTACTGGTCACTAACCTACATTATTGAGATTTAGTTTGGATTTTGATGACATGACATTGTTAAGGGTTGTTATTGAGATGTAAATGATCTTCCATTGGGTTATTTAAGACACATGAAGGACCAGGTTTAGAATGAAAATTAGTTATTGATTATTCCAACAATTAACCAAATAAATTTGAGCACTCATATTAACATTTTTGGAAGCCTTAAATTATCTTTTATTCAAACTGACCTAAGCAGCTAGATTGATTCCTCAGAAATCTTTAAGATGCTTTGAAAAAAGGAAAACAAAGGTAAACAAATATTGTGGTATTCTGTTTAAAGTCTATTTTTTTCTCTTTTATCTACTAGAGATCAGTAGTATGTGATGCAGTTTCCGATAGTGTTGTACAGTGTGCTCCATAGATTCTCCTGTATTAAAGACAAGTTTTGAGCACATACAGATGTCTTCATCCTCTTTGTTCCATCTTTTTCTGAAACTTCTATCATAAGATTAACATAATTTGTAAATTTTAGAGTTCATTTTCTTTACTCCCATTTCTTTCATTAGTATTTTTAGTCTCTTGATGTAAAACTTCCTGAAATAGGGGCCAGTCCTTTCAAATGCTTGTGATTATTTGTGAGCACCTTGTAATGGTATGAATTGCACAAATAATAACAAAAAGCATTTCCCCATCTCACTTAATAGTGGAGTGTATTACTTTACCCCTAGATATTTTAACTGGAAAATTGGTTTCTTACATTTTTAGTCAGATGAGGTAGTGATGAGAAAGCTTTAGAGGCTGTTACACCCACCATAAGGTCACAATGGCATGTGCCACTACATATTTGGTTTGGTGGCAAAAATCAGAGAATGTATTACATGAGTATATTTTATAACTAACTCGGCTTAGTCTTCTCTCTTTCTGTGCTGCAAGGTCCAGTAAATGAAGGATATTAGGCACTAAAGAGAGAGAGGCATGCTTTCTTGTTATAATTTCACTGTTGGTGTCCCAGTGATACTTTTATATATAAAATATTTAGGTAGGGAAATGGCACAAGCAGCTTGACTGGACTGCTAGAACTCATTACTTAATGTGCTGTCTGTAGAAGGTACTACTGAACTCACTGAAACTAATACTGTGGTCATGTGCTCTCTTTTGTGTTGCTGTACCGTCTCAGGATCCTCCACACCTCAGCTAATATTACATGGAAAATTAGCTGCCTCCCCACTGCAGTTTGAACAAGGCTTTTGGAAAACTCTTCCACACAGAGATACTTCAGTTTAAAAGTCCCTTTCAAAATTAGCAGCTAATAGCAGAGAGTTGACATTTTCTAACATTGACTTTCCTTAAATAATTCTCTCTGTCTTATTGCTTTATTTTTTTTTTTTTTTTTTTTTTTTCTCAGTTTTGCTGGATGGATACAGGCAAAGTACCCACAAATTAAAATGGGTTTTATGTCCTCTTATGGTCCCTGTCATCATTTCAATGTCTGTATTATCAGACATTATACTCTCAGCTACTTGCAGACTGCCTTACCTCTGATCACAGTGAAGGATTTAATGAATGGGTACTTGCAACATCTTTCACATCAGTCTCTACACCCACCAAACACATAATGTCAGCTTGGGCATTTTTGGTTCATTTGGTTTTATATTGGCTGATCACTTGAATTAGAGATAAGCAGCAACTCCTAGCATATGACTTTTTTTTAGCTTTTCTAACATAGTGGTTAAATATTAGTTTCCAGTGTTAGTATTTTGATACACAGAGAAAATCTAATTTTATGCCATTAGAAGTTGAAACAGAACAATAATGAAAATATAAGCATGAAAACTTTGCCCTTATTTGACTTGAAGAATATTTGTCTTTTAGATCTAAAAAAGGAAGACATATCTGCCAAAACATATTAACAGATATTCACCATTAAAAAAAAAAATAAATCTTTGAGGAACAAAATAAAATATACATATGAAATAACAAGACAATGAAATGAAAACAACTATTGTCTGTTTTCACCCAAGAACTATTGATTTCTTCAGATGTTCTCTTTCATACAGAGCTCTTCTAGTATATCTTCTGAACAGCAGCAGAGTTGTTTTTGTTTTAGTTTCCATCAAACTACCTGTGAGTTTTTCAGTAAACCAGCTGGGTGAGAGCTAATCACCTGTATGGTGCAGACATGAATGATTCTCTGGATGTGACTATTTTTGTCCATTAATTCATAGGACTATGTACTCCTAGGTACTGATATAAAGGTGAGATTTCAGTGCCTGTCAGCTGATCTTCCCAGCAAGCCCATCACTGTTTTACTTATAGAAGTCCCAGCTCAAATGCCTGTGCCAAGTGCAACTAGGGCAGTATGCTGAAGAAATTATACCCTCAAACCAAATGCAGTTAATCAAGAAAAGAACATAAAAGGTGTCCAAACCAATTCTATAACACATCCAACAAGACAGCAGCCCTTTAAACTCACTGGCCTTGTTTCCCTTATGTCACTGCAGCAGGGGCCACATTTCAAAATTTTGGATCACTTTAAGGGCATTTTTTTTTTCAGTGGAGGTTTTCTCCTGTTTTAGGACTTTACATTTCTCTAGACAGATTTCTTAACAGCTTCAGGACTTCACTGTTGCATAGGCAGCGCAGCATCCCATCTCCATCACGCTCCCTTTCTTTCCAGACATGCATTACCAGCACCAGCAGTGCACATAACCAGTCTTCACAAGCACATTCCTGTGTGTTTACTGATTTCTGATTGCAAGTAAAGATTATTCCCCTCAGACATTCCCATAATGGAGATGTGTATGATGTGCTGTTTGCATATAGAAATCTGTGAACCTGGAAACAGGAATATGCTAGTGAATGCACTTCTGTGGCACTGGAGGCAGGGTGCTGTGGAACAGTCTGTAGATGAGCACATATTATGAAACACAGATATGTGTCCAGCTTCCTGTTGAGATACCAACCTGTGGACTGTGAGGGAAACATTATCTGTGTCCCTTTCTTGAAATAACATGTGCTAAACAAAACAATTGCACCTGCAAATATCACCTGATACAACAGTTTTAAGAGAGATTGGTGTACCTTGCATTAATAATAAATGTGAAACAAAGCCTGATATTTTATTTTATAGAGACAAAACACAAGACTGTATACTCAAGAAACATTCATAATAAATGTCAGTTTTAAGGGGGAAAAAAGGTGTAAAATTGTTTAAAGTATTAAAGAAGTGTTTTGCTTTAGGAACTGCAAAAAAATTCTAATCACTTTTGATCCATGGTTGCTCTTGTGGACATTCTTAGCTTAAAATCTAGCAATTCTACAGAATTCACAATATGCTTTACTATTTACTAACACGATAGATAGGATGTGGATAACTGGCTGTCATGACTGACGATGTTCAGGAAAGTGTCTAAGGAGAAAGGTGGTGGAATAGATCTGAGTGGTTTAGGTGCCTCAGGCTATTTGGGTGCCTTCTCCTTGTGATGCCACAGAAGAGCTGGAAGCAGAAACCCTGGCTTCTTGTGGGCAATGACTCAGATGGCTACACAGGCAGGTAATTAATACAAATGTGATATATATGCAATTAATATAGATGTTACTCCTATCTTACCTATCCTTGAGGAAGAGGTGCCATGGTCATTGCTTACATTGCTATGCTCCATCATGTTTTGTGTGTAGCACAGTCACAAAACCTCACTAGATTTCTTTTTCAGTTATGACTGTGCAGATTTATATAAAATATTGTGAGTAATTGCACATTTGTGTGTCCACTCCACACACTGTACAAGCAGATGAGATTCTTCATGCAAAGTAGTGAAATGCAGTGAGCAATCAAGTATTTAATTAGAATTTGGTCTAAATTAAAAACACTGAGAATAACAGACTAAAACCCTTACGAGAAGAGAGACTATCTACCAGTAATCTAATACAACTTCTTGTAGCTCTTATTGCTCCATTTATAAAGTAGTTTGGAAGCAAGGGCACCACTTGGAAAAGGAGAAAGTAATTTAAGAAGTCCAGATCTTTAGTAGGCCATTTCAAAGAGAAATTGCTTGGTTCCCTAGGCAGTTCAAGTCCTCCTTTTAGGGAAAAGTGCTGAACTCTCTTCTGCAAACGCTCATACACTGGGATTAGCCTCTGATACTCTATTCCTTGGCTTAGGGAGCTCCTAGGCAGACACAGTAAAATGCTAAGTGTCAACCATACAGGAATAAAGACTTACACTTCCTTCACTAGGAAGTAAAGCCCATGGGAGCACAAAAGAGGAATGGGAGAGCATCTGTGCACCATAGCCTTGCTTGGGTCGGTATTTATCTTGTTTGACAACACAGCAAGCAGTACTGTGGTGAGGAAAGGGTTAAGGACATTTTTTTTTGTTAATGTGAATGAACACATTAGGTAACATCTACAGCTGAGCTCTGTGAAGGGAAGTGTGAGTCTAACTGATGGGATTTGGATGCGCACACAGATTTTGTGGTAGCACATTTTCTGAAGTGAGGATATGGGGGTTTTGGTGAATTCTTCCTTGGAAAGTACAGTAACTTTCGGATATGTCACTGTTCTTTTCTCATATTTTCTGTGTTCCACTTGTCTGGTTTGCCCTTCATTAGCCATATTTATCTGCCCCTTACAGACAGAAGGATGGGAGCCACTGTGTTAGAGCCTGAGTTTTCCATCTACACAGAAAGATACATAAATGTAAATTATTGCAAAATACAATTTAGCCAAGAATATAAAGCCACACAATAGATGAAATCCTGGAACCTTTATTCAGTCCTTTTTCAAATACAACAAGTATGCAAGTCATCAAGAGATTTCACTGAGGTATGACTTACATTTGGTGATCAAGATTGTTTTGTTTGGGCAAGACAAGGGGGAGAGAATAGTGGGAAGAGAAAAGCTAGGTCACTTTTCTCATTCCTCTTTAATCAGGTAAAGCTGACAAATGAACTGAACAGTTGGACCAAAAGAGTTCCAAATCGCTTTCATGGCAATGCAAACAGCTGTTTTTCACAAACGGATGATGTTTGAAATTATATTTATTTTTCTAATTTAAACAAAAAATGAGCATAGGCACTTTTGTTAAATGGAAGTTGCATACAAGAGCTTCAGGTGATTGGTCCTAAAATATATTTGTACTTCTACATGATTTTCTCTTTCTCCTTCTTTGACAAATCAAAAGCAAGAAAGAGTGATGAGATTTCAGGGATGAGGAGAGAATGAGAACAAAAAAGCAAAAAATCTTTTACAGTTAGTTTGTTCATTAAAAATATTTTCACAAAATTTTTGGCCAAATGCAATTTGATTGCATCTTTTATTTACTAGCTGAAAGTTTTGCATGACAAAAGATGGAATCACTTCCCACAAGTCTTAAGACTGGAATGGAAAATGTGTAGTCAAAGCACTAGGGAATCTGTTTTCTGCTGAATACCTGTGCCCCTGTGTGCTAATGTTAGACTCAATGTGTATGAAATGGAGGTTTCTGAGCCCACAAAAGCACATTGATGTGGCTTGCTGCTACACTGGTTCTGAATCTCTCTCTTCAGATACTAGGCAGCTTCTGAGGGTTTCCTGCCTCCAGTTCTGTCCAATATGGACACAATATGGAATTATATTAAAGTTGCTGTAAATCAGGGGACTAAACCTCTGTCATCAGACTCTGTGGGTTCAAAGCCAGACTGTGCCATGGAGTTATTCTTGGAAATTCTGTTAGCCTGGTGGCCAGGAGTCTGAGCCTAATCAGGTGAAAATACCATTGTAGAAAACATTGGGTTCAGCAGCTATAAATGTGTATTATGATGTGAAAGCAAAGCAATTCCCTGATTCTGATAAGTTTGATCTCTCCTTCACCAGTGTAAGGAAAAAAGAAAATTCAATTTTCCCCACATTTGAGAGTGCCTGGCTTTCTTGAAGCCAATTGTAAACAGAGAATTTGATAAGCACACATCTGAAATCTTTTAAAAAGCAGCACTGCTAAACTATTCTTTATTTCCCCTTTTCTCTTTTTATATAGCAGAGCACCACTAAACGGGTGTGCTCTTCCTTTTTCCCTTCTGATCCTTTTCTCCACTTTCTTTATAAGACTTTAGAACACATATGTCTTTAAAGGTGATAATAGTCTGGTTTTAGTTATTAAAAACAACAAAAATTGGACATAGTAAATTTATCTTTTTTTTTTTTTTTTTTTTTTTAGGATGTTGCTAACTGATTTACGTATTATTTCTTTCAGCTAAAAGTAGATCTACGTAGCAAAATTTGTAAGCAGACAGAGCTGTTTTCTTTTTTCTCTAGGAGCTATTTGGAGTCAAAATGTTAAGATTCACAGTAGGCATAATTTGAAATAAAACAATCTGTGCCTATATGAAATGGGCTGCATCCTGGCAAATTTTATAGTTAGAACAGGATAGGAGCTGGAGCCATTATGCAGAAACAAAAGCTAGCGTAATGCAATGGATGTTATCTGTAGCACTGTATTGTCTTAATATTCCCACCAGTCAAGATATCAGTCTGATTAGTCTGAGATGCCACATTACCTCGTAATGCCAAATATACATTAAAATGGGGAAAGCCGTGAGCGTGATTGAACTGTGATAGCATATGGTTTGTACAGTCATTGGCCTCTTAAGAACTTACCTTCCAGCTGGGATCTGTGTAACATAAGAAACAAGGATATCACATTTCCCCCCTCTCTGCTTCTGGCAGGTGTGTGCTAGAGACTGACTGCTAAATACTTTGTAATTAGTATGCCTTGGAGCAGTGGCTGTCATCTTACATCTGTAACTGGAGTGAGGGCACTGTTAGCACGACTGTGTTCATTTCTTTAGTGTCCCAAGCCTATAGACCTATACAAGGCAGCCTGAAGGATCGGTGTTTGATGCATGAACCATAGGCAGACCTGAGAAATGTATCTAATTATACCAGTATCTGACTGCACTATTGTAGCAAGATGTATTATTCATAGATAATGATGAACTGCTATTCAAGGATAGAAAAATCTTGTATATTCTGCCAGTTCTAAAGTTCAATGTCTAATTGAAGATTAAATAGTTTGAGACAATCAATAGCTGTATTTTAGATTTTCAAAACTATTCCTGCACAACATGAACCATTGTCATATTTCCCAGAGCACATTAAATTGTTGGTATCATCTTTCAAAGTGGGTGAGAAAGAGACAGAGAAAAGGCAAATTTACTTCTAAGATATAAAGTTAAACAATTTTCTGAAAATGTGTAGGAGTACCTGTAACAACATTTGAAATGTTTACTGAATCCCTGGCTTTTTTTTTTTTTTTTTTTTGGTGTATATGTGAGTTGCTTATTATGTTTCAGATTATTAAAAAAGAAAATTCTCCCTTGTGGTGGGAGGACAACTCAAAGCCACAATAACTGCTTTTGGCAAATTGATAGGCTTTACTTTCTCTCAGTTTAATCCACAGTACCTATTTTAAAACCATCTGTAGCAATCAGAAGTTATATGCCACAAATACATATTAGCATTTACACATGCAAAATCCAGAGGAAAGATCCCCACCCACAACTTCAAGAACTCTGATCATGAGGGGACTTTGGTTCTATTTGGAGATGTATTTGGTAACTACAGGTAGTTGTTTGTAAAACAGAGATAATTTAGTTTCCATTTCAGAGTCAGACACATGGAAAGAAGATCTCAGAAGCTAATGGGTCCGATTGAGTTCTTCAAATATACCTTGAAACTGTACTCTCAAATCTGTGGTAGCAGCTAAGAACTGATATTGTGTGACTTGACAAGTTGCACACCTTAGTAGGTAGATCACCACTTCCTTTGCTCTTCTTCAGAAATGTTTTATATCCAGCTGAAGATGCATCTTGTATTATCTCCTAATCACCACCAGACACGGAATTTCACCTTGGGAATTTTCCATCACATCACCCTATAGCTGAGATTAAGCCTCTTAGAACCACTTCCAGACATAGAGGCTCTTTCTTTCAATGTCTGATGAAACTGTTAACTGTAGCTGTTATCCAGGAGGTAATGCAACTAAAAGCAATAAATATTTTTGGGGGAGATCTTCTCTACCTAGTTTTTCCTTAAATTTTTTGTTGTTCAAAAAAGCAGACCTCAATTAAATTCTTACATAAATACTAAAAATCCAACCTAAAGCAAACAAAAATCCAGATGTTTCTCAGAATATTTGAAGGACTCTCGAAATGGCTCCTAAAATGTAATTACTTTGTTTAGACTTGAAAATACTTCAACTTGAAATCTAACTTGAATAAGATTTTTTTTTTTTTAAACAGGAAGGATAAGTTTCCATTAGGAGTATCAGTTTGCTAGATATCTCAAATGTGGTAACTGGAATAGTATACATGCAATTCCTGAGCTTCAGTTAGTTGAAAAGACCAGATCCTGCTTTTACTCCTGAACATACTGGTACGCTTTTGTTTATATATAGAGAACCTGCTATCAGAAGTCTTTTCCCTATGCTTGCACTTTTATACTTGTCAAATAACTTCTTAAACTTCATCTTGATATACTAAATAAAAGGAGTATCTTTGGTCTCTAGGGCAGGTTTTCCAGGCCCTGGATGTCTGCTGATGAGACAGGATGAGTGCTTTAACATTGGGAGAAGCAAATCCTCGCCATGTCTCAGACGCAGCCTTTATCAAAAGGATTCCTTTAATGGTTCTTAAATGTTTCACATCTTAGCGTTCATTAACCTTCTTAAGAGGAACTGGCATGTATGCCTGTATATTTAAAGACTGCTTTGCATTAAATAGTCAATATTTATGTAAATGTCTGAGACAATATCTGACAGCAACTTGACTGTTATTAGGCAGGTAAAATTGAGATGGATGACAGACTATTTTTGAAGTTCTGAAAGAAACATCTAGTAAACACAATAAATGATAAAATAGTTCAAAGAAATCTCTGAATCTGGTGTGCAATATCCTTCAAAGAATTATGGATCGTGGCATGCGGGATAGGGAAAGATAAAAGCAAACAGGATTTTAGCCACCATAACTTTTACAGTACAGCTGCTTGAAGATATTTTTGGGAGAAGAAAGACAGTATCTCTCCTCCAGTCTGGACTGAATTTGCTATTCAAAGGTCTGGTTTAGGGAAGTATTCCCACAAGTTTGTGGGAGAGGTGAAGACTTAAAGGAGGAACCTGCCCCAAGCTACTCAGCATTGCCCTGTCAGGAACCTTGTCTGTCTATACTATCTATAGAAATAAGCTATGGAGATGCACCTGAGCTGAATAACCATAAAAAAAGAATACTCTTTTTTTTATTTATTAGTGGATGGGCTGGTGATTGACCACCAGTCTATGTAAAAGACATTAAAGAGTTGTGCTGCCTGAGCCTGCACTAAAAAACACTGCATCCACTAGACTGAATCCCTCGGATTTTCTTCCTAGCTGTGTCACCAAGGTGCTTTTTCAGCTGGATTCATCCCAGGTATTTAGGGGGAAGCTATGCTCCCCTCCAGTCATCCCTGTGTACTTTGTGGTAGCAGGCAGACATTGCTGGAGGGGACACAGAACTCGTGTCTGTCCCACGAGAAGGGGGTGACTTGATTCTAGTCCATCCTCCCCAGCTCAGTGAGGATCCTGCTCTGAAGCACCTTCTCAAGGAGACTGCTTCAGCAAAGTATCAAACCAGCTGATAGAACACGGAATAGCAAACACTGAAGTGCTATAGTTTTCAGAGTCACATTTCCATTCAAGTACTGACGCTGTCACTGTTTGCATATCTGACCCCCAAATCAACGCTGTCATTTAGCTGGGAAAAAAAATCTCCAGTGCATGGAATACACAAACCCTTAAAGAAAAATATCTTATGTAGTAAGAAAGGTTTGTTGATGGTATCATGGACATGTTCACCAAGCATTTATCTGGGAGATAAATGATAATACTTGGCAAGTTCATATTAGTTACTCTTTCAATTTCTCTCATTTCTTGCTATTATTTTCTTCTTTCTTTGCTTGTAGCTCCTGTTTTTAAACTGTCTTTAATTCCTGACACTTTGTGCTCATGGGAGTCCCTGCACTTTGAGAATACTTGACATTCAGGAAAATACACTTTATATGTTAAAAATCAATGGTGACACAATATTTACAGCCCAAAGGCCAAACATTTGTGCTTCTTTATAGAGAGTAAGTGCTTGGAGACCAGCTTTGTGCTGCTAAGCTATAGGCATCAAAGAATAATAATACCACAGTTTTAAACTCAATGGCTTGAGTGGGTTCCAGCACAGTTAAGTGAGGAACTAGCTGATTTTATGGATTTCCTTAATACAGAGATAGATATAAGCATCATTATTTTTTCCCCGAACTGTGAACCAACTCTCTTTGTCTAAGAGAATATCATCTGTTCTCTGCTAAAACATTCATAAAAAATCTAAAATTATAGGACAATACTTTCTTCTTCTTGTGAAAAGGATGGATTCTCAAAAAATAGGTATTTTTGTTGAAGTCACAGTTAATTCCTTGCAAAAAAAATTAAAAATTTCTCTTGCAAAAAAAGAGGTCATAATGTGATAATGCTTCCTATCATTCTCACTATTTATATAATAAATATGCAACATTTCTAAACCCTTGATTTTTGAGCTGAAATAAAAGCTATTTTAGAGATTCAGATTTTTTAACACAAGAGGTAGCTTGTCATTTTAGAACTGTTTATGAAGATTTGTTTTATATTTCAGGCTAGATTTGTAATGTTTTCAATCGGCATATTTTACTCTAATAGGCTTAATTTTGGTGCATGAGACATAAACACTGCGAGGCATTTATGACATCATTAGAAACTGCACTATGTACCTAGGGAATGCAGTGTCATTTGGTTTGTACATTTGACCCCTGCTTGTTATTAGGTGCACTTTACTAAATCAGCAGAAGGAGATAGGTCACTAACGACTATTACCAAGCTAATAATAATTATAAGGGGAAAAAACTGTTATGGATGTTCCAGACATTGTTTCACATATATTGTTCCTGAGACACTGAATTGTGATTTGCATTGTTAGGAATGAACTTTCTTTGACCTGAACCTTTCAATTGACACAAGTTAGACTGTTCTGATAGTTACATACCATTCTTTCTATCGGTGAAATTATTGTATTTAAATGTTTTAATGGATTTTTGAATTATTTTGATTTCATGATATCTGTAGAATCAATTCAAAAGAGAGGAGAGGAATTAGAAACAGTACACATAAAAAGAAATCTTGACAAGTAATAGGGGTGACCAACAGAATTTAGACCATATTTGGAGCCATTGAAAAGTTGTGTTAATCCTGAACAATATACATCACAAGAGTTTAGTTATCATGGTCTCCCTCTCACTCTGAGCACTGTCCATATGGGAAACCATATGAGGAAATGCAATGACTTCAGCAGGGCTTGTGCTTTAGGTTGGATTCCCTGACCTGTGCAACTAGTGACTCTTACTGATTGTGATGTCTCAATAAACCTGATTACGTGGAATTGTGAAATGGAATAGATTGGACAAGTTTATATGTTTGTACATACAAAGTTGTTTCATTCTACCTTGTGGTCAATGAAAGCACATCTTTTCTAAAAGGGCTTTCAATATGGACTTTGTTGTTAATTTTGCTCTATCTGGAAAGATTTAAACTCTCAATCAGAGGACAGTCCATCATGTTCATGACATGGGACATAAGTGAAGCAGATGGTTTCTGTTTGCTGAATACAACAATGTGAATTTCTCTTTGCTCACTAGTGAAGGGTAGGTTTAAAAGAGAAAAAAAGGGATTCTTTTTAGCTGTAGAAGTACTCAGTGGATGTTGTATAAATGTCATTTGTTTAAAAAATGTATGAAAGAATGGAAAAAAAAATCTACTCTAGGCCATCGGAAATACCTCCATTTCGAAATTCAATGATGACTCAGAGACTGTTCTGGAGAAGTTCTATCAGCTGTTGATCCTGTTATAACATGGTTATACACTTCTTAATCACCACTACTGGTGATCATCATCTTGGGAAACGAGATACCAGGCAACGTGAGATTTTGATTCAGCAGATGCCGCAATTCTCCTGTTCTTATGATGATTTGTGTCATAAAATAAAACCTTACAAAGCCATTTATTTCTATAAACTTTCAAATTTCCATTGTGTTCACTTCATCCTTCTGTCTTTCCCCATCTCCCTCCTGTTTCTTTAAAGGCACCAGTGCCTTTCATTCAGGTGTGACACCACATGCAAGTGTATATTTCTGAATATATCATGCTGGTTTCTCACGGTTTGTCTTCTCTAGGAAAAAAGCAAACAAGCAGGGTTTTTTTCCTTACATGTTTATAGTTGTGGAAGCCCAATGACAATGAATGAGATTTCAGAAAGCAGCAGTGTTTCTGTTGCCATACCAAGAAAAAAAGATGTATTCTCAGCATGTTAGCGAATATGTGGTAAAATCCTAGGGAGACAAAGGAAAATCTCAGCAGAATTGAAGTAAAGACCTTATTCCTGTTTAATACTTTACATGCTGGCACATTTTTTAATCCAGAGATGACTGTGGATTTCACAAGATTTCAATGGGCATACGATGAGAAGACAGAGGAATGCAGTCCCCAGTGTACAGATAAGGGGTCTCTGCAAAGCTGTGACTTACCATGTTGGCTATGAAAAATAATGCAGATAATCATAATGCACAACATGGGTTGATGATGACTAGGGAGAGGAAAAGAGAAATGCCAGAACTGACTGAAATTTCACTTCATTTACACAGCAAAACTCCACAGACAGATATAATTTTTTGCTTGTTTTGTATCATCATCCTAGATTTGATATCACTCTCCATGACAGGTTGCATCATTATAGTGTACCTTTAAGGCTCACGTCAGAGGGAACAAGTGAAAGTGAAGAGTGCTATCTGTGTTTCACATACACAGCAAATTTTATTTTTCCATTCTGATGTCTGAAAAATGCATCTTTCTGCTGAGGGGAGAGAGAAAGGAAATATTAGTTAATTTGCTTAACAATCTCAATACATTTTCTTTTCAGCAGAATAAGAGTTTTCCTGGAAAGAAAAGAGTGTGCAAATTTCAAAGCATATTGGACAAATACTTTGAAAAAGAAATAAACTGATGCTTACTGGAGACATAAAATCCCAGGCTGTTTCAGGAACACCCATAGCTGGAAACAGTTATAAAGGGGGTGGGAACACGACACATTGACCAATGAGGGCGAACTGGGGAGTGAACAAACTCGTGAGAAACATGCCGGCTAGCCAGTAGGGAATGTGACAGGGAGGGACCCTTGTTCCCGATCCAATCACCCACCGAAGAAAGGAGAACTTTCTGGAATATGGGAAGGAGACAGTGGGTGATGGACAGAACTTGGGGAGGGATTGACAGAAGGTAACCAGGGAAACAGGGGAGGAGAGAACGAATTGACACTCTCAGAGAGAGAGGTTGCAGGGGAGGGGGAGAGGGGAATCCCAGGACCGAACCATTATAGCTTTAGGGGGTAACAGAACACACCAAATGAATCCTGCAACACAACAACAAAGAAGGGAAGAACAAAGCAGTTTACGCACAGGGTCACCTGAAAGCTGAATTTACAAGGCTGACTTCAGCATATCAGCTATGAACCCAGTGAATGGAGGAAGTGTTCAGGAAGATGATGATGTGGATCCATCAGACGAAGATCCAGTAGAGATGGAGCAGGCAATAGTATGAGACACAGGTGCCAGACCTCATCTGTCTCCTGTATCACACTTCTGTGAAACTGGGATTTGAAACTTGACACAGGTACATGAAATTAAGTGACCAGGAGGAATGAGGGGTTCTCCAGGGGTTAATTGCAAGACATCATGTGAAAAACTTCCCATTCCTCAGGGCATGGACCAACATTTAGTATCTGCTGAGCCTCAGGTGAATGTTTTGTCACCAAGTCCCCCATACTCATCCTCTTGTTTTCCTTCCACCTCCTGGCCATTTCCATGCAGTGACTTTTCCTCTCCCCTGCCCATGGCTCATTGAGGAGCAGAAATACACTGGCACTCTCTTCCCACAGGACTTCACTGCAGCAGAATAGGATAGGATTGCACCCACCTGAAGCTGCACCCTGGTGTGTCTTTCTGGCAGGAGACCTCTAACCACCAGGCTGTTATGCAGAACAGGTGCTATAGCACAGTGAGTTAAAAATGGTTGATACAAGCCTAGCAAGTGAGATTTCCCTGGAGATATGAGCACAGCAGTTCACACACTCTGGTACTGAAGGAGCCACAGGTAGGTCATAGACAGACACCTCCCTTAGTCATCCTAAAGGAAAGAATTTCAAGAAACTCAGGTGCCCCAGGTAAGGCAGAAATTACACAAATGCCTCTCCTCTGTTTCTACATTGTCAAATGATTAGTCGTTTGTTGCCAGGATCAACTAAGCTTGTTACATAGAGTGTTTGCTAATTTTAAAGTATTTTTTTAACATTTCTTTTTTTCTTAATTCAACCTGCCTTTTATCCTCCTTTCTCGTGCATGCTAATGTTATTGCTCTTCTTTCAGTTAATTTGGGGCCCAACGGACTCATTTCTGAACCCCAGCTTCTTTTTCCTGCCCACAGCAAGTGCAGGAGCTGGCTGAGGCCTCAAGTATGCCAGAACTGAAACTTGGCTGATGTGCAATTAATGCTGGGAACCTGATTAAAATTCACAAGAGCCAGGGGCATAAAAGGCCAACTTTCCAGCTGCCTCCAAGCCTGCTTCTGAATTCACCCACTTAAACTTCATATTTACAAGGTAAAAAGGAATTGGTGTACAACAGGCAGATAGATGCAGCATTAAGAAAATTGTTGCTGAGTATACAGTTATATATTCCTTTACCAAAGTTGTTTTGCATACTGTTGATCACACACTGATTGTGCTCTAGGTTATACATAAAACCTCCCTCCCAAACACGCACACACATTTTAGTATTTTTTGTAATAGGAAACTTAGTACTCTGCTTCTTAATGAGTGGTGCTGATGGGAAATGACCCCTGCTTTCCTAAACACACAGCAATCTAATTTGAACCTGTGTGCCAATTACTGGCCTCTGTGGAGCACTTTGTTGTGAAACTATCAAGTCACAATAGGATTAGAAAGCGTTGCAGGGAGACCACAAGGGAAAGCAAACACAGGCGTAACTGCAGGTTTATTCCTTTAAATTGTCTGTAAATAGCACTGAAAGCTTCCTCAGTGCCACCTAGGTATTGTTTCTATAAATCCTCTGTAGGTACAATCTAAAATGAATATAGACAAGGAGTCTTTTATGGCATACAAACCTTACTCACTGAGCTGGTCTGTCCTTAGGAAGATTGTGGGTGTTTACCTAAGTATCCCCAGAAGATAAAAGTAGAAAAAAGCTGGACAGACAGCTGCCTCAAATATATTTTTTTTTAATTCAGAGAATACATTTTAATATTCTTGTTGCTAAATGAAAACTGTCATTCCTGTGAGAGCAGCCATACTTCTATCTAGATATGCATGCATAGATCTGGCAGATAGACAAGACGCCTCCAGTTCACCTAAATTAATACTTTGTTCTAATCCTGAACCAACAGTTTAATATGTGGCCAGTCCTGCGTAGCTCAGCAGAGGCAATGCCCTGCCTAGTGTCACCAACAGGCTGACTTACCATGCTAAAATGGGATGAAGCTACATCCCCTTCTCTTGTGATGTGCATGTGCTCCTTAGTGTTTCTTCTCTTGTATAGTGGTCTCAAGCTTATTTTTTGTAGAGACCTTTTTCTCTAAAATTGTGCTAACAAACATGTGGGATGTACCCACATAACACAACTTAGTTTTTTCTCAATAGCCTCTGTATGTGAGGCTACTTAGTATTAAGTCATGAGGCCACCCAACTCTACACACTGTTATATCCCAGTTTCAGGTGTCAGTCAGAGACTAAGATCAAGCCAACTGTAGTTGCTAATATTGTCTATGAATAATAATCACTATGTAGGTGGCATGAGCTATGGCTCTGTCTGTGGGGAGGTTTCTTTAGTCCAGATTTGCATAACCAGCTGTATTAGACTATGTCATGTTGGAGTAACCATACTTTCTGACTTGATATGAGCCAAAATAATGCTATGTGGCCCCAGAACTTATCTTTCCTCATCCTTCCACCACTGCACCTTAGATCTTACACCAAATCGCTTTCTACTGCATGTCCATGGCAGCTACCTTTTAAAGATTCATTGCTCTTCTGTGTTCAGTCAGAAGCACAGGCTGTAGTCCAGGCTGAATCCTGTGAAAAGCCTTTCCAGTTCCAGGTGAGTCATGGAAGGGAGTTCTGACAGATACAGCAATTAACTGTTGTGTGCTGACTTCCAAAACTTACAAGGATGCCATGAAGAAGACAGAGCAAAGCTCTTCATTGTCATATTCATATTTTCTGAAAAATCCCTTCACCCAGGATTTTTCTCCTGGGAAGCTGAGAAGCCTCAGAGAAAAAGGAAAACAATAATTATCTCATTGTCTTCTCCTGTGTTTTGCTCCTTTGGAATGTGGTTGGAGATTGTTTATCCAACAGGTGATTGTTTCATTGGATTCTGAGTTTTTGCCACTCTTTGACCAATCAGTGCCAAGCTGTGTCAGGACTCTGGACAGAGTCGCAAGTTTTTATTATTTTCTTTTTGGCTTTCTGTAATAATCTTTTTTGTATTCTTTAGTATAGTATAGTTTAGTATTCTTTAATATAATATAGTATCATAAAATAATAAATTAGCCTTCTGAGAACATGGAGTCAGATTCATCATTCTGCCATGAGGGTCCCCACAAATACAATACTTCATGGTGTTGCACGATGAAAGCACAAAATACAATGGGCATAAGCTGAAGAAGAAGAGCTGCTCAGGCTTCATATAAGGAAGTCTTTTTTTCCCATGGGGACAGTGGGGCAGATCTCCCAGAGAGGTTATGATGCCTTTGCCCTTGGAGGTTCTCAAGACCTGACTGGACACAGCTCTGAGCAACCTGGTGTCACCTTGAAGCTGCTCCTGCTTTGAGCAGGAGTTTGGAAAAATAAAGCCTCTGAGGTCTCTTCCAATAGGAATATGTCTGTGATTCTGTGCCTGGTACTTGTTATTTTGACTGTCTGCAAAGTAGTAATTTCAGGTTACTCTGTGATTCCATATGGTTTATAATATGTACATATCAATACCAGACTGAACCTCAATTAACCTATCTGTTCAGAGTGGTGTGTACTAATTTCCTGTCTATCTTTGCAATTCGTAATATTATTGAAATAAAGACAGTTCAGCTTGGAAAAAAATCAGCACAAAATTGATCACACACAAAAGTGATCTTGCTGGGTTGAGTCTTCTAAAACTATGAATATTTGATCTCTTAATTGTAGCTGTGCCTTGAATGACACTTAAAACCTCTGATTTTATTAAGTTTCATCTTAATAATTTAATTAGATAAAACCAAGATAAGAGGTTTAGTAACATACATTTTGAAATTAATGAGCTGAGTGCCAGAGGATGAACTATATTACCCACTTCAAATGCACATACAACATTAATTAATGTAGTCTAGCCTTGTTTTAAGAGCATGTGATAGTCTACTATGTGCAGTACTTACTGCTAGTTTAAAAAGGGGAGCCAAGAAAAGAAATAAAGAAGTCAAGTTCATGCAGACAGGATTTTTCATAAACATTTCAAGAACAGAAGTAATACAAGCTTCAGAAGTTTAGAAGCAATTTTAATTTTAACCAGAAAAGTAAGTTAAGACTTTTCTGTGGAATATCACACAATACCTTTGAGGCGAGAAACAGCAGAAAAACAGAAGAAAAGGCATTTTTGTAATAGGTAAGCCAAAAAATATTTCAAACTGTTCAACAAAAAAATAATAAAAGAGGGAAATGATAAAGGCAATTTAAATGTAAGAAAATCAAATACTGAACATTTGGGTGACCTTTTTAGAAACACTAATGAGAATGTCTCTATTTCCTCAGCATTTTATGTTGTGAACAATTAGTTATATCATTAAGACAGCTATTTTTTGGCCTAAAAATATTTTAGAAGCCCCTCTGGTATCTAATTTTCATAAAAATCTACCCAATGCAAATGTATAGGTTTATTCCTGCTATCAGCAGTGATATGTTAGTAGGAATTTTTACAGTACTCTTTAAATTCAGTAGCACAGAGGATGATGGAAAATGTTAGGCTTGTAATTCTGTCATGCAATTCTGGAGATGTTGAGAGCATTGCAGAAAGGATTGTGGATTTGTTGTAATGCTGAGATGGAATGAGGGCCTGTATAGTGAACCTTGCTTCTCTCTAATATATAGATCTTTTAAAAAGTATTTATTCTCCATCTTTTTTGTAGATGACATATTTTTATACATATATATACACACACAAATAAGTATTAGTATCTCTTAAGACTGTTTTACAGTGGATTTCCAGATCCTGCAGGTGTCATTGATTATATAGTGGCAACATCATTCGTAACTCAGCTGAGAAACTTGGCTGGGAGGAGTATAATTGGGATCTTTTCCTCAGAACTATGATAACAGCGTTAACAATAAGGCTCTGCGCAATTGAAACTGGGGTAATCTTTTCCACCAAAGTAAACAAGGAGTCAGGAAGCCAGAGTGAGGATACAGTTAATGAGGAAGTTTGTGAACATTCACACAGAGCCTGTCTGAAACCTCCTTACCTTTCTCACTTTGCATTCAGTAATGCAGGTTTTACTGCTCATCTCATAATCTTTTTCTCACAAATGAACAAAAAGCTTTCATAAGAGAACAAAACCACTTGAATGTTCAAAATTAATGCCAGGATTATGTAAACTATGGCCTTTGTTCCTGTCCTTTCTTTGGTGTTATTATAATCTAACCCATCAATTAAAGCCATCTGTCAACATGCCACCACCATTCAGTGAACTGACTCCAGAAGAGGAAACAGTATAGATGTATCAATGCAGTGAAGGCTCCAAACTCGTTAAGAGGTCACACTCATTAGTCTAAGCTCCCAAATGTGGGGAAATGTGGCTACACAGCTTGCAGGCCCCAGTACATATCTGCAAGTGCACACTGTGTGCCTGGACATCTATCTGGGATCTCTAGCTTGGCATCCCATTGTGTCATGTGTATACAGCTTTTGATTTTATGCTCCACAGAGTACAGATGCCTCTTTTTGTGTTTTCAGTGAAGGACTAAAAATGCTTGTGGGTGCTTGAAATCAATATTTATGATGGTAATATAGTACAAAGTCTACAAGTTTGGAAATTGAGCCCTGGATTGCATGAATAATACATCACTTCATAACAACAGTACTGGAACTGGAGATGATAGAACAACCAAATGTTAAAAACTTGCAGATGGATAGCCAACATGATGCAAATGTTGACAAACAGTGGAGCAAGAATGAGGAAACCAGAAGGAAGACATGAGAAGTTCACAAGTGTTATCTCACTCCGATATGGGTGTGCAGCAACAGGGGAAGGAGATATAAAAATGATCTGCATGGCATGAACCTTCTGAGATCATGAAGAAGCATATCAGCCTCTGACAGAAGAGTGTCATTGGAGGTCCTATAGTGACAGTCCCTTTGTCCTCCCCAAATTCTTAATTTGAATAAAATTATAGAAGGGCCTGTGTGGGAAGGGGCGGTAAAGATCATCTGCAACAGGTCCATGTCCTTCCTGTGCTGGGAACCCAGAGCTGGATACAGCACTGTAGGTGGGGTCTCACCAGAGCAGAGGGGCAGAATCCCCTCCCTGTCCCTGCTGCCAACATTGCTTTGGATGCAGCCCAGGACATGTTTGGCTTTCTGGAAGTGCCCATGGCTGGGTCATGTCCAGCGTCTCAGCCACCAGCACCCCCAAGCCCCTCTTGGCAGGGCTGCTCTCCATCTGTTCATCCCCAGCCTGTGTTGATACCAGGGGTTGCCCTGACTCGAGCGCAGCACCTTGCACTTGGCCTTGTTAAACCACATGAGATTTTCATGGGCCCACTTCTTGAACTCATCCAGGTCCCTCTGGGTGCCATCCCATGTTTTAGGTGCGCCAACTACCCCACTCAGCTTGGTGTCATTTGCAAATTTGCTGAAGGTGCACTCCAGCCCTTCATCTATGTCAATAATGAAGATATTAAATAGCACTGGTCCCAGTATGGAACCTTGAGGGACACCATTTGTCACTGATGCCCATTGGGACTTTGAACCATTGCCCACCATCCCCTGGATCTGACCATCCAACCAATTCCTTATTTATTTAACAGTCCCCCCATCGAACCCATGTCTCCAAATGAAGAGAAGGGTGTTGTGGGGGCCTATGTGAAAGACATTTCAGAAGTCCAGGTAGATGGCACCTGTAGTCCTTCCCTTGTCCACTGATGGAGTTACTCCATCACAGAAGGCCAATACGTTGGGCAGGTGGGACTTGCCCATGGTGCAGCCTTGCTGGTTGTCTCAAATCCCCTTCCTGTTCTCACTTTAGGAGGAAATGTTTCATGATCTTCCCAGGCACAGAGGTGAGGCTTACAAGTCTTAGAGTCCTCCTTTCTACCTTTTTTAAAGATGATTACAATGTTTCCCCTTTTGCCAGTAATCAGGAACTTCACCTGACTGCCATGGATTTCACCTGACTGCCATGACTTTTCAGGCATTATGGAGATGGTCTTGGCAACTACATGGGCCAATTTCTTCAGGACTCTGGGATGCATCTGATGGGTTCCTGTAGACTTATGTACATTCAGGTTCCTCAGGTGGTCATGAACCTGACCTTTATGTACATTGGGGGGTAATTTGCTTCCCCCCTCCCCATCCTGCTGTTCATCTACTCAAAAGGTGGGAAGAGAAGTTGCTATTGAAGACTGAGGCAAAGTTTCAGATGAGTACCTGAGCATTCTCCTCATCTGTTGTTACCATTTTCCCAGCACTGTTTATCAATGGGAGGAATACACCTATTTGCACCATTCCTAGCAGGATCTGAAAAATATATCAGACCTCTCATTCTTATGTGGACTTTTCCACAAAAAAGTAATGCCCAGTAAGGGCACAGTTAAGGACAGACTGTCATTTGCTTACAAGCAGCTCCCATGGCATGATATTCCAATAGTCAGACTGTTTACTGTTTATTGCTTTGCGTACTTATGAGAGAACATTTAATTGCAAAACTTGTCACATATTCTTCAAATCCTCCTGTATATGATCCATGAGTTCTTGTCTGTTTGACTTCCATGTGAAAAAAAGAAAAACTTGTATTTTTCCCCTCAGTTGTCTGAACAATAGGAACACTCCTCAGGAATGTGAATTTCAAGATGAGGAGAAAACTCCTTGTTAAAGGTTGTTAATATAAAATTATTGTTCATTGCTTCAAATTAGCACCACATTATAGTTTTTCTAATTTGGCTTTGGATGGAAAAGATGAAACCAACTATGAACAAACTTATGACAATTCAGATATGGGGAATGCTAGTTTTCAGCAGGACGGCAAAACAACATTTTCTGCTCAGCAAATAAAGAGGTATTTAAAACACTAAAATCAACTTCTATGGAATTTATAGTAATAATAATAATAGTAGTAATACCACCAATAATAACAATAACAATAATGACAGCAACAGCAATAATAATTCATTGGAAAAAAGAAAACATTGTCATAATGAAAAAGAAAGCTAAGCTGATAGAATGTATTTTATGTTTTATAAATTTCTACAACAATTTGGAAACCCCAAAAAGCTGTGCTTGTAATGGAAGTGCTGGCAAACCTGTGACTGTATTGGTGTGAATGGAGCTGCTGTAATGAGAGAAACTATTGCTTGGAACGAGGACAAGTATATTCTTCTCTGAGCTTCTACAGTCCCTGCACCCCTGGAGTACCATTCGAGACAATGATGAACCGTGGTCTCAATTCCCTTATTAGCTGTAAGACCTAAAAATTATATGTGCAATTAAAAGGCAAAATGCTGATATTACTCATAAGAAGCACTTTGTACATTAGCAAGGTACAAAAGTCTGCTGACACTTTGCAACAGAGAGAGTCAGCAGGGCAGAAGATTAATAGAGCCTCATAAATTTGCAGGGTGAAAACAGTGGAAGGGGCAGAATAAGCACGTTGTGTTAGAGATAAATAAAGGGCATGGTCATCATGACAAAACATTTAACAAGGAATACACTCCCTTCTTTTAGGCAATTTGCTGGCCTAGCATTAGGCTGCTTTATGTAACTACATATAATTACCTCACAGTAGTTCCAGCTAGTATCACAAAGACCTAGCATTTCAGGCAGCACAGTGCTGGGAAAAAGCATTTTAAAATGAAATGTGCTGCCTTGTTTCTTTATTTTCTTTTCTGCAAAACATTCCTATCATCTCTTTCTGGTCACAAGCTTGGCTGAGGAAATACCAGTTCTTCCAGATCTTTTTGACTGTTTGAAGCTACAAATCCTCTTTGCATGCGTGAAATGAAAAAACAAGCAGATTCTATTAGTTCATGTGTAGACCATATCTCTCCTTGTGTCTAAGAAGTCTCCTTTTGTTTGGAAAGAAACACTGGACTTAGAAATCTGTTTTCTAACACTATTTTACTTCAAGCTATCCTGTTTTCATTCCCAGAAATGGAGGGACAGTGTTCATTACAGGAAGATGTAAACATTCATAAATGAGCACAATGGGAATTAAAAAAAAAAAAAAATTGGATGAAATGTCACTAGTCAGCGAAATATTTTTATGTCAAAAATGTGTTCTGGGTTTTGGTAGCAACTCAACCTGAACATGTTCAAACTTATGTGAAATATCTGAAATAAAATATTTACAGTGCTTTTTGCTTTCAGACTGACTGAACCATAGCATTGAATATATGCATGGGGATGAGGAAACAACATCGGAGAAGCGCTAAAAGTATCAGATTAAATAGAAAAAGAATAAGAAAACATAATAATAAATGAAGATTGTGTTGCTGTGAGATACATCTCCAAAGCAATGGAGGGAAGTAAGAGTAAGGGATGTGCATCTGGTATGGCTGTGAGTGTCCGTTTTTCTTTACCAGTAAGTCTCATGGGGAAAGAGAGTAAATGACCCTTGTGCTTTTGGTAGATTGTTGTAAGTGGGATAACTGATGGGGAGATATTTGCTTGTCTTTCTTCTTTTCTTTTTTTTTTTTTTCAATTACATGGGTGCAGTTTGCGTATTCCTAATGTGTTGAAAGAAATCTGGAACTAAAATGGAAAAGGCAAAATGAAAAAGAGGGACAGTCTGATTTTTCTCATATTTTCATATGTGTAGTTTGTATATTCTAATACACACACAAACACAGACATTTGTTTGTCTCAGTCTGTCTAATACTATGCCTGATAGCAAGATGTTTCACACCTAAATCTGATATACTTGTAGGTGTCAGCTATTGCTTTTATGGTATCTGGAAGTGATAGAAGATATGTATCACAAACTCTATGATTTTTCCACATTATAGGTGTTAAAAGGGTACTTTATAATATTGTAATTTTGGTGTAATCCAAATGAAATTTTAATATTCTACTTCACCTCTCTACTTCCTTGAGAGGAACTGTGTTAGTAACTGTATGAGGAAAAAAAGGTCACACATGGGATAGAAAGCAATCCATGGGATTGTGTGAACACCTGCTGAAGTCAGTTCCCATTGTTCACATTGCCAGGAGAAGCTTGATGAATTGTGTGGACAACCTGTTTTGATGAGTTATGAAGGGGGGTGAGAGAAACATTGGAACTGCATGGACTCAGTGTGAAATTTGAAGGAGTTGTGAACCTGAGTTCCATGGGCTCTGTAAAATGAAGGTTGGTCTAACATAGGCAGCTTCCTCCTTGCAAAAGGCATCCTACTGGTAATCTTAAAATAAATTTAACCCATTGATAACAGACTAGAATTACACATCAGAAAAAAACACTGGCATTCTCAAGGGAATCTGCAGTCTCAAAATTTGCAAAGCCCTTCCATATAAGGATTATAACAAGCACAGTTCACTATAGCAAAATGCCTGTTTTACTAAACTTAAAAAAGTGGTAACTGCTGTACTGAAATGAGAGAATAGGGCATATTTTTATTGTATTACAGCTTTTTTTCCTTTGTGATGCTCCTTCTCAAGGTTTTGAGGGAGCAGTCAAAATATTCTATGACTCCTCTTTTATGGAGATTTTGCCTTAAGAAATGTTTAAAACCATGCATCCCCTCTGCAATTACCTAAGGAGAAGAGCATTGCATGTAATCAAATGTACTGAATTCACTGACACCTGCTAAATGCCTAAGGAGAGGAAAGATTACATGACATGTCAAAGTCCTTCTGGTTGTAGGTCTTTGATGTCATCTATTTAAAAGAAGGAAAACAAGTAAAAAATTTTCAAGAAATTTTGAAGTCACCAAAAAATAAAAAAAAAAAAAAAAAAATTCCCTTTTATCCAAGTCAGAAAAACCCCTTCCGTTTTGTAAATTTGCTCTGTACCTGTATTTACCATTATTTGTAAAGAGTATACATTTTTTAAAGACCTTTTTTTTTTTTAATTTATGCACTAAATAATGCACCCTTACTTGGGGAATTAATGCAGTGTAGATTTATTACAAGTAACATTAAAGAGAAACTATAACGATTTACATTTTAAATAAGGTTGTTATGCTAAATATAATTAGAGCAAATGTTGATCTACTTTTTCTAAATACTGCCAGCGAAAAGCCTCCCTGAAAAGTAATAGGACATTCCATTTTAGACAACTGAGTGCTTTTCTTTCAGACAGAGGATGTTATTCAGGCAAAAATTTCAGCACTAGGTCTCCTGAGATGCTTCAACTTCAATTGTTAAATTGATAAAACACTTGAATAAGCAGGTGATGTTTGGTAGCATACAACTAGGATTCTAGGAAATGCCACCAGGAGACTTCCTAGCCTGGTACAGCTCTCAGATTATTATCCATTACTAACTTCCATGTGGGTGGTGATGAAGACACAATACCCTCCACAAACCTGCAGCTGTTCAAGGAATTAGTCGATAGATCCTCCTGAGAAATGGCCCTCAGGGACAAGGGAGAAGAACAGAGCTGGTAGATTTTTAAGAATCATTTCCAGGGAGTGCAGAAGCTCTTGATCCCTAGATGTAGGAAGACAGAAAAGAGAGGCAAGAGACCAGCACGGCTGAGTTGAGACCTGCTGTCAAACTAAGATGAAAGAAGGAAATGTACGGACAGTGGAAGAGGAGCAGGCATCCTTGGAAGAGTGTAGGAATGCTGCCTAGTTGTGTAGAGATGAGGTCAAGAATGCTAAGGCACAGCTGGAGATGAACTTGGCAAGGGATGCAGAGAATGGTCAGGTGTGTCAGGCAGAAAAGGAAAGTCAGAGAAAGCTTACCTCCCTCCCTCATGAGCAAGGCTGGCAAACTGGTAACAATGGACGAGGAGAAGGCTGAGCTGCTTAACAACTTTTTTATGCCTCATTCTTCAATGGTAGCCTCTCTTTCCATACCTCTTGGGTAGATGGACTGCAAGGCAGGGAGTGGGGAAAAAAAAGTCCCTCCCACTGTACAGAAAGATCAGGTTCATGACCACCCAAGGAAGCCAAATATATGTAAGTCTGGGAAACCCAATGTTGTTGGGTTTCCCAATTTCCTCAGGACTCTGGTTCTTCAGAGTCCTGAGGAAATTGGCTGATGTAGTTGCCAAGCTGGTCTCCATGATGTCAGGTAAAACCTATGGTAGTTAGGTGATATTCCTGATGACTGGAAAAATGGAAATTTGCACCCATTTTTAAAAAGTATAGAAAGGAGGACCTGTCAGCCTCACCTCTATGCCTGAAAAGATAACGGAACAGCTCCTCCTAAGGCACATGGAGGACATAGAGGCGATTCAGGGCAGCCAGCACAGCTCACCAAGGACAAGTCCTGCCTGACCAACTTAGTGGCCTTCTGTGATGGCTTGAGACCAGCCCTGCAGAGAAGGGCTTGGGGGTGCTGGTGGGTGAGAGGCTGTACATGGCCCAGCCATGGGCACTCACAGCCCAGAAACCAAACGTGTCCTGGGCTGCATCCAAAGCAGCGTGGGCAGCAGGGACAGGGAGGGCATTCTGCCCCTCTGCTCTGCTCTGCTGAGAGCCCACTTGCAGTGCTGCATCCAGCTCTGGGGTCCCAGCACAGGGAGGACATGGACCTGTTGGAGTGAGTCCAGAGGAGGGAGACCAAAATGATCAGAGGAAAGGAGCACCTCTCCTAGGAAGACAGGCTGATGGAGTTGCAGTTGTTCAGCCTGGAGAAGAGAAAGCTCTGGCAAGATCTAACAGAAGTTTTCAGTAACTGAAGGAGGCCTATAAGAAAGCCAGTGACAGCCTTTTTAACAGGACCTGCAGTGCCAGAATAAGGAGTAATGTTTTTAAACCAAAAGAGGAGAGATTTAAACTAGGTATAAGAAGAAATGTTTTACAATGAGGGTAGTGAGGCACTGGCACAGGTTTCCCAGAGAAATTGTAGAGGCCCCATTCCTGGCAGTGTTCAAGACCAGGTTGGATGGAACACTGAGCAGCTCAACCTATTGGAAGGTGTCTTTTTCCATGGCACAGGGTGCACTACATGACCTCTAAGGTTCCAACCCAAACTCTTCTATTCTTCTAACTAAATATCAACATTTAGTGCTAATTTCACTCAACTTTTCAGTGTTTAGGAGGCAAAGAACAGGTGCTAGCTGTACTTGAGTTATCACAAAAAGAAGATTCTCAGATTTTCAGGTGTTTGGAAATGCTTTTAGTGTTTTAATGTCCTGAATTCCAAAGTATAGATAAAAAATAATTTAAGAAGTAGGAGAGAAACACTTATTTTTTTAGGATTCTCTCTACTTTTTTTACTTAGTCTCATCCTAACTATTATTAAAACACTTAGATCTTTTTACTCATATAAACAATATAACCCAATATAATCCAAAGCAAGGGAAAGGTTATTCCCTATAGATAATAAAATGTTGTAAAAAATGTAGCTGATAAACACCTTCTCTTGAATGAACTATTTGTGAATATATTTTTTAATTCAGCTATTACCAAATAACAAAATTCATCAATTGCTTCTGCTTCTTAACAAACACATTATTTACATATATTTATTGTTTCTTGATCAGTTCTAACTGTAAGAATTTTGAGCCAACTCTCACTTAAGAGAATTGGACTCATAATTTAAATAAATAACTTGCATTGCTGAAAGGACTACAAAGAAATAAAACAAATTATTTTTGGTCTAGCAGAGAAAAAAATCTGTTTGTATCACACACTCAGCTCTGCAATAAGCATTCCCTCTGATGCTAGAGAGAATTAACTTTGCACTCTAGTTACAGTTGTCTGAAGTGGCTGCAGTGATATCAGTTGAAGACACCAGACCTTTTTGGGAAAGCACAAATTTAGATGAAGTGAAACTTAATCACAAGAGGAAGTCAGACTTATATCACAGGATTTCAGGATTTTCTCATTTTTCTCTTATGTTTGGAAGAAAACCCAAACTATTTTGTGGGTCAATGTGTAAGTTTTGTCAGTGTTGATGGATAGTAGCAGTAAACATGAGAACAACCTTTGCTGGACATGGCTTCCTGATATTTTCTGAAATTTTGCATTCAAATTAAACAGGAATAATTATTAATTTCAGTAGAAACTATTGCAGGTTATTCCAGGGTTGTAACTTGATGCTAACCATTTGGTAAAGTACTCAGATATCATTTTTCCGGTTTACACTTATTGCCAAATCAACATAAGTTATATTATTTGTACGCCCCTTTGGCCAGCTATCAAAACCATTTACATGATTACTATATTTGCCACAGTGACTTCTCTTCTGGGTCAGTTTTCACTTCCCTGCATTTATTGAACAATGCAAGAATAGTAGTTACCTTACTATCTATTTGCATATAGATTTATCTATTGATTTGCCAGAGGTAGCTGACAGGAGGCAATCTCACTGACAGGTTAATTGAATTAGTCCTCTGCAGCTCAACCACACAAACTTCTTGTTTAGTAGATGTTGCTGCTTTAGGCAGTTAGGGATTTTATTGGCTCTTCCCATACTTTGCAGATTTCTTACATACCTGTTGTTTATCCTTTATTGCATGAATGAAGTTTTCAGGGTGTATCATCAAAGTATATTAGTATAATACAAAAGCATGATAACTACAAAAACCTAAACAAACAAAAAACAGAGGTAACATTTACATTTACAGATTGGCTAGCAAAGCCTTAATAACTACCTGATTACAAGATATCCCTGTACAAATACTGTGCCAAATTTCAATATTTGCATCCTTTTCTAGGTTCTGTTCTCATTGAACGAAGTGTGTTTTCCTTGAAAAAGTCTTTATGGCTAATTGAATCAGTGCTTTCCAGTAAGTGATCAAGGGCTGACAAATTGCTTCTAAGGAAATTAATGGTTTACCTTCATAGGAAAAGAAATCTTTTCCCTCTGCCTCTCATTATCTGTTGTGATTAACCAGGCTCAATTTGTAAATGGGAAAAAGGTGAAGCATTTGAAGATATTAAGGTGCTACACCTGTGTCAGGGCCATACCAGTATCAGCACAGGCTGAGGATTGAACAGATTGAGAAATGCCCTGCAGTGAAGGGCTTACGGGTGCTGCTGAATGAGAGGTTGGACATGACCCAGCCATGTGCACTTACAGCCAAGAAAGCCAAACACTACACTGCAGAAATTAAGAGATAATGTGCTTTTTGGTGAAACCGCAGGCTCTCTTTCAGCCTTTATCAAAATTAGATTGCTGTGTGGAGGTGGTGCATACTGATGCATACCTATACAGAGTTAATCCCCACTGAATTTGGAGATGCTGTCAGGACCATTACATTGGGCTTGGTCACAGGCATTCCCATCTCCATCCTCATATTTTGAGAAACAGACCCAATCCCATGGCTTTCAGCATCTTTAATTAACACCTGTGGGGGTGACCCAAAGCTCAATGAGGCTGATGAAAACAATGTAATAACTTTACCCAGCTCTGTGTCAAACTTTTGAAGCTGGTATTTGTTCATATTCATGGCTCCTTTTCAAGGTGGGAGACAGCTGTGATCATGTGTTTAAAGGCAGAGACAGATTTGAACTTACTAGAGATAGAATTAATTGGAAAGAACTAGAGGCAAAAACTAGAAAGTCCTGAATTCACTCCAAAAGTGAACAGCGCTCATAGTTTTTTAAATAGATTTTTAAAAGTGGTAGATATCTGTTTTGAAGGTAGATACATTTTTTTGAAAAGGAATAAGCTATTTCTGTAGACAGAAATGCCCACAGGTGCATGATTTCAAATGGCTCAGAAGTAGTCAAAGGGCCTTCCAGCTTTGTAAAGGGGATATGAATCTCACATCCTAAGGAATCCTAATCACCAGGATTTTGGCTCTTCTAAAGTAGAACTCACTAATCTCCTTGATAAAGTCGTTCTGCTTTATAAAATGAAATAATTGTTTGCTGAACCAGAGGCTTCAATGCTGGTCTTCCATAACCTACCTCAGTTCTGTAAATGCTGGATTGTAGAGTCAATTTCTTCCACATGCTTTGGCTCAGTTAACTTTTAGTTACTTTTTGAACAAAACAAACCATCTTGCAACCAATGATCAAACTGATTCTTTGCAATATTTTCATAAATATTTTCATATTGTTCTTACTGATCCAAGAAGTCAGAGTTAAAGTGTAATTTTTGGTTGCTTTGTGGAGGATTCTGAGCAAAGAAACTCAAGTTTTTAATAAGCTCCTTTTACAAGAGCATTTATACCTAGTGAAACACTGCTAATAATATTTGGGCTTCAATCCTGCAAAGACTGGGCTATTTGCCAAGTCCTGAAGACATGAAACAGGGCTTGTACGTAAGAAAGTCTGCCTGTTTTTTCCAATTATATCTGCAGCTCTAATGAAAGATAAGACTTCACATTACAAACTTTTCCTTGTTTAACTCTAGGCTTTTAAAGCAGTCTCCTTGGGTTTAATTACAGCATGTAAATTTGAGCACACATGCCTTTACAGGATCAGGGCCTCGGCACTCATCAGGGCAGGTCAGGTATTAAGAATTGCTGTCATTCCTTAGCACAGCTCTGAAAACGTGTTGATGTGTTCTCTTGTATTTTCACGTGCAGGTATCCAACATCTTGTGAGAAAAGGAAGTATCCTGCTTAGATGGATTAATGGGGAGCAGGAAAATTAAGCCCCAGCTGACACAAGCGGAGCGCAGGTGCCAGACTGCCAGTCTGAGCCCACCCACAGCAGGTGGGTGCTGCTTTTTCAGACCCATCCTCTGCTCTTCCAGTTTTCCTTCAGAAGCACTGGCAGTCCTTAGACTCAGCCTTAAATGTAGGCTTTCAACAGCTGGCACTTCTCCAGCTTAGCACTCCTTTTCACACAACAACTTTTATTTTTAAGTATTGATGTGCAGAGTTAGCCTCTCTGGTGCCAGCTCGATTCCTACTCAATTCCTGCTATTGTATTTAAAGCTTTGATTATAGTCAAGGGCTATTGAGGGTTTCCGGTGAACCTGTAAAAATCCTCTTAATCAATCTGCTCTGGCTGTACATTGTTCACAGCTCTGATTAAATGCACTGCATGTGTACTGTTTGAGTATGTGGCTGCCAATCCATTTGTCTGCCTACAAAGTACACATGTAAGCATATTTTCACATACGTACGTGGACATATGAAACACACAAAGCATATGAAGTCACATTTACGACCTCAAGGAGCATCACCTTACTGCAAAAGAAGTCAGAGTGTATGTTGTTCTGTTAAAACAGTGTCTGGTCATCAGAATTAAGCTGATGGTTCCATTCTATTTCTGTTGAATAATTGTCTAATAATAGGATTCATCCAAACCATTTGTCAATTGGTCCAGTTCCAGTGCTCCTAGCAGTCACTGTTCTGTGTCAGGACACATTTGAATTAGTTTGCAGACAGTCAATACTTACTTTATATAATTTTAAATTGTGATAATTTCATTTTGGGCTCACTTGCAGATCTTGCAGTACAGATCAATATATTTGACCATTATTTCTCATCAAAGCACTCTAATTCCTTTCTATCTTGGAGAGTCTAAAATAAATAATTAGCAAAAGATAGTTCAGCTAGTATGATATATACTATTTTGAGGTTAGGATTGTTTCACATTGAAAGGTTCAGATGTTTTAGGCCAGGAAGAACATGCAAAAATTGAAATCAGAACTTTCAATTTCTCAGTTGTTGCATCTCAGGCAAGTACATTTCTACAAGTCTTCCCCTTATACTGTGGACTTTTCTTTCACAGAAAAATAGGGAGGACATAATATGTTTTATACTGGCACTTCTTAGAATAAAGGGACAGAATTCAAATGCCTGGAACTTACAGAACAATAATTTCAGCTGGATTTCTTGGTTGTGGGTGTCTCTATTTTTGCCTCCATGTCTCCTTGTCTTAATACTCTGGGTGCAAAAGAAGCACAGACTCTTAGACTGGTACCTGACAAGGGAGATTGACTGGTAAAAACTGCTATTGCTTTCAGCCATGCGAGGCTGATTGCAACAATACACTAATAACACTAATAACATGTTATGAAGCTCTCTGAAAATCTGATTTGTGGTGTTTCTCACGATTGTTTCTAGACAGCAATTTAACAATCTGCAGAAAACATCCAGGTTCAAAATTGCCTTTTGGTAATCAACTGAATTTCTTTTAGAGAATAAATTTTAAAATGTTTTGCTGCTATAATTTTCATAGATGTATAAAATATTATATTTATAGTTGATATTAAAAGAAAAATACTATATATATTCTTATCATATTATTATTATGTTCAGTATATAAACCACATAAATTAAAATATATTCTGTTCATTTCACAGACAATGTGCTTTGGCCAATATAGTATAGTGAAGAATACTTTTAAAAGAGCTTATGGAACCTCTATTTGAGATTTCAAAGCTAGTTGTTCCCTTTCTAATAAAAGACACTGTGCACAAGGCAGATATTTACTGAGGGTTGATGGGCTGAAGATTTTAAGAATTTTCTAGTTACTGATTCTTACTGATAACTGCACTTTGGTGGATTTTCTCCTGAGAAACAAGTATAGGATTGGGACTTTACTCTTACAACGTAGGTGTACAACCCACAGGATGCCTCTACAGAAAATCTGCACATAAACCCAGCCATGTCAAGTGTCACATTTTGAGGGCATAGTTGTGCACATGGGTGGGAAACATCATTTTCTGCTGAAGAGTTTGCAGTTCATTAGTTGTATGATCATTTTAGAGTAATACAAAGTATCTCAATTTCACATTAGGCCACTTTATTGAACCATTTTTTGGCATGATGTTAATAGCTTCCATTTTCTTAATAGCTTTTAGCAATCCAGTAAGCTCTTAACAGCAATATTTTGTCCTTCACTTTGCAGCCTTATGGTTTTTGCTGTCATCATGTAAAAACATAAAAGATTCTTGCTCTTTTGAATGCCTGTTTCTTCCCTGCAGCTTACAGATGGGTGTGCTCAGTACACTAGGGCAACCCACCACAATGGGGCCAGCACTGGTGCTCACAGTGCTGGGGAGAACTCAAAAATATTGCACCGTCTTCACACCACAGGTCCCTCTGTAGCCAGTGGCAGACAGTTCAGCTGTCTTGCTGGCCCATTTAAATAATATAACAAATCATATAATATAATAACAATCACCTAAATTATTCCTTGAAAGAATTTACACTACTCTGCTGTCTAGGATCACAAGCTTGACTTCGACAATGGTGCAGATTCAGGGCTGTTAATGCTTTTAAACTTCCCTGGGATAACCACTGGCATATGACCCAGTTCCTCTTCAGCACTGCTTTTAAGTCAAGGCTAGCATGGTGAAAATTCCACAGATATTGTTAAGACAAGGTAGTTAGTCTGATAAAATATTATATCATTTCTGCCCTAAAATTTATTGTAAACTCAACTATTAAATTAGAAATTTTCTGTCAAATAGCAATTTTGCTTCTTACTCTCACTCCTCTTTGAAGTCAGGGGTATGTCACCCTGCAGATGTTAGTGATACACCAGGGATAAAATTTTCATCGATGTTTAAGAGGAGCCAGTCATGCCAAAAAAAACCCCCCAGTTTTGTTCCATGGTCTTTGGTGTATATTCAAGTTCTGTATTTAACTGTACTTTCATTAAACACCTGTTATTCATGCAGTAAAAGGCTTTTGCATCTTGGCAAAGTAAGATTGTTTTTAATGTGCTGTTTGAAATTTAGTTGCATAATTTTTTTTAAACTATTACCAGAATTCATATTCTGAACTTAAAAAAAAAGATGGGATTTAACATATTAGAACTGAGAACTCAAAAATGTTGTGGCTGTCACTTTGGTTAATTATTTTTTGGGGGAAACTGCTACACAGGAATACTGGACTTAATTTGACAGGGAAGATCTTCTAATTACATTGTGTGTGAGCATGCTTATTTTTTATTTTCCTGTTTTTTAAAGATTTAAAGCAGAAGCAGGGTCTTAGGCACAGAACATTTGAGCACACATATGCTCAGGTGAATTTCAAATGTTTGAGGCATGTTGAGAATATTAAAGTTTTTCAATGTTTGCTACAGTTCTTGAAATTTCCTGCATAGGCATAGCATTTTGTCAGTAGAATCTTGCAATCTGTGTAGTCTGTGAGATGTATTGGTTTAATTTACTGAATTAAAAGAGTTTAAACAGCTTTCCTCTCTCCTAATTAGCAATTCAGATTCCAAATCCCAAGTATCTAGATTTAACTTGGAGTTTCCAGCTTAAATGTACATTTGGCTGTCATAAAGTTTTCTCTTTACTTTTAGAAGAAATCTATATATCCAGGATCACCTCTCTCATCCAGGCCACTCTATCTTTTTATTTACCTTTCAAGTAATCATGGAGTTAATATAGCTGTAGGATATGATCTTCACCGCATAATAATCTAGGTGCTGTTATTTTTATTGCTAAGATTAATTGTTATTGTCCTCAGAATCAAAATGTGTCCTTTTGATTTTGCATTCAACTTTAGGATAACACTGGTTGATACTGGAATTCTTTGGGTTCCTGTAGCTGGGTTTCTGTAGATGGAGAAGAGTACCTAGCAGAGCATAAATTTCTTTTAAAATTAAGACATTTTCCTTATTCTCCACAGTTTTTTTTCTTTTCAATCAAAATATTTGTAGAGTGGAATTTCAAAAGTCTTCCAGTGGAGGTCCATGTTGCACTTATCTGACATTTCTACTTGGGCTAAAATAAAAGTGGTAATTTTAGAAAATTGTGGTTAGAAAGATCAATCTTAGTTCTTTTGCAAAGGATAATTCCTCTGCAATGACTTTTCTGCTAGACATTTCAGAGCTTATTCAGTTGAACTTCTGCAGAGCATCAAAATCCAGTATGTAAAGTCAAAGGCTGTGCTCATCACTGTCATTTTTGAAGACAGTTGTACCCTATGGCTTACAGCAACTTGCCACAGCTGTCGTTTTATCTCCTTAGAGCTCATGTGTTAGAGAAAAGTGAAGCATTGTCACAAGAGCAATTCATGTGTCTATGCAGACTGAGCCAACAGCAAGACTGTTCTCTCTCACTTTGTGAAACTATGAAAGTCTGCAGAAGTGCCTGTTCACACAAAGACTCCCTCTCCTCAGCTGCATCAGGAAGTTCAGAGACACAATTGCCACAGAACTGGATGAAGGAAACCAGGCTAAAACAGCATGTGAAAACACTGGACAATTTTAATATTTTAAGGGTTTCCTTTGAGGTATTTTCAGTTGATGGAATATCTGTATCTACATTTGGGAGAAGTCACTTTGCAATCTTCACACTGCACACTCTGAACCCAGTCTGGCCATGAGACTGGACTCCACATGTGCAGAGTGTATGATTTTCACAACCTGCTGTGGATTTTTTATTGTTTAAAATGTGTTTGAACAGTTCAAATAGTTAGAAAATTCTGTACTTTGAAGAAGTTGGCACTGGTGCCAACTATAATAATGCATAACCTCAGAGATATAGAGCCCTCTCTAATACCCTAAGTCCTGCCTGCCACATGCTATGCTTGCCCTTCTGAACAGCAATGTTTGTATTCATGCTTTTGTTTCTCATTTGCAAAGTTTGTAATGCTGACTGCAAGTGTCTCGCACTTGAACCACAGCAAGAAGTTTCTATTGCAATGCTTGGCACATTGGGATTGTCTGCAAATTCTGTGCAAGAGTCTAGCAGTTTTCATTTTCAGCTCTCAGTTTCAAATACAATTAAAGAAAAAGTTTCTTTCTAAAATACACAGTATGGCATATTTACCTAAGAATGTGACATATCCCTGTATGCAGTCTTCAAAATAAGATGTCTTGCTAAAAAATAAGGCACAGCTTAGCTTGCTGGTTTTCCTGAAGGAATCACTGTGTTGTGCAAGAGGTCACAATAGATGATTATACTAGTCCCTTGTGTAGTTAAAAATCTATGACTTTAAAAATATACAAGTATAAATAATAGATACACATATGTATGTAAATAATTTGCAAAATCTTTTCCACTGAGGAAAGGAATGAGGCAATAATTACACATGAGAGAGATACTTGTGGTGTTGTGAAACAGATCACTGAGGTGCCATAAGCCAGGTATGTGAGGGTTGTCTCCTGTGTTCTCAGCATGGCAGGGTAATAAATGACTATTGTAATCATAAAACAGACCAAATGGAGAGAACAAGTCAAAAAGTCTTCAAAAAAATAGTGCTTCTTAAGTAAGAAGTTAAAAGAGTTAAAAGACAAATTTTGTCTGAGGGAACCACAAAGATTTTTTTAAAGTTAACGAGCATTGTGTAATGAGCTTAGTGCCTGTTACGGAAATCCTTGTTTCTTGTGACAACATCAGAGTGGGAAGACTACAGGATATAAAACACCTGTGGAGTAACTTAGTATTGCAAAGCCTGCATTTCTGAGGAGGTAAAAAAATGCCACTTGTTTTAACCGGAAACAGAAAACTAGCCAGAAATAGACCTTGAAATGAAGTTTCTTTTACCCATTTATGGGTACTTGAAAATTTGATTCTTCAGCATTTCTACAGGAGGTGTGTTAGCAACAAAAAATTAACTTCTGCATTAATTTATGCTTCATGATTTTCATGCATGAACACATTGAAGCTAACAAAAAGTTCATTCTTGTACATGCAGTTAATTTAGTATCTTTACATTATACATGCTAGTAATGGAATACAAGTTACTGATTTTCACCCAAGTATTTCTGAGGAAGATTAAAATTCCAGAGGCACAAAGTTGCTGTTATTAGTGTGCGGTGACCTTGTGCAGCATTGGCTCTGTTTTTGAAAAATGCAATAGATTTTCCTAAGTGTGGCACACAGAGCTCTGGGGTGTGCCCCTTGACACATCTTCTGCAAACTTGATACTGTGCAGAGGCACTGGAGATTGATGAAACTGCAGCAACATCAGGAGCATCGGAACAAACTGGCTGCAGGATGCAGAGGTGATGGCTCGTCCTACGAAACAAAATGTTTCTTGCTGTTCACAGGTGTGGCTAGACTTTGAGATGCAAACCAGAGAAGAGCCCAGCTGTAAAAATCTTAATGAACCTTTCCTTTTTTTTATCCCTTTAATTAGAAGGTTGCCAACATCTTTAGTGTAGCAAAAATCAGACACTAATATTACTATATCCATCTCCATTATATTTGTGGATGCTGCATTGTTATTGCTACTACCAGAAAGGTTATTCTGTTTGAAACAAATAATTTTATACTCTAATAAAACATATCAAAATAAGTAGCACAGGCAAAAATAAACTCTAAAAATAATATTTAGGAAAAAATTATTATCACAGTTGGGGGATTTCTAAAACTGATGTCATAATTTTTTTCAAAAGTTCTTTGATGGCTTATGATCTTGGATGGTGCATAAAACAGTGAGTTAGGAGGTGTGGCTCCTATGCTTGAAGGGGCTCAGAAGCTTATCAAATTTAATGTGGTTCCATCAGTCGGTTGTGGATTTGAGATGGTGGTGGTGCACCACCCTCCTCAGACTGGACTATGGTGTCTGTTTTGGTTTTAGGCAGTTCTTTTAAGCAACCTGAAATGCTCATTCACATCACAGACAAAACCAGTTGTATTTGAATCTTACACTTGTGATCTCCACAATTTTAAATTAAATAGGTAGGAAGGGTTTTTTTTGCAAATAATTGAATCTTTCTCTCTTTCTCTCCTTCTACCCATCTCTCATGGAAGTAGACAGAGTTTTGGCTAAAACTGATGACTTCTGGAAGGCTAAATTTGGGTCAAGGTGAATGGTACCCTACCAGCATCTGCCCCTATGACTTAAACATTTTCAAACAAGCATGTATAGCTCCCAGTGACTCACCAGGAGCAACTAATGTTTGCCCACAGAGCAACTTGTCCTTGATGCACCAAATACCTCTCCTACTTGGTCTCAAAAGAAACATCTTGTATTTTCTCACTTTGAGTCCCCCCAGATTTTGCAGGACTGTAATTTTCAATTAATGCTATGATGTTTTTTCTCATCTTCTAAGGGAAGTTCTCTCTGACTTTCAAGTTAACTTTTATTTTTTGCATGTATATTCGCACTTATTGAATTCTCTGTGTGTCAAATTTATAGATTGGCCTTCTAAAATGGCTCACCATTTTCCAAGTCTCTCTTTCTTGGCCATTTGAATAGTCTACTATTTTAGCTCATTTTTCTTTGTTTCATTTCAAGATATTTTGCTTCATTAAAGGGGAAGGTTGGATTTTTCAAAAGCACCAGCACAGACCTTAATTACCATTCCTATTTCAAATAACGTGTTAGATCAAAGATTGAGGTTCATCTTGTCTATCTTGCCTGTCCCCAAGTTACTCAGGAAGGTCTGTACTAATTGGACACACTCCTTTTATAGTCAATGAAGAAAGATATGAGCTTCTAGACAGTCTAAAGATAGGAAAAATGAATCATAAAACATTAAATGCTATCCATCTTAAACACCTATTTTAGGCTGGAAGGACATAGAAGTCTCTCTCCATTGGTTATAGAAGCAGCCTGGAAAACCATATAGGATAACATAAATAGGTTTTAAATGGTTAAACTTAGATGAGCTGAATCACACAAGATATTTGTGATTTATTTGGAGAAAAGAAAAAACTCTGAACCAAAACCAGACATTTTCTCCTCAATAACTTTGCAGCCATAACTTTGTTTGCAGCCATCTCTCTTCTTAATCTAGCCCTTCAAATCCCAAGTCTTTGGGCTTATTCTGTTACATTAAGAATGTATGCAGGTCAGCTCATCTCAGACAGATTTAATGAAGAGAAGATTGCCTCTGGAACTTTCTAGAGGTTTCTTATACAGATTTTTTCTTACAATTTTGAAAGCAGACATCTGAAGAAATAAAGAAGGCAGGCAATCCTCCAAATGGTGAAAAAAATGGCTGTACATTGTACTTGAGTTTAGAGGATAGAATTCTAAATTATGACTTGAAGTGTAAAAAGAGCTGGTTATTTTTTCTTTATGAAAGCTAGCGTCTAAGTACCTGGAAATCATTAGGTTTTAGATCAGATAAGCTCATTAGAGACCCCACTAATTTCCTTATTAAATGTGGTTTTTAATGCCTATCCTGAAACACACCAGTTAAAAATATTGCGTTTAAGTTTCAGAGTTCTTCAGTTCAATGGAGCAAAACAGAGTGATTCATGGAGGGGAATGATAAGAAGAACTTCAACTGCAAGCTGTGAGTTCACCACATGGGAGAGACTGAGAATGAAGATCCGTGTGCTGCTGACTGATTGCTCAATGTCTGCGAGTCACCAGCTGGCTCTCCCTGGGATAAAGGCAAGCAACTATGTGGCAGAGATATTCCCCACAGGGAAAAAGAACTGTTGGGTCATCCATGCAAGGTACTTAGGAGAGAAATGAAACATCCAATGCAATTCTGGCTCCCCCAGTTTTAATAAAGAGGAATTCAGCCAGTTATAAGTGCAAGTAAGTTTGTTAGTGCAATCAGGAGAATAAAGAAAGGAAAAAAATATGGACAAAGACTAGGAACATGAAAGGGGAAAATATTGTTCTGGGTATATGAGGAGGGTGGTAAGGGAAACTGTTTTCTAAAGAAAGTGTGCACTGAGAGTCTCTTAGACTGAAATTAGTTGGGAATTAGAGAAAGTTCACACATTAAAACAAGACACTGCCACATCCTTTCAGCACAAATACTGATGGGGAAAGCCTCAGTAGTTATAAAACAGAAACTTGATCCACTTATCAAAAGGCTCATATCAAAAGTATCTGTGCTGACCCAAGAGGTGTATTCCTCTCCTCTTTTTTTTTATCTTTCTAAATTGATCTTACATATGTGTCACTGATCACTCTCCAGGCATTTTAGGGATGGTTTCCATGCTTTTCTTATCCACCTTTTTTTTTTTTCTTTTTGAAGTCAAGCATTTTACATTTGGAATACTGATCCTGTTCAATTTGGGAAATATATATATATCTGAATTATGAAAATATTTTTGGAGTATTTTTAGTTCTATTTATTTTCCTTGTAATTCCTTTGCCTTGTAATTAGAGCTGTATTTTAATTAAAGAAAGCTTAACAGTTTTAAATGTGAGTTTAAAGATGCCAAGGAACACTCTCCATCCCAGAGAAAAGGTTAAACCACAGCTTATGAAAAAGTCTGAAGAGTAGGGTGAAGAGAGAAAACTATAGAAACCACTTTAGCCAGGAGCTACTAAAAATCTTTATCAAAGGAGTGCATCCTTGTAGTTGGAAATTACTACATCCTGTTCTAACAGAACAAATGTTATTTTTCAAGAATTCACATGAGGTATCCAATAACATGTGTTACATGACTGCCACCTCTGATTTGAATTAGTATAATTTTAGTGGTAATTAAACTGTGATAAATTAATGTAACTTGAAGAACTGAATTAGCTCTCTAGAAAATAGCTAATTTGTCTGTATTGAAAGATTGTCATTGCATTTGCAATAATGGCTAACCCTCAAGGGGTGTTGAAGCTCTAGGGATAAACTCTACTTTTAGATCAGTGTACTTTTCTCAGCAAAGTCTGTTCTCTCACCAAGACAAAAATGCTGCATCACTGTATCTCTCTCTCTGACATAAGTTTTTAAAAACGTGAATAATATCATATAGCTGTATTAAATACACTTTGGCATACTACCAGCAGGCTGCTTGTTGGCCTTTCACCTCATATTGATTTATTCCTCAGTCATTTTTCTTGGTGTTTTTTAGTTTTCCTTCATGCCTTTCAGTTAGGAGTAGGGAGTCTCTGCCATTCCTGCTGAAAAGCACACTAATTGTACTCTACAGTAAGGAATATATCACATGAGATATTTCTTTCCCTTTCACGACTTTGTTGGTTCAGTATTCTTCCATGGAATAGAAACTTGTCTGTTCCCCAGACACATATACTCCTTAGTTCCTTCTTCTTCTGATAGATGAGTTCCTAGGAGGATATCTTTAACCTAAAGAAACACAAAAATACATTCCCCAGATGTAAAACATGCCAGAAACCTTCTCGAATGGATAGCAAAGATTTTCCAGTCTAATCACCTCAAAGGGTTCAGCATAAAAAGAAGCATCTCACCATATTATCTAAATATCTTAATTTGTATATCAGGATTTGTACCTAGATGGGTCTCTGGAGAGGACAGGTTCCTGGTGCGTGAGAGCGGTGGTGATGGGAGGTGCCCTCTCTCCAGGGCTGATGGGCAGCCTCACGGGGCGGTGATGTGTCCCACCCACCCCAGGGTGATGGAGGTTCTCCCATTTTCTGTGGGGTGTTACAGTGTCCACTGTCATGGGCTATGCCTGAGGGATTCGAATCTATTTTGTGCCTGTTCATAGACCCAGATATTTTGCAGGAAAGAATTCAAAGTTATCTTTACTGTTAAACAAACAGTATCTCTAGTTTCTTTCTTACAGTAGTAAGCTTTATAAAACAGATAAAGATAACAAATATAATCACAAAAACCTCCCCCACAGTCAGCCTACATAAGTCCTTTGAAAAGGTACATTAGTTGTCTGCCTTTCTGATATGATCCCAAATTTATTTTTTAACTGCCAGTGTGTACCTGTTAAAGGGGACTTTTAACCATCATCATCATCACAGGGTCATAGAGTCGTCATAAAACAGTTTGGGCTGGAAGGGACCATAAAGATTATCGAGTTCCAGTCCCCCTGACGTGGGTGGGGACACCTTCCACTGGATCACGTCGCAGCTCTAGTCCCCCAGTGACATTACACTTTGGACAATTATGAGCTGACCAGATCAAACCAATGTTTAATTCACTGACCCGTGAAAATCCTGCATCCCTAACATATCTGCTTATGTTTCTAACTGCTATTTATCCACCATTTTATTTTACAAAAACTGTTTCTTGTCTCACAAAAATGGTCAGTGGTATGCTAGAAAGGTTTTACTGTACCTCTGAAGGACGCATTATGTGTTATCTAACATGGGCAAAAATAAAACCAGAAGAGAGGTGTTAAACTTTAAATACGGTGTTATGTGACTATCACAAATCTAAAGAGTACAAAGAGATTCAAATTGCAGTCCACTTTTATTTGAACTGTAGATATTCAAACCTGAGGTGATTTAATTTTTTCAAGCTTTCATAGTTGAGATTGTTTGACAATCCCAAATGGATTAGGGTTTATAGAACTTGACAAATTTGGGCAAATAAATTTCTGAAGGCCTTCATTTAATAGAAAGGAGGAACACTGAAAGGCGACAGAGTGAATTACTCCACCTTGCTGGCCGTGCTTTCTTTTCAAATTGCTAAAGGTCTAAAAGGCTGTATCATTTTACAAAACTGTGCCAAACAAACCGATTTAATAACAGTGTATGAGCACTTAGCAAATGCCCTTCTGAGACAGTGATTCCGAGTGGCTATTTCTAGATTCATACTGGTATAATCAGAGTGCAGCAGAATCTATGAACAAGCCCTAGGGGGTTTGTTGAGCTGATGCTACAGCTGATATCTCAGGCCATTTTTTAATTAAGCCTGCTAATTATGCAGAGTAATGATCTCTCCTTCCCATCCTTTTTTTCGTAATGCAAACTACACGAGTCCAGTCTGAGACCATTGTTTCATGACCTATCATAGATTGTGTCTCAGAGCCTGCTAAGTGCATAGAAATCATTACTTTCAAATTAGTGTTATAATAATTACACTATCATTTCTTTAAAAAAACAAAACAAGAACAAGAGAAAGAAAAACGGTAAAGCAAGCAAAGGATGGTAAATTGTGAAGATAATTACTCAAGTCGGATATGTCAAGTGGTGCAGGCCACATTATTTATTTTATTTTGATTGCCAACTGATTTGCATCTAATTCATCTAAACAGGGAAAATACTGTTTTTGTTTAAGTGTTCTGTGGTGCTGGGCTGAGGCCTGTCCTACCGCCCTTCTCTGCTGGAAGACAAAAACCTCTGATTAAGAATGACAGATACTTTCAGTGAAACAGTTTTTTTAAATAGCTCTCTTCCCTCAGCCAGGGCTTGTATAATTTCAGGGTATTTTATTTCCCCATTCACAGAGCCACTAAGAACAGGAAGAAATATCAAGTTACACAGCAGCCAAAGGGACAGATCTGTTTACTTGACAAAGCTAATTGATTATGCTGAGTTCACTCCAATACAGGGTCATTGAATAGTTCTCTTATTGATGAAATGATACTGTCTGCTAAGGATATTAACCTCTTTAGCTTTCTGCATTAGCATTGCTGTAAGGTCTTGCTTCAGTGTAATATAAATTCCTTGTGCTAAAGAGGGAAAGCAACCAAAAGATTTAATTATCATATATGAGCCTAGACCCTTCATACCTGAGTGTTGATTCACACACATACACACACACACACACACACACACACACACACACATATATACACACACACATACATTTTTATATTCAGAAAATGCTATTGAACATGAGGGGCTGAGTTAGACTGAAAGTAGCCTATGGAGATGATAGCATTTGAGTTGTCTTAAATTTTCTACATTTTCCATATTTTTGTCAGTGTTTTGGGATTTTTTTCTTTTTCTTAAACTGGTCTTTGGATATTATGATTAGGTGAGCATATATTATACTTTCATTATGAGAGTACTAATAATCCTTCTCAGCACTAGTTAAACTTTTAAACAGTCTAATGTTCAAAATCTCATTTGAATAACTCTTTCCTTTTTTTAAACATTGCCAAGCATCTGCCTCAGAAATGTTGTATATGTTCTAGAGTTTATAGAGCCAGTCTAAACATTCAGTGTAAGGAAATTATTTAGGCATCTATATTTGTTGCTACTTAGCTAGATATGAGTAAGTGCAGGCCATTGTTTTTGCAGAAAATGGTATTTAAAAACACTGTAATTCAGTTAAAAAGTTATACTCTATTTCAGTATCAGGTATTGTAAAAATAGAAAAAAAAATAAAGTGCAGTAGTCGGAAGAAGCTGCAAAATGACATTTAGGGAATCTCAAAAAAGCTGAAGTTAATATTCTAAACAATTAAGTGCCTTTAATTTTGCAATTGGAAAGGAATTCTCATTAAAATAAAAAATATATGAGATAAATTCCAAACTGGAAAAGGAAAAAAATGGCCCATCTCTGTTGATTTCCATTCATGCACATTGAATCACTGGGATGAAATGTTCTTATCTAACTTCAGCCTTTAACAATTCCAGTTTATCTTAGTCACTGAAATATCCTACTGTAGGGACAGAGAAATGTGGGCAGCTCCAAAAGCAATTCCAGATAATATGTGGACAGAATTGCCCTCTGACGCCTGCAGAAGGAAATTCATTTCTGCTACTTTGTCAGGTGTAATAAATGTCCCTCAGGAGATGTTGGTGTCTCTCCATTTTCTAAAGAAGGATTGCAGATAAATTAGCAGTGAGACCCATGGGGTGAATATACTCACAGTAAGGATTTGTGCAGTATAATCTGAATTCACACCCTCTTGTACTGGGCTTTTTCCCCAGGCTGAGATGTTTTGGGTCTGACACAGCGCTATAAACAGACACTCTGGCAGTGGGAATTGCATGCTTAACTGGAAGTACAGATTCAGTATGTTTGGTTTGGTGGTGAAAGACAGAACAGTGTAGGAATGAGGAAAAACACTTATTTTTTTATTATTTGATACTTGTTCCAGTTTTAATATGAGAAAGAACTTCTTCACTGTCAGGATGACCAAGCACTGGAACAGACTGCCCAGAGAAGTTGTGGAGTGTCCCTCACTGAAGATATTCAAGACCTGTCTGGTCCCAATCCTGTGCAATGTGCTTTGGGATGACCCTGCTTGAGCAGGGAGGTTGGACCAGATGATCCACTGTGGTCTCTATGATTCTGTACTTATGCCTGAAATCTGCCCCAGAAATTGTTTCTGATTTGTGAAACCCTTCCCAGACTTCTGCAAAATGTATTCAGGGCTTACTTTTAGGTTTACTTTTCAGCCTTCATTAACTGGGCAACTTTATAATTCTATTTCAGTAATTTTAAATTTAAATATATATGAATTTTTAAATATATCTATATATTTCTGTAGATTCTATATCTAAATATATTCTATTTCTTTTTCTGAAACCCAAGACCATTGTCATGTCACCGGAGACAGGAACTTAGAACCACATTTTACCTGGCACTGCTGCATGTCACACACCTCCTGCACTGTGCTGTGATGACTCTCCTTGCAGACAGAGCTACTTGCCACAGTGTGTTTACCCTTTGTCACCATGCCACACCGTGCATATTTAATTGCACACACTTCCATCCTTCATGGGGGCATGCCGTGAAATGCTTTGATAAAGCACTTTGCACTTTTTTTTCATATCTACATTGGAAATTATGTGAGGTTTGGTGACAAATTCCCTGGGGAGGAGGAGCATTAGCAGCCCTGCACCCTCCCCTAGAGACTCTGTCTGTGTGACAAGAAGAGCTCTGAGATGTGAGCTAGTAGGAAGAGCTGATTTCAGTTGCTTAATCTCCTCAGCCCCAGGCAAGTTTCTCATTGAGAATATGCCTTGGAGTTACTTTTGGCTAGTCTGTAAGCAGCTGCTTATATGTGGACAGCAACTTTCTTCTTGGCCCAAGGGGACCCATGTTGGAGCAATTGGTGTTGGTGTAAACTGCACAACAGCCAGGCAAGGAGGCAAAAAGACTGCAGAGAAATTATGGCTGTTGTCTCTTGTTGATGACTCTCCGCGTGTTGAGACATGAGGCTTGACTCCATTTCAGAAGGCTGATTTATTATGTTAGATATTATATTAAAATGCTACATTAAAACTATACTAAAAGAACAGAGATCAGAAGGCTACAACAAGAAGAGAACAGAATAGAATAACAAAATCCTGTGACTGCTCACAGCCTTGGCACAGGTGGCTGTGATTGGTCATCAATGGAAAACAATCCACATGGACCAATCACGGATGCACGTGTTGCATTCCACAGCAGCAGATAGTAATTGTTTACATTTCTCTCCTGAGGCTCCTCAGCTTCTCAGGAGAGGAAAAATCCCAGCAAAGGATTTTTCATAATATCATGGCTACAGTCTCTGTATAGGTTTTATGTCCCATTTTTGTCTTTCTGCAACCTAGACAGTTAGGAATCCTCTCTTTGCCTAATGTTATGGATGGTAAAGGCCAAAATCCAAATTCCTGAGAATGAGACAGAAGATGGTAGTTAACAAAACTGTCCACAAGAAAGTTTGCTCATAACTTGTAGAGGTCATTGCTGTTAATGTATTATAAATTATTATAATACGTTATTCCATTTACAAATTAATGGCTGAGCAGAGCTGAAGTGTCTCAAGCTCAGAACTATCAGAAATATTTTGTGGTAAGACAGTCTCTACAAATCTCTTTCTAGCTAAACTCTTCCTAGAGAGTGACTAATACACAGTAAATATTTTGACATATTGTATTTGTCAGAGCAGTCAAGTCCTAGGATTTTTCTGTATGTGGCAGATTAGTTCTGTCTTGCACCGGGTGGTTTAAATACAAAATTCTGTAACCCCTAATCTTTTGATTGTGTAGTTAGGTGCAGCTGCTTGAAATGGACCAGTGAGGATGAAATTCTAATGCGGTTGAATACCCCGGTGCACAGGAAAATCAGTGTAATGCATTGCAATAGGGCGCTGTCCTCATTTAAATCTCACCATAAGTACTCTTTGGGTGGCTGTCATTTCACTGTCTTCTGAAACACAGCATTAGTGAAATGTCACTTTGTGTTAAGCTCATCGGTGGCCTTTGCTATGTACATTCTTCCCTGTTTCTGCACAGAGACAGTGAGGCACACCAGAGCCTCAGCTCTAGAGATCGATTTCTCTTCATGTCTGGTATTAACTTACATCGCCAGGGCCAGGGTGGGGTGTGAAGGAGGTGGGCAGAAATGGTGTTTATTCACTGAACCTTGAGGTAGAACTTTAGCAAATGGCTGAGCTGCTTTGAGTTGCTGAAATGACTGCAGTTTTGGTACCTTTTAGGGTTTGCAATGATAAGAGCAGATCTCTAAGGAGTTGAATGTCTGAGTGATCTAAAACCAGGGCAGTCAAGCTGAAGAGGATGTGTGCACTAACCTGTTTGCACTGAATAGTCTCCATAAATAATTTACAACTATGACTGCTAGCTATTATTACAAAAATACCGGATTGCATTTTGACACATGCAGCCAGCTTGTAAGTCAATAGATACATTTCACCTAGTGTATGCAGACCACAGTTTCAGCCATCCATCCCTGTGTGTTTTACAACAATGCAATCTACCATTCCAAAACAGGACTGTGGAGACCTTTAGAAATACTTTTCAAAAAATCAAAACAGTGATCTGAGTGTTGCATCTTTTATTGTATTGGTCCTTCATATGTTTCTGTTCCCTTCCTGCACAAAACTTTCAGTTTTAAATTATTATGATGTTATTAAAGGGTCCCTTATTAAAAGGTCTTACGCTCTGGGCAGTGCTGCAGTCACTTTGGATCTACTGCAAGGTATCAGGAAGCTAGAAGTTAAAGGATGCATGCCTGAAATTTCCTTTATTGTCTTTTCCTTTAAGACTCATTTGGAGGAAGTATTGCATTATAGCTTGATTTAACCAAAAAGAGAATTAGTGGGTTTTGACTCAGTCTTCAAGATTGGCAGAGTGGGAAAAATAGTGGAAAAGTACTGCTTACAATTTTACAAAGAAATACAGACAAAAAAAAAAGCAAATTTACGAGATACAGCTCAACCATATCAACAAAACTAATTTATTCCTCCAAATACCAAAGACTCCTCTAATTCTAAATTAAGTGCTTATTCAGAAAACAGCTTAAATAAGATTAATTAACCAGAAATTAGAAAGGAAGTGTTAAAAGATAGAGATTTTGACATAACCAAATAACAACTTATAGCCATGACACTCAAATATAAAAGACAAAATACAAACCAAGTAGTAGCAGTAGCTCAACCATCTGAAATCTCTCAGAAGACAAAATACTTAACTTCAACCAAATCCCATTCACAAAATCAACTGCCCCCAGTAATCCAAAATTATTACCGCCATTACAAATATAACAAACAAATATCACTACATATCCATCTTTTAAGAAATTAAAAAATATCCATATATCAATAAACACCTTTTCAAGTACAGTTTTTACCTCCTTACCTACAAAATACCAACCAAATATATTTATCATCACTTTTTACAAACATTTACTTCACTAAGTATACCTCAAAAAATAAAACCAAACAATAGTCCAACCTACACAAAAAAAGAAAAAAAAATCACGGTTTTAATAAAGTGTTCATCACACCTTTAACATTCCATGCTCTCCCATAAATGAAACAATCATTAAAAAACACATCACACTCTAAAATCCCTCTTAAATAAACAAAAAAAAGGGGGGGGGGGACATAGAGTCAACACCTCAGATGAGTTTAAATACAACTTTATATGTTCTAAATATAAGGTCTGAAACTTTGACCAACCTGGTCTAGTGGAAAGCGTGCCTGTCTATGCTATGAGATTGCAACTGGATGATCTTTAAGGTCCATTCCAGCCCAAGCTATTCTAGGATTCTATGATTCCATGATTATGGAATACCCAAGATAGAAATGCGAATATGTGCAACAACAACTAAAATACAAGTATTGACTGTAACTATATTTCACTAGAAAATATAGTTTTCTATGCAGAAGTCTAGAAAAGAGCTGAAGAGTTGACTTTCTGACACAGTTGAAGTCATGTATTTATTAGTACCTGCCTGGGAATAGTGATCATCCAAGGATTTTGGTCTGATTAACTGACTGCTCTTGTTGACATCAATCAGGAATTTGTGAATTGTCAATCCAGCTCTCACATTTTCATTAAGGAATGCTTTTTTCTTTCTTCCTCATTACACCTATTTTGTCATGTAGTTACACAGTGAAACATAGCAGAGGGAGCCTGGGAGGATGGGACAGAAGAGAGAATAATTGAGGGGAAAGAAGACCAGATGTCCCCATTTTATTTTGTCCGTGTAGAACACATCCACTGTGGATACAGCAGGGGTGCTCACACAAGAAGTGACCACAACACACTAGATGGACTGTTACCTGAACATCATCTGCAACAGGTAGATTTTAAGCATCGGGTCACAATTTAATGAATTCAAAGTTCATGCCCACTCCTCTCATTTCAAGCACTTAACACACTCAGCATGGGTTAACTCTGCCATTTGGCCAGACAGTCTGCTTCATTGCTGATCATTTCACTGGCCTTTGTTTAAAGAGTTAGGAAATCGAGGGCAATTGAAGGGAAATTGAAGGGCAAGATCCAGCTCACAAATTAAGTCACCTAATGTCCATAATGTAGGTGTCTCTGTCTGTCTGTTTAGGTGTCTAAGTTTCTACTGATCTCAATGGCAATTTAATCAATGCAGTCAATGGAGTTAAAGAAAAGGTGTATTTTGGCTCACCCAAAATACACCCATATAAAATCAGCAGATAAGCCCACTAACACTACTAAGTTGCCAAAATGTGTGTGTCTTCTGCTTTACAGAGGCTCTTGTGTGTCTCTTGGCTACCAGAAGTCTTCTCACTGTGTTTTTCTCCTCTAGGTCCTGTTCAACATCTATCAACTTCACGTAGTTGTTTCAGACACTCAGGTACATCTGAAATAGTAATGTTGTGTCTGTGTTTGTGCAGCTGAATGGAAATCACTAAAGATGTCCATACCTGTATGTGAGCCTTTTTATTTTGATTCTAATTTTGTTAGGTACATTCAGCCTTGTGTATCCCTTTTCAAAAAGGATACACAAAGGATTTCAAAAATGCACTCTTCTGGAAATAGCTCTTTCTGTCTTTCACAGCCTGCAAACAGCTAACAGCTAATATTTTAAGGAATTTATTATTAATCTGAGAAAAAGTTACTACTATTGTCTGGATTACCTTCCTGAAGTCATAAGAAATGTGAGAAATTAATTGGAGTTTATCAACTAATGGAGTTTATCTTGATGGTATACTTCTGTGTGACAGCCCTTTGCTTCATATTTTCCCCCCTTTACTCAGCTGCCCAACCTTAAAGAAATTTGAGGCCTCTCTACCGTTGCCAAAGTGATTAAAAATTGGTGCAAATTTATCAAAGGCAGAGACAGGACAGATGCAGGCACACAGTATGTGCACACAAGTTTTGTTGTCTTAGGAACACAACAGATTTCTTGTGCTAGTTTAGTTCAACAGGAAAAATTCCTTCCTAATTCATAAAGAAATGCCAGTCAGATCCATGGTATGATGCAGGATACTGTTCCCTTGAATAACTGGTTTGGAGAAAGAGGTTTCTGAAAACCATGTTGTGGACATCCCAACATCCACACTGGCTGAAAATTGAGAAATCAGTTTATGGCTGTTTACATTCCACTGCTTTCTCCTGACTTCTAGTACTATCTTGATTTTTTTCTCATTTTCTGAATAGGTATGTAGACTCCATCTCATATAACATCTTAAAGCAGGCACTTAGCAATTTGGGGTGTGCTTTTGACTTCTGCTTAAATCCCTTTGCACAGTCAAGGTAATGTAAATGACTATTCTTTACTATGGCAAAGAATAGTGTCAACTTATTGGAAGTAAGGCAACAAATTCAATCAATCATCAATAAAATATTTTTTTAAAAATCTGGGCTTTTATATCTGAATCACTATAGGACCAGTAAAAATCCTGAAGTCCTTAACCTTGCTCATTAACTCCTACTTAGTACATTCTTCTTCTAAATATACATTTTTTTTCTTGGAATGAACAACTAGGTTTGACATATTTGACAAACAACTTCAAATAATAATGCATAAGGAACAGTAAACTGAGGCAACCAAGAAAAAAAATTAAATCTTTCTGTGTCTTAAAACTGTACTAACCACTGAAAGTCCAGAGACTTATGAGGATTTGAAATTTGAGTTTCATGCATCCTGAAAGTATTGGCTTGAAAGGCTGAAGAAGGAAATTTATAAAAAAGTTTCAGGAAAAGGCACTTTTATAGTATGACTATTTGCTTCTTTAAAGGCAGTTTCCTGAACCAGCTCTGTAGCCTCCATCCCAAATCAAAACAATGCTTGGCTCTCAGTAAAACTGCACAGTTCTGTAAAGAACAGATCCTCATTTGCTGTAAAGAACAGTATCTCATTTGCTTTTGGCTTCCGAGTTGTCTTTTTGAAGCACAGTCTTCAGCATGAGTAGGTTGGAAGGGGTTCAATAATCTATAATAATCAGGAAATCATTCAGGTTCTTTGATTGTCTCTGAGTGGCAAAACAAGACTCTGCTGCTGGCAGAGATACCAACTTAATTGGGATGAGAACAGATCAGAGACAAGGCCGTGGCCATCCATAGGCATACCTGATGGATAACGACTAGTGCAGCATTTTCAGCTATCAATCTTTAGTAGGAAAAGACTGTGATGGCTGCACAACATGTCTTGCATCAGCAAAAAGTGACCACACAGCAAGGACGGAGAGAATGGTTTCGTTCGTAACCTCAGAGGTTATTTTTTTTATTTCGGATTACCTCTATCCTAATTTTAAAGTCAGTCCAGCACATGAATAATAAAATTAATAATATTGTAAAAAACCCTTTTATTAAGATGGTAGGAGAGTGGGGAAAAACCTACCAGCCTATTTAATACAAAAGATACATGGCAAAGAGAACTTAATGATTATCTCTATTTACCTTTTATTAAGATGGTAGGAGAGTGTATTTATTACAAAAGATACATGGCAAAGAGAACTTAATGATTATCTCTATTTCAGAAAGGCCATCCCAAATATTATTAGACTTTTTAAATAAATACTTTCACGAAAGGCATTTCTGATTATTTTTAACTATGGTCCTCATTATTATTTAATTTTGAGTGATTGCTTTTACTGAAAATAAAGAAATTTTTTTTTTTTCAAAGAGGGTCTTTGAACTCTTCCACTTCCATATGTGAAAAAATACTACACAACTGACACATGGTCTGTGGTTGACCTTGGAGACACAAAATAGGCATGTCAAATTCTAGTGTTTTATTGGTAAGGAGTAACTGCTTAAAGCTATAAGGAACAAGTTCATATTTTTAAAAATATGTATTCTAATACAGTATTTTGTTCACTCTTGCACAATCAAAATGTACATTCAAGTTTAGTTTTGGATAAAAAAGAAATCCTTTCCTGTTTTAGGACAATCATTCAACTAATTTTCACTCCTCTAGGACATCAAGATACACATACACTGGTGACCTAAGTGGATTTCCTTTATTAGATCATCATTACTACTGTTATTCATCAGTGAACTTACAACACCTCTTGGGAGATGTTCTAGGATGCTTGTCAAGAAGAGGCAGGAGATGAAGATAATTTTCCTGTTATTACTGTCATGAGATGCCAAAACTGAGAAAGACACATAATAGAAAAGGTCAGCTAGAGATATTTTTGTTCAGGTTAGGGTTAGAAATGCTTTTACTCTGCCACTATAAAAGGTTGGGGGCAAGGAATAGTACAATCTCAATAGATATTATTGCATTTTTAACATTAGAATGCCTTTGTAAAACAGGCATCTATGGCTCCTTGGTCAAATGTAGTTGTTTTTTTAACTTATACATACCTGTTTCTTCATTATTTCTAAGAGCAGGACTCCCATTCAAATAAATGGTGTTAAATCCAAAATATTTTGTGTAATGGACATGATTTAATAGAATGAAAAATAGAGCTGAAAAATACTGTTTGCAACAGTTCACCTGATCCTTATTTGTGCAGTGGCTTCTATTATAAATTACATTAATGTCCACATGACATTATGTTGTAACATGAACACATTAATGATGCCACATAATCATGAGATACTCCTAAATCCCTGTGATTGTGTTCCACATGTAAGAGATTCTGAGAACTTACAGAGCATGCTATTCAGCTGATAACCAGGATCAGTTAGAGCAGGGTTTAACCAGATTGAATTATTAAATTACTTCCTGCTAAGAAAGGAAAATCTGCTTTTTCCCTTCCTCCATCAACAGCCATGGGTTCTTCTCTTCCTTTCTTTGGTACCGGGTCTAGTGAACATGTGGCTGTGGTATTTCAATTCAGGAGGCTGACCTGCTGTGATGGACTCTAAGTGAAAATACTTAATATCTTCGTTATAAACTCATTGTTCTAGAAATCCTTCCCTTTATGCTTTGACCATAAAAGGAGTCTGAGGTAAGGACATGAAGTGATCAGTTTAGACATAATTCCTGCAATATATATTTGAAGATGAAGGATTTGAATACTGAACTGTTGTGATCAACTGGAAAATTTCTGAAAATTATTTGGATTGTATATGTATCTCACCAAATTTCTGCTCTTCCTTATGTGACTATGGCTTAAAAATTCAAAGAGACTACTGATATGTCCTGGTAATCTGCAAATTGTTAGTGCTATCAACAGTGATGAAGGATTCTTCAAACAGTGTTTTCTTGCCAAACCTAAATTAAAGTTATGGTGAGACATTCAAAAGTAGGAGAAGGTTCTGCTTGCAGATGGATGTGGCCTGTTAAAGACAAGTTCAAATTGTGAAAAAGAACTGTGACCTGAGACATTAAATGCTAGTGTGGATTTTGTCCACAGCCACTCAGCAGTGTGGGATCAGGAGGGCAAAAGTTTTCCTTATGGAATTGAAAACATATCTCTTCCTTTCTTGAAACAGACTGTAGAATTTAATAGAAAACTATATTCCTGCCACAGCATTTTCATGGATGTTTCATATGGACTATAAAAGCTTACTATTTGTGATTAGTGTTCCTTCTGTGTAAGACTAACTGTAGAATTCATTCAGTTTAATTATAAATTTCATAGGGTTTTTCCTTGAAAGATTACTAAAATACCTTCAGTAAAGAGACACATGCAAACATTGTGTTTACTGCTCTCCTGACCTCAGGTGGGCTACTCTCTTAGGTCTGTTACATGAAATAATATTTTGTGTGTTGCTTTTTTATAATGTTTACTGCATGATCTGTTACCTGCTTTCATGAAAGGTAGCCTAGTTGCTTGAACTTGCAAAATGCCAGCTGAAACAAAAATACGTAACATTATTTACTCCATTCATGGATTTAAAATGGAGGAGTCAGAGGTATAATAAAATAAATGACAGAAAGAAATTTATCCTATTTAATGTAAAGACTGACAGCCAATTACTTCTTAAGCATTTTTGTCAGAATAACAATTCTTTTTTTCTCCTCTCCTCTAAATAGACAGTGGCCCTGATACATAATCAGATATAAGTGGGGTTTATTCTATTGACTTTTTAAAACAATTCTTAATATTGCTTATAAAATTCTGCCAGAAAGTACTCTTTTTAATCATCAGTCAGCATTTTTATTATATTATAATCCTTAATTGATTGACGTTTAATCACAGTCTTTGTATTTTACTATCCCTTGTCTCATAAGAGGCAATTTTCTCTTTACTGTAGTTTAACAGCTGATGAAAAAGATTTAAGGAAACCTATAAACTTAAGATTGGTTAATGGTCCCTTATAAAAGAATATTACACTTCTAGGATCCATTGCACAGATGTGATACTCAATTGTAGAAATGTGCATGGGGTTTATTAAATTACAGCACAAATCTTCAGTCTTCTGAATTATTGTTCATGTTGGTACTGTTAGGCAAATGGGGAGACACATTATTGCTTCCAGTTGTTCGCATTACTGTGGTGTAATACAGTCAGAGACAGCTGGCACATTGCTCTAGGCAAATGCAGAGCTAGAGCAGCTGCAGAGTTTGGGCCCCCAGTGAAGGTCCAGCACCGCTGAGTCAGTACTGGGTGGCTCATCAAAAGATGGCCAGAAATTAAAAGAAAAAGTTGCTCTTTTTCAGAGCTAGTGTGCAGGATTTTGCACAAGCTAATTAAAATGGCCTTTTGCTGAATGGAAGCCAGTGGGCATGTAAAAGCAATAACAAACCCATTTGTCCTAGTTGTACTGCAGAGGGTGAGCTGCAGATATTATTTGCTTTACTTATGAAAGCACAGCCACACTTCTCAGCTGTGGCAAGAGGAGTCATGAAGAGTCAACTGTTTTCACCAGTTTTGAGTCCTACTGGCTGATGTTCAAAAAAAGAATACACATGTGGCTATTTGACTATGTCATGTAAAATCAAAGATTTTATTATATAGGTCACAGACTAATGATTGATAGATAATATATCCCCATTCATGTGTTTTACTCAGCACATCCAAATTCCATTGATTAAACATATCTTCCAGGAAGGCAATGAAGACTTACATTGTTTCACAATTTCACAAGTCCCTTAGTAACCTGGTAAAATAGTTGCTACTAAAAATATTAACCTTTCCCACTTTGAATTATTGTTGACCCAAACCTTAGTGTTACTTCGTGGAATGGCAAGAGCTATCAGGAGCTCTGAGAGTTTGCTCCTTTTTAGGCAACTAACTGGAGTGCATTTGTCTTCTGAGTGGAATCTGAAACTTTAGCCTAAACTACTGCAGAAAAGGAGGAAACTGCCATCAGAGCCATCCAGGGTACTGGACCAGAGGTAGCATCTTCTAAACTTTAATTTCCAGTCTTCTGAAATTCCTTCTGCTGGACTATATATTAGAGTTCAAAGAAGCCTAAGCTCTTACCTGTACTTCCTAAAACAGCAAGGACAGGCTTTAATAAATGCAGTTTATTCTCCAATTTTAATCCAGATCTGTTCTCATAAAGCAATTATTGCTAAAAGACTATATAAATGTGCATGTTCTTAATTTTAAACTGATGCCTATCTCATAAGCCACTTGGATATTTTGCTATACTCCATAATTTTTTTAGAAACACGTGATATTTGAATTCTTTTCTTTCTAATTTGGATTAAGTGAGCAAACATCTAGAATGGTGCCTTGGGAAAAAAGGAGCTACCACCAAGAGCTTGCCAAATCAGATAAGATGTAAATAAGTGCACTCAAGAAGGGGCAAGGAACAATTAGAATCTTTACAAGAACTTGCTTCCATTTAGAATCCAAATTTAAGTGGTTGGTTGGATCCCCCACCAATTTTTGAAAATCATTTTGTATAGAAAATTTGCCAATCCTTCTTGTCAGCTGTGTCTGGCTAAGAGACTGCAACTTTTCCTTTTGACTGATAGTCTGGAGATTATTATCTGAGCTTTGGATTCTCTGAGACATTTTTCTGCTGCCTGGTTTACACTGCCTTACACTAAAATTGCATGAAGGCCAAAGTTAAGGCAGCTTTGGAGACAAAATGTAGCAGTTAGATTTCTGGGTAGAACTTCTCAGTAAAAATATTGTACCAGTACTCTGGAATTGCACAGTCCTCCACAGACCTCCATAGCTTAACATGTTAAAAGTTGCCAAGCCTTTAGAGCTGGAAACTATCCTGAATATTATTATTTTATTTTTTTTATGTGTGTACTAGGGTTGCTACCTGTGGTCAGCAGTTGCTGCCTGAATTGAATTCTCACTTATTCCACCATGGAGGGGTAATTGGGTACTTTCAGGGCATCCCTGAGACTCTAATCCTTCAGCCCCCTTTTGGTGCAAAAATAACTCCATAGAGTAAATCCAAATGACACCTGTTTAATAGCATTCTTTAACAGGCTGAAGGTGTATTTCCCACAATGATAAAAGGTTGGAAGGGAGTCTGTGTAGGAAGCTGCTTGGCTGAGTTCCTGTTGGTATGATTATTTTCATTCTTCTGGGATTTTATTTTATTTTATTATTAATGGTATGTGAGGGAGTTCAGATCCTTAGACAGGCATCTTTTTAATTATTTTAATCTAAATAAATTAATTGTGGCTACCCATAGGAAACCACGTCAACTTGCTACAAGCTTACATGTTGGTAAAAGCCTATGTTCAGTTCTCATTTAAATTATTTCCAAACTTTGTATTCTTCTTCAGTGACCACAAGAAAGACAGGATCACAGGAATAAAATAAGATAGACTAGGGTGACTGCAGGATCCTCTCTTCTCTATATTTCAGCCCATAAAGTCAGGGCAGGAACTGTCTCTTTTGGTGTCTTTTAGGTCAATAGGTCAGATTACCACCACTTGGGACAGTAAGACTTTGCCTGGTTGTTAGTATAAGTTTTATATACTCAGGTCATGCACTTGGTAGATATCCACATCTGTTTGCTGCAGAGCAAACGTGAGCAGCTCTGAAATATTGCTGAAGCAAATCTGCAGATTTTGTTCTCACAAATGTTCTCAAAACCCTCTTTCTCCTATGCTTTGCTCCCTACCCTGCAACAAAATATTCAACTCTGTGAACAAAGACAAAGAGACGGAGCAGTGGGGTCGGTATTTGGCATGCAGGCTATTCAGCAGGTGCGTGCTAAATTGCATTAGACTTAACACCAGGAATCAGATCACTAATTGGGCACCAATGTGAAGAATTTTTCTCATTTGGGACCTGAATTGCAACACTTATATCCCTTTAGGCAAGACATCACAACCTTCCTATCCCAAAGCAACAGCGCTACCGCTTGAGCTAAAGCAGAATCTCCATTAGCTAACAGTAGCAGCACTTTCTATACAGCCTGCTTCTAGGCTGCAAGCCACAACAGGGGAAAGTCATTTTAATCCTTTAGTGATTTATAAGCATTGGGATTTTAGGGCTCTGGGTTTTTTTTTTTGTTTTGTTTTGTTTTTTGTTTTTTGTTTTTTTTTCCTAGCTTTGCATTTATTTTTAATTCTATGTGAGATTGTTTGGAAGAAATTAGCAAAGATGGCACTGGTTCTCAAAATTCAGACAAAAGAGATTTTTGTTTTTAAGTAGGGTAGAGAAATTAACAATGTTCTGCGTTTTCTTAGCTCCCTTGTTCCTACTATTTCAGACCTCTGAAATCTTTCCTCACCGTTCTTTTACTACAAGACACTAAAAGTTGTAAAAAACCTGAAGGTTATATTTATAGAACCTGAAAAGTTACAGTTTCCCCCTCATGAATAACAGTGCCTGGGGGTGCCGCTCCTTCTCAAGGTTTTCTGTGATGGGTCACAGGCATGGTACCTGGGTCCAAGGAGAAGTATTGAGCTCCTTATGTAACCAAACCTCGCAGTTCTCCGGTTCTGAGAGACTGTCTGACATGAAGCACACACAGCTGAAGGATTTCATCTGTTGCACACCAGCTGTGAGAAGTAGATGGTTATAGATTCCTCCTCACTGCTGAGATTTAAGTGTCCTGAGCCTCAAATTGCACATGCTCTCAAGTACTTAATGATCTCTGCATAAAAATACAATGAGATTTTATACAATTTATAACATTAAAATCACCTCTATTTCTAATAAAATCACAGTGCTAGACACAACATTTCCCTTCTCACGCAGGCTGTTGATTCTATTGTGGAAACATCCATACAGTGTTCAGATTGTAATTTCTAGAGGCAACTTGTCATGTGGGACTGTTTCTATAGCCCTATACATTTCTCTAATATTGCTTAATTCCTATTAATTTTTGTTTTGCTAAGTTAGCTTCTTTCTTTCCTTAGGTATTTCTACAAAAATAATTCTATGATATTGTGTTTATGTTATCCAGAACATAAGAAAACACTTCAGATAGAAGAAACTTTATTTAGTTGAAGTGTTGTGCATAGTCTTAATTTAAAATGCTCCAAGAGGATCCCCAGCATGAATGCAAGTGCTCTTTTGAAACAAGATCATAAAAAGCAGCAGAGAAAAATCATTTCACAATCATTATATCCTCATCAATTAAAAAATGTATTCCAAATAAATGTTATTATTACTAGACCTTCCCCTCACTAGAAATACATCTTTCTCCTAAAACACTTTCTGGTCTAATTCCTAAGAAGTCCTGCTTGTGATTAGTAATAGGTGAAATTACAGAATTAACCTCTAAGGAATTATTATATTTCATTTCCCTTCTCTTTCCAATTCAAATGAAAAGATGGAATTTAAATAATTTTCTAGGAAATCGGACACTCAGGAAAATGCAGGCTGAAATTCTATGGAAACATATAATTTGAAAGTCAAAATTATAGAGATCAAAATGAAGTGATTTTCCTCTGCTGAAGCAAGTACCTTAATTAGCTCACTTCCAGGAAAGGTTTTTGGGGTTGGGAGGGATGGTTGAGGGTTTTCTTCTCTCAACCAACAGGTCCTTTAGAATAGAAAACTTTTAACAGTGATGATTGTTTTCTTATTTGTAGTTCTAGCTATATTAGCCAGGACAAAGGGAAGAAATAAATGGACAGAACCAGAACAGAAGTGTCTTTCAAATCTAAACACATTTTCACCTGCCTCAGGGAACACTCCTACGCTGCTCCAATTCTATAGTTTCAGATAATTTATATGAGGTTTTTTTGTCACTCACTGGCAGCCAAACTTGACACAATCAGGAGAGATTCCCTGAAAAAAAAATGTGTAGGATAGTATTATTCCCCCCTGGTGACCGCAAGGTCCTTCACAGAAACTTCCTTAGCTCTGAATGCCCAGACGTTCGTAACACATCCATCATCAAATAGTGTTGCATAAACAGAACATAGAAGTCGTTCTCTGAATACATCATTTCTCAAACTCATTATTGATGAGTTAAAGGTTATCAATAACTCAAGGAAATACAATAAAGGACCTATCTTTTGTCAGACTGCTAGATATCTTTTGCATGTCCTGTAGTTGCAACTAATTTCTGAGGCTTGCTTGCTGTGATCTTAACTTTTGTTATAACATTGTTACAAACTGTGCATAAAAAAAAAAGACTACCAACAGCCTAACTTCAGTCATGGCACTCTTCATGAAAAATAGCTAACCGACAATGACTTTTGATTTAAAAACAGTAATTCTGAATTGTCATTTTTGCCAGATTGAAAAATGAGGGTTACTGAGTACATTTAATGTAAAGATGCCTATAGTGGATGCCTACATGTAAGCAGATAATTGGAAGGAATACACATTCCTAAACTGCAGTTCATGCATGCTGCTGTCTTTGTTTCTGTTAGGAAGAATTTCTTCACTGAAAGAGTGGCTAAGCATTGGAATGGGCTGCTTGGGGAAATGGTGGAGTCACCATCCCTTGAAGTGTTCAATGAGTGACACGGAAGTGGCACTTAGTGATATTGTGGTGGTAAAAGGTTGGACTTGAAGATCTTTGAGGCCTTTTTCAACCATAATGATTCTATGGTCCAGAGGAGAAGAGCCACATGTCAGGCCCACGCTGTGCTCCACAGGTTTATCCCTAGGACAGTGTCCTGGGAGGTCTGCCTTGAGGCAGCCCATGTCTGGTGAGATGAATCCCAGACATGTAGTCAGTGCAAACACACCTTTCAATTAATATAACTTTTGTTATGTCATATGCACTTAGCAAAATAAAACCTGACCTATTTTGAAAAGCTGCTCAGTGTTTCTTTCCTGTGGTATTATGTGGAATAAGCTCTTCTCAGAGACACTCATCTCATCTCTTCTTAGCAGAATGATTTCTACTTACTGTATGTGTCTTATCAGATCTCTCCATCCCTTTCTTTAGTACTATCTTTGCTATCAGAAGGAGATGGCAGTAGATGCTCTTAGAATGATGTTCTTCTTAGCAGAATGATTTCTACTTATTGTATGTGTCTTTCTTATCAGATCTCTTCATCCCTTTCTTTAGTACTATCTTTGCTATCAGAAGGAGATGGCAGTAGATGCTCTTAGAATGATGGAAGAAGAGGATATGATTTTATGACAGCCTATGTTCATTACAACAGGGAAAGCCTGGACATGTCTAACATAGGCATTATCTGCTGATGAGAGTTGTACTCTACTGAATCCTTTGAGAGCCTGCTGAAGTGCTAACATAGAAGCAATTCCTATGCATGATGATCCTGCGTGCTTTGCCCTGCACATCTGTGGTTTGCAGAATTGGGCGTACAGCATGTACTTTCAGCTGCCCACATTCTGAGCTGAAATCACTAACCATCTCAGACTTTTTTTCCTGTGCCTCTTAGAAGAAAAGAAGCATTTAAATAAAGGAATAGGCACATGCAGTAAGGAGATGCATGTATTACAGAGGGGGAACAGAGACAGAGTAAAATCCCGCTGTGCTTGTCCTTTTTGTGGTACACGTGGAGAAGCAATGTTAAATCAGAAGAGTGAGGAATAATTAATGCTAGTTTGTAAGGGATAACTAAAGCAATATCACTGCAATCTCAAATTGCACAGAAAACCAACTGTGTAGTTGGGAGGTAAATGAATGTCTTTCTATGCTCTTCTCAAAGAATAGAGCAGTTTTGACAACTCGTCCTCTCTTTCAAATGTCACTAATTATTTAGGTGAAGGGAATGTTTGTTTTTACAGACCAAGAAAAGCTGCTTTGCAAGTCTTGGATGCTGGAAGCATTGTAAAAATGTGAATTCCACTTTATAATACATCAAAACATCCCTTCCAAAACATTGCTTCTTGTATTCGTGAGGGGTCTGCATCACATGCATAATAACAGTGCTTTCTGAATATATCAGGTGGAATTGTACATCACAATTTCTGTTCCCAAAATTAATTTATATGTCTGTTTGTTGTATACATTTGAACATTTACCTTCCATGGCAAAGACAGTTTTGTCTGATGAGTACCTCATATTTTGTCTAAGTCATAGCCTTTCCTCTTAAAACCAACTGTGAACCATCAAAAATGTTAATGCGGTAGTCAGCAGTATTACACAAAGTCATTGTTTCATAAGAGAAAACAGATTAATAATTTCAGACAGTCTCTAAATTAACAAAGAGGAAGTGGACAGTGTTACCATGCTATACCTTGATGGATGCCTTTTTTCCCTTTTTTTTTTTTTTGTTTTTCAGATTCATAGTGGTGTCTCTCAAGTTTTTACCAATTGCCATCATTACACACAGCCCCACATGCTCAGAGCAAGACACTAAGGCTGCAGCTTTGAGGATGAAGAGCTTTTGTGTCAGACTACACTAGATAAATGGACCCCTGTACAACTCAGATCAAACCCTGACTTTTGGAAACTAATACTGTTTTAACCAGGAGTCTTGGGGTTGAGAAGGCATGCAGGTGATTACTAAGCACCAAATCCGAATATGGGTTTATTACCCTAATGAGACAAAGTAATGAAGAAGAGCATCATCAGATGAGAATTTTCTGGGTAACTGTCTGCTCCTAACCCGTTGACTTGCACAGGTCTATGCACACCTCCACACTTTCTCCAGGAGGTGAAAGGGTCTGGGCAGCAAAATACCATGACAGGGATCTTAGAACCACCCTGATTTTTCTTTTTTGTTAATCAATTCTTCTGTGAAGAAGCAGCAATATGGGAAATTACACAGTCAACCTGTTACCTCAGTACTAAAAGAAGCTTTTAATTTGTTGTGTAAACACACATTCTTAAAACTGTTTTTTGGTTTTTTTTAGTTGAAAAAGGCATTTGGGCTATTGACTATAGGGTACATATACAGGTCAAAATTAATACTCCTTGCAAATAATACTGTTGCTGTACTGACAATAACTTGGCACTCCTGATTGATGGAGAAGATGCTGTAACATCACGTTATATTTCCTTTACGTAAGAGCAGCACAGGCTGCCTAGTGCTGGCTTGGAATATTTTGCCTAGAGATCAAATAATACAGATACAATTATAATGCCTTAGGAGAAAAATAAGTATTTTGCCTTGTTCAAAAACATTTTGGACCAGAGATTTGTTCTTGGAGAGGAAGATATGAATGGCTCACATTTTGGGGAGCCAGCCATATCCCCACTTTCAGAAATAGAATCTCAGTGGTGACTGGCTGTCTGCATCAAGAAGACAAGCTTAGGAAAAAGAGCAGGCAGGATGGCAGCCTCCTCTGCTAGTTTTCTGCTCTTCAAGGACATGTACTTGGAAACTCTGAGGCAGTGAGCCAGTTTTCTGTTTCAGCTTTATGTGCTGCTCAATCGGTGCACATACAGCTTTTAAATGGAGGTCTCCACCTTGTCTGAAGGGCAGTAATTAAGAGGGGTTTTGGTTGCCCCAGGCAGCCAGATAATAGGAACTTTCCTATCCTGATGAGCAGTCCCAGAGGATCTGCTCTTTTGGTACCTCCTGCTTTGACTGCTGCAATGCACTTGATATGGGGCAACCTTGAAAACTGCTCAGAAGTGCCAGTGTCCGTGGCAATGTGGGGGTGGTCTGATCTCTCAGCCGTGTGCCATGAGGAGAGGATCTCCTGCTGGCTTTGGGCTGAGTTATTCAAGTGACTTCCTGCATCTTTTGTCCCAGCAGCAGAAACTGGCTAAGGATGCTCCTAACTGTCTTCAGGTTTGGCTTTAGAGGTGGTAAGTGGATAACACATTTCTGTTGAGACTGGTTTGGGGCTGGTCCAGAGAGGTGAGATGTTGTATGACAATCATTGTTTCACTGGCTCATCACAGCTCAATAATTTCATCATTAGCATAATGTTTTAACTCCAGATTTCTAAAAGCAAGTTGTTTGGCAACTCCACATTTAGAAGGAGTAATTATTTTATGTATTGATTGTTCTTATTTTTAATTAAGTTAAATTGTGTTAGTTCACCCTGAAATTAGGTGATTATACTAATTGCTCAGTGCATTGTTGCAATCAAAATAAAAGTTCTAGTTTGAAAACAAATGAAGAACACAGCTGGAAATAATGGTCAGTCAGCTTTGAGGAGGACTGTCATGAAGAAGATTTGCTGATCTGTAAGTCTTATATTAGTTTAACTTTGTAATGCATAGGGATCTTGCCTGTGCATCTTAATTTACAAAGAAATGGAAAAATAGTATTTTTAAAAATTGTTTCTTCTTTGGCAAACTTAATCAGCATCTGACATTAAACAGCATCTGACATTAAACAAAACTTCATCTGCTTTTAAGGTCTTTATCCCTCTCATGCTAGTGGTCTGACACAAATGGTAGGGTAATGAGAAGAAAGAGACATGTCAATAATATTCAATACCTTATTAAGTGTAAAATCTAGTTAATTTTTTCAGGAATAAAACCAAAGCCTCATCTAGATGGTCAAAAGTTTGTCAGGGATTCCAGAGTTACACATTTGCACTGATAATATTTAGGAGTTTTTAACAAAGAATTTTAGTGAATTTGGAGATGCTACTGTGAGACATTGGAAGTCCTGATATTTATTCATTGCAACATTTTTAAAAACCTTTTTCACTGAAACCTAAGTATTTCACCAAAATTCTTGTCCAATAATTTTAGTGAGCAGTTTGAATTTTGTATTATAACAAAAGGAAGGAACCTGAGCTCTCCAAGAGACAGAGACAGGAAAGACAGTTCTGTTCATTACCCAGCTTCATTTAGTTAATCTGGTTTCTTATCTAGAGGATTTTCCACTCTTTTTTTAAATAAAAAATGTCCAATTGCTTCCACTTCACAGTATGAACCCTCAAGATTTATTCACAAAGCACAAGAGATGTTTTCCACGTGGAGTTGCTTGAGGGATTATAGGGGGAAAAAATGGTACTTTACTCCAATTAAGCCAAGCAGAGCTGAAGATAAAGGACTTCTGAATATCTGACTTAGTGCCTCATACTTTTAAACAGTTTTTCTCAACAGGCTGTAAAGAGAAACTTTTACATGGTATAAATGTAAGACTTTCTAAAACCGAGTGAAACAGTCTGAAAGTGCATAACTCAGGCTTTTACTTGATGTAGAAACTTTTTTTTTTCTTTTCCTAAAGAGATCATGTGGCAGGCATTATGATTTCAAAACAAAAGTTTCAGACTGTTTATTTCATATTTACAATCAAGTTTTGTTTTCACTTTTTCTTTTCTAGGTCTCTAATAGATCCAGTAATTGTGAAAATAGGTGTGCAGAATAATTTTGCAAGACAACTTTTTAATACCTTAGGTCATTCTATCATAGAGTCATAGAATCATTTATGTTTGAAAAGACCTTTAGGGTGAGTCCAGCTGTTAACCCAGCACTGCCAAGTTCACCAGTAAACCATGTCCCCAAGGGACCCATATACACCTGTAAATACCACCAGGGATGGTGACTTCCCAGGTCAGTCTGTTCCAGTCTTTGACAAAAGTTTCCAGTGAAATACTTTTCCTAATACCCAGTTTAAACCTCCACTGGTCCAACTTGAGATCACTTCCTCTTGTCCTATTGCTTGTTACCTGAGAGCAGAGACTGACCCCCACGCCACAACCACCTCCTGTCAGGGATCTGCAGAGTGACAAGGTTCCTAATGAGCCTTCTTTTCTCCAGGCTAAACTCCCCCAGCTCCCTCAGCTGCTCTCATCACACTCGTGCTCCAGACCCTTTCATGACCAGTTTCATTGCCCTTCTCTGGACACACGCCAGCTCCTCAAAGTCCTTCCTGAGTTGAGGGGCCCTGAGCTGGACACAGCACTGCAGCTGTGGCCTCGCCAGTGCCGAGCACAGGGGGACAATCCCTGCCCTGGTCCTGCTGGCCACACCATTGCTGATACATCCAGGATGCTGCTGGCCCTCTTGGCCACCTGGGCACACTGTTGGCTCTGTCGAGTACCTCAATCTATCTAAGACCTAAAGTAAACCACCTGTGTTTTCATCTATTTTTTTCCCTTTCCAAGGTTAAATTTTGTGTTTGAGGCTATCTGAAGAATAAAAGTAAGTTTTTACTCTCTCTCAGCATTCTATTGGCATTGTGGGTAAAATACAGCATATATGTAGTTGCCAGCTGTTTTGATGGTTATGTTACCCAAAATTTCAACATTTAAATTTAAAATTAGGCCATGTGCTTTTAGTTCAGCAGAACAAAAAAAATGCTGACAAAATGTCTCATTCATTTACTTCTCCCTCCCTATTTTGACAAATAACTGCAGGAAGGAAATTCAATACTAGAAACTTTAGAAGCATCTATTAAATAGTTTTGGGGATGGGCAGGTTTAAAAGGGAACTTCTGTCTCCTATGTTTCTACACAAAACTGCAAGGTTCAGGGCTTTATGATAATTTTCCCATCACTACATAGTGCAATATTATACAAAGCTAAAACACGCTTACATGGATTATCTTTGTTTTATCTCTTTTTTTTTTTCCTTAAAACTGAACCACATATCACAAGAACTAGTGAAATATGATTTGGATTTCCAGTATAAACCCTCTCAAGCACTCTTTGCTTGGCTAATGTCTGTGATAGCAGTGTGGCAGGTCTGTGTACAGTCTGTACAGAAAACAAAAGGCAGTACTGGTGACCACTGCCTCTGATACCTGCTAGCTAAGCAGAGAAAAAGCAATACAGACATTCCTACAAAACCCTTGGATAACTTTCTCACATTGTTATGAATACTGATAATAAATTACAATTTTTTTCCTACATTTAAAGTCCTTACATTGCCAGATTTTGCTCCATGCTGAGCTCAGTGCAGGGAAGTCCTCCAGCAGCAGTCCTCCTGTGCAGGTCCTACTAAAACCAAGGAGGTTGCACAGAAATATTGGGTCCCTGAGCTTCCTCTGTTGCCTGCTGTGCCCCTAGTGCTGCCTTTTCCCTGTCCCTACAGGTGTGAGACCACCTGCAGACCTGGGCTATGCCAACAGCCAGGGCAGAAAGAGTCAGCAAAAGGCACAGAAACATCTCTTGTTGATCTAGAGAGCCAATAATTAAATTAAAATGGTGACACTCAATGAGCCATTCCTCTAAATCTTCTTATGGATTAAAAAAAAAAAATAAAATAAAAAAGGAAGAAAAAGAAAAAAAGAAGAAAATAAAAATCTAGGGGAATTAGCAGAAGTCCCCTTGTTGTAGATTAACTCTGTAAATGCATTATCATGTTGCATTTTCTTTCCTTTTAGACTGCTTATGCTAAAGCATACAGGATTATCAAATTACAAAAGTGCAGTTAAATAAATCAAATTCAGATACAAAATGAAGTTGCCATTCCCTGCACTATATTCTTCTTACATAAAGGTAATATTTCATTGAAAGGCAATTTAAGAGCAAATTAAAAGATCCCTGTTTCTGTAGGAAACAGACTGGGCCATTGAACAGTCAGCTTGAGTTTTTTTTTTAAACAGCATACTTTATGTTAAACTTCCAAAGGTAAGAGAAGAAAGAGCTACAAATGCTTTTTACATCCTAGTCATTGCAGGAGGAGATCAGGGAAAAATGTGAATGCAACTGATGACAAGTTTCATGAATCAGTCCTTAAATTTTCTGGGAATGCGTGAGACTGGCAAAAGGTAACAGCCTTGTTAACCCAAAGTGAGGCCTATTAGTTTAACAGCATTACATAGACTATATATCACAAATTTCTTGGCAGCTCCCTCACAAGATACTCTTGTATCTGAAGTGCAAAAAGTGGAACAAATTAGTATGAAGTGACTCTAGGACCGCACCTAACCACTGTGGGACAGCTGTGCAAAATTCCTACTGACCCCAGAGGTCCAGGATCAAGTCCAATAAAGACTGAAAGGCAGCATGGCTCAGTTAACAATGAATGACAATGCTGATCATTTTACTCTGCGACGAAGACCAGAAATTACTGACCTCCCTACTGGAAATTAAGAAAAAAAAAAATCGCACGAAGCGTTCGAGTACTGACAGTAAAACCTGAGAGGTGGCACTGCTGAAGCTGCCGAGAGGCAAGGGGCGCCTTTGGCGGCGGGGCAGCGGGGCAGCAGCAGCGGGGCAGCGGCAGCAGCGGCAGCGGCAGCAGCGGCGGCAGCGGCAGCAGCATCCCCGCATCCGCGCAGGGACCGCGCCACCTCCCGGCGCCGCCGCTCGCCGCACCGGCATGGGCCCGCGCTCCGCTTCCCTCCTCTGCCGGCCCGAAAGGGCCCTGCTCTTCCCTTTCTCCTTCTCCGAAATGTCCTTCAGCGGCTGCTTCCGACTCAATGCCTTCCCACAGAGTAAAGCATTTTGTCTCGGGCGGGGGACAAAGAAATGGGATATTTTTTCCTCTGTTGGGGAAGTTTGCTGAGCTGAACATTGGCCCAACATCTGTTTCTTATCTTCAAGTCAGCTAAGCTGGAAGAACCTGGTGTGGCTCTGAATAACATGACAATCCTGCTGCGCTAATCCCCGGACAAATGTTAAATATACATTTCTCCTCAAATTCCAAGTCTCAAATTCCATTTGAGCTTCCTCTCCTCAGATTGCAAGTTGGGCAAATTCCGTTTTAGCTGCCCAATTTTCCATAGCTGTTCTCTAATGATCAGTATTGTTTTGTACAAACAGCAGGGAATGACAGATGTTGTGTTTTTTTCCTAGAAAAAAATGCATTTTTTTCTCATGGAGGCAAATTACTTTTAAAAAATCACATCAGCTTCGATTATTGTTCTGGTAAGTAACCCTAAGACACAGTAGAATGTGGTACAGATTTTGTTCCCAAAGCAGAAATTCTAAGGCTGAATTATTAAAAAAATGTCTTAGGGACAAATGCTCTTTTTTTCTGACTCCAGTCAGGAGGATTATATGGCAAGAGAGATGATTTATGAATAATTTCAAATAGGAGCCAGACCAGACCTAACATCTCTTTCTCTTGAGTTCCTTTTGTTTTCATGCTGCCAGGCTTCTCTACTTCTGCTTACATCAACCAATCAGTTTTAAAAAGTTCTTCTGTCAGTCTTGATCACCTTTCTCTGCTCTCATAGCTGCATTTATCAACCAATCAGTTTTAAAAAGTTCTGTCAGTCTTGATCACCTTTCTCTGCTCTCATAGCTGCATTTTGAGATGTTAGGGACCCCGGGGAAGCACAGTACCTGTGCATGTTACCACTAATTGACTTCCACATCGCTGTCTAGTGGTGCTGCCTACCCTTATGTGTGAGGACTGCATGAATGGATTGTTATTAACTCTCCTCCTAGCCAATATAGGCAGGAGATCTAAATAAAACTCAAATATTTAAATCCACTTGGGTAATTTGGGTTGTATACTCTCAATGTAAGTTCCCAAAACACATCTTTGCAATACTTATTTCCCATTTGTTTACCATCCTTCTTCTTCAGACCTTAATGATATGAGACAAACCATTGATCTGATTTGTACAGTACTAAAACGTAGTCATTGTTTTCAATTATTTTTCATATTTTACTCTTCGATCATTTATTTCTTTTATACTTTGTTATGCTAATTACGTTAAAAACTTCTAGTTGTATGCTTTATTTTTCTTTCACAGTGTTTGAAATTTATTTTGTGTAGGTTGTGGCAATCATATATTCATAAATTAATGGGGTATAATATTCTAAATGGTCTAGCCAGCAGAGAATAAAACAATAATGGTAGGTATTTTTTGAATTTCATTTGAGTGGGAAAAAAAATCCTGTAAGGACGGAATGAAATTTGCATAACTAGCAATTAATTGAGTAGAGTAGCAAACTAAATACTGAAAAGATGTTTAAATAACACATCCTTTTCATTAGACTTTCAAAATTGTTCTCACTTAGTCACATAGAGATGAATGACTCTTTCGGTGATTGTTCCAAAAATATATCAATGAATCTAGTTCTTATCAAAATTTAGGTGGTATTTGCATACAAAAGGGTATTTCCTGCTCAGGAAAATGTTGGATCCAGTAGTGAACATGCGAAAATTGTAAACAGTTTGATAACAGAGACAATTACATATGAATAATGGTAACTCAGTATTATGCACTTTTGCTGTGTCCTTAGACAAGGTAGAGAGGTTTGCTGAGGTAACTGTATTGTTGCAAAGGAGTATGCAATTCTAAATTGTATTTAGAGCTCAGCCTTGCATTAATACAAAACCAGGTCACTTGAAGATCTGCGTAGAATTTGCTTGAAAGAGGAGTTAGTCTCCTAGGGCATTTACGATGAAGAATCATAACAAAGTCAGAACTTTCTAGCAAATACACCTCTAATAATTTTGAATATGGAATCAGACTTTGCAGACTTGCCCTGAAATTCTTTGTTTTCAGTTATCTGAGATCCTACAAAAGCTTGAGATGTCTATAGTTCTCCTAAATTCACCAGTATCATGGATCATAATGTAACCACTTTTAAGACACATAATCAGGGTGAAATGCAGAGAATAAAAGATAAACACGGGACAAAATGTGTCAATTCTGTTCACATAGCAAATCATTAGACCATGTGTGTTAATTTAACCTCACTTTCTTTGATCTGCATCTTAAAAATATCAGTGGAGGTCTGGTCTCTCTACAATAGAAGAGTAAAATAAATTAAATTAAAATTTTGAAATTATTTAGTTTCTACTGTCCCCAGATTTTGGAATCTCAGACATTGTGTGCCTCTCCGTGTGATGCCAGTGGCTACAACTTTCGCTTCCATGGGTACATCTCTCCTTGTTCATGGGACTGGCTTTTTTATCCATATATACTTTGAAGTCCAAGAATGAAGCTTTCAAGTCCTGAATGAAACTTCAAAGCCTTACTGTGCCAAGTGGGTTAGGCTGGGTTGCACATTTGCTGGAGCTGATGGAAGATTGCCCAGTGATGTTCATGATGCTGGAAGAAGGCCTTCAGCCATCTGCCTAAAGAATGGCTGCAAAATGCATCTTCAAACATTGCTTCTCTTAAGGTAAAGCATAAAATTTTTTCAGGAGTAAAAGCGGAAATCAGCTCATGAATCTTGGATCATTGAGGATACCACTGGAGGTGACAAAAGAACTCAATTCTCCCTGTTTAATCAGTCTTGTATTTGTTAAATACACAGTGGAAAACAAATATAAGATCCCCAGCATGACAAAATGCTTTATCATGATTTTCCCAACACAACATAGTGCAATGTTATACAAAGATAAAACGTGCTTAATGGATTATCTTTGTTTTATCTCTTTTTTGTTTTCTTAAACCTGAATATGTTCACTTCCCCATCCCCCCGCCCCCATCAGAAAAAAAGCCCCAACTCTGTCATGACTGTTAGATTTCCAGGTGACTTGTGACATTTGACAGAGCACTGTAAGAAAAGGCCAGAAAGCAGGCAGGGATTGATGACACTTTTGCCAAGTGATGAATTCTGCAGTCCTGGAAACCTGGCATTTTGCATTCTGTCAAGATCAGAGCCGTTTTTAAGCTGTTTAAGTTGTGATTATTTTCTCACATCTGTTTCCTTGAAAACTAATTGTAGATCTGAAGTTGCCTTTTTTAAATAATTCATAAAAACATAAATCCAAAGGAGAGTGGCAAAGGTATACAGAAACCCAGTGAAGTACAAAGAAAAGGGTCAAGTCAGCTGTAGTTATCTGAGCACTTCTCTGACTCGTGAAGTATTTAATTAGGCCCGTCTGACTGTTTGGCCCTGGGTTGATTTCTTCTTTCAAGAGAGCTGTTGACCTGATGGTATATTAAAACACACTCAGCTGTAGCTTCAAAATGGTTACAGAAAACATTTGTAAATGCTGCTGTTTTGGCAATAGGGAAAAAATGTAGGCTAGCAAGTGAAACTCATGCATTTATAATTTTTTTTTTTCATGTTACTGAATAGCCTTTTAGCTCTACCAATTACACAGATCAGCTAGACAACATCATTTAATGTAGGCAACAAAATGCCCAGAAGATCCTTATCTATGAAAACAAGAGCCTCCCCAAGTTTTGGAGGGTCTCCCAACCAGGCAATTAATTGAACTAATTCAAACAAGCCTGTATAAAGTTTATAGCTTCTGGAATTATTGCTGAGCTTACAGAAGCATTTTAAAGATTACATCCCCAAAACTTTTAGATCAATTATTTTACAGTAAAAGTAGATCTCTTGTTTTAAAACGCCTCTTTGTGCTGATCCATCATTTTCCCTAATATAGGCTATTTTTGCAGAACTAATTAGTAACTTATGCCCTGGAGAAAAATTATGTCTGTTGGTTTGTCCTCTTCTTAGAAAAGAGAATTTTTATACTTTTATTCATTGGAAGAAAATCCTCTTCTGTGAAGACAGAAGGAAGGAAGATGATGTTAGAAAGAAGAATTAAAAAGAGAAAAAAACCCCAAACCTAAAAACCAACCCAGACTCAATTGAGCTGTAGCCACAGCTGCTTTCAGAGGGAAAAGGATTTTATCTTTTGCTTGTTTGCCAGTCCAAGGCTTTCCCACTAAGAACTGTTCAAATGAGCAATCCCGTGATTACCAACACCCTCCTCTTAATAATTTGGATGTGACTTCTCGCTTCTTCCCCTCAGCATGGTACCGAGCAGGCTCCCGTTTTATATTTTGTTGTTGAAAGGAAGGCTGTCAGGGCTGACATTCTGAAATATCCATCTGGCTCCTTAAACGCTATCATGTCTCTTTTGTTTTCCCAAGTCTCCGATGAGAAGATGTTTGTCACTTAATTGCTGCTGAGGATCACAGATGATGGTTTATAGGTTTAGGCAAATTGCAGGCAGCACTTTGTTAACAAACGGTAGAGCACAATGGTACTTCATAATTATCCTATAGAGCTCAATTGGCCCTTAACGGCACCTGCATGTACAGCATCAGGGAGCCTTGTTTCAACACAAAAGCTCCTTCTTGTTAATTAACCTGTGTGCACTTGTTACAAATGAAACCTATTTGTTTCCACTTAATATATTTGCAGCTAGTTTAAATATTCATTTATTATTATGCTTGTTAAGTGAGGAGTGGAGAAAAATAGTTTGGATCACTTTCATTAGTATGCATTGAGCTTAAAAGAGGTAGCAAATAGACCAATATGTCAAGTGTGTTCCTTTGTGCTTTCCTTCTTCCTGCTTTGTAGGTCCCCAAATTAGGCTAACAAAGATGTATACCCATTGCTGATTTTGATATACAAAAGGAATGAAAAGTATAGGAGCCTCTGTGAAAAAAATCAACAATTACTCTGAAAGGGGCTTTGTACCAAATGACAAATACAACTCATTCTAGCTGAAAAATGCCTTTAAAGGCACGTTTAAAATTTGTATGTGCACATACAGTTTTTATTTGTGTGTAAAAAGCTGTGAAATAAAACAGGATCCAGTGTGTTTAACTTTTATGCCTTTATTCATGCAGTTCTAGCACGGATGCCCTTCAATCTTTAACCAGAGGTTACTTCTATATTATCCTTATAAGCAAAGCAACCTTTTCTTTTTAACTGATAGAAATTAGAGAGAAACTGATAGAAACAGTTGTGTGTTTAGCAGAGACTATAAGTACTTGTAAAAGACCATTGATTCAAGTGCATAAAGAGATTAATAAACAGTGATTGGTTTTTGTTACCTTGCATTTTTAAAAGAATATGCCAGATGCTTTTGGCAAAAAAATGACATTGATTTTGATAACTTGTTTCTGCTTTTGAGTAGCTTTGTGGTCTGAACATTTTCAATGATTTTTTAATGTGAGCATATGTGTACACAAATAGTACAGATTGCAAAGCAGATGCAGCTGAGCAGTCAGGAAAAGCTTAACTTTCCACATTCTTTTTCTTGATTTTTTTGAAATTATTTCTAAAGGATACCACTGAATCTTATCCAATACAGCAGAGTTCCTTCTGAAAGAAAACACAAAGGATAGTAATAATTTCTTGTTTAGTCAGTGTAAATCGTGAATTATCCTGTTTCCTTCTGAGTAATTTCCACTAACAGCACTGAGAGTAGAATCAAGACGAGAGAATTGAGATTTCCCTTTGCATGTCAGTATCAGCAGATAAATATATAAAAGTTAGGTGGAGGAGGGAGGAGCAAAATTTTGGCTGCAGATTAGTTCTTGCATCAGCACAACAAGCTTATGTGTTGATGTGAGATGCATTCTAATAGCTGCTGATCTATTGCTGGGATACTTCTCTTTAAAACTGGTCAAATAATGCATTTTAGAATAGGTTAGTACTGCCTCTTACCTAGAGTAATACATCTATCAGTTCATCATGATCATGTATTTTGGCCATTTTATTTAAAATTTCTACTTGCCACAGGGAATTATTAACAAAAAGAAAATTATAAGTTACATGTATGCTGTGCACTTACTAGAGACAGGAGTAAATACAGCTCAGTAATGCAATAACTAAATGGGGAAAGTAAAACTATACACTTAGTTTTGTGTGTGTGTGTGTGTATGTGTCCATAGTTATTTTATATGTGTGTTTATATTTTAATTTATTTAGAATGGAATTCAGTGTTTAGATGACAGTTTGAGGATCAAAATGGTGTAAATACTCTGTAATCACAGAATAAGCATGAGGGATTTTGTAGCAGAGGAAGATCAGCATCTCATCCTCTGAAACATATTGCTTTTTCCCATAGTGAGAATATATTTAAGATTCCAATGTTACTATTCTCTTCTTTTCATCATGGTTTCAATGCTGAGGCTTCCGAGATGTAAGTGCAGAAAAAGCCCCTGTGATGCATATGTATCTTCTAGGCTATAGATGGCACTAAATCAGCAGCCACTTTTGGTTATTATTGATTTGCAGTGGATTTCAATAGTTGTTTAGAAGTGAAGGTGCTTATCGGGTCAATGAATGTGCAAAGCCCTAATGAACTCTCATGAAAACATCTTTCATCTTCCAGGGCCCCCAAATCTTTGCAAGTCTCCAGAATGACTTCTTCAGTTATTTCCAAAGCAGGTGGGAAACCAAGGCATTATTTTTGCTGCTTCTGTGTTTTTGTGATATTCTCATGCCTCCTGGCAATTTGTACAGTTACAAAAGCATGGAAGACGCTGCTGCTACCAGCTTATATAGCATCTGTTCCTCTCAGGTCCACACCAGAACCTGAGAGAAGCAAAAAAAAAACTTTCAGCATTTAAAAATATGTCGACTGCTGTTACAGCGAGCTGTGTTTTAGACCCTTTTCATCTCTCCCAAATGCATCCAGCTAGTGAGAGCCTTTCTTTAGATACACTTTTTGCACAGTCTCTAGACCAGATCACTGGGCTACAACCCTCTGTTTTTCACCTGTGGAAAAGCAGCAAATCCAGCCATATTTGGTGCCTGCAAGCTTGCTCCTTCAAAACAGGGTATTATTTATTCATTGCAGAGTACACAGCTTTCTGAGAAGGGAGATAAAACAGGGGAAGGCCTATTTCTGAATCTTGCTTATTCCTGTGAGTTTTGTTAACTTTTTCTTTCATAGTGGACACACCTTTCCTAGCCCAGGAGATACAGGCAATTGCAGCATTCCCTACTTTCATTACCTCTCTGCAGCATTTTCTTATAAATAAACACTCCCTTCTTTAGCCAGGGATTTATTTCTTTTCTAAACAATTTGGTTTTCTTTTTCTCTGAGGCTTTGGTCAGGCAAAACACACCTGTTAGCCTGGCTGGAGGCAAGCACCTGTCTCATAGTTAATAGTTCCCTGCCTTGTTCCTTGTTGCATGGCTTTTCTCTGGAGATAGTTCATCTCTGCCATTGCTTTGTTTCTAGCTTGCTTTTACCCTAGAAGCCTCTTTGATTTAATTCTCTGTAGTCAGATGGAATAACACCAAACTGGAAAATGAAGGTACCTACTACATTCAGAGAAAACAATACTTCTATCTCCCTCATTAATCTCAGAGGAGTTTATCAGAAGATAAAATAAGTAGAAAGCACTTAGGATAAAGGCTGTGTCCCAGAAGGGGATTCTAAGGCAGGATTTTTGCTAAGATGAGGACCTGCTATCCCCCACATAGCTTCCTAGTATGTGTTCCACTACCAATGGGGCATGTGAGTCTTATTCTTCATCTCTCTCTTGCTTCATATTCTGGTCTCCTAGGCTCCTCCTCAAATGTCCATACCAAGTTGTTTTCTACAGTGGTGAGTGGTATTTTGCTCACCTGCACATTTTGTTTTCATACCTTCAGCATGTGGAGCTGTTTACATCATTTTCACTGCTATGATCAGTGATAAAACCTGTCTAGGTGTCTATTCTGCCACAGCCAATCCCAACAAGTCCACAGTCTCACCTATGTGCTTCCTCTGTCCACCAACCTTGTTTTCACATTAGGACTGATATGTACTGCACTGTCTGTTTCAAGCATTTTCCAGCCTGTGAGGACTGCCCAGCTGACACTGACCAAGGAAGAATCTCATGACAGGTGTGAGTCACTGAGAGCCTGGAAGAGAGCTAAAATGCTGCATATCCCGTTATGTGCCAACTTATTTTACGACATGCACAGCCCCTACCCTTGTTTGCGGCTGCATGTGTCCAGAAGTGTCTCCTGTAACAGCACACACCTCTGAGCTGTGCAGACACCAAGGTTAGAACTTGAGTGGGCACTGGGAAGTGTGCTCCACCTTCTCGCAGAACTTCTTGGAGTCCCCAGACACTGGATGGAAACAGTGCCCCTTAGATTTTCTTCTGCTACCTGATGAACACAAACACAATTGTATTATTAAAATGGACATCTCTCTCTGCTCCAGATGGACTTGCTTTAATACAGGGCTTAGCTATTGAAATCTATATATGTTGCCATGGGGCTGGCCATACACACACAATAAATGCAGAAAAAAGTGTGTGCTTCCGCAGCTGGATTCACTGCTGGTGAGCTTTCCCATAGTATAGAATTAATATTGTAAATGTAAAATTCAGATATATAAAAGCTTGGATTGAAATCCACAGAGCCATCTTCTGGATTTAAACCCCTCCAAAGTACCTAAACAATGTTAGATATTTCATGTCAATAGTGTGATCAGGACAAAAACCTCCAGAGCCAGTTTGCATGGGATCACACTGTCCTGGCTGGCTAAAATGAAACATGTAGAAGAGAAATGTGTTTTATGTCCCAGAAGCTCAAGGCCCTGCTCAACAAAGAGCCAACATCAACCTGAAATCATAAGATAACTGCATTATCTCCCTTTCAAAAGTCAGTCTTTCTTGCAAAATGTATTCACAGTGCAGGTTTCCTGTTCAGTAGCTAGAAGACCCACTTTAAAGAAGATGTGGATTTAATTCCTCTTTCATTGGCAGAGGTTCAAACCCACCCTTCCCACCTCTCAAGGGACACCCTAATCAATGAACAACCATCTGTTCAGGATAAGCAGGGGAGGGCTTCCTCCACTTCCCTTCCTGGTGCCCTCCCAGTACATTGGAAGAAGATGTCATGACTAATCGGGCTCAGTAGCTAAATCACCCACCTGAGAATGGGGAAGATTTTGGTTCCTCCTCCTGGTTCAAAGGCTGCTTCTGCACTAAGCAAGATGCACTTCATGTAAATCAGTTTCCACACCTTTAGGTACATTAAGAGCTACGAGCAGAGTGGACTCTGGGTGAACACCCACAGATCCATATTAATGCATGCAGGGGCATGTGTGTGTATACATATATGTGTAGACATGAAATTAGCACCCTTGAATATTTTTACATATAGTAAATATGACAATAGAACCACTATAATCCTAGTAAAAAATCCCAATAAAAAGATTTGTGGCAAAAAAATGTTATCTGCTTTTTTTTAAGACATACCTTTTGCACAGAAAAAAAAAGACAGAAAACAAAATGTCAGGTTTTGATTATTAAAAGTAGGAATGATTTATTATTTTTCAGCTGACATGACAAAAAAAGAGAATATTTTGAAAAAAGTAAATAAAAGTATATTTTTTAGGAAAAAATTGTGCATGGGTGCAGACTATATTTTTGTTAGAAACAACATTACTTATTGAAGGTAATGTTATGAAATTAACTGTGATGTATCTTAGGGGAACATAGGAAATCTGTCGTGCTAAAAGCTGGGACATGTTTTTCTCTCTGAGAGACAACTGCTGAGTTGTTGTTTTGCCTATAAAGTGCCATTGATAAAACACTGGGAGTTGGACAGAATAGGCTTTAAGCCATGATATGTGATTTTACCAAAAAATACAAGAGGTGTGAGGCTTTAGAAAGAATTTTGAAACAATTATATATATTACAACTACAGGAAGTGGTTCTAACTTTTCTAGTGTCTCTTGGTGATCACATACCTCATTTCTGTTTATTAACCTACCATAATGAGGTTTTGTTAACCCTTTGTACAGCTGATTACCATGACTTTTTACATATCATCTTGGACTGTCACATGGTTGACTTAGCACCAGTGAACACTTCACAACCACTGATTCATTTTCCTCAATTTGTTAAGTGGCTAATTATAAAGGTTCACAAAAGAATTGACACAAGGGAAGGAGACAGCCACACTTCTGTCAGCAGCCCCATGAGGCCCGTACAAGCGTCACTTGTAAAACAGAGCACAAATTAAACAATGGCTATAATAAGATCTAGGGGCTGGTGGATAATGAAAGAAAACTTCCTGTGTAGATGCAAAACAGACACTAAATGGGTTGTTTTTATGTTTGACAATACGGCCCTTATGTAACTCTTCATGAATTCCAAGTCTGCCGTTAAGGTAATGTTCTTGGACTAGACTAGATGGTAACAAGCTAAATAAAATGACTACTATTTATTTTGTGTCTGTGACTGTGATTTCCAATTTAATTTCCATACTGTAGTATATCACTTAGATTTTTTTTTAAAGCAGAGTACAGTGCATGCACTCTTTCCCAAATAAGTAGTTATTTAAGAATTTGCTAGCAGATACAACTGCAAATTAAACAGTGTTGCATTTTAAGAACAAATGCAATCAATGTGTTAACAAATCATTCACTCTCTCTGCACTCATCAGCTCCTTATTACAAATAGCTGAATTTAAGCTAAAGAATAAATTTAAGCAGCAACCTTTTCCTCAACTGCAAGATTTCTACACAGTGAATTGAACTTTATTTTGTTGGTTTAAGTATTTAATGAAATTGAAGTCTTTTTGTGCATGTGCTGTTTCTCCCTTCCACTATAATACTGCTACTCTCTATGCATAGTGTTTGCATCATTATGTAAGACATTTGCAAATATGGTATGGTATGTTTGCCTATGGGAAAACCCTCTCTTCTAATGTATTCATGAAAGATAAATTAACAGTGCTTTAGGTATGATAGAGAGATTCATAGTATCGTCTATTATAATGCTGATATTAAAAAGCAAGCTCATCATTTAATAAGAAAAATGTTAATCTTTCACAATCATGGCAATATGTTTTATATCTGAGAATGTCTTCCCTCCACCATTGTCTTTTTATCGGCTATGATTTTAGTTTACCATTTGTATTAGGCTGATATCTAGCTAATAGTGAGGACACCATTGTGCTGACGCTGTATAATGACAGAATCCCTACCAGAAATGTCTTTGTTTCTATTTTCTTTTTTCTTCTGAGTTTCTTTCTTCCCTTGATCTTCCCCTTTTTTTCATAGTATAGACCCCAAGCATATCTCCTCCAGGATGCTGATATGATACTTTTGCCAATCTCAATTAAAAAAACAAAACCAAAACCCAAAAAACTAACTCACAACAACAGCTATGAAGAAATTTTCTACAGGATGATGCAGTTCCTGATTTTCTGCAGATGCTGGATTTTCAGGTGACAAAAGGTAGGCATTCTCTGGCCACCTGGTCAGAGATGCTAGAAACCTGCCTGTTAAAAGCTGCGTGCCACAGTTACATCCTGCATTTATGCTTTTCTGGCACAAAATTTCACTGATTTCCTTGGCTTTGTCTATGTTCTTGTATCAGCTGGGGTCTCAAAGTAGCCCAAACTACCCCGCTGTCACCACCACAGGATTCCTGTGCCCACCCTAGTCCAGAGCAGACCAACTGCCCTGTCCAGAAAGGATGCCCAGACACAAGCTCCCAAATCTTACATTCAAAAACCCAGAAGCCATTAGTTTCAGCTTCTTCACTCTGAAGAGTAGAAATCCAGCAGAGCAGAGCTATCAAACTACAACTTTTGCATTTTATGGAGACATACAGTGGAATAAGGGAAAAGGACTACAAAGGAGGATTATTATTCGGCAAGGGCAAACAGAAATCCAAGAAACTGAGTCTGTTGTCTGTCCTTAGAATGTAGGGTTCCTATCTATTTATCTATCTTTTCTTGAATGCTTATTTGTACCACATCTCTATAACTCTTCTGTTTCATACCAGCTCTCCAAATTTCTCATTCACTTATTTTCACTTTCATGTAATCTGCACCAATTTCCTGCATGTAATCCCCTGGGTTTTGTACAACAGTCAGCAAGAACATCCTCTGTGAAAGTACCCTGCAGTTAAATACATTTCTTGTAAAAGAAACAGAAAGATTTAGCAGAAACTGTTGGTACCCATGATATTTTTGTCATTTGTAGATTTGGGCTCAGAGCATGTAGCTGAGGAGAGAACCAGATTCAAGACCCTGTACAGGTATAGTCAGAGCAAACAGTTTCTGCACACATGCTTTGGAGGCAGCCTGTAGAAGGATCTAAGGTTTCTCATAGCATAACAGGGCACTAGTGGGTTATTATACATCCTGACCTGGGAAGTGTACTAACGCTCTTTCTCAATTCAAAACTTTTTGAAGCGTGAAGAACTTTAACTTTTTTGACTGAGATCCTGAACACCTTTTTAAGTGTGTTTTCTTCCTCATGACTGTTGTTTCAGAAAAGGGAGTAAATCATGCTTCATAAGCACATTGGCCCAAACACAATTGTTCAGAAAATACAGAAAGACATAGCAAAGAGTCATTCTTCATTGATTTTTTTTCCCATCTTCATATTATACCTGTTTCTCCCTGTCTTCTTATTCCTTCTCCTTACCTGTCTCAGACACATCATTCTCTTGCCAGTAACAATCCTGAGTAATAAAGATAGAAAACCCATAGAGTTTGCCTTTTGGTTCCTCATCCTGTCACCTTTTCTGATGTCACACTGATGTCTTTTTGGACTTGTTTGGTAAACCTTTCTCCCTTGCCAAAAAAGGGTACAGTGTCAAAAATCTGAGCAACCTAATGTATGAGTCTGATTTTTAAGGACTGAAGTCATCCTAACTCCTGCTAGAGCATGCTTTACATGAAGGTCATCTTTCCCTTAGAAGTCAAGGTCAACATGGTATCTCAGCCTGGGTTTAGATATAGCTAACAAAGTCTTAAATCTTTGGGTACACTGAAGGTTTTTCACCTGATACTTTGTCAAATATTGAAAGAGAGCTTTTCGAAATAATGAAATTATTGCCATAACTTAGTGTGGCAATTTTTCTTTTTATTCTAGGGTGAAAAGGGCTTAAGGAGAGTAGGATGATAGCAAGCCTTGATTAAATCTTACACTAAAAAGATTTCCAGATTTATTCTACAAATTAAAAAAAAACAACGACTACATGTTTTACAAAAAATGGTGCTAACCCTCAGCTTCTGATTTTTCAAGATAGACTAGTAATTACTGGAATTTTAATGAAATGTATAGTTGGATAGGTGTAGACTGCATGTAAATATACAGGTCTGATTTGTGCAATTAAAATTCTTTCAGAGGAAAGACAATTTTTTTATCATATAGAAAAAAATACATAATAAAATTCATGTTTGAATTTTAAAAAAAAATCTTTAAATATGATTTGGCATATAAACTGAACTCCAGTGAGACTGGAGTGTCACTGTACAGAACTGCAGGTGAAAGAACCTGGGATTCCACATCCATATCAAAGGATGTCAGTCAGAACTTCAGAGACAATCTCACTATCACATTTTCATAAGCACACCTGATACATAAAACAGTTTGATATCTGCCTAACCATTTGCAAGTGTGGTCATTTGCATGATCATCAACATGCATGATCACTCTAAATAGATGCACAAATAATTGCACAATCACTTCTGCATGTTGTCCTGAACCTTTATAACATTAGGAATCAGGACTGTGAGTTTTTGTCTAAGTGAATATTCACTGCCCTAAGTTACATGAATTCATTACAGCTTTGTATATACATTCAAAATAAATGAATTTGCATTTTTAAAAGGTAAAATATTCACCATCCAAATTAATAATACTTTCATTAAAAATATATTCTAAATATTCTCTGGGTAGCATTTGAATTTGAAGGCGTCGTTAGTGGATTCTGTTTCAGCTTGGAGTCTTTTTTTTTTTTGTAATGTCTATCTTATTCATTTTAAATTTTGAGCATAAAAGCATTTCCCCCACTATTCGAACCAAGCTGTTATTAAGGGATTGAAGTTTTCTGGTGAATGAAGAAGTCCAACTGCTTTTCATGACAAAGTTGGTAATTAGAAGGCCAATTTAATGGTGAATCAGGCAGAAATATTCAAACCATGACAAATTACTTTAATAATACAGCTTGCAATGCTTGAACAGAAATAAATTTCACTTCTGAAACTCTCGCCTTTTTCTGCCTGCCTGGAAGATAAAACTGTCCATGAGGTATTTTGTACCCTTTATTCAGTAAAGCTTTTACTAGAACTTAAGCAGGCCAAATAGCTTGCAAATGCAAAAACATTATTCAAGTTCTTACGATTTTTTACCTGAAGGTAAGCTGTGTTGAGAATTCTGTACAACTCAAAGATTTATTTTTTTTACATCCTGCTTAAACAGTGCAATAGTGTTTTATCTCTGACTTGCAGCATTAGCAATAGTCTACATGGGCTTCAAAACTGAAAGCTAATTTCAGTGTTTGTCATAAGTTTGTTAAGGCCACATGCATTCCACAGTTTGAAAAATTTCATTATTCTGTCCATGCTGGGGCTTCGTAATTGGATAGTAAGGATGTTCAAAGACTAATTTAGTGAATTGCACAATATTTTAAATGGAATTATGCAGGTTTATGGGGCCTCAGGGGATTGAGCTAGGAGCCTCTTGAGAAAATCTGTTTATCAGTAAATGATATTAGCAGCTTTCACCTAGCTTTTGTCTTCATTAAATTGCTGCTCTTCCAATTGAGGGTCACATCTGAGGACTGCTTTGATAATTTGTCATTATTGTCTTGTTTATTGGAGCATAAAGTTGATACAGCAAAGGTTGTGCAGTTTATATACAATGTGCAAAGAAGTTTTACCCACCAGCCCTGCCAATATTTTATCATTGCAAAACATGTCAGGACACATGAAATTGTAACTTGTCCAGTATTCTAATATATTCTAAATCAGCACATCCCCTGTATTAAATTTCGTAATATTTTCTAATTGTATGCAACTTTTTATACTCCAGGTTATATAAGATTGTGTTTTCTTTCCTTCTGTAATTTTTAACTGATGGTCTGAAATATTACTTTTTTTTTTTAAATGAAGATTTTTTTTTTCCTGTTCACTGCCCCTTTTCCAATACTCTGGATTTACTCTGGTGTAAATGTGACCAGGTTTTCTTCCATCTATTGAATTTAATTTCCCATAAAATAGTGCATGCAGCACACTCAGTCCATATTTTAAAGCACTAAGGCCACATTTACATTATTGTTTACAGAAGAGAGTTTCAGTAAAAAGCCATTTCAATGCTTCTGTTTATGGGAAGAATAATTGTAGATACTGGCTGTATCATCCAATCATTTGTTTCCTTTCATGTTACCAATACCAAAGAAAAATTGTAATTTCTCTAACAGTAACTATAGGTGAGATGCATCAATCCTATAGCCTATATAGATTGAGAGACTATTGCCCAGCCTTAGACATGTGTTTTCAGCCCCCCTGCCAGTGAATTATGTACCCTTTCAAATTTTATTTATGTGTAGGGATCATATACTTTTTATAACATGTATGAATTAGGCTTATTTAAAGCACTTGAAAAGGCTTGGCAGTATTGCTACATTTTTTATGATTAAATTATTCTGCAGCCTGATGTGGGAGTGCAAGAGCACTCTTCTTGTTATATTTTATATTAGTTTCCTGAAAAAAACTGAAATTTCTGAACTGAAAATTATACGAGTTTCTACCTAAAGTGCTTAAATGTGGGGTAATCTGGGGGCTTTTGGTTTATTTCTAAGAACCTGACATAAAAAAAACCCAAACAACAACAACAACAACAACAAATATATATATATATATAATATATATATGTTCTGTTAAAAAGACAGTAATTCTTGACAAGCACTAATCTTCATCAGTAGTTGCCTACAACCACGTCAAATGAAACCCTTCTTACAGAAATTTTTTTCTTCTTAGGAACATGTGGCTGGAAAGTGATTTCCACATCAAACCGGATTTTATTGATTTATGAGATTTCTCTTTTCAATGCCATTTTCACAAATAAATCTTTTCATATTTTTATGAAGGGGATTCAGATGTTGAAACTCAGGGTGAAACCTTAGACCCTACTCATGATCCAAGTACATCTTCCAGCCTTAAAGGTTAAGTCTGACTGGTCTGGAGACATTAAGGCAAAATATCCTATGAGATTTCCCAGAGAGAGCATCCCAAACTACCACACCAGTCTGTAGGTCACACTTGGTTGTCATAAACAAGTGCTTTGTACACCCTGGCCACAAGCCACCAGTTCATCCTTTCATGCTTTCTCTTTTTGTCTTATTTTTCCATGCACTGTTTTGCTTCCCTGCAGCATCACTGTTCCTTGAGACACTCAGATTTGATATCCCCATTTACCCTCTTAAATTAACTCAATATGCTGTTTTCCCAACTTAATTTATCATACCTCTCAACCCTCTGTTATCTTTGCCCTACCAGTTCCCTTTCTCTTCCTACTCTGGATGTTGCCCAGAAAACCCAACAACTTCTGTGGAGTCAATGTGCAAATTTTAATACAGCCATAAAGGTGAGCATTACAGCTCAATGGTTGGACTCAATGGAGGTTCTTTTCCAATCCTATTGGACTATTCCAATTATTCTATGATTCTGTGCAAGCCCTGCTGCCTGCATTATATTAGCAATTCAATGAAAATTTTTAGTTCTTTCATGTGCTCCTGTGCACAATTTTATGTCTTTAAACATTTGCTGATTTTGCCTCCTTGCTTGATGTTTTCATGTTCTGTTCTTGTGCTGCTACAGAATGAGTCTGAGAAAGTGAGGGGGTTATTTAAACTCAGCTACAAGGTGTATCTTACTTATTTTGAGCAGGAAAACCTCTTGTTATTGCCAAAATGCAAATAGCAACAATATTGTGGATGTGAGATCCTGAAGATGTAATCTGGTACAGATTCAGTTAAAAAAGCTTATGGAAAAATGCAATGGTTCCATTATTCCTTTATTTGGAGGAGAATAAAACCAGTTCAGGCAGCTCCCACTTTTTTGTTTTCAAAGAGAACTGTCTCTCTCCAGTGACTACAAGAGGAACTGCATTGCATGCACTTTTACTAAGTATCAGCTATAAAACCTTTAGTAAGGGGTTACATGGTCATGTTTATTGTTTCAGCAGTTCTTCCTTTTGTCTGAGACCAGAAGAGCTCCTTCTCTATTTTTCTCTCTTGGTGAGGTATCAACTTTAGAAAATGGGAAACCAAAATGTTCCTGTTGCCTGATGACTGTTTATGTGCTATGTAGCAAGAACTGTGGTGCAAATGACTGCAGGAATGACAACCTAGAGAAAGGTAATCTTCTCGCTCCATTTTACTTTGATTTTTGTTATCACTGGCAACAGGTTTCTTCTGCTGTAAGTCTGAAGTCCAATGTCATCAATTTTAAATGTTTCTGAATTTTGCATAGCTGACTACAGCTGAGGAGGTCACAGAACCTGTTTGGTGTGAGTTCCTCAACCATCACAGGCTGAAGGTTCCTCCAGTTTAGAAGAAAAAAGACAGCCAGCTATTGTTCCCCTAAGAGACATATGGAATTCAGGGTAAGGAGCAAGACCATGGTCTGAGGTAGTCTTGGTCACCTCTTGGTGAAGATGCCTAACTCCAGGAAAGGACAGGAGTTCAAATATTTCTTTCCCTTTCATGCTTCCCATTGGCTGCTCAGGCATTGAACACTTACCCTTTTTCCACTTACCAGTATGCTGCTCTTGTGCATCCTAATCTTAGACACTAAGCATTTCCCACGCCATTGTGAAAAAAAACTTTGGACCATAATTTGATTTTGTGAGTATTATGCAGGGAGACAACACAAAAAAAGTAAGGATGGCATCACTGAGCCCCATGGTTTTGCAATTTTCCAGATCTGCTCCTCACTGGACACATGGCATGGCAGTGACTCCTACAGATTTAGAAACTATGAGTCAAATCTTTGTTACCACAAGGGATATTTGTCACCTATGACGCTTTAAATTGTCCATATGCCAAGGTGTCCATATGCCAACAAAAATCAGAACTAAAGTTACTGTAGGAACTCCCTGAGTTGGCCTTGAGACAGCTGGCACTTGTGCCAGGAGTCATGTAGTTATGGCAAAAGGGAGTCCAAATCAACCTGGGGCAAATTCCTAGCATGTAGGTTGTCCTGAGCTCTGTGCTGCTGCAGGCATTGGTGCAAACCTGTCTTGTTTGTCTGTAACTTTTACAAGAGGATACTCACACAATTTTGATAATGCATATTCATGTATGACTTGTAAGGGTCAGAAATACCTGTGTGGGGCTTCAATGCAAATAATTTTCTTTTCTTATTAGAACTAAGCTACAGTATGCATTATGTTTGTTTTGCATGTGTGAAAACCATTCTGATATGTGGAATAAATATTTTTAATAAAAATGAGAGAAATGTTAGACTATCTGCAAATATTCTGAGCACCTGAACATGAAGCATTTTAATATGGTAGGAAAAACCATAAAACTTCAACAATTGGTTTGAAAGAACATTAAAATACTAAAGAATTTAAATATGAAGTGAGATTATTAGGGGGTACAATGTAAAAGTATAAACCTGTAGTTCCTGACTGCAGTGAGGGCAGCTAAGCCATTGCGAATACAAGGACACACACTCGTTCTCTGAGTTAATCTGCTCTGTGTTTACATACGTGTTTTTCAATTCTTTTGGGACATCAAAATGGTAATGATTTCCTATTTTTGTAAACAAATGGAAATACAGCCTTTCATGACAGCTGTTACTTCGAAAATGATCTAAAATATTTATGCAAATTACAGATTTAAAAATATTTTCGGTGAAGGTGTTACCCATCCTTGAGAAAGATTCTGACAGTCAAAAATAAAACCAAAAAAGCATCAGAGCCATGCCTGTTATTGTTTAGTCCATAACAAAGACAGCTGTACATACCCTTACTGTGAGTCGCTTTTATCTGAGCAACCTTGCTTAGTAAAATTGGACAATTTATCACCCCGGTGCCTGCAGCAGTGTGCACTACATGCAAGTGATTAGTTTGCCACTTCAGCTACCAGCTTCGATACACCTCTGAGAAACTTGCAGTCTGAATGAAAAGGTCAGCATGGAGCTTAAACTAACTCTCAGGCACCAGATGGCCAGAGGGACAAATAGTGGGCTGTGGTGTCTCCTGCCTGTCTCAGCAGGAGGTGAGGCCTGGAGCATCTGAAGGTTGCTCTGCCCAACAGCCCAGAAAAGAGGTCCTGATGTGCTCTGGCATAAAAGGTAGAAGATATGAAGTCAGGCACCTCCACGAGATTCCAGATGCCCCACATGGTCCACTGACCTCCTGCAATTTATGTATTTTCTCCTCTTAACGATGTAAACTAATGAGAAGAGCTATGTCTCTAAGTTAAACATTAACACTGGAAAGAATGAATATGAGCTTTTGGCTGTCATTTCTACAGTTAATCCCACAAACCCCAGGAATGTGATAGATCTGAAGACCATAGCCTTTTCTGAGTCTTGCCCACTGCTCAGGCTAGCTGGGCAAACTTGCACTTCCAACACTTGCTGAGTGAATATGTGACCCAAAGATTTCAATCTCCAAGACTTTCACACCCACCCAATTCAATTACCTAATGCAAAACAATGTGTAACGGTAATTTTAGGATACAGCCAGTCTTATCTGAGCTGAATAAATTCTTTACAGGTCATTGTACTTTTAGAAGCCCAAGACAAAAGTTCAAAGGAGGCTTTGCTCTGCCAAAATACAAAGAAAACCCCAAGAAAACTGGAATAATAATTCTGGTTGCCTTTGAGGAGTAACAATGGAAGGTCTCCTTGAATCTGATAGCACCAGTAGTTATACTGTATACAGCTGGAAAGAAAGAAAAATAGAATTTTGAGTACTGGTGTAATTTTGACCAGTGAGCCAATAGAAGAAAAGGGGAACTTCACTTTATTTGAAACTGTGATGGGCTTAGAGTTAGTAATTGTTTAATCCCAATTAAAAAAAAAAAAAAAAAAAAAAGAAACAAAACAAAAAAAAAAAACAAAAAAAAACCCAAAAAACAAAAAACCCAAAACACACACACACAAAAAAAAAAAAAAAAAACAAAAACCCAAAAACCAGCAAAAGAGAAAACTTTTGTCTGTAGCCTGAATGCTTATCCAACACGCTGTGCCCACGCTCGTATTTCACTGACACCATAGGAAACTTGGACTTGCGTCTTCAGATTGTTCTGCTGGGCTCCTATATTCTAGGCACTGCTCAAATGTTTGCTTGGCATCTTGTGCCAGTTTCCTGCCTGTTCATCAAGTTCCACAGCTGCTCTGAGTTTCACAGCATTGTTCTTACAGTTTTGATGAGGGGGGTTCCCAGCTGCTCATTGCAAGGTGCTTGGCAGCTTAGATTTCAGATTGCAAGGGCACTGCTTTCTGTTTTTGGTGTAGGCACATATTGCTTAATTTGATTTCTTTCCATAGTAACTGCCTGGATAATTTTTGGATAGTGAGCTAATCCTGCAGGTTTGAGCTTAACCAGAACATTCTGATGCTGAAAGCTTTATGTCCTTTCTTTTTCTTTTTTTTTTTTTTTTTTTTTTTTTTTTTTTTTTTTTTTGTCATCCTAAACAATAAATCTTACAACAAATTTCCTTAAATCCAAAGTTTCTTTGTGAGATGTTATATGTAAAATACTTGATTCTATTGCAGATCTTTAATGCTTCCATACTTAATTTCATTACAGCAGGAAATTTCTTTTGAATTCTGCTCTTTAGAAAAAGGAAGTTTTAGCCCCTTGAAGACCCAATAAATTACTAAAACAGGGCAATTTATGATCTTCATGCATCTCTGCAAAGAAAATTCTCCCTCCAGGTAGACTCAGTCTGTCTAAGATTCAAAGATATTAGAGGCAATTTTATGAAAGGGATCATTAATTATAAGACATGAAATTTTAATAGGAGGCTTCTTTTTCCTGATATCTTGCATGAGCCAAGATCAAAGTAGCTCCTGTATGTTGACCTAGTAAGCATGATAACTGAGCAGATCAGCTTCTCTGTCTGTCCTTTTTGACCTCAGAAAAATCACAGAAGGGATGTGTTTTAGGAGAAAGTGCATTTCAGTGTCATATATGTAACCACAGGAGATGGAAAAATGCTGGAGAGAGGAGAGACCTGGGTCTGAGCAGGGATGTTTAAGTGCACTTGTGATGACCAGGATGAGTGTTCTGGGTGCCTTATCAAAGATAGCCAAGACTTGCATGTTGCATGGTCAGCTTGACAAGATTCTCATCTGCACCTACTCCTTTATAGCAGGGTCATTGGAACTGTTTTCCTTCCATATAACATCAGATACAAACCATGCTCCAGCCATTAATTAACCCTGTTGTGATAATCCAAACTTAGCTGCTTTTTCTGAATCTTTGTGCTCAAATACATGCAGGTATTTTTACGTTAAGGCTGAGACCAGAAGGGATTTATATAATTCTGCATCAATGATCTTTTCTCTTCATTATTGGCTGCTCCTTCCATCTTTATGTCATCTGAAAACTTTATTAGTGATGATTTAATATTTAATTCCAGTTCATTGATAAAAATGTTAAGTAGAAATAAACCCACTGGAACTTAGCTAAAAATGCACCTGGTCAACAATGATTAGTCATTTACAATTACATCTGGAGAGCTATCAATTAAACTGGTTTTAATCTATTTAAATGGTGCTATATGACATATTGTTCTAATTTCATAATCAAAATGTCACAAGTCACCAAGTCAAATGTCTCACAGGAGTTTTAGTGTATTATATTCACCCAATTACCTTTAGTAGCTAAACTTCTAATTACATTACACAATCAAGACCAAATTTCCAAGAGCCCATATTGATTTGCATTAATTATATTATTGTGCTTTAATGCTTTTCTAATGAAGTTGAATATAATCTGTGACTTTGCACAGAACAATAAGTCTATTATTATCTTAGCCTTTTATTTTAGGTTTTCTTCTATGAATTTTGATTTTCAAAGTAGTTTAAGAGCTATTGAAAAGAAAACACCTATGGCTCAGGGAGAATGCTTTTTTAGAAATATTCTATTTTTTTGGATGCCAGTCACCTGTTGATTTATTGTTGATTAATACTGGTATCTGTGTTATAAATTACTTGCTTTAGCACTTGAAGGTATTTCATCATCCTTCAAAGAGGCTCTATCACCTGTTTTTTCTTATCTATAAAAGAACTTGCTTGTTGAATGTTTCTGCCTTTTCTGTGTTACTACTCACATTGTATAGTTTGTTCAAGTAATTTTGTTAGGATTTCTTTTGTTGGTTCACTCCAAAAATTCCTTTCTGTTAAATTTAATTCTGCTTGTTACAGTTTCTCATTGTGTCTTTTTACTTTCCCTATCCAATTTCTTCAGTTTCTAAATTTTCATGTACATTCAGCTCATATCAAATTCTTTTTACTTGTGTTATATAGTGATAATCTGTACTTTGAAGTTAGTGTATCTCACAAGCACCTAATACTTTGATACTAGTAAACAAATATAAGTTTATGGAGAAATACTAATTTATCCATATTTAAAATTGCAACTCATTTCCAGCATGGATGTCTGGTTTTGGTATTAATCTTCAAATGTAAAATAAATATATATTTTATATACATACATATACTTCCTAGTGCTGTATGCAGCCTTCATCTGAGGTAGAATTTCTTATCAGATTTTAGGAAAAATAAATGTATGGTAAATAAATTATGACATCTTAAATATCTATGTCTTCTTCAAAATAATAATAAGAACCCCTAAGATTTGCTTTTGCTGAGCAGAAAAAGAATGAGAAAGAAAGAGGATGTAGGATTCATACACATGATATCAAAGCACAAGAGTGATATTCCTCTGAGGAAAAGTTGACTTGCCTCATTATATGCTGGCAATTCATCAGGACACAGAGTTCCTCACTTGGTGAGGTCTCCATGAGGTAAAGGAAACCAAAACACTAAAGGCAGCACTCCAGGGATCTATTTATTTTGGAATGAGTATCTGGATTGATAGTACGGGACGGGACTGGGCAGGCTGAGTTGCAGCCTGGGGAGGGCTTGCAGGGATGCAGGAGCCGAGTACTAGAGGCTGAGAAATATTTTACTTCTGCATCACCATCCACCAGTACTCCATTAGTGGTCAGGGCAGCTGTTGTCATGCATGTGATCCCATATTCCAGATGGCAATAAGGGGCAAGAAAAAGGCAAGGACCCTTAGACCTACTTTAGTTGTTTACCTCTGAACGTGATTTATTTCTTCAATAGCAATGATCCCTAAAATGGAAACCGCTAATGAGAATATCAGGATAAACCCAGGAACAGGCTTGCAGGTGAGAAGTTTCTCATGCCAGAACTACCTCAGTTTGCCCAGCCTGATAACTCTCTCTTGCTTAGCCTAACTGGTATAAAGGGACAATTCCTAGGAAGTGCATCCTCCAGGAGGATGAAATTTTTCTCCTTTTATTGCTTTTCTACAAAACACTGAACACTTTCTGCAGAGTGGCACAGGTTCAGCAGTGATGTGAAGAAGGCCAGTGGTCTCCCTTCCCATGTGTACCTCACACATACAGGGGGTGAGGCTGCATGCCATAAGGCCAAACAGGTTAATTAATGAACTAGTACTGAAAGAAATAAATCTGAACTAGTACTGTAAGAAATAATTAATTAATTAGAGGGATACATTACTTTTTATGAAAGGCAATGACTGTGGATTTCAGTGTTGCTACTGCAGCAGATCAGATGTGATGCTGTATCTAACATGTCAAGCTTAGCATGGGACTTAAGCAAAGGAAACTCAGTGGGTGATGTCTCAATGTCTTTATGATGCCTGGAGGTGCAGCCATCACCAGGCAACAGATTTTAGTCACTTAAATAAATTTTATGGCCAAACCAGAAACATGCTTAGTGTCTCAGATACTTCTGTGGTGTCTGCAGGCTTTTGTGCATCAAGCTCCACTTCTGGGACCAGGCACCTGAGCCTTTATTTGTCCTCCAGTGCTGCTAATGCTGCATCCAGGGTATCCCCAGCCACACTCAGCACAAGCTCTAACAGAAAAGCTGCCAGCATTTGCTCAGCAGATGCTTTTGCTGAGTTTGCTGTAACTGGGTCCTCCAGAGTATTGTACAGCTTTTTCCAAGTGTAATAATTAGGATTCTTTGGACCAGTAGGACAAGCTGATTGCCATTAGCAGTGCCTTTTTCTCCCTGTTGCTACATGTGCACCAGTGTTTGTTTTTGTTATTGTAAAAGTAAAGTATGACTGCATTTTCCTCTTTTGCTTTTGATCCTAATGCTCAGTTTGCCCCTGAACTTGTGATATCCCCCCTCCATTTCACAGTGTTTGATCTAGCTATCTAAAATCAGGGAAAAGATAGGATCTCAGCATCCAGAGTTCCATGTTAAGACTCTAAATTGGAGAGCAAAGACTTCTCCTTTGCCTCAGTTTTATCACTTCAGCAGAAAGACAAGTGAGTTCACAGTGAAGGATGTGATTCAAGCTATAGCACATCTCAACTTCCATAAATCCCTTATGGTCCCTTTCTGTTGCTGGTCCTGCCTTGTGTTGCATTTCAATCCCTTGGAAGCAAAAACTCAATTGAGGCTGCTGTAGATCCTCAGGCTTCCTTTGATACACAGCAGTGCTACACACCCAGGTGTACAGCCAGAATCCTTGGGAACCAATTTTTACAACTTTTACCATAGATGTAAGCTGACCTGAACTTTAGATACCCCATGCTTTCATGAGATCTATATTTACGCACAAATCACATACGAACTAGAGCAAAAGATTACTCTGTAGCCTTCTCATCTAACTGGAAGCATCGTGCACAGTTCATCACCACAGCATCCTCCTCCTGTTGCCCCATTCTGTGTTTAGAAAGTGCTTGAAGGACTTTCATGTCTAGGTGACTTAATATGATATTGATTTCTATTTTTCATGGAGCTTACTAAACTTAATTTTTCTTTGTCAGTGTTATCAGGAACAACAAGGGAATGTGTTACCTGCTGGTTACCATCAGTTATAGAAAATAAGCTATTCTTACTTCTTGCTAAGCATGACATGTTTCTAATATTTTTAAAAAGTGTTCTTATATTTCTGGTTTTGTTTCTGTTCTATATTTCTAGAACCTCTACCTCTCCCCCTTCCCCATCCTTTATATTATGGTATCTTTTCATGCATATGTTTTTATAGCAAATGAGTTCTTTATAATCAGAAGAGCTTGTATCAAGTAAAATATAAACTGCTATAAATTTTCTATGCTAATAAAACTCCTGAAATCAACATTACACTAATCAAAAGAGGTGAGTAAACAGATAATTTTATTAGATGGTCAAAAATATGTGTTTTAGTAAGCACTAGGGAAAGAACAATTAGAGATCTCTCTAGACATCTTTGAAGAGAGCTAAATGAAGAGATTTCCTCCTTATAAAGAAAATTTTTAAAAAGGATGGATTTAATAAAATGCTAGCAAGTACGAGTATGATTAAAATTATATAAACTCTAAATGATGACAAAACCAATTACCTGATTCCCAAAGAGATAGTCATCACTATATTGATACTTTTTTAATATGAATATGTCTCAAAGAGCAGCAAAATTAACACTGAAGAATTTTTGTGTCGTGTGTTAAATTTAAGGGTGATTCCTCCAACACAGTGATGAACAGAGCAAAAGATTTAAACAGAGTGTAAGAGTCAGGGCCTTTCTTGTGACTTTGCCTGGGCAGAAAATGGACTTGGGTAGCCTAACCACATGGTTTACAGGGAATTCACATAACCTGAACTGCTGCAGACATCTACACTGGAGCTTGTTGTCTGATCTCCTTTTCTGTTCCTGAAAAGGAAGAAGTGTTTCTGTTCCTGAAAAGGAAGAAGTGTTTCTAAGGAGACAGTGATTCCTGCTATCACTAAGTACGCCATGGAGATAGGTGAGAGAAACCTCATCTCAAAAATAACCAAGTTATTTTGTATTAACTACAAGAGCCCAACACGACTAAGGTGGATGCAGATGTTTCTGCTGCAGACATGCAGAGTCAGTAGACCTTCTTGTCCCTCTTGTTTAGGGGAGAGTGACAATGATCATTTCTTAAGGAAACCAGGCAAAAGCCCATGTGTGTTCCTTTGACCGTATATCTCTGGCTCATAGGTAACTTCTGAGACCACTTCTGTGCTTCCACACTTCTTCCATATTTTCCATTCTGACCAGTTGCCATGCCCATCCACTGTTGTTCTTCTTCTCATTTGGATATTTCTCTGACCTTTCTGAAGACATCCACTCCTCTGCTTTGCAGTGGCCAGCTTGTGCTTCCACAATTCACAGGATGGAATTCATGCCACAAAATTTCACTGGTGTCTATTTTCCTCACTATTTTTAAAATAAAATCCTATTTTTTCCACTTAATTGTTGATATTTTAGGTAGATGAGTAGCAACATGAGGGAAAACTGAATGGTGAAGTAGAAATAAAAATTAGGAGACACATAGTAATATTTTTAAACTACATAAAGATGTTGAAAGAGGTCAGGATTAATGGGCTTAAATTAATGGGATTCCAGTTAGACATCTGGGAAACATTTATAGCAGTAAAGTGGTAGATTAAGTTGCTTGGGGAGACCACAAGAGCTCCATCAATGGAAGTTTTTAAGAACAAGTTGAGCAAACCTCTGCCGAGATTGGTGCTCTTATAACTGAACCTGCCCTGAGGAGTCTATTAAATTTGCATGAATTATGGTCACCACTCACAAGAGTTATATTAATACCACAAGAGTGCCATGATGCAAAAGCCACACAGCAGAAGGCAACAGAGACTTATCACGAGGTGATACTACTGCGCTGCTGAAGGAAGGCTTTGCTTTCTCCTCCTTGCCATCCACCTACCCTCTCTCTTTTCCCAAAAAGATGTGGCATTGCAGTGCCATCCCTGAGATTGTGGGATTGGAGAGGAGGGATGTGCTGCCCAGAAGGGTAAGGGATGAGGCTCCTTGATATTTTGCACTTACTCTTCCTTACCGATTTCATTCTTCCTCACTGCTCACTCTGGCCATATTTCAGTCAGGGGGCTTGGGAAATTACTTATTTCCAGACATAATTGCATGCTGCTGCCAAATCCTTCATTCACTGACAGAATGAGAACATTTCTATCTCTGCCCCAGAAATCCTGAGCCTAAGGTTTACAAGAAAGACTGAGTCTTGCAAAAATGTCCTCTTTCTGAACACAGATGGTACCAGGACCATCGGTACCCTTCAATAGAATCCTTACTTCTTCTTTCCTCCTCCTTCCCATCTGATTTGCAGTCCTTCAGGTTTTTTCTTGATTCACTTCTTCTTCCCATCTTCTTGTTGTTTACCTCCTCATTTGCCAGTAACAGTTTTTCTCGACCCATTTTTCTTCTTATATCTAAAGCCTTTTTTTTCTACTTTTGTGTTCCTTCTTTAAGAAATAAATTCTCTCATTCAAATTAGACGAGTCCAGAATAATTGAATTAAAGTAATATCTGTGTAAATATAGAACTGTACAGTTTTACTGGTATTTATAACAATAATTAAGAAGAAAGAAGGATATTTTAATTAAATAAGTGTCAATCCTTGACCCATCTTCTTCCTCTCTCTGTGACAAAAACTAACAGATTTTATGGTTGCTTGTGTAATTTTGAAATTCTAAAGCTGCCTTAGCTTTTTTTCTTGGAAAACCTTTTCTTTCAAAGTATGCAATATGCTTAGTTCAATATCTGCCACCTGTATGGGACACCAATATGGGACAATTATTTTATAATCAGAACATGCATATCTAAGCCAAAATCTTATTTCTGTAAATATGTTCCTTCGTAGAAAATATCTGGCTCCATTGCCCTGTAAATTATTTTACAGAACATGAAAGAAGTGATGCACAGGTAAACAAATTTGTGCAATCTTTTTTAATAAATGTGCCTGCAGCTTAATGACTAATTAGAAGAGACAGAAGAAAAACTAAAGGCAAACACATATTAAGAGAAAATACTGCAAGGTGGTCAGCTATCTCTGGAACTGTAAAATTGAGAGAAGGGGTAAATTAAATAGTGTGGAACCTGGGGATACTTATTAGGCCATCAGCAGGGAGCAAGATGGTGATGTCACACCTAGCAGAAGGAGGAAGACTCATGTAAAGTTGGATGAGATCCAGTTTGTGCTGTAGATTTATGCAGTTAATTTTGTCCCTTGGCTGCATTCTGATGAGCATTTCTCCCCGACATACACCAAGAAAATTGCTTGATTATAGCTGTGTTAATGGTAATCAGCATGCTAATGAGCACCAGAAGGTCGTTACAGAAAAGAGAGGTTCAAAGATGTATAACCTAGAGGAGAAGATGAAGTAAATCTTCAGGGAATGCAAGTGTCTTGTTTGTAGGTCATAGATTATTTGTTTTGGTCATTGTAGAGCACAGGGAGTTTAATTTAAGGACAGAAAAAGATTAAGCTTTTTGAATTTTAGGAGCAGCATAACTTAATTAAATGTATGCCTATGAAGTAGACAGCAAACAGTGCTGGATTGTTTTTGTTCTATTCTAATGTGTTCCTTGATAGGGATTATACAAGTGTAGTTTATGTCTTTTGTGACATGAATCTAACATTTATTCATGCTTAATATAAAAATTGGGATAACACTTACAGCATTTTGTATTTTGCTAATGACACAGAGTAAAAGAGGAAAGGTTTTGCAGGAAGAAATCCAGAGCAAGCATGTCAAAATATAAAGTGAACATTAAAAGGCAGTGAAATCAGAGGAAAATCTATCAATGTGTAAGAGATGCTAGTGAGATAAAAGAAACCATGCAAAATAGTAGTTATAAAATTAGTAAAAAAGTTGAATATCAGTTACATAAATATCATAGAGAACATGTAAAATGCTAAGCTGGTAAATATCTTCCTATTTAATTCAAGTTTCTAGTTCTGTTTCAAAAGGTTAATGTACTCCCTGTTAGAAAAGAACATTTGGATGGTTTTTCCAGGAGAAAATGACACTGAATGAGGATTACATATGCTTTAAGGGAAGCCTCAGGAGGAGGGAAATCTAACATCAATACTGAAAGAACAGGTTTAGGAGGTTTAACACTTCCTAAGTTCTAAGCAGCCCAGATTTAGATGGAGATATTTAAAAAAACCAAACCAAACAAAACAAAAAAAACCCCAAAACAGTTTTTCCCTGTATTAGCAAGTAGTTGAAGTTCAAAGGAGAACTGCACCTCTCAGCTCCAGCGGGAAAAATAGGAAGAAAGGTTTTGAAAGGACATTTGCATGTAGGTGGTTGAACAGGACACACTAAGCTTTTCTGGACCTCTAGAAGCTAGAAAATCAGAGAACAGAAGGAAAGAAAACACCAACCCAAGCAAGCACTCCCACCACACCTTTTCTTGTTTTGTTGGGGTTTCTTTGGTCTCTTTATTTATGAGTCTCAGAAGAAAAAGATTCATTATACATTGAATCACAAATCAATCCTATCTTGAGCTGTGGGGAAAATGGCCAGAGAAATTGGTAAGGTGTTTTGGATAGCTAGAAACTGAGCACACCTACTCAGAGAACTTCATCTCTAACATTCAATGCCTAAAGCTCAGATGCTACAAGAGAAAGGCTTTAATCCCTTCCAAGAGTCATGTGTGGTTTAAAGGCTGTAAAATAATTCTAATCCTTATTCTAAAAATTATGTCTGACTTGAAATTTCATGCTTATATGTGCCACTAGTTAAAAGCACATATCAGCCCTACTAGATTATAGCATTTCAAAGACCTGATGTGATTATTTAGACCTCCTTATAGTAAACAGAGAGTAAATGGTACTTCCAGGGGGAAGCTGTTTTCTAGGAACTCCTGTCTCCAATTTTAAATTGTAGAAGGGTTTTTGCACTAGCTGCTTACCTCTTAGGCCATTTAAAATAAGAGGGAAAAATACTTGGAATGCATATTGTTAAAAAAAAATTTAAAAAAAAAAGTTCTTCTCCAGAGTACTCTGGGCTCTGTTCCTGCAAGTACTTTTCAAAACTGTGAGAAGGCTGAGCTTCCTACATATTTTCTTAAAATGCTTCTCTTCTGCTCAGAGAAGAACAAAAATAGTGCAATGAAAAATTGCTCCAAAAACCCATGCAATATTGACTGTGGCATTTGTATGTGAAACAGCAATGCCGCTGATGGCAAAATCTACAAAGAATCAAGTGTGATGGCAAAATAACGCAAGAAATTATGAGACCAAAGCCATAGAACAGAGATCAGGTAGGGTGTGATGGATATAGCATGTGGTATGATCCCCAAACTGTTCTCAGAAAAAGAGACAAACAAAAAATGTGAATAAATAGAGTGTGCCAAACAATCAGAAAGTTGCATAAAGTCAGGATGACTGATTGCAGTAATTGGAAGACACACTACCTTGGGGGAAGTGCCTTGTGTCAAAGAGCTCGCTAAGGACAGGTACAGACTCATCACAGAGGTGGATTCAGGTGCATGAACTCGATCTGCTGGTGGTATTTCAGCTCCCTTAGGGTATTTACGCCACTGCACCTCTGTAGGTGACAGATATGGCATGACAACTGTGGCAAAGGTAACTCTGGCTGAGCTGCAGGTGAGGTGGGGATACATGGCTGTGTTTCAGCTATTGTATCCTGTAGGATAAGGAGTATTCTTGAGAAGGTGGAAGTCTGACACAAAGAACAACTAAGGCCTTGGAGGAACTAAAACAGTTCTTATGAAGTTGAGCTACAAATCTCAAAAGGTGGATTGATTGATTAATTGTATGGGTTTGATAAAAACACACTACACAGATGAGCCCAAGCATCAGCTCTCCAAACACAAGCATTTCAAGGAAGTGTCTGCATTTATAATGTTTTTTTTTTTAATTGTTCTGAACATAGCCAAGCCTAAAAAAAAGGCCAAGGGATTGAATTTTTTCTTTAACATCTTTCTCAGATAATTTTACTTTTTTTACCTATAGTGTGTCCCCAAAGGAAAGTGTGAAGTTGAAATGTTGCAACTTCCTTGTAAAGATGGATGGTAAAAAAATGGCTGAGCTGTTAAAGTTTACTTTCTTTGTGAAATTGGACATGCTGGTAGGATTTTGTAATTTTCCACAGACACAGGAAAAACTAATGCTACCTTTTTTACAGCTGCCTTTTGGAATATAAACAAACCAGTTCCTGAAGTATTTCACCAAACTGAATGCCTTATTAAGGGGTCTTCCAGAAAGGAAAATATCCAAAGGCATAGGATTTGCAATAGGCAAGATAGTATTCTCTGAGTGATCATGGTGAATGCTACATGATATAAATAGGAGTTCAAAAGAAAATTAAAGTGTGCAACTTTTTATAGGACTCTCTAAATCAATATGGATTACAAATAAAAGATGTTAATACAAATTCAAAATTCAGTTTCTTTTTTCACTAGTCCCTAATGAATAAGATAGTAACTTTGAGCTAATGACTAAATTATTATTATTATTTAAACTGAAATGATATAACTAACAGAAGCAGTCTACAAAAAAATCCCAAACTTGTCAAATGTAAAGTTCAGGTCCAGTCAAAACACCTGAAGGATCATTGCATTTTAAAACACAAGAACATTGAATCACTAAGAAGTTACAAATCTAAATGGACTGCTAAAATAGTTCCCAAAAGGAATATTTCCTTCCAGGTTATGTGTATCAAAGCCATAATTGTTTCTTACAATAAACAAGGATAAAAATAGAAATAAAAACCTTCAAGACCAAGCTGCCAGTGGACACTGAAAGAACATTAATAATAGAATGAAATACCTGTGTGTACAAATTCCTCATCTAGACAGTGCAAGCTATTATGAGATACTGTTTAAAGCAATTATTAAGGCATTTCATGCTTCCCACAAAAAACCCTAACTTTGCCTAATGTGATCTTCACTATATTTTGATCAATTTCTCATAAAGATTTTATGGTCAGCTTCTTGCACTTATAGTCATGAAGAGAAGGAAGCAGAAGATTAACATTTCTGATGGCAAAAAAGTTAACAGAATTCTATGCTGAGGAGAAAAGCATGTAGGAAGGAAATTAAATTAAATTGAATTAAATTAAAACAGTCAGAATTTGCCTGATTTTAAAATAGGGCAGAGGACTCTGGACTCAATTTAGTTGTCAATTCACTGAATTCAATGATGTTTGAGAGACTCAAGCTGCTCCTCCAGAGGAGTACACACCTACTGCCAAGATTGTCACACCTGCCAGGACTATGCAGACATGTGAGATATATCTTTGCCATCCAAAATATAGACAGATATGTCCCTATGAGATGGCAATTGCTTTTAACTTCTATGTTTTAGGTTCAGTTGCCTAAACAAGGACACCTATTGTCATTTGAGGTGCTCCTATGTAACTTATCCAATCTCCCAGTTCCTGCATGGGCATTCCATAAGTCCTTGGTCAAATCTACCAGTCCTGTGTTGACAGGAAGTTTCTGGAAGCAGCTTCTGGAAGGCTCAGAAAAGGACCTTTTGATGATAAGAACTTAGGGGAAAAAAGGTGTAAGTAATTCAAGAAAGATGAGATTATGGAAATAAAAGTCAATAAAATAAAGAAAGGTAGAGAGAAAAAATGTGGTCCATATCTGTTTGCTCAATGTCATAATGGTCAAATGATGGTCAAAGGCAGTAATAGGCACAGACCCCAAAATCTGACAGGAAGAGATGTACTTGAAGAAATATTGTCCAGAAAGTAACACTGCTCAGGAGGGGATTTGTTATCAAAAATACTTGGACTTTGCACAGTAAAAATAGAAAAACACCCTCAGTTTGATGTAAATTCTGAGGGTTCAGGTGTTCTCCACTCATCAAATGTAAGTTTGTAAAATTATTTATTAGTGTTTTCCTCCTCAGACATACTGCCCATGTACCCTCACAGAATTGTTATCTGGCACTATAATGTGTTACCTCTTTTATCACACTCCTCAAGGAGGGTCATCTGGCATATTTGACAAGCTCACTTTAGAGTAAGTTAATATCTTGGTAGATTTTTGTTCTTTTCATTGTTTTTTAAGGCATCCTAAAACAATAACTCATATGTAGACTTCTTCTGGGCAAATAAGTCCTGGAGGGCCCACCATGTGCTGTTGTTCTGTGCCTTAAACCTACAGGCCAATAAGCTGGGGACAATTCTACAAGTAGTAGTAATGAGCATGGGAGCTTATGTTAGAAGTAGCTTAATTTGCATTTGGCACATGGCCACTCTCACATTTCTTCCTTTATTAGCTGTTCTTACAGTCACTAGGTATGGGAATAGGTGTGCATTTAGCCTCATAGAGTGTAGAATTGACTGCAGCAAGCTGATTGTATTTAGTATAATGTTTAGAAGTAATATTTTTGTGTCATTATATACCATTGTTATTATATTATTATATTGCTGTGTTATTAAATGTAGTAAATGCTGTATAAATATGGCATATTGCCTAATAATATTATTATTAACCAAATATCTAACTTCAGCAGAAATGTTGGTCTGTGGTGCAGGTTGTGTAGTGAAACATTTGTTTGCCTGCTCTTATGCATCAGTCAGTTTCCTCTAAAGTTTAAGTCTTTTGTTAGCAAGGCCCAAGTATTGCATATACAGTGTTACTCTATTCCTTTCCCAACTTTCCTGGAAACTTTGCAGCAAATACATTCTCTGATAGGATTTATGCATGGCATGGGAAAAACTGCCCTGTCTTCCAATAAATATGATCTTTTCCTTTCCTTTCATGCACTTCTTTTACACATTGTGGAAGTATGAACATAAAGAAGAAAAGAAAAATTTACCCAACTTCTGAAATTTTAATTTCCGTTTGCTACTTGTTTTCCTTCTTTCAATGACAATAATTCACTTCATCAGTGAATCCCAATTCAGAAAAGTGCATGCAAGCCCTCTCCTGCTTCATGCAAATACCTAACCTGAGAATTGAGAAGTCACTATGAAATAGGGCTCAGAACTAGAATATAAACTTGCACCATCAAGCAAGTGGTACCAGGTTTTCTTCTCTGTTTTGGTTCCAGCCTTTCACTCTAAGAATACAATTTACCCATTTCTTTGATCAAACATCCCCAAGAATTCCAGGGACATCACAGACTTCATTTCCACACAACTACAAAAAGCATAAGGTTCTAGTTTACTGCAAATCCAAGAAAATAAAGTAAAACCATGAGCAGTTTTCTCCTTTCTTATTCTTTCATTGTGTGCAATGCCCTTAGGGTTTTTATCACTATATATGTAGATGTGGAAAGAAAATCAGCTACTTTTGCACAAGTTCAGAGACCAGTTAAATTAAAATGATTAAAGGTAATTTGTTGATTTTTTTACATAGTGTTTATATACTAGAAGCATCACCTCAGATTAGCTATTTTAACATAATGTAATTTTGCAAAATATTGGTTTAGTCACTAAAAATTCTATAGAGGGAAGCATATTGGATAAAGTATCGCTCATGGTGTAATTTTAATTCTGAAATACCTTGCTAAGAGGGCTTATTTAAATAGGTTCTCTCTGAGATGAATATTTAGAAAAAATTCCTACAGGATGATTTATAGAAAAATTATATGAACAGAATGAAGGACAGAAGAATTTTATTAGAAAAGAGACTCATTTCCACAAAATATAAATTATACCTTTTAGAAACTATATTGAATTTTATTAATATTCTGCAGACAGCCTGCAGTGTTAATCTCCACCCCTACCTATAAGATTTTCATTATGAGGTACAAAGTGTATTTACCCTTTAACCAAATAATTTTTGAGTACTTCAGTGCAGCCTTCACTGCAGTTTACATATCTTACAAAATATTTTCCTTTTGGAAGCACTGCTTATTTTGTGGTGTTATTCTACATAAAATCTTTGGTGAAACATTTACTTGTATATGAATCTATATAAGTTGTTGCACATATGCTTATGCATCTGTGTAAATATAGGGTTTATACATATCGATATTCCATTTACATGTATCTCATACTTCCACCACAGGTATAAATTTCAGTGTTTGCACATTGCACATAGGATCTTCTGCACTTTTATATATATATTTTCTGACCTCAACTATTTAACCGGGCTGCCTGACACTGAATTCCTTTCTGCCTGTTTGGGACTCAATATATAGAGAAATATACCAACAAATCATTAAGTAGAGAGATTTGGATAATCAGTAATTTGTTTATAATTTTTTACTTTTATTACTTTTTTTTTTTTCCACAGAACTCCTTCCTTTGAAGCTCAAGAAATAATTTATGATTTTTTTTTTTTTTGTAAATGAGGCTAATCTCTTCATCAATCATTCCAGAAATGTGAAGAAGTGTTGTTTGCAAGGAAAAATAAGAGGCAGAGAGTTCCAATTACATGTTCTGGGAGATTTCTTAGAAACAGTGATCTACAACTGTAACCATATGAATACAGAATACAGTGCCAACTTGACAAAAGCCAGAAACTTTACATTTTTGTACAGGCAGTAACTAAATATTTAGAAATAAATTGAACTAATTTTTCAAACTCCAGAGCAAAACAAAACAAAATTAATGGTGTGTGAAAATTGAATCAAATACAGAACGTGTCAAAACCAATTTTATTTTGTCTACATAATAAATTTAACAGTGACTAATAAAATCTCTCTCTGGAAAAATATAGCATAAATATACCTAGAAAGTTCTAGATATGCCTTCTCAATGACACACATAAATTATTTTCCTTCCTTCTTCAACATACACATTTCATCATAACATCCATAATCAGCCCATTATATCAACATGTATACATTGATTTTCTGTACATTATAACTGGGCTTCTAGCTCTCTAGAACGGCTTTGCCCTATTATGTTCAGTTTTGTATGCTGTTGGCCATAAATATATGACTAACAACATTAATCCGGAAAAGAGAATCCTTGCAATAAACCATGAATCATTTAATAGCCCTGTTTGTTGCACAGTGAGGATCTGATTCTGGCTTCAGTGCCAAGCTTGAGTAAATCAGATTTGCTCAAGGGAGTTCTGGAGACAGCAGAGCACTACAAAATTGTCCTCTCCTGGACCATGACCTCCTTGGAGGTTTCAGTTAGTCCTTAGAACAAAGGAGTTGATGTGGTTGTTGACCTACACGCTACATGTGGTTAGTTTTGACGTTCATCCTCTCAAAACGGCCAGCAACGTCAAACACAGTGTAAGAGATTTTATGCCAGCCCCTCTGGAAATTATCTCTACAATACATAAAAGCACAATTTCCCCCTTGCCATGTTGTCCCTGTATTGCAGTCCTGTGGCCACTGAGACTGTTCACATCTAGGGAGGTCAATACAGTGTTTTCCTGCAGAAAAATCAACAGGATGATATTGTTCTCATATCTTCTTGTTGGTCTTGAGATCTCAGCCCAGCAGTTCCTCCAACAAGTCTAATTGCAGTTGAAACAAATGATTGCTGTAAGTCCCTTCCATGATAACTGTCCTATTCTGTGCATTCTATACTCCCACTCTAGACTCACAGACTAAGTTTTCCCAAATTTTAATCCCTGAGCTGGGGTCTAACAGTGATTGTAGTCGGGGACTGTTAACCCTAAAATGGGAAATTTACTTCACATTTCTTGCAAAGGCTCATTCCTTTTTAACAAAACATTTGTGAGTATTTCACTGTTCACTCACTGTTTAGCTGAATCTGTTGGTAAGGAATGAACAGATTAAGACTGAGTCTAGAGTTGTGTTGGTTTTTGGCTGGCTGGTTTCTTTTTTTTGCTGAAGACTTTAGGAGTTTCTAAAAGCACAGCTAGAAAAGTTACATTTTTTAGGCAATGTTAATGAGCTTTTTGTTGTCTTTGTGAGCAACTATTCCCACCTGGGCATTTTATAAACTTTTGGAAAGCTGCAATAAAAACTCCCAGCTCAGACCTCTTCACAATTTGCTTGAGGACCTCCTACCAGTGGAGCAAGCTTTACTAACTTGCATCAAACAAAGGAAGCAGAAGTTATAAAGAGTTGCTTTGCAAATTTACTCAAGATCTGGATGAGTGAAGCTGAAGGTATTCAGGCAAAACATCTAGAACGTTTACAGGAAACCAAAGTGTCAAAACAAAGGGATGTATGTAACCAGGTTGGCTGAGAGCTTGAGATAGATGAAAGCTGGTAAACTGGGGAGAAGGAGTGGAACAGAGTTTGGGAGTGCATTTGAGAAGGAGCCAGCACCCCAGACTCGACTGGGGAATGTGACAGGGAAAAGAAACTGAGGAAAGGGATGCTGAAGTTTGGGCGAAATATGAAGAAGGCATTAAAGATTCTGCAGTAAGGAAAAGAGAAAAGGAAAGAAACATGATAGGTATAACATCTGATTATTCACTGATAAAATTAAATACCATTGTGCTTTTAAAATACAACATGGTAAAAGGTTAAATGTTTAAAACAGAAGACCCTAGGCATCTCAGGTTACTGGAAAATTTAATCATGTTTCCCCTGGTAAAATATCTCTCAATTCTCATACATATTGCAAATAAAAATAAAAAAAAATTCAGTGTGCTACCACGTGTTGATAAGCAACATAGAAAAGCCCACATGACAATTTGGAACATTATCTTCTGAGCTGTGGTTGTGGAATAAGGAGAAGAAAAAGTACCAAGCAGATGTTTCTTAATAGAGCATTGTTGCATTATGCACAGGATGAGTCCAGGTTTCTTGGAAAATACAATAAGTGATCAGATCCTTAAGCCTACCTGTTTTAAAAAATGCACAAGTAAATTAAATGGCATCGTGTGGGCCAATAGTTCTCAGGTGTTTACAAAATCTATCAAGTTTTGTTTTGTGATCCTCATAATAAGGAAGATTTTCCATGTAATCACATGGTATTTTTGGTAACCTCACAGAACCCTGTTCATGACTTCTAAACCCCAACATACCAGAAAAGGTATGAAGATAGAGAGTTTGCCCTCCCCTGCAAATTTGTTTCATGCCTAGCACAGAGAAAAAAAAGATTCATCTGCAAAAGGAAAGCACATAACTCACCTTTCATAAATTGAAATCATGGATTTGGCTCTGTGTCACATTTGGATCTGTATATACCAAAGAGGTGTTACAAGGCAAAAAGGAGACAAAGAATGAGACAAAAAGTAAAATTGAAAAGATAGAACACAAACACTGACTCATGAAAGAAAGCAATAGAATTGTTTTGGAAATTTGAATGTTCAAGATAGACAAGCCCCCAGGCAGAGCTGACTTGCATAATGGAATCTTACTGAATTTGTCAGATACAGAAAACAAGTGTGACAGTCCTACACCTAAGAGTTTTACCAGACTGAATCATTCTTCAGCAGTCACTCTGGTATACTGAACTAGGCACAAACAAGTGTTCCTCCAGCCTCCAGCAAGCATGTTTCTCTTATTAACCAGCATTTCTGTCTCTCAGGCATGGAAATGAATGTTACTGATTTTGGCAAGTGAGGATCCTCTGTGGGTTTCTTTCCACACCTCTCAAAAGTATATGTTGGCATTATGAGAAGATCAAAGGAAGACAAGATTTATCTTGCCAAAGACAGTCAGTCATTTAGTGCAATCTAATGTGAAGAATTTCTTTACTTTAGAACTGACATTTTTTCATCATGTCAAGGAATATTTTTATTCGGTGATTGAAAACATTTGAGCGCACCCTCTTTATTAATACTGTCCATGTGGTCTAGATGACTTTTGAGCTCTTTCCTTCTTTTATTATTGTATTTAATAACATTTAGCTACTTTTTGCAAGGTAATTTAAGACCACGGTAATTTTATTCTATTAATTTCTTAAATAAAGGGAGTTATGAGCTCAGAAGTGGATTGCAATTTTAAATCATATTATCTGTAACATTTTAGATTAAAACCGTGATAAAGATAGGCCAATTAGACAGATATTTGTCCTTCAGTTAGCTGGTCTAAAAGTCTCATGATAGTTGTCAAAGTTGCTGGAAATTTTGTGACAATGTATCTAAGAAAGAAAAAGCTACACCATGGACTAATACTAATTACTGAGTAAACTTTCTAAAGGCTTTGCACATCCCATATTGAGAGTAGATTCTTTATCTGGGAACAAAGTACAGGACAGAGGTCAAGGGCTCTTTTGCAGAAATAAGCTGTTCTTCTCACTAGATATATTTTCCCAAAATTTTCTTAAAATATATTTTCCCATTAGCTATATAGTTCTCACATGTGTTTGTAAATTAAATCTCTTGATGAAGTACTTCAGAATATCCTAAGTATACCTATGTGTTGATTATCATTATAGCATTAAGGGAATCATGACCTGACAAATAGCTTGGAAATTTAGGTGTGGCTTCACTAACTTAAGAGCAGCTTATATGACACATGGTTCTGCTATCTGGGTTATGAGCATTTCAAGTCTATTTATAATACATAGTTTATGGCTTTTACTGCCCTATTAACAGCAGTGTTTTGGGTTTTTAAAATTCTAATGAATTTTGACATGTTTATTTCATTCTTATGTGTAAGTTCCACATACTCTTATACACACAACATGTGCAATCAAAACTTTCAGTAAACCTCTACCAAACTTCTATTTCTATATGACGTTGCAAAATGCCACAGTATAAATAACAAATATCCCAATATAATCTTTAAGCCTGTTTTCCCTACTTCTGCCTGGTTTTTCTCACATTTAACGAACAACTGGAGCTGCCAAATGCTAATCTTGACATTTACTTTTCCCTTTACCCTGGTGGATTTTAAATCTCAGTAGTGATGTTCTGAACTCTGATCCCAGGGCACCCTCCACTACTACATGCAGAAAGCCCAAAGCATTAAGTTCTGGCAGGAACTCTTTGTGTTAAGCCATTTATAAGGTGGGATAAAAGCAGTAGAACACTTTTTGTGCCTGCCAGGGAGATCTGATCAATTGCTTTTCTTTTGTACTGCATGAGTACATGAATGGCATAACGAAGTATTTTTTCAAAAGAAGCAATTTAAAACTGTTCAGAGAAGATGTTGGCTTTTGTTTTGTTTTGTTGCATTTTTACAGACAAAACACAAAGCCTACAGTCTGACGCTCTGTATCATTTAAGCCAAACATGCAACACTGCCATCATTCAGAAACATTTCATTTTAATGGCAATGGTGTAAAACATGTCAAATCAAAAAGGAATATTGAAAATATTTGAAAATGTTACAAGTCCTTATTTTCATTGTTTATGACACCTGAAATTCAGGTTAAACCTCCTTCAGAGCTTTTTATTCACTCTTTCTCTCAAATACATAACAAGAAACACTTGGGGCTTGGTTTAATTGTGTAAATATAGAAACTTTTTTGTCACTTCACAGAAACTCTTTGCCACTTTACACAGCCTGAGGTATGAAACTTTAAGTCACTTGCAGACAGATAGCAAACCCAATACACAACTTATGGCAGACCCCGGAACATGCCAAGTGGAATTGAAGACCAGAGAGAATATCCTGAGACACAGCCAGTGGAGTCCAGTTGTATCCATCTGGACCCACCTTTATTTAGATGTAGCTAAAGTAAGTCTGAGTGGCAAGATTCAGGTTGACATTAAGAGCTCTGCATTTAGGAGTCTGTGGTAGGTGAATGTGAGCTAAGCATGGAGATCTAATCTGTGCAATTCATAAAGCCTGAAGAGGGACTTGGCAGAGCAGGTATAGATTGCATAGCCTCCAGCTGCTGATCCAGAAAGTTACAAGCTTGGTACCTGCCCCATCTGTAAATTCCTCTGTTCAGGCAGCTGAATCCAGTACTGGATGTCCTGTGACTGGGAAGGGAACCAACACTTAACTCACAGGCCCCATCTCATGTAGACACCTAGACTCAGTAGAAAAGTAAAGCTGAATCCCAGACCTTGTGGCAAAACTGATTTGCATCAACCATGGAATAGTACAATGTGTATAATTCAGGAGACAGGGTGCCCAGCTGGTCTGAATGATGTTCCCATCACAGAAATCATTGCTCAGAGCTCACGCAGGGGCTGGTAGTTCCTACTGCTCCCAGTCTGCACAGGAAAGAAGAGTGAGTTCTTGCTCAACTTCAAAAAATTAGCTGTGACAAAATTTTGGGATAAAACCCATCTTTTTTCTCCTTTCCCATTGTTATCTTGTGCATTTATTAAAAAAAAAAAAAAAAAAAAGAATCATAGCATATCCTGTATTGGGAGAGACCCCACAAGGGATCATCAAAGTCCAACTTCTGGCCCTGAACAGGACAATCTATTTTCAGTACTGTAGCATTGAAAATACATCTAGTGCAATAACTATAATTATTTCAAAATACATAAACCACAAAACTCAGGTATATTTAACCTTTTTCTTAGCTGCAAACAGCTGAGAAGGGACTTGCTGAAGAAGAGCTTGTCTGGAGAAGTCTCCTCAAGCAACTAAGTCTTCAAAGGAGGTACATAAAATTCAAGCTACTTCTTTTTTTTTTAAATAGTTACCAATCAAAGCTATCAGAAAATTAAATTAGTCGGGGTTTTTTGTTGTTTTGTTTTTTTTTTTTTTTTTAATGTTGGTGTTCTTTAATCCCAGATACAACAACCTTGTCTGCCTCAATGTCTCACTCATTTTAAGTGATGCTTAAAAATATGTATATGTTAGAGTAAATTGAATACAAATACTGAAGAAATGGATCTGGATGAGGAATCTTGGACCAATGAGTCCCATTCCTAAGTGTCCATGACATCAAAAAATAATTTTTTACAGCTTCTACACACTTTTTTCCAGCCAACTTTGTTTCTTTATGGATGTGTTTGGGGTTTTTTTTTCTCTATCAGAGGGACTTCAGCATTGGAGAGGTTAGGATTCTCTAGTTGGGAAGTAATATAGTTTGGGAAATAAGGAATTTTGTTACTCTTATGATACTATGCAACCCCAATGACAGCTGGACCTGGGAGCAAGGTGAAAGAATTGGCATTTCCACCAGTCCCCTCTCCCCAGGACCTCACTTCAAGGAGTGGAGGCTCCTCCCAAACAGGGCTTAGCTCCCTTCTCAACCACTTTTTATTTTAGAGTGATGATATTTTTGGGAAAACGTTATGCTTCCATTTAAAAACTGTTTGCTAACCTCTGATGGAACCCAAAAGTAATGCAAAGTATACTCCCCATGCATCTGCCATAGCTACTCTTCATTACACCTCTTCCAGCTTAACTTGCTCTTTCCAGAAAATGAATAATGAAAACAGCCCAGGCCACTGCAGACAAAATTTAACTCACCTTTTGTACACAGGCATTGATGCCCTTTTATCTGTATTGAGGAATACCACAAGACACATACCTAAGGACAGCACTTTTTTCACGGCCACATCATCTTTGCAGCTCATAGTTCCCTCAGATGAAACTAATCTCACACAGATACATCTAAGTAGGCAACACAGGGTTCTATTCTGGTCATTTTACAGAAACAGGGATCACTAATCTTGCCAAATTTCTATTTCAGAGTGAAATGGACTATGCCATGAAAGGGCTGCCTATTTCTCTCAGTTGATTGCAATGGTATACATCTGTCTTTGGGCAAATGAGTTTCTTTTCTTGCAATCAGTGATTAGGTTTTTCCTATCTCTGTCATACCTAGCGAATAACTCTAGGAAAAATTCTCCTGATACATCTTTAGCCTTTGTGACTAAATTTTATCTGATTTTTCTTCCTTCAGTTTTCAATGCCGCCTCATTCTCCCTTTATGCTATCCCTGTTCAACCTCTTTGAAGTAAATCTTTCCTGTGTACGTCTGTTCATTTATAAATTTGTCAGATAACTGTGCACTAATAAAGGTGGAAGTCAATATTCCCTATCAGAAATGCAGCCCAAAGTCCTGTCTCATTTCCAGCATATCCGTGGACCAACCATTGAAAATTAAAAGCCATATTCAAGTCAAATGCCTAAACAAATCTGAACATCCTCAGCTGAAGCCTTTATATCCAGGAAATTATTCTGACACTGGCTGAAAATTCTCTTTCAAAATGTGTAACTTTTAAACACAATTAATTTTTGCACTTTTTTTTTCAGAAAATTATGTTTTGGATTTTTTCCCCCAACATCTACTTTGATGTACTACTTAAGTTTTCAAAAATACAGATGTACTGTGCATCACTGATTATACAATCATTTACCACAGCCCCCCAAAAATTAAGAAAAGAAATATAACAAACCCAAAAAATAATGATCTTTATGAGAGTTGTTTTTATCTTGGCAATGATCTTAGAAATAAATGTTGCTCTTGTCAAAAAATATATTACAGGACTCTGGAGAACAATCATATTGTAGTAAATTTAAATATTCATGTAGAAGAAAAGTCTACTGAAAAAACATCCATATAGGAATAAAAGTAAATAAATAATGTAAGTTAACTGGAAAATGGAGATTTGTTCCAAATATTTTTTTCCTATATATATTATCAGTTTTAACCTTTGGGACATTATATTTACGCATCTTTCAGAAGTATAGTTGTATGTTATGTCCTTACACATCCAGTGACAATTGTTTAAGTTATCTCAGACTTAATGAAGTAAAGTAAAATATCTTAGTAAGTAAAATACCTAAATTTGTACTCACATACCTTTAAACGAGATATTATTTCAAAATTCTTGAATAAATCTAGTAGTTTTTTGCTGAATCAGGAACAGCATGCTCAGTATTTTGCAAAAATGAACTTTGAATCTATTATAACATCTTTCTGAGATATTTCATATTTTTTTCTTGAATTTATTTTGCAAATGAAACCCAGGATCAACATTGTTTAACCTAGGTTTGATGAGATAACACCCAAAAATCATAGAAAGAAGCCACACACTTAATGTGTAGCAAATCTTTTCATTATTTACTGAAAAAAAATGTAGATGAAGTTGTGACACCTGTTCTCATATAATGTTGGTTGTGTTTCTTACATCTGAAAATTATAAAGGTCAGCCATAAACTAGAATGCATTTTGAAACCAAAATTTAAACTTGTCTTGCTATTTTTTTTTAAATGCTAGAAGTACTCTATTGAAAAAATGGGCAAATATCTTAAAAATAAAACGTCTAAATATAATTTCTATCTAAGTCCAAAGGCATAGACTGAGAGCAACCATTTCAACCAGTCTGAATCACGTTCAGGAGTTCCACTGATTTATCCTTCCACTGGCCCTTCTAGGAAAGTATCTTTTTTTTTCCTTTTGCCCCCATCTTCTATATTTCATTTCATGTGTCTATCGAGGCTATGAAAGATAAAGCTATCTGCTTTCTCCTGTAGCAAAGAACTATATGGAATCAGTTCACCTGTCTGTCACTCCTCATTAAATTCTTACCCTCTTCATTCACATTCTGATCTTTGCAAATGAACATTTGCTTAATAAATGTTCCCAAGACTAACAGTGCAGAGTGAAAATCCCACACAGCAGTAAATTATTAACTCAGTCACAGGGGGAGTGCCATATATGACTTTTCAGAATGAGTTATTATGTGGATCATCATGTAATTATGAATTTTTCAAGCCATGATAGAGGAAAATTGAATATTTAATATTTTATGGACATATTCTGCACTGAGGACATCTTTCAAAATTTTATGATAATTTTTGGAGTGAGCAAAGAGCAGAACAAAAGTTACAAAATAATTACAAAGTGGAATATTTAATCACCATGGACATTGTTGGCGATTTTTCAAATTGCATAATATAATCAAGGTCATGAACTTTTAATCACGATGTATTCAAATGGAAAAAATATATGCATTAAATTTGATCTACAAGTATGTTTTGATTGTTTAAGAAATGAGAATATGAGGCTTCATGCTTTATTGTACGATGGGTAGACGGATGTAAATATTCATGACTATTCAAATGCTCCTGATCATTCGTGGCTTGCCCCAACATGGGGCATTTAAAAATACAGAAACATGAACATAAACCTGTGCTGCTTGCTCCAGGAATGTTTACAGAGAGCAGGGAGCATGAAGAAGAGCAGTGTGGGTGGCTGAGCACCATCGTTCCATACAGTTTTAAACATCCTGGAGTATTCACATCATCTGCATGAGCCTGGGAAAGACAACACAAAATCTGTGGGAGACCAGAGCCCTGCTGAAGCTGCAGCTGGATGCCAGGCAGGTTATCCTCAGGCAGCTAAATGGTATTAGGCACCTACGTTTAGGCTTTTGAATCATACCCTAGGAAGCTGAAACCAAGTGTGTTTGAAGTGGCACTAAATACCCACATGTGTGAAACAGACTTGAGCTGTGAATTGGAAGTGTAAGAATGACTTAGGAGAGGAAAATATTTACTTTGTCTTCTGATAAAGAAGAAATTGAACAGAAAAGATATGTTTTTAAAGCAGTGTTTCCACAGGAATAGCAAAAGTTTAGCAAGCACTTGATAGTAAGCCAAATCAGATACTATTTGATAACCATTCAACGTAGTGCAAATGTAGAAAAAAAACAACCAACCAAACAAACAAATAGTGCTCTTTTCCTTAACAGTCATTTACCCACCCAGAAAACCTGATGAGAAGCAAGGCAAGGGAAGTTTAAAGGACTGAGGAATCACAGAGAAAAACAAAGTATATACAGTAAGTACACATTAGTCTGGAACTCTGATCTCATGTATACATACAAATTTCTTAATTTTATTTAATTTATTTGTTTAAATAATTTACTGCATGGTCATTACTGAAAAGTATCTTGATGCCACACATAAAGTAATTCACAGATACTGTACTATTCCAAATGCCAAGGCATCAGCCTGACTTCATTTGCCCAGAGGAGTAAATGACGGAAATTAAAAGGTTTGGACCAGAATGACCTTGCACTGGCAGTGTGCTCAAGACTCAGTCACAAAAGCATACTAAAAAACACACCAGAGAAGGGGACCAGTAGGCACCATCCAAGTGCAGGGGGAGTCCAAAACACCCAATATTGAGAAGAAATATTTTGCTTCCTTTTGCAGAGAAATGCTGCCTTGATTTATGACTGCCTGCTTCAAGACAAAACTGCTTTGTGTCCTTGCAAAGTGACTGGACGAAGGTGGGTCCAGCAAAGTGGTGGTCTGAGAAGAGCTATACAAATAATTTAGTGCAATATATCTTAATAACATTGTACATATCTCTTTTGGGTGTTATGTGGACCTGTATATACATTTATATGCACTGTATAATATAATTTTCAATATATAATTTCAGTATATCATTTTCAATACTATTGAACTGTTACCTGGCCATTGCTGTTTTCCTTATCCCAAGGACATCTCTCAATGCCCTTCAGAATGAGACCCTTCTAAAATTTTAATAATCACTTGATTTTGAAAGACAGTTAAATGTGTGTAAGTCTGGGTGAAAAAGAAAACATTTTGCTGTTAAAGTACAAATAAACCTAGACTTTATAAAATGCTAGGATCCAAGTACTGAATGTCAAGTGCACCATACCATAAGACTAATTTTTTTTCTTTTGCTTGCAGGAACACCATTGATAAATGATCTGGCTCAATTCCAACGATGATGGCAATAACAAATAACCATCTCAGTCCTGGTAATTTTAGTTTTCCTACCTGTGGTTACAGTGGCTGGTTCAAATGTGGGTGATCCCTTTAGCTGTTTCAAGTTTCAATTATGTGTTTGGGTTACTACATGAAGTAATTGTTCTCTCCCAAAAACAAAAGACCATCAGAGACAAGTTAAATATGTGAAGGACTTGGGAAGGAGTGACGTGTAGAAGTGTGATTTCTATTAACACTTTTAAATAGTGTGTGCTTGCTTAATGTTTACCAAAGAAACTTTTTTGTATCTTTGCTCACAAAATAAAGTAACTGCTTTTAGGGCCAGAAAAGCATGTCATTTATCTACTAGCCAGCGCAGGATTTTCATGCCTGTCCCAGTGATATTACTTAGACATTTTTATCTTCATGTTGATCTACAAAATAAGTGTCTTGGCACACATCTCTGCAATTTCTTTGCAGAAGTTCAAGTTTTCTCCCTGTCAGTATTCTCTGGTCCTGACAGTCCTGGTGTGGGCATTTGGTAGGTCACATTGACCCACGCATGAGTGTTGCAGAACCATCTCTGTCCTTTCAGTAGAACTTTGGGGACTTTTATATGTTACTGAGCATTTCTAACTATAATAGCAGAACAGCAATCACAGACAAATGCCCAGGTGGATTTTCTTGCTTGCCTAGGCATCTCCCTTCATGATTTTATATAGCAAAACATGATGTATTTCTAGGATGCCTCTAGTGATAAATCTTGTGCAGTCTGTTCAGGAATGTAGATTCCATGAGCCTAGAAAGTGTGAAGTGGCTCCTATTGAGATCAAAGCAAAAACATTTACTGGAGATGTAAAACACCAGCACTGGGTCCCAAGCCTGTCTCAGATCACCAAAGAAAATTATTTATACTAAATTAAAGAGCATTGTAGAGTACCACATAAAATACTGTAGAAAACGGATAACCTGAGTAAGTGGGATCTGACTGGGAGTCATGTAGTAACAAAGAAAGATAGATGTCCTAATTTTGCAAATGCACAAAACCCAAAAGCATTATTTTTAGTTTTAAAACCCACTGCTCCCAATCACAATGTACAGAACAAAGTTCTGAGTGACAAGGGACATCCACAATCCCCCCCACTACATCAGTGTTTTCTATGAATAGTAAACAAAAGCCGTATTTAGCACTTCCATAGCACTCTATATACTCAAAGGACTTCACTAACCATTACTGGCATATCTAGATGCTTCTTATATGCAAATGAATGCAAATATGAGAGTAGGCATTAGGAGGCAGGATATTAGAATACATTAGCAAATGGACAATAGAAAACAGCTGGTTTGACTGAGTGTGGAGATATGAGTAGGGATAGCACAATTCTCTGCTCAGAATCACAGAAAGAATTGTGCTGATTGCCATCATGGCTTAGAAACTCATCACTTAATTAACAATATAAATATTTTAAAAATTAACATTTCATAAAACCACAATAAGAGGTTCCATTGTGAGAATGGGAAAGGATTAATTCACAGTTGGCTGGACCGATGGCACCCAGCCCTCATCCTCTTGGCTTCCGACAACACACTCGGCGAGAATTAATACAACACAATTCATGCCCTGTCATGTCTTATTACTTAATTATGAAATGTCTGCAGCACTTTGGACATTACTGAGCCTGTTTGATTGGCTGTGGCTGATGTCATACCCACTTCAATACTAGCCAGGACATGCATGGATATGTCTGTACCCCTCCTCACCATTTTTCTTCTTTCTATTCATGAATTCTATTTCATAATAGTAATAATATACTCCAGGCGGTGCATTTCCAGGGAATTATTGCATTTCTCAAGTGGGTAGTCATTTGGCCTTTCAGCCTTATGCCTTGCAACACCTTCCTAGGCATGTTATAATTGCTCAGAAATACTCTATACCTTTTGTATTGTGATTTTTACATGCCACTCTTGCTTTTTCACTTGACTACCCCAAATATAACCCAACAGGAAAAGGGAAGTTGTCAGGTGTATTTTTTTTCAAATAAGTCTCTCAGATATATTTGCAAGGCTTTGAGTGTCTCATGCACATACAATTTAAATGCATTAATTTACAAATATTAATCATTTACCATGCTGTATAAAATAGAATGGCCACATTCTCATGTCCCTTGACAATTCCAGAGCACTGTCTCTTGTGTCTCCTAAGGTAGCAGAAGCACAAGATGACACACTTGATTTAATAAGAGCACAGAGCTGCATGCACGGATATAATAGAACGCGTAGATATTTTTAAGTGAGATGCTAGACTAAATGTTTATGAAAGCTTAAAAGGAATCATTCTTGTAGAGCAATCTTTGAGTCCAATGACTGAGGAGAGTACAAAGCATTATTCTCAGTTTATGGTAAACTACTGAAGTCAGAACTTGCTTCAGGTAGGAAGAGAAAATAATTTAGGCATCAAAAATATCCTCAGACTTAAACAAATGAAAAAAATATAAGATATTTCTACTTCCTACAGCACAGAAATGTAACATGCACACTTATGGATAGAAGTGGGTTGAAATCTGAGTCAACTTTATCTCCTCTAAGTTATTAAGGTTCACTTCTGAAGTTATGATTCAGCCTGCCATGACTGTTTTTTATTCCTCAAGTAATTTTCACCAAGTGTCTCTAATAACTCAATGAGCTTTAATGAATCAAGCCTTCTGGCAAAGTCCAAAAGCAAGGTCAATTTAGTAGAAACAAAATTATGGCAGTTTGCAGTGTTAGCAATTTTTATAACTGCAATTATATAATGGGAAACCACATTCCTACCAGAGTCAAATATTCTTCCAGTAGTTCCATCCTCACCTTACTTTTTGCTTCCTCTGGAGATGACACCTCCCAGTGCCTGAACTGGGGTTGCCCTAGACTTGACCATAGCAAATGTGAGGGTGGTGAGGGACTGGGACCACTTGCATGGAGAAGATGTGATGCCCCATCCCTGCAACTGGTCAAGACCAGACTGGATGGGGCTCTGAGCAACCTGGCCTAGTGGCAGCTTTTCCTGCCCATGGCAGAAGGGTTGGAAATGGGTGATAAATGTCCCTTCCAAACCAAGCCATTCTATGATTCAATAAATGTAAGATTGAAACATGACTGGGCAGCTCCATCCTGGCCTGGACATGCCTGTTACAGCCATATTTCAGATGTGAAACAGTCCTGCACACGGTGCCTTGTCTGAAACTCAGGCAACTAGAGGTGGTGACTTTCTACTAGACTGAGGTGATAAATAAAATGAAGGTCACAGTCAAAGCTGAACATATTTCATCAGGTGGAAAGAGCATGCATTTGTGTCATCTATGGCAAAGGGCTGTTAAAACCCTGAAGAGAGTGTTCTCAAAATAACTGGGGCAAGAACAAGCTGGAGATTTTAATTTTGCATGATGTATAATGTCAAGTTTATAATTAAATAACAAATGGGAGTTTCCCATGGTTCCCCTCTTCAGTTTCGGTGTACCTGCTGTAGACCAACACGGTCATAGAGAAAAAGGTGAAAGGCTAACCAAGTTTACAGCCCTGCTTTGTGGGAAATAAACAAGTGGAAGTGAACTAGAACAGATAACTGGGATGTGTTACACAAGAATTTTTCTCCAGTCTGTATACTTAAGACCAATTAAAAATGGCAATGAGACAAAGGTAGAGATGAAGATGAGTCTAAACCACATTGTCAAATCCTATGTGCCTCTTACAAGAAGGAAAAGAGAAAGAAGGTTGGCAATAAATTCCAGAATAATTGTGGGCTTAGGAAGACTGACATTTCAATCACCCACAATCTATAACCTAGCAGCTTCTTCTGTATGCAATTATTTCAACACCATTTATCAGAAAAACAGAAAGTCTTACTTCATGGTGGTGTCTTTTCTCCTCTTATAGGTATTAAATTTGGCTCAGATACTTGAAAGACTTGATATCCTTTGGGACCAGCTCCTGAGTGATTGGAGCATTAACAGCACTGAGTTAAGCTCCCCTGCTCTCTGCCCGAGGGACAGTAATCCATGCCTCCCACCTGCATGAAGAATGCCTTCATCAGCAAACAACAGTACTCTGAGCTGGAAGCTCTCAGTCTTCTTGCTAAGCTATTTCCCCTTGTATAAAGCAAACACTCATTCAACACAGAGGGAGAGCCAGTACTGCCTTCTACCTGAGATTCCTAACCATTCATCTATATATCCATCTTCATCTGCTTTCTGAGAGAGCAGCATCCTCTGCAACAGGACAGCCTCCATCTGACAAAACTGTGCTGAAGCTATGAGAGGAAAAGGTAGAAAAGTTCTTCCTCATCTATGTGGATGTGCTGGGCTCAGAGGCTTAGCTGGATACTCAAGCACTTCTAGCAAGGAAACTTCTTTTATGCCACCCAGAAGGGCCTAATTAGGAAGGTGAAAGAAAGGGACCTGTATAGCATGAAAGTGCCAAGGCTTATGCAAATGGATATATCTGGAGACAGAATATTCAGTTTTCTTTGCTTTTAGGATCAGGCCTGAGTGTCATTATTGGCAGTTTAACCAACATTATTGGATTTAAACTCTTGAAATGGCATGTGAGTGCCTCATTTTACCTCAAGAATCTGCACTTTAATGTAGAGTGTGTCGAACTGTAAAGCAGCTGGGGAAGTATTTGGATTGTTTTCAGGTGGGTAACAAATACTAGTTCACCACTAGCTCTGATGTGGCACACATCCCTGGAATTCAGCAGTGACTGGCACCACTCACACTCAGTCACTGCCATACAGTGTTACAAGTGAGCAGTACCAGCCTCTAGGATCATTTTACCATTTTCCTTAAATTTATCAAACAGGCTTTGAAAAAGTTGATATGAACATCTGGTTTCTAATAGAGAGATTTTCTAACAATTGCTATCAATTAAACCCTGGAAACCTATCAAGTGGCAATAATAAGGAAGAAAACAACCAGTTATCAGGTCATAGTAGATTATTTTTTTGCTAGAAGAAGAAATATCTGACCAATAAAGGTAACTATTTTAATATCCAAAAGCATTTCTAACCTTGCTGGCTTTCCTCTATGATACAAATTCCTTCTGTCTCTTCAGAATTACCGCTTTTTGCTCTCCTTTATTATCAAAGTCTCACCTGAGAAAACAACAGTGTATCAGTGACTGTTCACACAGCAGTATGAATAAATAAGAAGTGACAAAATCATATGTGAATGTATTTTGTAAAATACCAATGAAATTACAACAGGTTTCAAGAAATTTTCAAAGAATCATTACTACAGATAAATACTTCTGTAAAATTACAAGTTGCTTTAAAAACTATTGTGTGAAATGCCAATTATCCAACAGAATTTATCAAATTAATTTTACTACAAATAATGTTGTAATAATTATAAAAATTCAACTCAAGGAGTTCCAAAGTGCATTGAAATGCTGTTGGTGCTACTCAAGGCAAGTTAAAAAGTTAACAGGCTAATGAATAGTATAGGAATGCAAAATATATTATATTTTGTATCATATATGATATTTTACATTATATATTATATTCATGCTTTGTTTTTCAGGATGGGTTCATAGATCCATTTTCTCATCAAGGAGTGAAAGTTTCAATACTTTGTGAGTTTGAAGATACGATCAATTTAATCATGATATCACTTTTTGAAAAGACTGAAGTGATGTTAAATGATTACACAAATAAGGAATACTGCCATGCAAGTATCAAAATTTGATAAGTATTTTTTGCCTACACCGGTAATTGGGCCATGAGTTATATGAATTTAGAGAAGATACAACCTATTTCTGTTGAAGACATCTACTTTCACTGCTGGCACATACATTTGCAATAGCAACATCGTTTATGTTTACCAGAAGAGCTGTCATTTAGCTGACAGATGGCTCCAGTGGCTGGATGTAAAGCAACTCACTGAAATTGTTCAGTGATTCCCAAACTACTTTAACAATGTATTCCAAATTCCCAGCTATATATGCGAAACTATAATTTATTTATTGGTGCCACTTCTTATACAACCCCTATCACTCCAGCCTGAGTACCTCCCAGTATTATAAAACATATATAGAAGATATATTATTTCTCCCTCTCTCTCTTCTTTCCAGTCAGCTAACACTTCTGAATTATTTTATTTTGCCATATATCTGTATCTCTGTCTATTTGGAAGAAAGAACAAATCTCACTTCTCCATCATGACTTTTACCATATGTGTGCACACATTCACATATATATAAAAATTTAAATATCCCTTTTATATACACATATATCATATTTATGCCACATACACACTTAAATGGTAGAAGTTGTGATGGAGGAGTGGCACTTGCTCTTCCTTCACAAATAGATAGATTTCATTTCCTGGGAAGACTTAATTTGCTTTTCCAGACCCATTACTGTCAATATTTTCTTCCAGAAAAGCCTTCGTATGAGAGGGGTTTTGGATTGCCTGTCTTGTTCTCTGTGTGTGCATAGAAAGGTAACTTTGAAAAGTCACACCTTGTCCTCAGTACCAGTGCTCCATCTTGAGGCAAGGCACATATAAGTGTTGCACATTTTATTTCCAAAGTGCTGAATATGCCCTCAAATCTTCTCTTTGTTCTAGGGGTCTCTGATTTCAAATTGATTTCTGCCCAAATGACTACAGGCATCAGGGAAGAAATGCTTGGATTAATTTGAAATCCAAATTCTCACCTCATCATGGTGGTATCCTTTTCAGTAGTGTTATTTACTTGGAATACTTAAGCCAGATAAAGCTAGACAGGAATTGCTTTGTACTTTTTGAACTCAAGTTCATTCCTCACCAGAAATGAAGATGGGGTTGAAGTCTGAGATAACTTTGCAAAAATCCTTTTATAGGAAGACAATAACTATGCAATAGGCAGAGGGATTTCTGAGCTGGAAAAACCATCCTGTTGGGTTTCCTTTTGGGGAGTCAACATCCATATCCAACCACACAGAAAACTATACAGAATCATAGAATGATGTGGATTGGAAGGGACCTTATTTATCATCTAATACCAAGCCCAGTGTCATGGACAGGGGCACCTTCCACTAAACCATGTTGCTCAGAGCCACATCCAACTGGGACATGAACACATCCAAGAAGGAGACACCCACAACTTCTCTGGTCACACAGCATGCAGAGGTTCTCAGTCTAAAACTAGTGTCAAACCTATATGCTTTGCTCTGTTTCACCTTCAGTCATCTTGCCTGATCATGCCACAGGCAAGAGAGAAGAAAAAGCAAAGAGAAACCCTTGACCACAGGGCATTGTTCCATGCAAAGAAACATCACCTTCCAGCCCAGGAAGTGGACCTTCCCAGCTCAGCTATTGAGCTGTAGGAGCCTGTGCCAGTTTTCTACCAAAATATGTCAGTAATGATTACTGACCAAGTTGGGAGATTAATAAATTGTGTTGGTCCTGTGGGACATGGGTTATTCCACAGAACAGCTGACAGTTCTGGGGTAATCCAGAAGTGTCTGTGTAATGTTTCTTTCATGTTTATGAACCAGAACTTATCAGAGTTCTTAAGGCACTGGCAGATATCATAGCAGGACCCCTCTCAATCATCTACAAGAGGTCTTTGGAGTCTGGGGAGGTCCTTACTGATGGAAACTGCCCAGTGTTGTTCCCATATACAAAAGGGTATGAGGACAGACCCAAGGAATTACAGGTCTGTTAGTCTAGCCTCAATTTCTGGAAAAAGTATGTATAATATTATACCTGGTACTACTTGAAGGCATTTAAAAATAATATGATTATCAGGCACAATCAACATGGGCTCAGAAAGGGAAAGCCATGTTTAATTTACTTGATATCCCCTAATAGGGAGGAATCTTGATAACTGGAGCACTGGGCTATGATTAAAAGGATTAAATTGAACAAATCCAAATGCTGGATTCTGCAATGGGATGGGTAGCACCAAGCACAAGAATAATTTGGATGAGTGGCTGGAGAGTAAGCAAGGAATGAGTCCAGGATTGCTGTGAGCAGCAGGCTCAGTGGGAGCCAGCTGCGCTCCCTGGTACCCAAGAGAGCAAACTGCATCCTGGGATGCATTAAAGAGCATCACCAGCCAGTCAAAACAGGTGTTTATCCCGTTGTGTTCAGCAGTGGTGCAGCCTCACCTGGAGTACTTTGTGCAGTTCTGGGCTCCACACCTTAAGGAGGATATGGAGTTCCTGGAATCCATCCAGAGGAGACCAAGAAGCTGGTGAGCAGGCCACAAGGAATATCCTATGAGGAACAGCTAAGGGCTTTAGGCTAGTCTTAACTGGAAAAAATTATGTTGAGGGATGACTTAATTGCCCTCTGCATCTTCCTGAGGAGGGGAAACAAAGAGGGAGGTGCTAATCTCTTCTCCCTCGTATCCAACTGTAGGATGCATGGGAGCAGGTCAAAGTTGTGTCAGGCGTGGTTTAGAGTGGGTATTAGGAAGCATTCCTTTACCAGGAGGGCGGTCAAACCCTGAAACAGACTTCCTAGAGAGGTGGTCTGTGTTTAGGAGGGATTTGGACAATGCTCTTAACGACATGCTTTAGCTTTTGGTTGGGCCTAGATTGCTCAGTGGTACTAAATGATCCTTTTAGGCTCCTTCCAACTGAAATTCTCATTTTTTATTCTAGGTTATGTAGAATGACACGTCAATACAACCACTCATTAAAAGAAGCATTATTTAATGCTATTTGGAGCACATGATGTCCAAGCAACAACTGTGTTCCTGCCAGTCAAAAGATGCATGACTTTGGGTAAGCCAGATTCCTGGGCTTCCCTACACCCACAGAGGCTATGATATATGACAGAGGCTACTCTTAGGTCAAAACAATGCAGTGAAAATAAATCACTATTTCAAAGTCCTATGGGACAATGAAACAAGAGAGATTATACAACTGAAATGAAAGCATTAATTTATTTTTTAAATTATGAATCATACTCTCTTATCAAGTTCATTAAGATTATTTTCACATTCATTTAAGCTCATGTAGGCTGAGGTGAGGGAATATCGCTGGACTGCTTCCATACTACACAGAGGAATTTACTTTCCCTGCACCTTATATTTACATTAGAGACACAACTGCTAAACAGCTAAACAGATAAACAGCTGCAATCCATTTTTCTTTTATTTTTAGATCAACATAAATTGCAACAAATTTGGTTTCCACTGACCGTTTGTTTAAGAGATGTGCTTTTACTGATCTTGCAAGCACTAACATTCATGGCAATGCTTGAATTATTCAAGCCCACTTTGCTTAAAAACAATTTATGAAGCTCCATAAATGTATGGAGTCATTAGCAACAAATTGTAATATAGCTTGTCTGACTTGAAGACCTAACCCCATTAGATGAGATAATTAACAACAAAATCAAGTATATAAATATGGCCTTAATTTTTTCAGACGTATAAATTTATTTTCATGCTTTCTGAATATGGGTATTTTCCCCAAAAAAGGAATTCTCTCAGCAGTAGAGCTGGTAGGAAGATTTTTCCCTTCATAAAAATTCTGTACCAAGGGACAGGACTAAACACTAAAATGTAGTAGTTTTCTGACAGGAAAATTAACTTATAAAAAAAAATAACATTTAAAGACCCTTCTTTGTTAGCAAGACAAAGAAATTTCCCCAGCAATTTCTACAATTTTTTTGCAGCCTGTAAAACCAATGTAAAGACACATATGTGTGCATATATTTGTATTGAAACCACAAACTTTTTAAACTACAGAAAAATTGGTTTATAACAGGAAAGAAATAATCAACAGCCTATTTCATGGATATTTAGTTATACACAGAAGTTTGTTGCTGGATGAGTGAGCATGATGAGCATCTAACAATGAGACCTTTACTTTTTTCTGTAGAAGCCAGTGGAAAGTTAAAAAAGGTGCTATCAGGGAAGAGGTTGAAGAAATCAAAAGAGCAGTGCAGAATGTAGAGCCGTATCTTTGTGAAGGTAGGAAAGCACTGATTTAATTTAGCATAAAAATATTTTCTTTTACAGTTACAAAGGAAAATTTAATCTGTTTATCTTTTACATTGCATCCTAAATAATTCTGTTGCTTTTCCACCATAATTATTTAACTTTATTTTTCACAAGGTTTCCTGCTTCTTCTGTGTGCAAACCTACATCTTCAGGGTACAGCTGTGTAGTGCAGATTGGCTTCCTCTCTCTAAGAACTACAGGAACAGATTTTTAGGGTGAATCACTGAAACCTTGGTATTCATACTGAACATTTCAGGGGTTACCTCAGACACCTTTCAAAACTTTGGTCTGTTGCATCCAAGAAGAACACAGTCCATGTGCTCTAAGATTTTCCTGTAAAGTGAACAAAAACATGATATGTGGGAATGACTGGAAAATTTCCTCCAGTACATTTGCAATCCAGGCTAAAATAATAATACAAACATACCTTTCAGAGGTCAGAGACTGGGTGGCCAGTTCCCCACCTTTGTGTTGGATGACATTGTCTGCAAGGAAGAATCTTTAACTAATAAGAAAATAAGCCACAAGATTTCTCATGTGGATCACAGACAGGAAAGGAAAAAGGAAATTCTGAAATTAACATCTTTTTTTTAGGAAAAAAGTAATCAGATATTTGCAAACCTTGTTGTTCCACTGTATCTCAAAAATATCTTAATATAAAATAGTAATATAAATATTTCTAGTACCAAAAGAAAGATAATACTTTTTCCTTAATTAATTTTCTGGTCTTCAAAGATAGTTTAGTTGCTTCTGCTTACAGGGTTCTGTGATTTGATGACATAACAACATATTTCAAAACAAGCAAGCATTCAGACATGACTGGCAAGGGAATGAGGATGCATGCCATTGGGAGAACATTAACTTCAAGGCATATTTTGAAGCTCTGAACAAAACAAGCACATGTTTGTAAAGGAACATTTATGAAATTTTTACAGCTATACATTGGTGTCATCAAATTAAACTCTGAAAGACCAAAAAACTGCCCTATATAAAATTGTTATAAAACTGACCCATCACATCCTCTGGTAGGACTCATTTCAGAGGGCAGCAGTGAAAAGAGAGTTGAGCAGAGAAATGGAGAAGTAGTAATTGAAAACCTTTTGTTCCTGCTTCTCTAATGACAAGATCTTCTCACTGATGAGAGCTGAAATAAGAACTGCAGAATTGATCTTCTCCTTAAAATCACCCTCATCAGAAAACTAAACAGCTTGTCTTCTTTCTTTTCAGGGAATTTTATTCATAGTCATTGACAGAACTGAAAGCCAGAAGCCTTATTAGACCTCCAGACTGAAAAATTGGCTTATTTTAATTTGTCTCAAAGCCCAGAGCTGTCAGCAAGTACCTTACTGTCTGAAGAGGTAGCCTTAGGACATGTTTTGTCTGGGCAGTGAGGAGGATGTACATGTATCAGGAAGAGTATACATGTACCTAAGGAGGGCACAGTACACGCCTTAACTTGGATGATATAAATCCTCTTGTTTAAGATGATATGTGAACTATATGAAATCTGAATCCCTCCATGAGGCAAATTTTCCCTTACAAATTTTCCCTTGCAATAGAAATGTAGGAAGACAATAAAATTGCTAAGATTTATTTGGAGGGAAAAAAAAAAAAAAAAAGGATAATTTTAAGAATGTTTCTACCAGGCTTTTTAAATTATAATTAAAATTATAATTTAAAGGCAGGGGTGTGGAGGTTGTGTTCCAGATAACATTTAGAAATTTCAAGTTCATTAATCTAAACCTCTCAAGTTTTTGTTCTTCAGTTTTCAAAGCGCAGCCATGCCCCGAAGTTTCTATTTTTTTCCAGTTTTCAAGGTATCTCACATGAAGTTCTCTACAATTTTCCTTTTCTGACAGTCTTTGTTTAGAAGACAGATGGGAGTGATATATTTCTTTCAACTTGCTTTTGAAAGATCTATAGTAAGGATGGTCCTCATTCTGCTGAAACATAAAGGTTGAAGAACCATCTCACTTCTGTCATATATGAAGCTTGTCCCATTCTTCTAAGGAATAAATCTGGTCAGAATTATTAGCAATGAGCAGACACAAATTTCTGCCAATTTCTGAAATCTTGGTTTTGTGACAGGATGCACATTGACTGATAGAAACATCTAACATAGGTTATACACAACCTGGAAATTCAGAGCACATAAGCAAGGTGCCTCCATTCCTGTAAGTTGAATAGACTGGAAGAGATGTTTGTGGAAAATGTCCAAAAAGTATTCCCTTCTGTTTCTTTTTGTCTCATTCCATATATAGTTCTGCATTCTGATACAGTTTGGACTATATTCAAATTCCTGTCCCCCTCTCAAAATAGAACAGGTAATTCTGGATCTTTTATTTGCACAGTACTCAGCAAACCAAACCATATTCAGAGTGCTGCTTCTTTTCCCATGACTGAACACGATGACAGAACTTACTCAGGAGAAGGTTCAGAGCTGCAGATGACATCTGGGGCTGAGTGAGATGCACAGCTCAAGGACAAGACCACTAGTGGGATCTGCTGGGACCTCTACCCACGGAATCTGAGATCCTGTGCCAATAGGTGTGCATAGAGGAGATCTAGAGGAAGCCTGATTCTGTCATTTGCTTCCTTAGATATTTCTGAAGATCATCTTTACCTTCTCCCAGTGTTGTTTATGTATTTGCCCTGCTGATTCTGCAAAGCAAGAAGGATTTGACCTCTAGCAGCAGACTGCTGTTGTCATAGAGCCACAGAATCTTGAGATGTTCACCTCTGACACAACTATTTCCTATCTTCATACCCTTCTGCTGGGTAGTTTGATTGGTAGTCTATATAGTACAGCTGATTGTAAAATCTGTGCATTCAATTTTCCACACATGTGTTTTAAAACTAATCCATCACAGAAAATGAGGCATTCGCAAAAATATTTTGCAATGTATGACAAAAAGATTGAACAGACATAATTATAGACAAAGACCAGAAAGAGGATCTAGGATTTTATGTTCTTCCTCTTAGAAAAAAATGTGTTTTACTCAAAACTAATTAAAAATCTCTGCTGCAAGAAGTGACATATTTCATCACCACTCAAACGCAACTCTAGCTTTTGCTTTTAAAATTACACTGGCAACTGCTTCTTAGAGACCTTTTATGAAAGGTTTTGAGGTCTCATGCAAATTTTCAAAGGATCCAACATCTGCTACAATTTCATAAAAATAATACTGATTCATACTTTCAAAATATTTTGGACCCCTAACTCCATTCAAATTGCTATTCTACTGTAAAACAACATATCTTTCTTGTGAAGAGCATGTCTTAGGTTAAGCATAGTCCTGAAATAATGTTAGCTCACATTATAACAGGAATTGAGTTATACCTGAGACTGCCAGCATGGAAAAACTCCAATAGTTATGGAGCTGAGACTCAGTAGACAGAGGTCTTTCTTAGTATCTAATATGATATTGAAACCCTTGACTCTGACAGATTTCAAAACAGTCTTTCTTCAACAGCATTAATTGGTAGGAAATATACCTTTGACTACAATAGAAATGCTGTTTCCTTAAATTCTAGTCTCACTTCTACTGAATTAGTAACTCAGTTTCAAGAAAATTTAACAGGAACAACTACCTGATTTTGTGTGTGCATGTTTATCTGTGCATATACATCAATATTTATTATAAGAAAAATACTATTGTAAGTTTAATATTTGCCATCAATTGTGATGTTTCCCATGCATGTATTTTCTAGTACCTTAACCTCCAGAAAAGAAGATTATTTCAATTCTAAAAAACCTGAGACCAACAGGCTTTATCCAAGATATGTCAACAGCCCTTCTTGAGACTGGCTTTTTGTACCACATCAGAAAGTCTATAGAGATTTCTTGATGCCATAATTTTTCATCCATTGCTTTATGCCCATTTTGCTATAAAGGTAAACCTCAGTTTCTTACTTTTTTGGCTCTCCATTACACCACTGAGGAGAAGAATACCTGATACAGGACGAGTATGCAGGATAGAAAGACACTGTATGTAAAAATCACAGGTTATTTTTATTCTGTTGACTTGTAGTTCTTGAGGTATCCTCCTGTTTTTGAGGAATTTCTTGGATTTCCTCATCCAGCCCTTGTTTGCTGTTTTTTGTTGTTGTTTTTTTTGTTTGTTTGTTTGTTTTGTTTGTTTGTTGGTTTTTTGTTCCCGGTCAAAAGAAAATAGCAGAATATGACAAGGTCCTCCTATCAAAATATGCATCTTTGATAAGACATATATTTTTGTCTCAACAGAACAGCATTTAGGGGACATGGAGAAAAGTTAATCTCAATTGAAGGCTTTGACTTTGAGATTTTTATTGGAGTGAAATTCAGATGCAAGACCGTCTTAACCCCCTAGTAGAAGCTGCTTCAGGAGAGAAAAAAAAAATCTGATTCGACAGAAATAGAAAGACAGACCACTCCTGTCAGTCTATTCCTATTTGAAAATACCCATATGTTTGTGGGAAGACTGAATACTTCTCATGTCTTTGACCAAAGTCCATACAATGTATTTAGATGTGGAGAAATTATTTCATTCATGTAGTGATCTCTCTAATCTCTCTATTTATCCATATTCCATGGTACCCTAAAGATATTGTATGAAAAAAAAATGGTTTAGAAAGCTGAGAACATCAGCAGGTTTTTTTCACACAGCTTGTATGATGTATAAAAAACTGTATATGAATCCATAAAAAAATCATAGTCTGAGAATGGACAGACTAAGAGAGGATTTTCCCTCCTAAGATGGGACCATGCTTGTTTTCCTTTCTAACAAGCCTGAATCTAGAGTTTGGAGGCTGAGGCTAAAGCCTGTAACAAACTTGAAACATTACAAAGTGAAATAAATGGGTCTCTTCAAAATGAATCCCAGATGATGCCAACTGGAGGAAGATTTATGTATATGTTGTATGAATATTTAATGGTATGGCCAAAAACCTACTGCCACTTGCAGAAAGACATTTGTCATTCTGTGAATTATGACTTTTTGGCCAATGAGACTAAAGTATGTTAATGACCTCAAGTGAATTGTGTTGTTATTCATTAAACATTTTCTGACTTCTGATTTGCTGAGTTACTTCTGAGATCATAGTCCCATCATCAGCCATAAGTTATTCTGTAACAGCCAAGAAATAGGTCTGAAATAATTTTTTGATGTATAAAATTTACTATTGACATGAAGCAGAGCAAAAGTATATTTTACACGTGAATTTCAGAAGAGCTGAAACTTGAAGTTTTGCAGAAAGCAAAATACTGCTTCATATAGCTGTGTGGGAACTTAACAGAAAACTTCACAAACACTCTGGGACTAAAGTTTGCAGAAAATTCCAATTTATTTTCTGTTTAAAAAGTAATTTTTTCTGAACTGACTTTAGCCTTATAACATGTTAAACTGTTGATAAATGTTCTCTTTATAAAGTGTTTGATTTCAATGCCTTCTCAGGTCCATTGAAATCTGTAAATAATGTATAAGCCTCTAAATGAGAAGAAAATACGTATAAGCCTCTAAATGAGAAAAAAAAAATGCAACAATTTAGTTAAATCCATGCAGTTAGAGTGGACAAGCTGTGTCCTCTAAAGTGCAGCTTAGAGCTGAAATTACTTCTAGTGATTCAGGTGGTTCCTCAAACGCTAAATTATGCAAAGTCCCCAACCTGTACTGACTTTGTTTGATTGGGGTGTATATTCAAGGCATGTGGTAAAGCAGAGGAAAGGAGTCTGGAATTTCCCATCCTCTGAAAGAGCAATGCAGACAGATCAACCTCAGCACCACTGAACCCCACTGGGCAGAGACTGGTGACAACTGGTGGTTCCTTGTGTACTGTGTGGTGCTGAGTCCATCAGGGCTGCTGGCCAAGCTTGCTGCACTCGGTGCATCCTCCTCTTGTTCAGGACGCTGTGTTCCCCTCTTCACCCATTTCCACATCCTACATGACAGGCAGCATCAGAGAATTTGTCCCAGGGAATACCAAGTAATTACTACAGTACTGCTGGAATTCCTCGGGCTTGGATCTTCTCGGTGCTGAGCAGCAGTTTTTCATAATGTACTTCTATAATACAGACCTTTTTCAAAAGAAGTATAACTGTGGTGTAGGTGACACCTTAATATGCCATGTGATTTTGTGGTCTGTCCTTCAGAAAGGTCTACTTTCTTCTGTTAACTTTGCAGATCATTGCCAATGATCATCAGACAATGGATTGGCTTGCAAGATGTCTCAAACACTCGGGACATTAACAAATTCTAATTGGCTATGTAATAGGAGCAGACAGCATGTACAATGTTAAACCACTTCTGAACCACCTATTTTCCGTATGCAAATCAGACAGAAACAAATGTTTGGCCCCATCTGGGTGAAATGTCCCATTTAGAATTCTTTTCCTCTTCTTTGTTCTTTGATGTTCTGCAAATGAGCTTTAGAACTCCGCTCTTCACACAATTCAATTTTACAGGCCCATTATCTGAGATATAATGTGGAGGTTAAATATATCAGGGCAGCCATTATGTGAAAATAATTAACAGTAATGAATAATGCACTAATTCCACTGATGAGAGATGGTTATATGTGTAATGAAGTGTTGGGGCAGCCCTGACAAATGAAATTAAAATATTTAAACACTGTTTTATGATATTACTTTGCTCATATAATTTCCTTTACCTACAATGAGCCACTTCGATTATCGTCATTATCTTGACAGCTCTGAAGGATGAAATAGTGCAGGTTAATGTGACAGCGATTAGTCAGAGAGAAAATCCATCACATAAAGCAGAACAGAGTGAGGGAGAAAGGTCTCTATACTTCCCCGTTTCAAACATGAGAAGAATGATACTATCAACATCACTTCAATATTAAATGGATAGAATTATCTTGTCATTCATTTACAGCCTCTGAAGAACTACCTATTTGTACCTGCAAAGGAAAGGTCAGCCTTTCTTAATCATCCATAAAAATATGTTGATGGATTCCTTATATCAATAATAGTGACAGAACCAGACGCAGGAAACAAGGTAGGAAATTTAAAAGGAAAGCACTCTAGGTTCTGTATTAAAATATTTTCATGGTTTTGTATTTTTAAGTTTTGCTTCACACACTGGTTTGAGATTCAAAAAAGGCATAGTATGCAATAAAGTGAGACCACTGGCCTACATTTTGTGGAAGTTGCTTCAAATGCTGTTTAAATAGCAAAAAGGCCTGCCTATTGTGCAGGTAGTCCTCATAGTTTTGCCTTTTTTTTTTTTAATTTAATGAATACCTGCAAAGCATAAAATATTCCTGTCTTGATGCCAAAAGTTAGGGTCAAGTCAGATTCAGTGTTAGAGTCATCTTATTTACAAAAGTACTGATCACACAATTCTTCCAGATGCACTGATAGAGCTGCAGACATAAGTCCAGCCAGAAATAAGTTTACTTTTATGCATCATCCAGGCAGGTGGGCAGTTAGGGACTCACATCAAGGATCCTCAGAAGAAAAATGAGCAGAAAGATGTCCAGTCTAACCTGGAAGAAGTGCAAAGTAGAATGCGGAGGTCAGGAACTTCCTCAGTCACTTATCAGTGATCAGAGGCATGTATGTCCAGAGCACCACAACACCTGAAAAACCAACTGTTTCTCCTTTCCCAGATCAGCAAGAGGTTTGTGACTCCAATGGTTTACACACTCAATTGGGATGCTGTTTCACAGTCCTTGTTCAAATCGAAAATATCAGAGATTTGAATCCCTTATTCTCAAACGAAAACTGAGATTTAATTTTTCATATGATCCTTTGTAGAAGTGCAGAGAAACAGCCAGCTCTCACTAGTGCTGGCATTTCCCTCAGGTCCAGCCTGCTCAGATTCAATTTCTGTCTGTAAAACACATGGGCATCAATTTTCTGTTTGAGGGGAATTATGCTGGCTTGGGAGCCAGGTGAACAAAAAAGCTGTAGTGGGGTACTAAGATGACTCCCTCTTTTGAAGGACCAAATAAAGATCCCAGAGACACCTGATCAAGAAAACATTTAAACTCTTAATAGCATCTTTGACCACTGCAAAAAATTAGTATTTAGAGCAGTCAGGATCCTGTCTGAATAACTGACACTGTGAATGTTGACAGGATATTTTTATTTAGTTGTCTAAACACAGCTTTTACAAGACTGACTTTTTCAATCTGCCTTGAGAAATGTAAAATCAACTTGAAAATAAACAAAAATGTGCAGATTTAGAAAAGGGATGCCTTTCTTGTTCATGCAAATTATTATATTTTCAGCCATTCTTACAATAATATTATTATTATTTCTTTTATTAATAATAATGTTATATTCTGGGAGTGCACACACAAAGAATTGAAAGGTGTCCCTTCACTTTTTTTGTCCAGCATTTTAAACACTGCAGAGATACATATTAGCAGACAACCCATGTGCTAAAGAGCTTGCAATTTAAATAAACAAGGCAGATAAAAGCTACGTGTACAGCAGTTTTACTAAGTGACATGAACAATATGGTGGCCCAAATGTCATGTGTTTGTCCCACAGTGCAGTGATGGGGGTGGGAGGGAGGTGCAAGGCTGGAGTGCAGGATGTGCCACTACTGCTCAGCACCACTGTCCATCCTGCTGGGATGCAATCATGCTTTGAAGGCAGAGCTCTTCATTGGGACAGCACAGAGAGGCTGTGCCTCAGGAGGAATTCTTGACAATGTCCTTTGCTTAGCTCACCATACTGCAGCCACTCTTTCAGTACACAAAAAGGCCTGAAAAGTGAAGCACACACAACATAACAAATCCTTTAGTTTCACTCTAAATACAATGGAAACTTATGTCACATTCAGCTAAAAATCTTACTGTAAACTACACTGAGAGGCAGAGGTGATAATCTGTAATTTACTGTTCTCCAGGATGGATTGCAGCATCTTTATGCACAGCAATTGAAACACTACAGAGAGCAGATCAAAAAGGTGAGCAAGTCACAAATCCTACTCCCAGCTGCAGCTGGTTACAGCAGAGTAAGCAAGAGGTTTGAAAACTGAGGAAGACAGCCAGTAAAGGGAGAAATACATCAATAAATTAGAAGGCTCATTTTCAATATCTTTCTTTGTAGTATCAGTCCCATTGAACTGGATGATTTCACACTACCAGTTGGAGTGAGCAGGGAGGGCACAATCCCTCTCTGAGTCACTACTGCACCCAGGTCTGCTTCTATGTGGTTTAGGCTCGTGCTTTTGGGAGCCCACACAAGGCCAGAACAAAATCTCTTGTGTGCAAACTGGGGTCCATACAAGAGAAGCATAAGGGACCTTTTGAGCTAATGCGTTTGTAAAAAACTCATTCAAATTTCAGTGGTTCTTTAATTTTGCTACTTTAAAAATACAATTTACTTCATTTATCGGACAATGAAGTGCCTCTGTAATAAATCTAACATTAAAAAATCATTTCCAGCAAATTACTCCAATAAAATCAATGGCAGTCAGGCTCAGCTGTAAAAACAAATAAATTACCTACTATTGATAGGGTAGGCAGAGTTAATTGTCATTTAGAAAGGCTAAAAGGGATAAAAAAATCTAATAGAAGGAACACATTTATACAGCAAAAATGAGAAAACTGTGAAAGTTTTACCCTGACAGCTCCCATCCATAGGATTGACTTGGTCCCTGAGCAGCACAGGCAGTTGTTTTAAGTCTCAGTAGGACACTAGTATGTGCTTTGTATCTGTCAATATTTACCTGCTTCAATGTTGCCTCATGATCTTTTTACCTTTCATATATTGAAACCCCCAAACAGGATTTCTGGTAATAGAAAATGAAGAATTGATAGAATTGAACAATCCTATCTTTAGATTTTTTTCAGCCAGGTTAAAAGCACTCTGACCCAATTCAGGCTTTTCAGTAGTTCCAACTATTAAAGAAATATAAAGCTGGGCATTTACTAGGGGGATTTGTCATTCTCTGATAACACTGTCATGATTTTATAGTTAAGATCCTCTTTCTAAAACAAATTTCTATTTATTTACTTTTAAAGATGTCCAGTTTTTTTCTGTGAGGACTCTAAAAGTGACATTAACCTGATGTATTTCCATTATTGCAGCATACTCTTTCTGTTTTCAGCACTTCTCTTTGAAAAGTAATTTTTTATAATTCTTATTTGTGTTTATGCCTCCTAGGAAAACCAAAATGTTGGAAAGTCCATATGTTCAATGATCAATTGTCTCTGAACTCTTATGGAAGAAAAGTTAATTTAATCTGCTGGAAATTGTAAATCTTGCTCTGGACTGCAGAGTAATGCTATATCCAGTGACAAAACAGGATATAAGGGCTTATTCACCAGAGAAGGATTTAACTCCCCTATGATGAATGCAAAATTCTCTGGGAATGAGCAGTTGTTTCCAAGATTTTGTAGAACTGAACCCTTACTCATTTGGTGTGGATGCTTCTTCAGTGACCTCAGGAGAGCAGATGACCTTATAGTCCTCAATTTTACATATAAACACTTCTAACAGGACAAGAATTTCTACCATGTTACTCTATAAACAAACAAACAAACAAGTGCAAAGTAAACTCATTTGGAGTGGATGGCCCAGTTTGGAAGTGTTCAAGGCCATTAATTCAATGACAATGTGAATTTCTTTGTCTCAGAAAATTCTGTTAATGTCTTATTCTTTTCAGCAGCAAATTTTAAAACTTTGAGCCAATAATAAACAGGTATCTGCTGCTTTTTTACATTCCCTGTAAAAAAAATCAGATTACAATTCCTTTATTTCCTTTTAGGCCCCAAATTAATTAAAATTTAAGATCTTCTAATATAACACATGTTAGCCTAACACATGTTTGCTGTGATAGTGGTCAAACACTAGCACAAGTTCCTGAGAAATACTGAAGTCTCCATCTGAGGAGAAACATGATCCTGAGCAACATGATCTTGTGAATCTGCTTGAGCAGTGAGTTTTACCCAGATTTTCTCATAAGCTCCCTTCCTACATAAATGACTGTGTGATTCTGTGATTCTGCTTCTCAGAAGTGTTTTCAAGGTAAGAGATGATACCTGGCCATACTAGTCACAAAATTGGCTTGAAGTTTCTTCCTAAGAGTTATCCTGCATCAGCTGCCACAAAGGAAAATGAGAATCATATTGCCTGGAGGTCAGGCTGAGTTTAGATTGCCTGTACAAGAATTGAAGACAGGATTGAATTCCTGCAACCTAAATTTGCAAGTGACTTTTAGTGGCACCTCAGAGCCAGCAGTATAAGAAAAGGTACCCCCAGACTTTTGTACATAAGATAATTTTTTGGTGCTGGCTTTAAAGACAATGACACTGATTTATTTCCATATGTGGGAGGCCTACAGTCACTGTCTCATATTTATGTATCTGTGGGGTAGGTATCTACTTCCGCTCAGATGAATCTCATTATGAGCACACTTGACTTCAGAGTGCTTCCATAACCCCACAGACAAAATGGAATATAGCCCTAATGACTGCTCCTTGAAATTCCTGTACTCAACACAAGGAAACCATTGAAAGGTCTGTCAGCCCATGGAAAGCTGTTCTTTTTGAGTCAATGACTGGGAAGTGACAGGTAGAGAATGGCTCTGCCCAAGAGAATGGTAGGAGAAGATAAAAAGGTGCTAACCAGACAACCCACAGAAATCTCAATGCCCTGCCCATTCTCCCAGGAGAACACTCTGCTATGTGTTAATCTAAAATTTGTCCTTCAGCTGGCCTCTGACATTTGAATCTAAGTTCAGGTATGTAAAAACATGTCATTAATATGCTAGTTTTCATACAGTGAGAAAAGAGAGGTAGAAATCATGGAGGAATCCACCCACAAAGGAACAGAGAGCCATAAGTACCTTAGTTTTTGATCAGTGAACAGGCATGAATGTTCAATGCAAAGAGCTGAGGGATGAATCTTATGCTTCTCCAGCAGGACTTATGAGACAATTCACAGAGTGCTTTGGCCAGAGGGCTGGGCACAATGTGGAACTGAGGATACTCTAAAACCGTCACAGTATGAAGGGCAGATAAGGTATTATGGTTAGAGTGTCACCTGGACAGAAGACTATTGCAGTAGGAAGCTATGCAGTATACAGAAAACAAACCCGTGGAAAATACGCTCATAAGCTCCATTATTGATGGAACAGTTAGGTTTTTTCTATGTAGGAATCTTTGGAGTGGACATCCTTTGATTTTACCAGAAAGTATGTTCTATTAGAGCAGTTTTTCCCACTATGAATTGGTTCTAAACTACTTTTAAACCACTCCCAGAGGTTCAAAACACAAGCAGTGCAATAAAACTTGCTGTGCAAGGAGAAATAATGTGTGTATTGATTTGTGTACTCACTGCCAATACCTATGTGTGATCAGTAGCAGTAGACACCTCTCCAGCAATGTGCAAATGCCCTCTGCTTGCTGCACATGAGCAAGCAGCACCAGTTTAGTCCTTGAGCCACGGCACAGCCCCTCTGACCAGCTGACCTCATGGTGGAGCCTGCCCTCTCAGCCGTGCTCTGCTTAAAGAGAAATGACTTACAGGGACTACTGCACAACACCCAAAACACAGGAGATACCCACTCCTCCCTTGTAAGAAGGTGAAGTTTTCTTTGTCCCAGCAACGATTTTCTCTGCAGCTGCTCCCTCCTGTGTGGATGGGTGGAATGGAGGAGAATAGAGATAGTGGTGAAGGTAACCTCACCCCTAAGGAGTTACAGCTGTGCTAATAATCTAGCATCAGGAACAGGCCTGCCCTTAATAGGCCACAGCTGGATCCAATTAGGATGGGCATTGTAAAAGAGTAGGTTGGCTGGTTGAAAAGTTGGATGGAGTTTGTTGGCTGTGTAGAGAAGAAGAAAGAGCCAGTGCTGTGAGAAGCTGCCCATAAAAAGTCACCAAGAAGATATGAAACCTTTGCAATAAGATAGCAACACTCCTGTATTTCCAGATGTGAATGACTGGAGTGAGAGAAAGAGTCTGTCTTTCCTTTTTCCACAGTCAAGAAAAGACTTTAAAATATTGAATAAAATGAAGATGTTTCTGTTGTGTATGAAGAGGAAGGAGGATATTGTTTCCATCTGGCTATATATGTCTGTTATATAAGTATCTACAAAGTGTCTGAATAAGCTGCTCTGGGGCATTGCCCATCTGACCTAAGATAGATGTCTTCTTAAGAAAAGTTGAATTCACTCTGGAAATGCCTTTTTTTTTTTCTCTCTCTCTCTTTTTTTCCACTGGATCTAGAAAGGACTGTTAGGACATGGGCATCTGTAGTGAGGTAGAGGAATCCAAACTTCTTTTGCCGAATTTAACTTGCTGTCTGTCTGCCTAACTGTCCAACTGCTGCTCACCTTCTAACTCTATTAGTAGATATTAAAAACTAAACACCATTTGGAGAAGGAATAGTCATTATTCACCACCAGTGTTTCAGTGTCATTTTAGTATTTTGAGCTGTTCTTTGCTGTACTGGTTCTTACTTACAATTTCCAATGCAGTTAGGTTTAAGAGTATAGGAAAGAAATTAAATATCAAATATTATTTTTCTTTAGATTAGTACTGGAGGAATACAGATGGGAAAACAGCAAGAATTAAATAGATCTGCTAATCTGACAGTCGTATTAAAGGTGAAATATATTGTGTGCCTAGTTTTACTCAGAATATTGCACATTTTAAAAGTTCATTTTTTCTGCATAAGTTTTCAGAGAACAGAATGATGAATTTAACAGATAAGTAGGATCTGATTCTTCACATATCATGCTTGTGTCAAAAACCAGAACCATAGGAATAAAATCTATTGTAAAACAGAAGTTCTGAGATTAAAAAAAAATTCAAAATCTGTAACTAAATCAGTAGGCAAAGTCAATTCCTGAAGCCATTAGTAGATGTTTGAATTAATAATTCTTATATTCGGTAAAATAACATTGTATTTCAGTTCCACGGCTAAGGAAGAGTGTCTTGATAGAAGATAATAATATCTTTACAGAAGATAATCTTGATAGAAGAAATCAAATTCTTAAATTTATTTCACAATGAAAAACATTAACTGCAGGGACACTTGAAGCTGGATGTCTCTTCTAAACCAGAGCAGAAATCAACAGAGAGAAAAATCTTTGGTAGGTGTGATTAGGATGGCACAGGCTCTTTCTGATATCATGGGTTTCTGTCATACTCCTCTATTTTTTGTAGGAAAATAACATTTTTACTGCTTTGGAACAAAGGTCTAAGTTTCTATACTAATTTAAACAATGACAAATCAAACATAAAGTAGGTTTGGATTCTCTATAGTGTATATATAATTAATTGAGCTTTTTTTTGTATGCCTGTTTGACCAACATCTTCAAGTATAGCACAAATATTTGCAAATTGATCCAATTTTGATTTTATGCACTGCTACTAAAAGAGTAATGTGGATTTTTACAGGTGATTTCTGAATGAGGAATATGTTATTTCTGTATTCTAAACAACTCCATTTTAAACACTGGTTTTTTGCAGTAAATAAAAATTAAGAAGGAGATTTTCTTTGCCTACACTCTATGAGAACAAAATTCTAAAATTAATGTCTATGAAAGATTTATTTTAAAATTTCCCAAAAGGTGTTAGGCATGTGATTTTAATTTTCACTATCCTTAGGCACCCATGAGAGATCACCTTAATCATTCAAACACAGAGACACAGAAAGGATAGGAACTGATATGACACATTAAATGTCTCCTGAATTTAGAATAAAAATGTTAGAATATATATCTAAGACTATTATGACACTTATGTCATGGGTATGGTATTTATACAGTGTTTTATGTAAATGTAGCATGTTCTGTGTTACTTTAAACAAGTCAGTTGAGAAAGCATGTAAGTATTTTATATTTTTTTATAAAATACGGTAATGTTAATATACCAGTGTAGTGTACACAGTTATATGACAAATATGGATCATTTTAACATCACTTCTGATTATGATTAATTTGGACCACAGTTTCACATTTCCAAGATCGTGTCTTGATTTTTTACTGTGTGACTCCCTGCAGCAAAGAACAGTTTGCCACTAACAAATCAAGCTGGTAACTCTGGAATAGGTTTTGTCTTTGGGGCGCCTGTAATTCTATAACATTTTATCCCCATAGAGAGTGTACGCTGTCTTTTCACTTATGGAAATAAATGTTTTACCAGAGATCCACCAGCCAGGCCAGCATTGCTAGTCTTAAAATGTTGTTGTCATTCTCATGACAGCCTTTCTTAAAGGCCCTGTTTCAGAAGTCATTAGATGGTAACCTTGATTTTAATTTTCTAAAATAAAGGTGGTTCTAATTATACATTTGTGTAAAAAAGTTTGAATATGACACCTTCTGAGGTTCAAAAACAAGTAGGCAAACCAAAGGAAAATATATTTGTTTTCTTCTGCTTTGTATTAAGTGGCTATTTCAGCAAACTTTGTGCTTTTAATAAAAAGGCATGAGTCAAGGTTTTTTAAGCATTTTATTTCTTATACTAGTATATGGTTTTTGTATTTTTTTCTGGTATATATTATGTTATCAAATAAGTCTTTAAATGATCGGAGTAAAGAAAATAGTTATGAAAATCAGAGACGTATTAGTATATCAAAAATGCAAAGTGCACTTTCTATATGCAGTTATAAGAAATAAATTTTTTACCATGCAGGTAGCAAAACACTGGAGCAGGTCATCCAGAGAAGGGGTGGTGCCCCATTGCTGGAAACATTCAGGGCCAGGTTGGATGTGGCTCTGAGAAAATGGATCTGGCTGAATGTCCCTGCTCATTGCAGGAGCAGGGAAAAGATGGTTTTTAAAGGATCACCCAACCCAAACATTTGTGTTTCTATAGCTGTGTGGCAAAAGCACACTTTAAAACACAAATTATTTTTCTGTTTTTGACTTTCAAAATTGTTTTTGCAGCCAGCATTTACCCTTTTTTTCCCCAATAGTTTTAAAATTTGGAGCTAAATTGAGGAAAAAATTGGAATCCTCTGTCCTGTAGTTTTCATGAGTTCTCTGGAGGTTGGCTTCATGACAGAGCTGTGATTTTCTCTAAGGAGACATCTCACAGATTTCCCTATATTTTTTCCCATCTGTCAAAGTGTTATGTACACCTGTAATGTACAGGAAACTTACTGGTGTGCAGTGATTTCAGTAATATGTGATGAAATTATATACCACAGATGCCAACAGACTTGTGCAGAATAGAGTGATCCTTTGCAGCCAAAAAAAAGAGAAAATTTAATATAAAATATATAAGTTCTTCTTTTATTCCCTTAATCACTGCTTCCTCTCTGACTGAAAAATTTTCACAAGACTTTAATGTCTGCAATTTTTATCACAATTGAGGTATATGTTTAATTGCATTTTGTCCCTTTCTTAGGGAAGATATCCTCTCAAACTCCTACTAGCCACACTTCCATTAAGATTAAGAGATAACTTAGAAGACAAGAATTAAAGATTAAAATCTTTCTTGAAAGTAATTAATAAGCTTGCTGCTGCCAAAGTTCATCAGACACAAACAGCCACAGTTATGCAGAATTCAATGGTAGGCAGGGTAAGATGAAGCTGAGAGTGTTATTGATCCTTTCCCAACAGGTATGCACAGTACCAGCACGGCTATCAGGACATCTACACACCAAACATTCGAGGAGATCCAGGGACATTTGCCAGGAAATGGAAGATAAATTCAGTGTGCAGGGCACCGGGACATCTATGGCTTCACAAGAGTTGCAAAAAAAAGTAACCTGACACTTATTTACCGAAGACTGATATAATAGACTACAGTCTGTGCAACAAGCAGAGTTTTATAAATAGGTATGTTTTATTGCATTTTGCTGATATGCAGGGTTCCCTCTGCAGCAAAAATTTGAAGCAAATTTCATAAGCAAATGTGACTTTGTCTTGGAAAACTCTTAAATCTCTTTTAGGTAACTTGAACATCATTAAATCACGAGCAGTATAAACCTAATCCTAGGATTACCTTGATTAAGGCACAAAACATTAAAAGCAAATTACTGTGAAAGTATCAAACAATTTGCCCTTAATGTTTCAGTCATATCTGTAAAAAATATGACTTAAATCTAGTTTTATTAATAATACATATTTTAATTAAACGGCTAGAGGTGCATCTAGCAGGAAAAATTGAATCTTCACTGGATTTCACATACTTGTATGATTCATGGGCAGTAAATATGCAAAGCTTTATGCCCATAAGGCAATCACACTGCAAAGCTGATATGCATGTTTTTGTCTGAAAGAATGAAGTCTAGTAAGCCTTAGAAATAAAAATAATAGCAATAAAAATAATAACAATAAATGCTTTAAAATTAATATATTTTTGTGGATTTAATGCATTTCTAGATACAATCCTCATTTTTTACCAGCTGCATGATGTTGAAAACATATTTATTGTTATTTTCATTAATCTCATTACACAAATTTTGCCTGCATGGGTGTGTATATATATGCACACACGCTATCTCAGCTTCAGCAATAAAACCATAGGATAAAAATTACTGTGCTGCAGTAGAATAGCATGAAAGGCTTTCATTGCAAACTGGGGATTGAACAGTTCTGCAGTCTGCTGATCTGCTAACAAAGCCTCTCCTCATTTACATCAAGATTGTTTTTAAAGGTCTGACTGCATGCCTAGTTTGCTTTATCTTTTGTTCACTCCATCAAACATTCAGCTCGGTTATATTTAATGACAGCTACGCCATGCACACCACCAACACATCTCACCTGGTGGTGTCAAAACACAAAAGCAAACATGAAGTAATTACAGTCTACAAGGCTTCTCTGAGGTAGCTCTATGGTGCCAAATTGCCACCTCTTACTGAGTGGAGCACAACTACTGCTCATAACACCCTGCAATAGCATGGAGCAGTAAATGCATGCACGTTAAGGGAATCTAACTTCGCTGAAAGTACTAGTAGGGTGAAATTGCATTTAAAAACTTGCTTTTCAAATTTCAAACACTTGTCTAAAGGCAGAACTATCATTGTCATCAGATTTTCCATCACTGCAGTGATCAAATGTTAACGAATGCCATCTCACAATATCCTTACAAGAATATGAAGACCCATGTCATGGTCTCAATTCAGAGACAGAAGACTGATGAACCAAAAACATTTAGGTCCAAATTTCTCCTGATTTAGAAGGATCACTCTGAGATGCAGTATGTGGGAGTTTCCAGTCTCTCTGCAACCTCTTTCATAGTGGCTGAGATAATTTTTTTAATAGATGGCTATTTGTAGCTCCATCTGAAATCTCTTGTTTAGCTACCACTTGCAAAAAGTTTGATCGTCAAAGGGATGGGTGAGGTTTTTTTTTCTTCTGAGTAGAGTTTCTCCCTAGAAGTCTTGAGATTTTCCTAGACAGAAGTTTGTTGGTTAACAGTTTCCTTGAATATTGCTCTCCATCTGAAAAAATAATGGCACAGGGGCTAACTCAAACACGTAGGCACCTATTGGCTTTTACACCAGTTGATATTTGTACCACTAAATTGGGTCACTCTGCTCGACTTACAATGAGTTTAAGGCAGAATATGAGGAAGGCTGTTATATGAAAAAGGGGGAGGACTAAAGTAGTCAAGAACTGCTGAAGAGAAGGATGCATCAGGCCTGAAAAATTTATGCCTAATTCTAAGGTGAAGAGAGAGATCTATTTCTATCTCTTATTTATAATACTGAGCTCTCAATTTGTCTGAGGCATGAAATCAGTCATTTTTGGAAGTAAACTGAGGTGAAATGCTGCTATCCTAGTCAGTATTTCAGCGATAGTCAAGTCCATATTCTTCCTCTGATCAGAAGCAGAGATTTTAGTCCTTTCTAAGGGAGCACACTGTGCACTGCTAGGCATATTTTCAGGTATTTTCTCTCAATTTCACCTTTTCCAATTGTCCTACCAGTTGTTATTTGTATGAATATACATGTGTATATGTATAGATAGATGTATGTATTCAGTGGACTAGGGAGTAAATCACAGATCCTGATGTTGAATGTTTGAACCAGCAATTAAATTTACAAATATAAAAGCATGAACTTACTGCATGAAGGCTGCATTTTAAAACAGTATCTGGAAAATAATGGGTGAACTGGACATGGAGGCAGAGCCAGCTGAAAAGTGCAGCATCCTTGGCACTTTGGACCCCTTTATCTTCCTTTTATTTTCACATGTGTGACTCTCAGGGCTTGCTCTTAAAGTGCATTCAAGTCCTAGAGCCCATGAATCCTCTAAAATATGTTCTTCTGAATTTGAAGAAGGGGGAGTGTTGCTAAATTCTACATTAGAGAAACTCTGCTATAACCTATACCATTTCCTTAGCCTGGACCAGTCCAAAGACCTCAGTGATTCCATCCATGAGAGCTGAGTCTCTCTTCTTACCTGGGACAAGTAAATCATTGCTCAAGTTAATCATTCTATTTGTCACAAAGTCTTTAAAGTAAACAGAAAGGAATTTGACTCTGAATCTGTCAGCTCATCTCTTGCAAATCACTGAAAGAATTTGTGTCTTGTGACACTAAGGTGACAGGTGCCAGATGTGAGCACAGTACAGAAGGTTGAGTCCTGGGGGCACGTTGAACCTGAAGTGAGCACACCACCCCCACCCCATCAAAGACCTTCTGGTCCTTCTTCTGCCTTGATTGCACCATCCAGATGGGTTCAGCTGTGGTGAGCTACTCACAATATGTTGAGTAATGTATTAGGTATCAAATATATGAAGTAATTAATCAAATTGCTTTCCAGTTAAATTGCAGTAGCTGTAACATCCATTACAATACGTCTGAAATTAAACAGCTTAACCATGGGGCATGAGCTGCTGGGATGGTGAAGAGGAGAACGCTTGTGTACCCAGCATGGGCAGTCACATTCTGCAATTTGACCAACAGACAGAAGCACAGAGCACTTATAAGATTTCCCTGGCAGTTTAGCTCTGGCTAAATTCAGGCTATTCTTATTGATTCTCAGAAGACCGATAAAACAAACTTATAAGCTGTGACATAACATTTTCTTTGGCAGGAAGAAACTTGAACTGTGTTTAGCTATTTATCAATTAACACAAAAAATAACACTGCTTTCAGCCCATATTATTTTAATCACTAATGCCACTTATGTGGCAGTGTTACACTTCTATTTACACCATAAGAAAATGAATACTATGTGTCATCTTGATATTAATATGATGCTACAAGACAAGTGGATGAGTTTTGCAAGACTACACTAGTGTTTTAGTGTATCAAGAATTGTTCTTAAGTAGTTGATTCATTCTGATTTTATACTGGTTTGACTTATGGTAGCTCAGTAGTAAGCACTCCAAAGTATGAGGTTTGTTATATATGTACACACACACATATGTATATACATATATATATATATATGAATATGTTTGTACACTCAGGAAAGTGGCAAATAAACCATTGGCAAGACACAATTATGAGACAGTACAGATTTCAAGCAATAGCAGAAATAATTTACAAATTGTAGTAGTGATAAAAGAACACAGATATCAATATTCATTATATTGTTTTGTTATAATGTTTCATGGACATAGTAAGTATGTCTTCTCAACTGAAAAGGAAAACTATTGTGAAAATCAAGTTCATGAAGGAGGGGAGGAATTTAAATATGTAGGGTGTGGATTTCAAAAGCACTGATCTTTGATTTGCGCCCTCTTTCAAGTGAAGTCAACTGTGAAACTGTTACTGGCTTCCACAGGAGCAGAGCCACCGCCTCATCCATGCAGCCAGTAATTCCACCTGTGAATCCTGAAATGCATTTAGGTCTTGGTGAGCCGCATCCAGTAGGTCTGACATGAGTGGAACATATGGAACTAAGTGAAGAAACACTTAGTGATTCTTGCAAACAAGGACCAGAAGAAAGAAAACAGAAGTAGCATCTGTGATTAGAAAGTGATTCCTGATGAACAGCACCTGAAAAATCTATTGATCTGTTACTGAATTGCTGATTTTGGATACAATGAACATAACCAGTCTTCTCCAATGTCTGCTAGGAATGACCAGCCCTTTTCCAGTCATGCACAATGGATGGCAGAAGATGAAGGAGGAACACAAGAATGTCTGAGTTCCTTGTCTGAATTGCCTTCAAAGGGATCTCTTGCTCTACATGGATTGCAGAATAGAGGAGAGGTTTGGCTTCTTTCTTCCCCTACAGCCCTACAGCATGACCTCAGCAAATTGTGCAGTTCTAGACATCTCACGAGATATTACACCCCACACAGTCCCAGGGCATGTAGTTTCACACTCCTCCTGAAAACTGCAACTGAACACTCTCTCACCTGCAAGAAAACCCAAACCCCACAAGATTTATAGAAGTGAGACACCACAGAAGCCTAAAGGAGATCCAGGAAAAACACTTTGTGATGCGGATGTTCAGAATAGTTCCAGAGGTAGCTGGCTTTCAGCACTGTAACATGAATCAGTCTCTGTTACCCATGCTTTGGGCAAGGGTACAGTAATATAAATCTACCTACACTGTCTGCTACACTTTCTGCATAAAAAGAATAACAGAATTGCTTTCATACATCCACAAAGCTCTACTTTATTTTTCAATCTCTTTCACAAATATGATGTTAACTCCCCAAGTCAAGCTTTAGGTTATCCAGGCTGCAATTTATTTTACTATTAATAAGACACAGTTTAGTTTTAGAATGAACTCCGACATAGTGAGTCAATGCATTTATAGATCCACAGATATGACTGAAGGCAGGGCTGAATGAATTTTGCTCAATCCCTCCTGACAGTCATTAGTCCAGCCAGCTTTTAAAAATGTCAGAGATGAAGATTTCACAAATTCCCCAAACAATGTATGCCAGTTAACAGTTGCTCTGGTTCTTTCATACTTTCTAGTGATCTTATCACCTTCAAAACCAACTAGATACATGAAGCTGTTGTGTGTCCTTAAAATCTTACTGGTTAACAGGACATAGCAGGACACAAACACTGTGCAACTCTGCTTGCACAAATCATCCTGAAGCCGTTTAATCTGCCAAACATCTATTTTCAAAGACCACTTCAACTGACATCTCAGCAATTCACTTTAGGAATAAAAGAATTGGTTTGCTCAAGAGCAGTTCAAGATTATGCAGTGCTTGCACAAAGCCAGAGTATTTAGTTCCATCGCTAAAAGAAAGAGGTAGACCAGGTCCTAGCTGCTCTCCAAAGATGACAGTTCATCTCTCTTTGACAGGAATTATTTAAGGATGTTGGGGTGATTAGGAACACAAGTACTTCATCTGATTGTCTAAAGTTTGGTATAGTGAATCCCATACAATACTCTTTACTAGAAGTAAAGAGCAGGATATATGATTTTGTTCCCTTTTATGTTCTCTCATTGGGGTTCTTGTGGCTGGACTTGTTCAAAGCATCTGATACTGTCCTGCATAAAACTCTAGTCTACATTGGAGAGACATGGACTGGATGGAGGAAACACTCAGTGGATAAGGTATTGGTTGGAGGTCACACTTAAAGGACTGCAGCTAATGACTTATGTCCAGGCAGAGACCAGAGACTACTGTCTTTCCCCAGGGATTGGTATTGGGACCACCTCTGTGTAACATCTTTGCCAATAACAAGGACAGTGGGATTGAGTTCACTGCCGGCAAATTTTCCACCAATTTTGCCAAACTATGTGGTGTGGCTGACACGTTGGAGGGAAGGGATGACACCCAGAAGGACATTAGCAGGCTTGACAAGGTCCTTTCCAACCAAAACCAGATCACAAAGTATGGCAATGCAAGTACATAATAGACTGAAATTACAGAGTATGAGGCTTTTATCTCAAAAAAAAAAAAAAATCCACCCCCACAACACATTTGCTTTCAGTGTATTTCTCAAATGTGTCATGTGTCTTGAATGTGTCATGTCCTATTACATCCAGTCACAGTAACCTAATGTGACCAACTGACTCTAAGCAGGATGGAGATAAAGCCTGATCTTAAGCCAGATGCAAAATAAAGATGATGCATGAAGAAGACTGTAAGTAGTACAGAGTTCTAGAAAAGAAATAATATTCACTCGTAGAAATAAGATACATGCATTGAGCAAAAAAAGTGTTCAAAATAAGAATATTCCCTAGCACACGTTGTTGTGTAAAACAATTTATTAGAGCACCTTGGAGTTGTGCAAATCTGATTTATAGAGAAGTGTTACATCTTACAAAACCCACAATCTTCAAAATAAATTCGTTTTTAAAGAGTACAGAGAAACAAGAACGTGTTCATGCACAAGAACTGATGTGCACAAAGGTCTCTGAGGCATTTCACTAAAAGAAGTAACTATGCCTGCTGTGAAGGTTTTTACACTTCCCTGTAGTATAGGATTCATTTCACTATTTAAAATCTATTTATTGACTTCTAAGCCAATTGTATAAGATTCTGTCCAAGAAGGAAGGTGAGGACCTCTGGGGTTTAGCTTATGCCACCCATGTTAGAAACCTTAAGTTAGCTGATGTTAATTTCACCATACAAATTAGTTCTGTGCCATTACAACTAATTTTGCTTTTTACTAAATGTGGATTCAGATCTCTCTGAGCAGACAGCAACACTCAAAACTGGGATATATGCCCAGCACTGTTCCTCATAACACTCTCTTCTCTTTGCAATTTCCTTCAGCAAAGGGAAGGAAAACATATGAATTTTTCACAAAATCGTGTGAACATGGAGAATCTTTACTCTTGTTCTAAGACCCTGCTCTTCAATCTGGTAATAAATAGGTGAATAAAATACTACTTTTAAAACATTTTTCAGATGATGTTTTTTTCTGTGAAAGTATTAGGAAGGTTACAAAAAACCACCCAACACCTTTGTTCTTTATGAAGATTACATGGTATGTGGTTAACAATTTAATTCAAATGGGTTTTAAGAATTCCATGGTAGTATTTAGCAAGCTCATCTATTTTACCCTGTTTATGTCAGAATAGGAATGTATTGCTGAAGTGAACCCCCTGGTCATCCTCACCTGCTGTCTTGATTCACATTATGGTGTGACTGCAGGAAGCCACATTGTTTTCAGAAGGAGACGTTCTTCAGGAACCACCTTACATCCTTTGACAGCTGAGGTGGGCAAACTTCAGAAGGAAACAAAACAATTTCAAAGTCAACTCCAACCACAAAAAGGTCAGTGTGGCTGTCACTGCAGGTGGGTCACTCACAACCATTTTTCCTGTTTCTCCACTCCTCTTCTAAATTAGGAATAGTCCCAAAGAATACAAAAAGGACAAAATACTGATTTTATTAAAGTAAATTAAGATGGCTGATTTGTAGAGGAATGCAGAAGCTTGCAACTGTGATTTTATGATTCTACATTTTTAGCAGACTTAGTCAGTGTTTCTCTACAGTAGAAATTAAAATATCACATTGGTCATTGTCACTGTTTTAACTTGTGGATTAGCATAAATTTTAGTTGTTTGCTTACATTTGACTTGGGGGTTCAGTTGAAACCCCCAAAGGAGAGAAGATTCAATACCCACAACAGCAGAATCGTGTATGTCTGCTGCTGGCAAAGAGAAGTGCTGAGCTGCTGACAGCTCTAAGTAAATGGGATAATTTAAAAGATTGCACATTCTCTGTGCATTTCTGCTCTTTATCGTTCTTATCTCACCATGAGCAGAGATAGTTACACTGATTCATGGTTGGTGGCACGATGCCACAAACTGACATCTCACAGAAGTAAAAACAAATCAATAATCCTTCTGTAGGAACCAGCAGAGCACTGCCCACGATCAAATTTACTCCAAGTTTACAGATAGCTTATTAACTACCCAAATCAAGTGCATATTTTAAATAATGCATAGCAGTGTGATCAAGATGAGAAGGTTGGTGAAATGATGCCATTTGTTTGCTTCATACAAAAATTGGGTTCCATCAACTTAATGCTTTTTTTCCTCCATCTAAATTTAATATGTTTAATTTCAGAGTGAGTTTTGATCAATGTGTCCAAATGACTTTTAAATGCTTAGATAAGGTTTTATCAGTCTTCATTTTTCTCACTGGAGCCTGGGTAATATGCTCAGTGTTGTAAAAAATCAGTAGCTCATTCCTGGTTTTAAAAGAAAGAAGAAAAAAAAAAAAAAGAAAGAGACAGAATGAATGGAACAAAAATAAAGGTTTTGTTTAAGTTATCTGCTATTTACAGATTTTAAAAGTGCCCTAAATGTAATACCACATAAACATTCTTTCCTTACTTCACTTATGACTACTTCCTAGATCAATCCTCTTACCCATCAGTGTAGTCACTTCCAGTTTATTATGCATCTTTCTTATTGAATAGTCCTTTGTTTCTCAACAGATTGTTTAGGTTTTTAATATTGTTAGTGTTGAGAGATAAACGTTTTGGTACATATTGGAGAGTAATAAATTGTGTTGAACATTGATAAACTAACGCAATTACTAGCAAGGTCACAGAGTCAGCTAATTTAGAAATATCAGTACTCGGATTTTGAGTTGTCCCCTGGAGAACTGCAGCCACTTTATTAAAGCAGGAGAGTGAGGAGAAAATGGTACATTAGGATTGATCTTTTGATCTAATTGTGGACCTCTGCCATTCCTTGTTTGACCAAAAGTGCTTAGCAAGCAAGAGGATACACAGTTCAACTAATTGAGGAACATCCCTTAAAAGCCAAAGGGATTGTGGGAAAAAGAAACAAATTGCAATTTGTACAGTTTTATGGTGTTAGTTATCAATGAAAAGGTGTAAATGTACAATTAATCTTTGCTTTTCACATAGGAATTGTTGAAGTTTGCAGACATATCACAATCATACTTTCAACATGTTCAAGAATCTAAATTTCTTATACTGCTCAAGTCACAATTAGGCAATATTGAAAAAGAGTAATATTTTCTATGTTGTGACTTATTTTTAAAGAATTAATGCAAGACTCCTGCAATAGCACTCAGTCACAAGACAGCAGGCTGTACTGTTGGACAACATCAGAAATGCCACAGAATGTCCCTATTGCACGGGAAAAGCAAAAAATGTCCATCTGCATCAGAGAGTTAAACTGAGGCACACGTTCAAACTTAAATGAATTTTCATCTGTGCAAGATTGTTTCATTTTCCTTTTTTGATCTCTCTCTAACTAATGTGTATCTGTTTGTTTTATGCTGGAATCACTAGCATGATGCTGTGGTGTATTATTCCCTCCGCCCCCCAGGCTGCACTATGATTTGAGGAGCGACCTTAAAACACTAATTTGAGACATATGCAGCTTTAAAAGGTATGTATTAATTAGTGGGTTGACATGCTAGAACTAAGGGTAATGATAATTGGAGTTGTACCATTATCTCTATAGGAATGTTTTAATTTGTTTCTGGAAAGTAGCAACTGGGAATCATCCCTTTCTGAAAGGCAGTTGTCTGCCTAATTCAAACAGAGAAAGTTATTTATTAAGGGATGCATAGGAACTACACTAAAACAATATCATTATTATAGATAGTGCATACTCATCATGAGTGTTGGAAAAATTGTGTTGGCCTTCTTTCTTTCTCTGTTTCTTTCCTTCTTTCTTCCCTCTCTCCCTCCCTCTCCCTCTCCCCCTCATCCCTCTCTTTTTTCTCTATGTTCTTTCAGCATAAACAGATACAGCAACAAAGCACTCATATTGATGCTAAAAACTGCAGGAGGAGAATGCTTCAGACCTATTTCAGTTTGGAGATTTTGGGCTTCATCTCTTTTTCATGTTGACATTATTTAATGGACAGTCAGACATTGGGACACAGATCTTGACATCTTCACTTAGACACATCTAGGCACTGCAACGCATGTGCTCAAGGAGAGATGGGTAACTGAGCTCTTACTGGAGTCAGCTGAGAACAGGCCACAGTCAGAGGGATCTGGAAAGCTATCCAGCAGCTCATGTGAAGATGAGCATAGACTGGATTGACTGCTCCACTGCCTGTGGATACCTAGTGCAGCCTGAAAGTACCTAATGCCATGGCGGTGTGGAGCTACACATAATTTACCTGACTTTTCAGCCATTCAATTCTCCTGCCCGTGTTGGAATGAAACAGGGTAACCACTAGTTCAGTATTACTGAAATGTCATGAAACAATTTAAATAGAATAGAATAGACAAAGAAATAAGAATATATTAAACTCTAAGCAACATTTCGGAGTTCTGTCATGCAAGACAGAACTTACATCATGTAAATACCAAAATCACTTCGGGTTTTTGGCTTTTTTCTTTGTATTATCCTGATGTGAAATGCAATCAGATTTTAAAAGTTTTAATTTCCTGATGATTTTTTTTAACTTCCATAATCAGTCACTGTCTTCAGTAGAGAAGTGGTGGTCAGTCATCCTTACAGATTAGAATTGAGTTTTTCGTCTTTGAGAAACATAACCCTTAGTTTAAAATATTCCTATTTTAAAAAGTAATGTTTTGTATTATGGGTCTTAAGAAAATCTCTGTGGCTCAGGTGTTAGTATGATCCTATCACAGACAGTCCCTCTTACTGCCACAGGCTTGTGCAGAGGTGTGAGGCACAAGGGTTTAATATGCATCAGACAGAAACACATCTCCTTTCTGTTCCCATGAGAAACACTTTTGTCTTTATGAAATCTACAAAAAATTCCCAATTTACATTTGTTAATTAGAAAGCTTTATTCTAAATAGACTAATTAATTGCAGCCACATTTACATTTTAAATTTAAGTGATTATTTTAGAGGATTTTGTAGACTCCTAATTACAAGTGTTGTTGTTCTCATTAGGATTTCAAGTGCTGTCCCAAATGAAAATGGCAATTGATCTCCTAAGCCCTGCAGAGTCATTCAGTTTAACTAGTTCTGTATACTGTCTCTTGCTCACACACAGACGCTGCTGTGTGACCCCATACATTCCAGAGCCAAATAACTGTGGAAAAATTCCTCTTCCTGACAGAATGCAAGGCAGTCACTCCAGATCATGTGGGGTACGAGTGGAATACGAGTTGTCCAAGATGAAAAAGTTCTTGTCAGTCATTTGTTCAGCTTGAACAGAAGTAGAGAGATCACAGTCAAGAAAGGACTTTTGGTTGGGGGTCAGACATATTAAGGCTATTCAGAGACTTCTATAGAGGTTATGGCTTGCATAAACGAGCTGCCAATGTGAACATATCAACTACTGAGGAACATATCAACTGATAGTTCTTTTGTAAACTATAAAAAATTAGAAAAAAGAAGGTCACAAAATAGGGAAAAATTATACAATAGCATTAAAATTAATTGGAAAGCTTTTGACCTTATACTATTCTTCAGATGCTTATTCCTGAAATGGAATTCAGTTATCCAGTTGGTATAAAATAGTAATAATCACATTAATAGTAGTAGTGTAGTAAAAATCATCATCATCATTTACTAATACAGTGAAATGGAAGTTAAAATTACTTATTTTTATAGTCTGGGAAGCCTGCTATTTGTGTACTTGTTGAAGAATGTAAAAATATCATTCATACCATTTTAAAATGATGAGTCGAAACACAGCTAAAAGGTTTTGCAGAGGGAGTATGTACTTAACCTGTTATCCAACAGTTTGACTGAGAGTTCTGAAAGAATAAGGATGGAACTATCAGACTAATTCTTGGGGTGCCTATGAGGAAGGCTGGGTGCCTCAGCTCCTCCCTGGTGAATGACTAATTAGCCAGCAGAAGAGAACTGCCTCTGCAGGAAAGACTCTTTCCCCCATTACAGTATTTTACAATCTGCTTAATAAGGCTAGGTCACCAGGAACCCGTTGGGAATCTCATCTCCTGCTGGCAGTACTGTTTCTGTCCAAGGAACAGTTGAAAGTGAAGACCTTCCTTAAAATTATCCAGTCCCTTTATTTAGAGATGCATGGACTATTTAGTTTAAGGAAAACTACTGCAGCAGAAGAGTTCCTCTGGCCACCAAAAAAAAAAAAAAAAAAAAAAAAAAAAAGATACAGTACATACCCAAAAATACATTTTAAATGACTCATTTTTTTTTCTGTCAAGCTCAAGAAACAAAGTTTCATACAGCTCTAACAGCATTGCAACTGCTCCAGATATTGAGCTTTCCTGTAGCCTTTTGCCTGATGCTTGCCTTTGAACACTTGGGTTCACCCAAGGAAGCTTTTATTCATAAGATAAAGATAAAACTCCAGAAATAACTTACTTTCCTTGGGCCAGAGGGAATAGACACAGAACAGATGAGGAGATCTGACTCTGGAGTCAAGGACACAGGAATGAATAGTCTCCTTCTGAAGAGGATGCAGCACTGGCCAGTTGTGAATGTGTTTTCACAGCAGAATTAACTCCTCTCTTCATTACTCTCAGTGCCCATCCACAATTAACCTATGCAGTTTGGCTATCAACTCATACTGCTGCTGATCTCCCATGCTGCTGGATAGCTTAGGTGGACTTTGAAATGGAGCTATAGCCAGGGAGTCTTCTCTTTGGATTCAGGCTTCAGAGAGGAAGCTGATCTCGCTGTCCAGAATAACTCCAAGTCAGTTGGAGCTTTGCACATTAACATTGTAGATTAACATTTTACACCATTGAAATGGAGATTAATCTTTTCTCATTTTACACAGGACCCACAAGACTGTGTGTGGGGGTCAAGGAAGATGCCCTACCCTGTGTACATAGTATGTCATTGAACACCTATATTTAGGCAACTATATCCCATTTTGATAGTCATAAATTCCTGTCATGATCAGAACTTGATTTGTATTGTGCACAAAGACATTCTGTGATATGTTGCAAACAAAGATGGTAAGAACTGCAGGAAAAAATATCATCATATTATTACCTGCAACACAATCCAAAGATGCAGAATGGAAGTTCTAATGACATGAAACCCCATCATTATTCAAATCCAGAAAAATATTAGAGAGGAAGGAAAAAAACCTCAACAACCCGAAACATAACTATCAAGCCATTCCTTCAAAACATTAATTTGCACCAAGAAACTAATTATCATCCATCCTAGATGTTTTGTCTTCATCCTGGGTTTTATTTACTGTTTAATGAAGTTGGTTTTCTCTTTTCTTTCATGAGGCAAATGATGAGGTACAGCAAATGACACCAGAAAATTACAAACAAATCCCTTCAAGATATACAAGGAGGCAGAGAATCCATTCCACGTGATCAGAAAGTACAAAGTGATAATAATAGCAGGTTTGATGGAGGTTATGTCTCACAGCTCTTTAGGTCAGATAATAATGTGCTATGTCATTAAGCTGCAGTATCACTTTCCTGACTATTATAATTGATGGTTCATGATATGGATGTACTATAAAGAAAGTAGCATGTTTTGAAATCCCCATCTATAAAATTGAGATGTGTTTTCTGTAAGCTCTGCATTTCTCTTTGCTCTTCCTTAGGCTATTTCTTTGCCTTTCTGAGTCATGAATAATAAACACAAGCACCTTTATTTGATGGTTCAAAGTAATCTAGCAAATTACACACGTGTGCATGCATATACATCAACACTTACACAGTATCATGCACATAGATGTTACTCCTTATAAATAGCATACAACATAGTGACATACATGTACACACACACCGTCATGTATGTATATTCAAAGAGCAAGAGAGTGAAAGAAAGTGAGGAGAATTGCTTATTTTGTTTTGGAAATCTTGACTACTGTGCTGATAAGCTTTGCCAGTACAGCTAAACAAAAGAGCGCCCAGGAACAGAGGCGTGGGGGCACTTTGCTCTAGCTGACCATACAGCTTAGGTGTCACCTCCCAGTAGTAATTGTCTAGTTTAGCTGTCTGCCTCCCAGCAACATTTTCAACTACTCAAACTACTTCTCTTCCAACTACAATTTGGGAAATCGTTTCTCTAGAAATCGAGACACAAAAAAAATATTCTGGTTTGTGGCCCAAGAGGCGGCATGTAAAGCCAAGAGAAAACATGGGTGGTAGGTATAAAGTGGCCAGTCTGCTCTAGAGGGTGCTATCAGTGAACCCTTTGAGTTACATTCAGTTCTAATATCTAGTTCTCAGAATTATGAGTGATGTCCAGCTCATGGCTCTTGGCTTTAGAGCTGGGGAGAGGTCCTTTTCCTTTGGTCATTTTTTGGTTTTTTGGGGTATTTTTAGCAGCATAGACAAATCACAGAAGGATATTTAGACAGTTTTTTACTGAATGTGCACCAAAAGAACCTAATTCATGGCTCTGCATTAGCAGTGTACTCAGTAAAAATGCAATATATTTGACACATTCAGATGTGGCTTTCCGTAAATTACTTGCATATGCGTAAGAACCATTTTGCTAGCTTGAATGCTCTTCTTCTGCATATTTATGTACAGTTTCAACAAAAATCCTAAATTTTAAGAGTGACTGATCTAGATAAAGAAAAAGGTTTTCTTTATCATGTATTTCAGGTATATGTGTGTTTTATGTATATGTTAAGTATTATTTACCCCATTAAATGTTTCCAGCAGTATTTCTAAGCCAATTATTAGACATTTAAAAGTAAAATTGCAACTTTTAAAACTATTCACTTTAATAATTAGGGTTACTGTAAGAGGCTACAGTAATTGTACAGAACTGTTGCATTTCAAAGAGGAGAAATTATAAGTGACAGTAACCCTTTATCAATTCATTCCAAGTCAGTTAATTAAACCTGGAATTATTTAAATAAGGTGACAGTCAAAGGAAAAGGTCAATGTTCCCAACATTTCAATAGGTCTTCCTCATCTCTGGAGTTTAATTAACTCATTTTGAACAGAATGGTCAAAAGTATGCTAAAACTCGTAATTCCTCCCCTGTTTTTTAAATGCAAAATACAATTCTCCTTAGGTCTGCACCATGGCTTTTGGAACCACCAGCAAGAGAAGGAAATTCTGTCATTCCTCAATAAACCCAAGACTTACACACCTGGAATCCAAAGGAGCTGAAGTGGCACCTCACTAGTCCATGGCTAACATCTGCTGCTGCTGCAGAGTCCCCATTGCAGTGTGATTGCCTCTAGGTCAGGAGAACATCTGTGCGTCGCTTTGGTCTGGGGCTAGAGGAGCTGCTGGCCTCTCCATTGACCTGCTCTCACTCCACATTCTGAGCTCATGAAGACCCTTTCTTTGAACACAGCTGCTGGAGACAGATTCGTGTCACTGATTATTTCCCTTTCGCTATCTCACCTGCCGACACTCCATTTCACCAGGTCTGCTCAAGAATTCAGTCCCTCAATGTGTGAAATTGTACTGTATGTTTCACCTGTTGAATACATGAAGATCTTGATTCAGGTGCTGAAAGAGAGCATGAGTCCAGAGAGAGTTGGGGAAACCCTAGAAGAAAAAGTCTACAGAGAAAACATTTTGGAGTCTGTTAACCAAAATTAATTTAAAGTTATGAGCCAGGGTTTGCTGTTTCTTTCCACTTCAAAAATTGAAAGAATAGAATTGTGCTAAAGAGAAACAAGATGCTAAGATTAACAGCCTTCTTACAAGAGCAACCTGAAAGACCCTGGATCTTTGGTTAGTCCCTTTCAAAGGAGCATTGGCAGAGATGCCTCCATTGTAAGTGCTTACACATAACATACCAGTGAAAAATTATAGAATGCAAATGCTTCTCCATGCATCAGCTACTTCGTGGTAACCTTTTGTGCTTGTACCTTCTCTCAACAGCAAGGACAGCTTAGTGAGCTAAAGGTGTAGAACCTTATCCATGATAGAATGTACATAACCTGTGCACCATGGGAAAGTGGAGGTGTCATAAATGCATTTGTAACACTGTGGTAGGTTGCTTTTCTGTTCACAGCAAGGTCAAGGTAAGAACAATAAATGAAGGAAAAAAAAAAAAAAAGCATGAATTCTTCTATCTACTGCTGCTTCCTCTGAGGAAGATCAGTTGGTCTAGACAGAATGGAATTGGAGAGTCCAGGCACTACCCCAAGGCTGTGCAGAAGGATATGATGAGAAATTAGTATTCAAGGTACCATATCTCTCATTATTGCCATGATTTTCAGAGAATAAGGAATTTTATGCCAATAAAATATTTTTCCTAATTTTCAGATTATGTACAATTGATCTTAAGCATTTAATATAGATTTGAAAGGAGCTCAAAAATATTTTACCAGAAAACCTAAGAAATCTGACTCTTTACACTACTGTATTTTTAATTTTTTTTTGTGAAATGCAATGTAAAGTTGTACAATCTTGGTGACCAAATAATGCCAGTGTGATTTTCCTAACCAAGAAGCAAATTTGTAAATAAGGTCTTATTTAATTATATCTGTGTAGTTTTACATTAAATTCTTGTTCTCATTGCACTCTAGAATCCAACAGTATCATGAGAGGTAACTTTCACATGGAACAGTCTATCTTTTGGTTTAAGGAAAAATATCTTTTGTTTCAAGAAAATTTTTGTGTGATGAAAGCTGACTCCACTCTATAAAGTGTTTACTTATTTGAGAAAAATGACCTGAGCCCTGCTCTTTTGTGTGATAACTTATACCTTATATTTTCCTTTGAATTTGTATGCTTTTTTCTTTTGTTTTCTCTTGAAAACATTCTCTTATTCTTTTATAACTCCTGTTTTTCAATCCAGGCATAGAGCGTGTCTCCAGACAACTTTGTTTTTCCTTGTGCTTTTTGCCTCTTTATGTCTTAGCAAACTGTGAGCAATCTCATTAGTAAGCCAAACCTTATGCTCCACGGCAGTTTACAATAAAATTTGCAGATGCAGTTTTCTATAGTCTTTCAGAAAACGCAGCCACATCTATGAAGCTATGAAGCACTTTTTGTCAGAGAGTAAGTGAAAAAATGGAGGGTAAAAATCAGGCTGGTGAAAATAAACAACTTTTAATTTCTGGAAGCAAGAAAGAAACTACTTACTTGCTTATTCATTGCTGGTTTTATATTGTGAACCTTAAAACACTTTACCATGACCTAAGGGCAAACAAAACAAGTTGGCTGATTCTTTTCCATCATGGAGTTAGAACAAAAATTGTTTACTGTTTCTAGTAACAGTGCTAAAATTAATCGTGTCCTTTTTTTGTTCAGTGTTATCATAAGTGTAATTTGCAAAACCAAATTGCCTTCAGAGGATATATAAAGAAAGTTTATTATCTCTTACCTTATCTTATCTGAAAAATCCAAAAACCTTGGGAACTACTAAACATCTGATCCAGAATTATGATCACAGTGGTCTTCTGGACACACACACTGGTAAGACTCCGTGCCATCATGATGATAAACACTATGCAAATGATTGCTGCAAGATTTAAGAGCACTGGATACACTGTCAGGTTATTTGGGAGTCAGGTAGCATTCAAGTTTCCCACACTGCACAGGATCAGCAGAAATGAAATATTAGAAGAACAGTCCTATAAACTGTATTCTCTAGAAAAATCTCAATCACAACAAATTTCTATACAGAGCACGTAAGCTCATGCCCTAATGTGACAGGTTTACTTACAGAAATGTTATAATGTCAGAGACTCTTCAGCCACATGTAAAGTACAGATATGAAAGCACTAAAGGGGGTAAGGTACATAGATGTCCTTGTAGAGTGATCATATGTGCCCACAGAAAAGGCACAGCTGAGTGAAAAGCTTTGAGCAAACAGGTTTTATCTCGGTAACTTTATCTTCTCAGCAATTGTGAGCTAATTCATCTGTCTCCAACAGCTCAAAGAGAGCTGAAACAGAAGAAATTAAAACTTTATTTTTTTTCCTATTTCTTGAAACACCAGAGCCCTTGACTTCACATTGATCTAGTTATGCTCCAGAAAGAATAAAGTTAACAATCACAACTTTAGCCCAGCTTTTCTCTGCCCATAGGAGGGCCAAGAGCCCAGATGGGCATCACATAGCCTTGGCAAAGACATTTATTAATGTGGGTAAGAGCTGAATTGGGGAACACATCTGAGTTTAGATCCAAGCTCAAAAATTAAATTCTTAGCCTCATTGCCTGTTCCCTGCAAAACAACTTTCTGTTGTATTTTCTAGTAAATGAAGATTGCGCTGTGAAAATACAGATATGAGAAAAGACAGCATGGGAGAAATATAACATTTACTGGCTACCAGCTACTTTCCTTCAAATACAAAAGCCTCATAAAATAAAAGAGAGCTTCTCCTGCTAGGTTTTGTATGAGCTGGCATGTCCTTGTCTTACTGTGTATTTTATCTCATAGGAGACAAATGTTTAGATCTTTGCTGAAGTAAAAAGGCTGGATAGAGCTGAGCTCTGGGTCACTTTGATGTGCATTATTCTAGTTTAACACTCTTATATTTGCAAGTAACAGAAAAACTAGTTGCAACAATAATATGTGCACAATCATTTGATCATTTCCTTCATGTTACTCCTCTTTCCACCATTTGTATGAGAGGGATTCAAAATTACAAAAGCAGAATCAATTGTTATAAGAAAAAAATATTAGATTTACATTAGATTTACGTTCCTTCAAATCATTTATTACATACTGAAAATGCAAGGTCTAACATTTCATTAAGGTTAAAAGGCAAAGAGATTAAATCTTCAAATTCTATTACATTTCTTGTATTTTTTCACTTGTGCAAAATTACTGCTAAACTAGATCCTCTTGAGACTCTTTCAGGAGTTGTCTCTGAGTATTTCTACTGAGATCAATCTAAAAATATTTAGCATTGTGTAAATCCTGTAATAGGAGCATGCATCTTTGTTAGATCTTGCCAATATGAAAGAGATTTACAAAAATCCAATGTGTTTGGTGTAGTATATTCCTTACACTATTATTATGACTATTAAATTATTTTCAGATCACAAAATTAATCTATCTATCAAATAATATTATATAGTTTTTAACAAATATCGATTATTTCAGCTGGATTTCTAAGGATACATTAAAAAATATAATTGTTTAGAAGGCTGTGCGTTTGTTTGTATGTGTCTGCCTTTATATGTATATAAATATATTTAAAAACTGAAACTAAATTACTTCCTTCCCCTCAAAAAAAGCTCTCTTTTTAGATATTTCAGAAATGGTTGCTTTAACACATTTCCAATGCATTTTCATTAATATTTTATTCCACCATCTTATGAACCCATTTCAAGTCACAAACAATAACAAGCACAGTTAGAATGCCTACAAATGTAACTTCTTTTCAGTGACTTCCAAATACATGGGGATTTAGTTCAATAAGGCAATGCACCTGAATGACAAAGGAACTCAAGTGAACCAAAGTGAAAAGCACAACAGCTGTAGGCTTCTGAGCAGACAATGTGCCTATGTATTCTGGCACTGGGCTGTGCTCCACCAAAAGCAACACTTTGCATTCAACTTTTCTTTCACAAAAGTAGGACGCTGAACTTTTCTTGATTGCATATTTTATTTGAGATTTAACAAGCATTAGTTCTAACTGGCCTGACTGTCTCTCTGACTCATTTTCACTCCTTACTATTTTATGGTGCATGCCTTTTCATTTCTCACATCTTTTTCTCTTACCGCTGCTACTCCTCAGCTAATTTGGGCTCCACATATGAGCCTAGTTCAAGTTCTTATTCAGGAATTTCAGGTGTTTTTGGGTTCTAACAGAATATTCTATTATTTTTTTAGGGATAATTTTTACTAAAACACACTGTGGACATGATTTTGGTCAGTGAATTACAATTGGTGAAAATACCCTGACCTGCAATGCAAGAAAACTTAGGGGTTCTTTTGCAAACAAGTAGTCTTTTCATTTTAGTCCACAGTTTTAGTCAAAGTTGTGGGTCCTTACTAGATCTACGACAGTCATAAAAAAGAAACATGATAACATTTGAGTTATTTTGATTGAGTTTTCCCTTTTCAAATCTGCCGGAGCATAAACAAACTCTTAGGCAAAGTATGCTTCAAAGTACATATGTATAAGCATGTAAGTGCATATCAAGGTGCATTCACAAATATACATACATACATACATACATATATATATATATATATATATATATATATATACACACCCAAAAAAGGGGCAGTTTTCTTTCTTTTACAATGCTAAAATTTAAGTTTAAACAGATAGCCATGAATCCTGTTCATTGGTGTCTCTGGACACCCTGCCTAGAATGGAGTTCAGAGCAGCAGAGCTCATGGTGACTGGCATGCCAAGGGAGGCTAATTAGAAACCAGAGAAAAATACAGTTTCAAAATCTGTGTGTGTGATAACATACTGCAGATTCAGTAAGAGATTTTTGATTGTGAAGCTGAGCTCCAAAATCTGATCTCCTCCTCCTCCTTTCTTTTAAGATCCCAAAATCTGAGCAGTCACCCAGAAAGGAATGACCACAATTCTCCCATTTCTGAGGTCTTTAGTCCCACAAATCACCTCCACTACCAGAAAAATACTCTAGTCACAAGCCTAGAGTGGAGAAAGAGAGAAGCTGAAGTACATTTGTTGTTCAGAAATGTAATCTTCATGGACTCAGAATGGAAGAGAACAAGAAATTATGATGTAATATTTTTTGATTACAGCATCAATTGTTTGAGAGTCTGTGAAGGAGTTCAAACCTAAAAGAGAATGAACATGTCTCATCTTCAAGAAACTGGGAAACTCCAATGATTTTTATTTGTAATATTCTACAATGACTTGACAAGTGAACATCAATAAAATTAAAAGATCATCATACTATTGACAATTGATTTATTTCTGGTCTAGGCCAGTTCCAAGATACTCTGCATGAGGCACTTCAGTTTCAAAGATACTGAAGATCAAGAACCGTGATTCTTATCTAGAAATACAACTTGCAATGTAATGTTGAAGATGGTATGGCAGAATGGAGCTGAACAGCTCTAGACTTATCCCCAGACTGAGAAATGCATTAAAGAGGATATTTGCTAATTTCTTCAAGAGCCACCTATTTCCCTTTAATCAACAGTTTAGCAAATGCAGTCTAGTACTTAGAAATAAAGATGGGAATGGTTGATGTGTGATATACTGCTTTGTGGCCAAGGTGATCAACTTAGCTTTCCACATCCTAGCAGACACAGTCTGGAGGAGCCTGGAGGAGTCTGGGGACCTAACCTGAAGTGAGGAGTTTTCAAAATGCGTAGAAGCTGCACTGAACCTATAGCCTAAAACATGGAAAAATGAAATGCCATCATTCTGTTTGTGCATTTCAAAGTTAGGATACAATTCTGTCTTGATTTCTGTGAGATGAGACAGAGCAGTGTGAGAGACTTTAGGAGGGGATCTTACCTGTAATGCTTTTGCAATCTGTAGGATTGTAACAATAAAACCCAGCAACTTTATGAATTGAAAATATTTTTGAAGGTAGGAGGGATTTGCATTCATGCTGACAGCTTCTGTATCAAGTTTAGCCCAGTGGGAATTGAAACCGCTGAGATATTAAACCTTGAAAAGAGGGATTTATAATGGAAAGGCTGACAGAACTTTAATTATAGCCAGTAGCACTTTAAGCATACTTAAATGTATTATGTTTTTATAAGGACATTATAAAAACCAAAGGGATAGAGGTCACAGATTAGATTGTGCTGGAGTAACCACTGGAACATCTAAGCCTTTAGGCCAATTTTGGCTCATGTTGACTGACTGGAAGATAAAAAGTCAAGTACCCAGGAATCTAGGCAATATTAGACAACAAAATGTCTTGGTTTTGAAATTATTTCACTAGCAATATTCATATATAAATATATATTCCAATTATTACATAATTGGTAGTCTTTTGCCTTATACAAATAGAAAACAAAAATAAGGATAAAGAATCCTTTCCATCTTCAGACATTTTAATGCCCAACCCGCCTATTACATTGTAAGCCTAGCAGGAATATACCATGTCACTAAGAATTTGCGACACTGTAAATTTGTGATTTGTTCATTCCCATGGCTAACATATTTTGGGGCTCTCATTGTTATGTACTGTACTATATTAAAAAGAGAAAAAAACCCTGCCTATAAACATCTGCTATTTAAAGAAAAACACTAGAGAAAGAGGTGAGACTGACACCCTGGTAAATGAACTTGATTGGTTTTGTATGGAGCAGCACGGTGCGAAACATCTCAGCCACAGCAGTGTGTTTAGGACGCAGACCTAAAATCTGAAGCCAGCACATTTTTTCCTGAAGAGGTCACAGTCTCATTAGAAATGATTAATTTCAAATCTCAAATGATTGAGTTACCTTCTGGTCATGAAGGAACAAAAGGACTGTAAAAATTAGTTTGCATTAATCAGTAAATGTCAACAAATCCATGTTTCCCAAGTAAGCACCAACAAGGAGTGTTATAAATGAACATTTATATTATGTGTTGTATTAAAAAGATTAAAATAATTTAATGCAAGTGATAATTGTTGATAGGTTCAGCTCTTCCAATTTAGCAAAGAATATCAGAGGAGAGCTGTTGACTGGGATCTTGTAGTCTTTAAGAAATCAGTTTATAGAACCTGTTTAGGCTTCATCCTGAGCATTCTGAAGTTCAAGGTTAAAAAATGTTTATCAATAATATCAAGATTTACCATACCCAGTATAACACAAGAAGACTGACTATGAAGCACAAGTTGGCTCTTTCACAGTCTTGGCTTCTATTTCCAGCCAGGACCAAACCAAGAGTAAGTGACTTCCTGGCTGCCTCATTTCTAAAACAAAGGGAAGACAACTGAGTAGTTCATAAAAAGGCTTACTTATAAAAGTAGTGTAGTTAACAAAAAACATTTTACAAAAGAAAGGGTGTTCAAGCTGTTTGATACTCTAATCTCTGATTATAAATATCTTCAATAAGTAAAATGCTTATTAGAGAGGAGAATATGTTCCATTTTCTCACAGTGGCTATATGTCTCACAATGTCTCTTTCTTGAGACACTTTCCAAATAAACTTAACAGGAAAACATAAGCTGAATTTTGTGAAGTATTTCTAGAATTAAATGATTAAAGGAATTATACAGAATGAAATCTGGATCTGTTCACAAACATTTATGAGAGCACATGAGACAAAAAATCCTCAGTAATCTAAAGACCTGCAAAAATCACCATGTAAGTCCCTGCTTTGACAAATGCAGATTAAGGATCTCCTGTGACCTAAATAAGCAATTTACCACTGTCCTTAGTAGTGATTGATTGATAGTTAGTGGTGAATTATAGCTCATTAGTATTTGCTAGCCTGCAAGTGCTAAGCTGCTGCATAGTGTCAAGCTCCACCTTGGTAGCCTTCCAACAAAAGCCATGTCACAATCATTGTTCATAAGAATAGTTTTGATTTCAGTAAAATACCCATATAAAAATCAGTGTTTATAAATAAAAAATATTCCATGCTAAGCAGTTTTAATGACTCAGCTTCAAAAAGCAGGAATGTTAATTTACAACATCAAGGTATTTATAATTTCAGTTTGTACTTAGGTTGTGTCTACTGTTGTTCCTAACCATTTAGAGATGCCAGCTAGATAACATAAAAAGCACAGAAATAGTCAGGATACGAGGTATCTAATCAACAATGGGTCAAGGACCAATTCTTATTTCTTTATTCATTTGTTTATCCATTATTATTACCTTGGGATGGTTGAAAGACAGTAATTTTTCATCTCTCCAGTTATATTTGAGGTCTTTGCAATTTGTTTACTGTTAGAAGCATGGAGAATAGAAAATGGATCTTTGGTTTTGACTGCAACTACCAATTACCATTTCTATCACTACCTAACCTCTCTCATTCACTGAACATTGCAGATCACTCCTGCTGTCTCTAGACCATACCACAGATGCATTGCATTTTGTAAAAAGTGTGAGCTGAACCATGCAGGGCTGTGTTCAAAGGACAGGGGAAATGCAAGCATGCTAATCATTTGTGAAAGACTGCAGAATGGAAGAGGGGGAGTATAGTCATGGACTATAGGACATAGGCTCTATCAGTGGAACCAGAGATCAACAGGAACATTCCACACTCAAAAATCTCCAAAGGAATATGTAGAGGTTCGATTCCAGGTGTACCTATAGGAATCACAGAGTTTAACCTTCACAGATAGGTGAAGTTGGCCCTGTTGCTTAGAGTAGCAGCCACTGACCATATCTGTAGAAGCATGACAGTGAAGAGATTTACTGCATGCTCCTGCTGTACAGCTACAGCCAGTTCATATTCTCCAAACCAGAATCATATGAAAACAGTGCTGCTTTTAAAATAGTAAAAAATCGTCTCTCTCCTATCTTTTTTTTTTTCTCTCTTAAAAATATCCATTAACTCACTTTGCAGATATCAAATAACTGTGGTCCACTGTTGTGCTGATGTAGATACAGGAAAAGCAGTAAGCATAATGTATAGACCATGCAGAGAGATTTATTGGACTGGTTGTTTGGTGAAAAACTAAGCAAGGGGCTAATCTGATTTATGGTTCTAATTTTGTTTGGGCACAGTATTACTTGCCTTTTTTTGTAGTATGAAAAGATTACTATGAACGATAAACTTCAAAGAATCATTACCTCTGGCACTTGTAAGTGTGCTCAAATTGAGTACTTAATTACAAAATCTCAAATGCATGTTTTTTACAACTTTCACCTTATTAGGGAAGAGCTGTTAGAATATCTGCCTCATAGAAATGAGCATAATATTCTAAGGCAGCAAGCAAAAATGCAAAATCAAATTTTTCTTTAAAAAATAATTAAAATTGTTTGTTAAGCTCTTTTCAAACTTGCAAAATGTGATGATTCTAGCATATAAACAAATGTGTGTTCTGCTCATAAGATAAAATTTATTGGAAGCTCACTTAAATAAGGTAAATATTATTTTATTTTTCTGCAAAATTCAATTGTATCAATTGGTGCCATCAAAATCTATTAAGATGTTTTGGTTTCAAAACATCTATAATACCAGCACTCTTAGGGAGGGACTGAGACAAAACCCAGAATGCTATTATAAATACAGATTTTGAGGTTCAATTATATGACTGACTGAAATTGCAAGGAATAAGCAATAGATTTCATATTTCAGTTGGTACTTATTTTGTATTTAAAATATATTGAGTATATCTGTGGGTGTCCCATTAAACAACATTAGACCTGCTATGCTAAGCTTCTTACTGCAAATAGATCCTAAGAAAACTTCTGTCTCTAGGTAGTTCATTATTGCAGAATAAATATCAACTTAATTACTTATTTCTTTTTACTTTCTGTAATTTTGAATCACAATAAACAAGATTACCTGATATGAGATTAATACTTTTCTCCCAAAGATTTAAAATGCCTATGTTTGCAATAAGTAATCAAACAAGGCTACCCCTTTCTTTCTGAATTTGTATTTATAAGTAGAACAGATAGACGGAGGGGAGCAAAGGTTTGTCCTCAGCCATAATTGATCCCACACCTATTGAAAGATTCCAGATGCCTCCAGTGGACTTAGAGCCAGGCACAAAGTGGTCTTTGGAGAAACCTTGTGTTCCTGCCCACAGATCACTGGGGAGTTCTGTCTGTCTTAAGCCAGTGGGATATTTCACTGATTTGCATCCTTGCTCTACATGTAACAATTGCTCTACATGTAACAATAAATGCCACTCCTAAAAAAAATCTGCCATATGTAAGAAATGTGTAGGACTGTCAGCTGTCAAGGACCAATATCCTGGTGGAAAAAGAAGTTACACTCTTCTTAGTGAGTTCAGCCTTGCCTGCAAAAAAAACATTTTGCTTGCTTTTTCCCATACCAGCCTCATATAATTGGCCAAAGAGTGTAAAGTAGGGGACCTGAAATTCAAGTAGGAGAGGTAATATGAATATTAAAAGCAGATGAGAATGTAAGGAGAAGGGAATAAGATAAGAAGATGAGAGGAGGCTGAAGGATTAAGCAAGAGTGGAGCAGAAAACTTTACAAGAATTTATGAGAGTCTGGAACCAGCAAGCAGCTGGTTGGCATTAGGCCTAGAATATTGCGAGTATCAAATAATATTGAATGAATGGGCTTTGAATAAATATGCTAGTCACAAATGCTGAGAAATCAGCTTTGGCATCATGCCCCATTCTTTTGGAAGGCTTGTAAAACATGTGTTCACTACAGTGACCCATTTTAGGTCATAACTGTGCAAGCAGCTGAAAAAATACTACTGCTTATGCCATAACTCATAGCAAGTGCAGAAGAAGAGCAAATAGATTGCCTCTGGATATTCTGTGCCTACCAGAGAAATCAGGAAGCAAAACTGCACCTTCAGTGATTTCTTGGTAAGAAGGCTGAAATTTTTAGGAAATTTATTGACTGAGAAGCAGAATCTTATCTACAAGTCAACACACTGATTACAATGAAAATAAAGAAGTCCTTGTGCTACAGAAAAAAGCTACTGTTTCTAGAAGGAAAAAGTGACGATGTTGCCTTCTAGACATTGCATTTCCTGTTTCCTGGGTTGGTGCATTTCAAAATGACTTTTAGATGTTGCTGAACTACAAGGACAGCAGCTTGCCTTCAAGCACAGCCTATGTGACCTTTGATGCCATGTACTACCTGTTGCTGGCCACCCTGCAGAGAGCTAATGTGCAAGGCTCACAGGACCATCTCCTGGTTTTGGAAAGGAAATCGATCTCACAGGCATCATATGTAGCAGGCCTGTTGCAAGGTATTCGTGTTCTGTTTCAGATGTGCCACAGCAAAGTGAGGAACTGACTCATCACAGAACCACAGAATGAGTGAGGTTGGAAGGGACAACAGTGGGATATCTGGTCCAACCTCTCTGCTCAAGGAGGGCCACCCTAGAGCACAAATCAGAGGATTGTGTTCAGAGGGTTCTTGAACATCTCTGGTGAGAGAGACTCCACAACCACTCTGGGCAATGTCATCCAGAGCAGGTTCAACTGCACCGTAAAGTTCCTCCTCACATTCAGATGGAATTTTCTGTGTTCCTGTTTCTCTCTATTGCTTGTCCTATTGCTTGGTACCACTGAGAAGAGCCTGGGTCCATTGTCTTAGCATCCTCTCTTCATATACGTGCATAAATTGATAAGGTCCTCTCTCAGTCATCCCTTTTTGAGGCTGAAGAGGCCCAGCTCCCTCAGCTTTCCTTTTAAAAAAGATGCTCCCATTCCTTGATCAACTTTGTACCTCTGTTGGAGCTCCATGTCAGGTCCATGCAATCTCACAAAGTTATAATTTTAAAAGCTAATTACAAGTCCTGCAATAAATGATGTGTGTTATAGATTTGTGTGATAATGCAGCAGATTAAATCAAGCACAGCTTTTGATGTGCTATTGATCATCCTCCTCAGTGTTTTGAGGAAGATGAAAGTGTTCTGCACAGTTGATCGAAACAGTTGGGCTGGTCTTTTCATTTTCATAGAATCATAGACTCATTAAACATGTAAAAGACCTTTAAGATCATAGGATCCGATCATTAACCTAACACTGACAGGTCTGCCATGAAACCATGGTACATCCACATACCTTTTGAACACTTCCAGGGATTGTGATTTCACCACTTCTTTGCACAGTCCGTTCCAGCTCTTGACCACCATTTCAGTGAAGAATTTCTTCCTAATATCCAGTCTAAATACCCTGTGGTGCAAGATGGGGCGACTTCTTCTTGTCCTATAATTTGTTACCCAGGAGAAAAGATCAGTCCTCACCTCACTATAGCCTCTTTTCAGGTAGCAAAGAGCAATAAGGTCTCCCCTGAGCCTCCTTTTCTCCAGGATAAAAAACCCCAGCTCCCTCAGCCACTCATCATAAGACTTCCATTCTGTCATAAGACTTGTACTCTGTTTCGACTTGCAAAATCCAGGAAAGGTGTTCACAAACTCCATTGGTTTAAAATGTATGGTGTCTGGGATGCCCTTGGAGAAGACATGTCCCATTTTAGCCATGAGGAGAGGAAACAGTGAGTGGGAAAGCAAACAGTAAAATGACAAAGATTGAAGGGAGTCAAAAAGACAAAGCAAAAGGACGGTAGATAGGATCACAACAGGGGCAAGGTGGATTGAGGACATCCAGAAAAGTTCCACAATCCTTTCTGAAAAGATGATACACTGGGACTGAAAAGGAAACTGAAGGATGCAGCAAACTTTTCTGATAAGAACAAAACTCATTATACTTCCTGCTCATAGCATCAGCAATTCTGTCCCTGATGCTGTATGAACTAACATCCTCCTTTACAACTGCTCATTAAAATGGAGAAATCAGGAAGCATTTTTCAAGGCAGGGCACTACTATAAATGGTGACTATCTCAGCTGGTACTTTGCTTGTGTGCTGTAAGTTACCTTGGCCAAAAAACCCCTTACCTAATAATTGTGTCTAGCTTTTTTCCACTGAACAACAGCATACTGTTTGACTTAGAGGATTGCTCTCTGGAAACTTGTGAGCAAGTAGGCTATGTTTAGAGCTAGTGTCCTTCCCCTTTAGAAGTCCTCTGTAGAGCTTGAATGCTAAAGGCTTCTTTCACGTGATGTACATTTTCTCATTTTAAAAAATTTAAATATGCAATTTACAATTCTGTTTTTATGTTCCAATATATATCATAAAATTAATTATTCCACAATCCTTTTTGAATTCCTCTAGTTTGCATATCAAGTGTTTCTCCTACTGGAAAATAAAATCCTTGAATTTTGTTCCAATAAAAACAAAGGAATCCTTAATATTGACTGCTCATACCTTTGCACATTTCAAAGTAGCACCTTCCTTTGCAGTGCCTGAACATCCTTCCTTTAGGATTTTGCTTTTTAAAATGTAAATTATTTCCTCCTCCTAGGAGATGACTGTTTCTGGGCAAGTTTGTCAATCAGCGTTATATTTGTATAGATACAGTATTAAACATTATACATTTACATGGCAAATACAAACCATATCAATCAGTCAGTCTAGAGACTTCTCAGTAATCTGTGTCTGTACTTTTTGTGGCCCAAGGGAATAATGAAAGAGATCTGAGAATATTCATTCAAATGCAAATCTGAATTCCACATCACCCTTTCTCATGACCCATTTGTTTTTGCTTTCCTTGAACATTAAAGCATTCAAGCAAATACATGTGAAATTGTATCCACCAAAGGCCAGGCAGAGACAAGTCTGACCCAATCCACCACTGACCATACTCCCATTTCAAGCAGGGAGCTGGCCCAGATCATCTTCCAACCAACATTTTTATGGTTGCATGATTCTGTGGTTCTGCAGCTGATTTCCACACAAGAAAGTATGCAAATCCACATCCACAAACACCAGCACTGATCTCCATGTTACATTCTAGTCAATGATCAAAGCCAACAGCAGGGGAATATGCATAGCTAAGTTTCTCAGAACAGCACACTTAGTTTGACCACTAGCAAGTCACTCTGAGCTGACAAGATACCTACATAAGCTGTGCCATCAGAACAGTATTTTTCCATTAATTTCTCAACTGAAGAAGTTGCCATGTTTGAGAGAAAAAGCAATACAAATTTTTGCATTTTAAAATGTCATTGAGTAGCTGTTTATTTTTGTACTATGTCCATTACTAGGGGAAAAATTGACAAAAGAGTAAGTTTTCATAGAAAACAAAAAATACATATTTGATAAAATACTGGCAATTCTAGGATAGTGCTACAATGGGCTACTGGAATAGAAGGGGGATCTTTCTAGGCCTTCCCAAAATTCTGAGACTAAACTTATTTAACATTTTAGTGTCTGACTTAGGCAAAAGGCATATCTGTGTTGAGAAGACATTTGCTGGTGAAATGAAGTTGCATCGCACATCAATAAAAAGAAATGTTGAAATATTTTCTAGAAACAGGTAAATTGCTCTGGAGATTTTAATAAAGAAAATTGTTTAAACATTAATTTTACAAAGTGCAAAGTGATGCACTGAGAGGTGAATACCAAGAACTGCTCTAACAGTTATAAGTTTGCAAGCTAGAAATGGCAAAAGTGAGACACCTGCATGTAGCAACTGCCCACATTGTGACTATATCACTCTATTACCTACAAATATCAAATGCACTATTTCAAATTAACCTCAGTTTATTTTTAAAAAAGTTTTAGAGTTTCAAAGAAATGACTGTTTGAGATTAGGTAAACAGCCAAAGGTATAATTTAGAAACTGCAAATATCCATAAAAATCAGTTTCCTCTGACAATAAAGGTATTTACCATAAACTACGATATTACCACAGGAAAATGAATAAAATAAAATTTTAAATTGAATAAATCAAATATGCACTGTATTGGAAAAAATTTAATATAGATCTCTAGTTTTAATTTCCCTCAAGAAGAGGGTCTCATCCTCCTAAAGAAACACTATGCCCAATCTGTGGACAAAAATACAGCCAGGAGATATTCGTATTGTAGTCTGGGAGTATGTGATGTGCTTAGCTCTCCCTTGCATAGAGGAGTTCTAAAATCACACAATACTGAAAAACTTTTTCTTAACATATATTTTGGTCTTGATGGGAAGTCATCTGTTGGAAAACACACAGAAAGAAAAGGATCTGAAGGCAAAAGTTTGATATTTTGTTGTGAATACCTTCCCTAGAATATTTCACTTTCTCGTGATTTCCATCTGGCAATAAATATTCACTATCTTTCCCAAAATGAGGAAAATTTTAGATGATTGGATTTGGAGCCAAGTGGGAAGTGACAGAACAAATGACAAAATGTATCATCCTTGTTTCCACAGTGTGCTGCAATGTCTGTGACCATTGCTAAAGACAGGTCTGGGCTCATTCCAGCCTGTCACACACCTACTTTTAGGTGAACAGAATGGCTTTCTAGGCTCCGGTGGCTCCATTGTGTCAAGGTGGGATTCAGCACCTTCATTTACTCTATACCACGTGTGATCTCTGCACCACATGTACTAGCTGATACAACAGGTGTCCTGGAGGCCAGGTAGGTGCTCAGGATGTCCAAAAATGGTACAATATTTAAGTCATCTCTTTCCTCTGACTTTAGTGGAATATAAACAACAAGCTTACAAATATACACAGATGCCTCTGTTTATATATTGAAGGGCCTGGATGCTCACTAGCAGCTGGAGTAGACAAGGTGCATGTCTGGAGCATCTCTTTCAGACATGTTTCAGTCTGAAAAGAAGTCTAATTCATGCACAATCATTTCTGTGATTACTTCTTTTTTTTTTTTTTTTTTTTTATTGTGATGGAAACAGAAGTATAGAAAGTGGAGGGCTGCAGCAAGCTTTGATTTGGTGGGATGCTCCAACTAAAATGGTACTGTAGGCACTCATGTGATCTATTTCAAGTTCCAAAAAAATATGTACTTGCAGCAGCCAAAGGCTTTCTGTCTTCTAATTTGTCCCTTCCCTCCAGAGGTAAAAAAGGGTGAAAATGAAAAGAAAGATCTTGTTCTTACTATGTTGAATTAATAAAAATGAGGGTTTTCACTAAAAGAATGCATTGTCAGTGCAACTTTATTTTTCCAGGGGGAAAAACATATCTTAAACCAGTTTTAGCTATTTGCTATATTGCCCTTCTCTGCAGCATTGGAACTGAATTGTTCCTGGTAGCACAGCACTGAACTTCCATAGGGCAATAGTCCAGTCCTCTCTGATAAATGCCCTTCTCCACTGTGGTATATAGCTAAATTCTCCCTGCTCTTAATTAGCTGCACATATCTCATTAATGAGCTTTAAATCAAAGCCAGTCAGAAAGTGGCTACTATCTCCACTTGCAGGAGGGAATATTTCCTCCCTGTTACCCTTAGAGAATCACTAAACAATCAGCAAAGGAGATTTCAGAATAATGTGTCTCCTTGTCCCCTAAAGCTATGCAAATGATCTTTTTTTATAACACTTTTCAATCTAATTGACACTTGTAATAAAATTCTGCCTGTACTGATCAATCTTACCTTAGAGTCATCCCACACCATCTCTTTAAGTAGTGCCCTTCAATTAAAACTTCCACAAGGCTGTGAAGACTGTAATAATCCACTTGTAGGGAGAGGGAGTTACTTGTTGCTCTGAGGATTTCATTAAAGAGGTTTAAGACTACACATTTTAGGGCAATGGCTTTGTGAAGGAAGCTTTGTGAGATTATGAATTCCACATGTTGTTTAATTATGTCCAGGAGTCCATTGCATGAACTCAGTGATAATCATCCCATGGTTTCAAAAGAATACAGATCTTTTCCTGTTGTCTGTAACAAGCAGCTTCCTCTATATAAATTCGGAGCATTCTACAAATCTAAATAATGACAGAAACCACACACTGTCAATAAGTGAAATACTATTTTAAGCAAATAATTCCAATCACATCATTCTAGATTGATCACTTGAAGATGCCAATTAATTATCCTCTGCAAGACGAATCACCACCAGCCACATATATTTTCACGAAAACCAGCGAAGTACTCCATAGAACATTAGAAAGCTCTTCATATAGCCAAAATAAAATTTGCAAGGGAGATAAATAATTTGGTTTTAGCAAAAAGCTACAACAGTTCTCCAGAACTGTGGCACAGCTGTCTATATCATAGAACATTTTGTATATCAAATAAGCAGTCCTACGCACTGCCAGCCTTGATCTATGTGGTCTCTTCCCACAGGGAAATTAGGGCAGGTTAAAGTTTTTGCCATTTTTGCTGGTACTGAGGACAGAGCTGAAAGGAAAATGAACAATGTTGTTCACCTTATATTTAAGATAGTTTTAAGAATTTTTACATATTGTTGAAAAAGATTGTTGTGCATGCTCAGTAGTGCCTGCAGTTGGGAAGAGGGAAACTTCACTTTACAGGAGGGTTTGATTCATTCGTTGCAATCAGATTCTGTGTAAGTTAGTGAAATAGCATAGTGTTAATCTCAAAAAGTTAATCTCAAAAACTGAAGCAGGAGAAACAAGCCTATTTTCTGGAAATAAATTTTATGTGGAGGAAGGAACTTCTTCTCTCCATCTTGAGAGGCATCTTCCATCAACTTTCTGCATCCCAGCAGGTGAGGATGCTCCTGTGAGATGCATCCAGCTCAGTCTTTGATCTGCTCATGCCTGAAAAGTTACATCCAGGTTGTTCCAGACTCAGTCTCCTGAACTGAGTCCCTCTTACAGAGGTGCTTTACATGCCTCTGTGGTTGATGCAAAGGAGTAGAGTTCTGGTTTGCTTCCCCTTAACTAATTTTCAGAAACATTAACTCCCACTTTTAACTGTGTAAGCTATCTAAACTTTGCATTCAGGAGGTCTTAATCAGTACAAAGACCAAAAATCCACTCTTGTCAGTAATGTGGTACATATGTTTCTACACAGGCCACTGAAGATGTCCCTTTGTCTCCAACCCAAGGAGTTGTTTGATTTCTTTTAAAACTTTGGCACTAATTAGGCATAACTAGCCTAATTGACAGGAGTAGTCAACAAATTACAATGACCACAACTTACTGCTATTTTATGGGTGACAAAAGGCAGTGGAAAATTAACCTCCAAGTCTGTACATTTCCACAGACCCCAGCTTCCAGTAAGCCTGGTGTATTTCAAACAAAAGCTGAATATAAGAGTAAACTGCTCTCCTTAGGAGCTCCTGTTCTTCAATTCCTAATGAAGGACAGAGAAGACACAGCAATCAAGAAATTTCAGAGATGCTTAGGGGCTGAATATCCCAATAAAGAAGACACTGAACATTGCACTCATTTATTTCAGCCTAAGTTTGGCTCAGAACTAGCTGAGATGTTGCAGTCCTGAACAGTTCCTTGCCATTTTTGCCACCTACGTTAGTGACATTTCCTAAAAGCATCTCATTGCTAGCTAACATCGGTTCAGGTCCCCTGAGGCTAGCAATAATTTAAAATATATTTATCTGCTTAGGAAGAGACAGATCAAAGAGCTGGGTTGGGGGTTGGTGTGGGGGGGATTAAAGCAACAGCCAAAACTTGAGGGGATCCTTAGGTTTCAAAATAGAAAAGGTTGCTTTTATAATTTTTGTTTTATATTATAAATTTTTCTAACATCTCCACAAATATGCTGATAGAACAAATGAATGCATTCTGTGTGGAAAAAAAAAAAATCTGTGACAGTTTGAAGGACACAAGATTCTTCTGTTCTAAGATGTCTCTGTGGACACTGCCCAGAAGTGATGGGAATTCCTAGACTCCAAGTGCATACCACTTACATTAATTATTGAAATAAACTTCATATCAGGTTCAGCATTTTAAAATTTATTTATTTGCACAGAAGAAGAAAGAAGTAGGATGTCTCCAATGCTTCTGCCATCTGCTCCTTTGAAAAGAAGAGTTGTCTCTTTGTCTCTTGGCATAGATAATTTCTTATTTACAGAGTTGAAAAAGCAGCTCCAAAAGCCTGAGTTAAGCTAAGGCCTTAAGTATCTTAAAGTACCATCTCTCAGTTTTATTTTCCATTTTAGAGTTCAGAAATCCTCATCATGTATGCTCACTCTTGAAGGGCTGTGTCACAAACAACTTAAGGTAAAGCTGACATTGAAAACTCATCCTCCTGGTTTCCATTCTCTACTCACCTAACACTCTGTCTAAGGCAGCTGAGATCTCAAAACATTTAAAACATAGTTATTAAATTAAATTAAAATCAAGTTAAAAGTTAAAACCCACTCATTCTGATGTTCCAGATCCTCTCCATCCACCACACCAGGCTTTCATATTCCTTATTTTTGCACACTGTTCTTAATTATGCCGTTGCTATATAGTTCACCTCTAAAAAGCGGTTATGTACCTGGGATTCAGGTGTCATTCCCACAAGTAGGAAACTGACTCATTCTATACCTACAGATTTTTCTAACATGGTTAAATCAGAGGCTGTCATCTTAATAGCCAAAAGGAATCAAGGTCCAAAAATGTATTCTTTCCATAAGCTTGTACTCAAAACCATTTTGAAAGGAAGTATTGTGAGTTTTGCCGTGTTCAGCCATAATCCATTAGCAGAGAGTTACCGTCCACCAAACCCTCAAAACCAGAACACAGTAGCAGCTGGCCTTTCTCTGAAGAGCTGATTGATTTTCCTATAAAAACTCTAAGATATGAGAGATATGACAATACGAAAAATATTTTCATGGCAGAGCTCATAGCAACCTTCCCAAAACAAAAAACAAAGAATGGCATTTGTGTGATGGTGGTTTGGAGAAGGTGGCAGGAATGCTGAGTACCCTCACCTGCAATACAAATGCCTACAAGCTAGTTACTTATATGTCCTTTATACCCATACAAGCCTTTTCTCCTTTGCCCTTTTATTGCTAAAGTTCAGTCTTTCCAGGGTCTTTCATTACGCTTCTGTGCTCTCACAGACAGTTTGGGACTTAATGTACTGAAGACTATGATTGTGTTCATCCTTCATCTCAAAATCCCTTTTCATTCCCTTTCTTCTCATAGACCATTCAAATTAATTTTCTTGCTCCCTTCTACAAAGCCCACAGGGTTTTAGAGAGGTATCAGTGAAGCAGGACATTCCCCCTTCTGCAATTAAATCTGCATTGTTCCCTCTGCCTGGTTTTGCTCTCTGTTGTCACTATGTGATTAGCATTTTGCCTCAACATTCCCAGCACCCTGGTAATATCTTAGGTCTGTTCAAAACACTACTTCTCACCTAAAAACAGCAGCAATGTTTGTGAATAACATGAATTGATTGTGAATCAACTTGGGAGTAACTGTGAACTAATTAGTACAGGGTATTTTAACATAAATTGGATGGATGAAAAAACCTATTCAATTAAACACCTGTTTGTTGAATGAGATTTGTCCTACTTGATTAATGAGCCTGAAAAGTTAAATAACCAGCCAGGTAAATGCTCTTTTATCTACTAACCTCTTCATCCCTGTCTATTGAGATTCAAACCAGATGTAGAAATTCAGACTTTTAAGAAGAGATTTTGCATTAAATAGGGGAAATAGCCGTACATTAAATGTTTGGCAGCACCTTTCTGGGGACACTTACATTTATTATTGAGTGATGGACAGACAGCTAAGGAGGGAACGTTGTGGTCTGTACTCACCTGCTGATGCACACTGATGCTGATGCACTGCTGGACTTCTTTTGGTGAAACTGAGGCAAAACCAGCCTGAGAGTAAAGACTGAGAGATGATTCTTTGCTACTGAAAATTAAACTGCACACCTTTAAAATTGAAAAAAAAGACTATTATAACCATGTAATGGAATTTGGATTAATACAGGCTTGAGTGCTTTACTCATTAAACTCTATAAAGAGTAGATGACTCCTGTGGGGGATAGCACATCCCTTATGAAGACATCCAGCTCTGATTTTTAAAAGAGGCAGAAAGATGCTAGAAGAAAATTCTCTATCTTGCTGCTGACCTCTGCTTGGAAAGTAATCTTTTAAAATCTAGAGTAATGGTACATTTAATCAGTAGAAGACAGATAAACAAAGTGCCTGGGGAGTTACTTGTGACAGGTATTCATGAACGAAAACAAGAGAAAAGACAACGGAAATCAAATACCTATTGTCAGCACAAGAGCAATATCAATAAAAACAAACTGAACATTTAGTTTGAAATCAATTCTGCTGATCCAGAACTAACAATGGCTGCAATGCAAGGATTCCCTAAAACAATGAATTTTAATACTTGCATATATTTTGTTTGTTGGTTTGATTTCTGAGGAATCCAAAAGTTACATAAAAGCCATGTGGTCATTGGTGATATTTTCTTTCCAAAACTAGCCTAAGTTGTTCTGATTCTTTTTTTCCTTGCAAAACACTATTCTGAAAGATGCTTGATCAACAAAATATTTCTAGGATATAGTAATAACATGTTCTAAAAAAATTCTGCCATGGTTATTGCAATGGGACCTGACATGCTAGGGAAAAGTTATGACCACTGGTGACACTTTTCACAGTGGAAAGAATGTAAAACTCTGTGAAGAATTTCTTTACGCATTTAAAGATAAATAGATAAGAAGTCTGTGGGGGATCACTCTGAGGTAAAAATCATTGTGGACTTGACATGCTTGCTGAACAGTCATTTCTGATACTATATAACTTTATTATAAAGTAGTTTGGCAGTTTTTTACTTTTAAAATCGTAATAGTGTTAGCTCTCTGTCTCTTTTGTTTCCAGCCTTGAAGATTGTGAATTGAGGATAAAAATTTTTTTAACACTCTGAAATTAGTGGCATATACAAAGGGCCATATCTTAATCTTACTCATACCTAAAATCAGTTTACTTATAGAGATGAAAATGCATAAAAAATTGTAAGAGACTTCCCAAAACATCCAAATATTTTTAATTTCCCCAGAAATTAGGGTCTGGTCTAGAAATGTGCTAGCAAGACTTTGAATTTTAGGTTTCAGGAAAAAAATTGAGGATGATCTGTACCTCTTCTCAGTGAAGCCATGCAAAAGTCCTCTTCAGTACTGCAATAGGGGCAAAGCAAACTACTTTGTCTTTCATTTAATCTAATTAAGAAGTAGCATGAGAAATGATCAATGACATTGTGCTGGCAGTCCAACTTTTTCAAGCAAGTAGATAAAACTGTAACTCAGGCATACAGACTGTAAGGCTTTTCTCACAAAAAAACCCAAAAAAAACAAAACAAAAAAAACCAAAAAAAAGTCTTTTTGTTTCCTTCATGGCTTTTTAGCTTTCAGCCCTAGTTCTTTTCTTTCTAGCATAATCAGTCAATTAATTTTTACACTTATTTTTAAGAAAAAACATCATCTTTTCTATGGGGACTCCTTAAAAAGAAATGCAGGCTTGCTACTGAATGGGGCAGTAGATTTGAATTCAGGTATTTTGCTAAATATAACCCCATTTTAAAGTTTTCTTACTGTTGGCTGGTTAGGACATCTCTCCTCTGGGGAGGACCATGGGTATTCAGTAAGTCATAAGATTAACCTTGACTCTCCCTCTCTGGGTTACTTTGGTTTGAGAAGCTTTTGCTGTGCACAAAGAAAAACTGATTTTGCCCTTGGCTGGCTTTACAAAACTTTTGTAAGGTTGTAAAGCCAAGTGCATGTGGAACAGCTGAGCAGTACGAGTGATGGGAGAGTGGGCAGGAAGATGCTACATGTTGTCAGTTGTGAGGTTAGAAGCTCTGGGGTATAATAAATGTTATGACATTCTCTCAGTGAGAAATTTTAGACAATGGATCCATCTGCTCTTTCATTAATCACCTGACTCAAGGAATGATGATTAGCTGCCACAAAAGTATAACATAATGCATAAGTGGTTTGAATAGTGTTTTAATTGGGTTGTAAAGGCAACCTTTTTTGAAAGAAATTTAATTTAGCTAGAATGCTAGACTGGGATTTCTGCTTAACTGGAGAAACAGGCCTTGGAAGGCTGTGCTCAAATCAAAGAAGAATCAGCATGTTGCCAGCACAGATGACATTTGGATTGGCAGTCAGTCCTGGTAAGGTCTCCTGCTTTTTACTGCATTTGGCAGTGACAGGCCCCAAAATGTTTCATATGTGCTGCAAGAGGCAAAGTGCATGGCCTGGTCACCCTGGATGAACTGGGATACTTGATTTGGCATCTCAGTTGTCCCTACTCAGAGAAGCAGGAACTTCAGATGCAGAAGTTCCATATTCAGCCCATGAAAGAATGCAACTGAAAGTTCCACAAAGAGAACTAATCTTTAGTGCCCAAGTTAAATGGGTATTCATCTAGAAGGCCCCAAATCACCTGCTTTTGGGGGGACAACAACACTGTGCATCTTAGCAGCATCTGATATGCAGATCATGAAATCATGGAGTCATAGAGTGGTTTGGTAGTGACCTTAAAGGTCATCTAGTTCCAACTCTTGACATGGGCAGGAACACCTTTCACTAGACCAGGTTGCTCAGAGATCCGTCCAGCCTGGCCTTGAACACCTCCAGGGATGGGGCATCCACAGCCTCTCCAGAGAACCTGTAACAGTATCTCACCACCCTCACAGTAAAGAACTTCCTCCTAATGTGTAATCTAAACCTACTTCCTTTTCATTTGAATCCACTGTCCCTTGTCCTGTCACTCTTGTAAAAAGTGTCTCACTATCTTCCTGTGGGCTCTCTTCCGGTACTGGAAGGCTGCAATTATGTCTTCCTGAAGCCTTCTGTTTTACAGGCTGAACAACCCCAATTCTCTCAGTCTTATGAGAAGTTCTCCATCCCTCTAACATCTTGGTGGTCCTCCTCTGGACTTGCTCCAACAGGTCCATGTCTTTCTTGTGCTGAAGACCCTAGAGCTGGACACACAAGATGCAGCTAAGGCGACCACTTCTTCCCTGTAACAATGAGGAGAATCTTTCTACATCTGTTCCTTGGTCTAACAGACAGCACTATATTTCCTCCTATGGAGAAACTGATTTTAAAAAGTCTTATAAAATCCCTGCACAGTTAAAGGTCTACACTCCTCCCTTCTGAGAACATACAGCCAGCTCCAACAAGATGATTTGAACTTCTCAGGCTGAAAGACCATGTCTTCTCTATAACATGTCATTAATGATTTCCTTTTGTGATAGCATTTGTAACACAAAAATCTTATCAGGCTTTCAAAGTTTGGGGAAGAAATTTTTGAACAATCTTCATTTCAAAGAGGCCAAACTTATTTTAGTGATGCACAGTTTAGGTTTTACTGAAACCATTATCTTTTAAACTGTAGCTCCTGTGGGCAAGGTGGGATTAGATGGTGGTGTAATAGGCTTCTTTTTGCTGCATAGCCTTCAAGAAGCTATAAAAAGATTCTAGTTTGCCAGACCTTGTCAGAGGAGAACAACTGTGAAAAGTTGGTTGCTCACAGACAACTCTACATTTTTGTCTGTATAAATCAATCATCTTCCTATAGACCATTTTAAACAGATAATAAAAATTCCTTTGTATTATCACATTAGTCACTACACAGCATCCTCAACTGCACAAACTTTTATTAAGCAAGTTAAACAGTACATGCTGCAGTAAACTCCCACTATGTGCACCAAGCAGTTTTACATCTGGTAGTATCTGTATAGAAAGTACAACTCAGTGTTTGTAGTTACTGAATTGGTTTTCTTTACATCAGAGAGAGACAGGTTTCTTTTTCTCTTAAAAAGACACATAACCATGTAAAATTAAATACAGTGTTTCAGAAAACATTAAGTCTTAGAGAAAGTGCCTTGTTGTGTCAGTTTAAGTAACAGGGATATACTTATTTTTCTTGATTTCTTTCCTAAAATTTTTAAGTACATGTTCATATGAAAACTGTAAGTTTTAATGTGGTGGGGTTTTATTAGCCATTGCCACAACCTCACAGGCAGCACCACTGAATGCTCATCCTATACTGCTCACTGACCTAAATATCACACATGTATTTCTGTATTTTCCATGTAGATCCCATTGAAAGGCATTGAAATAATTTCATTAGCATTTTCACTTACTCAGTCTCAGGCTTCTGGAGTTTCTTTTGAGGTTGCCTGCAGAGAAATGTCTGTTTGTTACTGTGGGAGCTGTAGTTTTCTCATAATTCTCACATGTAGCTTTCTGTCTCACTCATCTGTTGCTTTGTCCTTAATTGAACAGTAAACTTTTCATAGCACCAATTGTTTTTTGAGATTTCGCAGAGGATTTGTTAGATATTGCTACCACAACAGGTCCTGTTACAGAGCTGAAGATTTCTGAGGCATAAAATGTTGAGTGACAAGGGGAGCTCACCTAAGTATGAGAGAGTTGCTTTTCTAGCATGTTTCTTACAAGGACCCTCAGCCAAAATCCTGACATTGTCACCTACAAACTCTGCTAGAGGTTCAAAAGGCACAGGCTGCTCCTGCAACGCAGGACAGAGTGAAGAAGTCCTTAAAATATTCACATTTTGCTGCTTGGAGTTGAACAAGGGCTTTCAGAGCCTACTGTGGTGACAATGGACCTGTGCTGAGAGAGGGCACCCTCTCTGGCACAGTGCCTAAAGTTTGTTGTGGGTTTAGCTTCTGCCTATCCAGCCAAGGCCCTGCATTTCCTCAGTAAGTTGAAAGCTATTACATACAGGTTAATTTTTAAAGCATGAGCTGAGCAAAATCATCTCTGTGTGCTATCTTCCTGTTGCTCAGGAAGAGCATGTGATGGTGCCTTGCATGAGAGTTGCAGTCTCTGTTACTGAAATTCAACACAAAAGTCCTCCTCTGACATTTGGCTATGCTAGAAACATGCCAAGACCTGATGTGGCTTTGCCTTAATATCTCTGCTGCCTACCCTGGGCCTGAAAAAGCTGAATGCTTTTGCTGGTGTGAGAATGGAAGAAGAGCACAAAGACTTTGGACCCTTTCATCCCCCACTTCAAACAAAAGGTGAGCTGAAAGAAAGAATTTGGGAAATAACTCATGCTTGAGCTTGGGAAACATCTCACGCCTTGCTGCACTACTCATGTGAATCTCCCAAAAAGGAAAACACCTTAGGAAAGTGCTTGATTCTATAAGCAGAGAAGCAAAAGGCATCATGTTCTTCCCAAGTGATCCTCTGCTCTGTGGAGATTATCACATTTATGTAAGAGTAATACATCTCCTCTCACACTCTGTAGTGGGAAGACTCCCCATCTGAACCATGTGTGCTGCATTTTCTTCTGTGCCAGTGTCATCCAAAAACCTCCATCATTAAAGAAAGGAAAACAAAAGTGAAAGGATTCTGTAAATTTAGGAGGTACCAAACAGCTTTCACACGCTTACAGGATTGGATGTTCCAACTGCCCTATGCAGGAAAAGATCAGAACAGTGAAACCAGTGGCACAGCACTTTTCTGCAGACACTGAGGGATTTCTTTACAGATTTAAATGAAGGGTGGGGAAGCAATGCAAGTCTTTCTCTTTCAAGCAACCTATTTGGTGCCAGTAATTTAAATGATAGGCTTTGGGTGCAAACTCCAAGTGCCTGAAAGCCTCACTCAGCATGAAACAGTCCTTTAATCTTGGGACAAAGACGATCCTTTGGTTGCCTCCAGCCATTAATCAGAAGTTTGGAAATTTTGCTTCTTACACTTCTCTATCCCAAGAGCAAAATTAACTTACACCTCTTTCTCACAGAGATAAAACAGCAGAAAATGTAAAAGGCGAGTGATGCTGTGCTAGGGGAATAAGGCAAAGGAAATGTTAAAAACTGATAGCTTATTCCCAAAGAAACACTATGAGCTCAGCCAAGCAGAAAAATGTGCAAATACTACTCTTAATTCACTCTAGACAATTTGTCGTTTATAATATTTTCTTTAGAGTCTGTGAAATCACAAACTCAGTGGGTAAACTGTTGCTATTTCTCTTGTTTAGTTGCTTGCCCGGGGAGGAAAATGGGAACAGGGGCAGGGGGTTGTAGTGAGCTAATTAAAAATTATCTGGAATCCTAAAAGTTCACATTGAGGTACTTACGGTAGCATTTTCCTCTCATTTGCGTATTTAATTCCTTTTTAAGCTCATATATATGATAGGTAAATATCAGCATTTTCCTCTAGTTTCTTTTTTTTTTTCCCATAATGTTGTTTTAATATTAATACATTTATAATAAATTCAGTATAGAGAAATCTGTACACACATGCATGTGTAGAAGTTTGGAGGGCAATTTACTAAAATGATGAAGTGACATAGACTCTTTAAGTCTTATTGACTTTCAGGGGAGTTATATTTTAAGCTATTTTTTCCCAAGGAAATTGATGGATAAAGGGGTTTTTGGGAAGTAATGAAAGCTGTGCACATTAGAGCTAACAAATACATGGCCAGAAATTTAGGAATAAGTTAGCTTAATTTGTGGCTTTGTAAAACACCAACAAAAGATGCAGTTCAATAGACAGTATAATGCCTTGTGAATTTTACAAATAGCTGTGATGCAGATAAACAGAAAAATGAGGCAGTCAGTAAATAAATTATCAAGTGACAAGTTTTTGTTTCAGTGCATTTTTGGATTAAATAGTTTGGTTTCTTAATTTGAATCTCTTCAGTGAAAAATCTTTTCAAGTCTACCTGAAAGGAAATATTTTGGTTTTATTTTTCAGCCCAAAGTAAAATAAGAGGTTTGTTATCTCTTTTTTTTTTTCCGCTGCCCACTTATTTGGCATAATAAAACCCTGTCATTCACATTTATTCCATTAATTTTGCTATGATTTTATTTTTTAAATCCCTTCTATTTTTCCCAATATTTGTATATCCAATGTTGAAACTATAATCATTGCAGCAACACGGTTATTCCAAGTAATTATGTGAGTCTGTTTCCTCATGAAAAATGACCCCTCAGGCATATGAAAGTTAACTGTGGGCCCTTAAGTTTCATTATGTACTTCTTGTCTTACTGTCAATTTGGAGGTAAAATTAAGAGCTGAAACAGATCTCCTAAATCCTAACTACAATACCAAATTCCTTTCCATAAGCAAAATACTTGATCACCCCTCTGAGTCTTAATCACGTAGATATAAAGTATGGCCTGATGAGCTAATAAGAAGCTGAGACTATTTTTTTAAATTATTGCTTCACTGCATTTGAAGACAGTTTGGTTCCTAAATCACATAGGTATCTTGGCAAAATTATCCAATTATTGCAAAATAATCCAACATATTTTTTGTGGATAATATTTAATAGAAGAAAAAAGTCCACAAAAAAGTGTTACAGTTCCAGATCATACTTTTAATGGAATTTGTTAAATGAAAGCTCTGATGTTCTGTTTATTTCAGTGTTTTCAGTCTTCCACTGAGATATTAGAAGTCAAAAAAGAATCATCCTTTACTGAGTTCCCAAAGATTAATTAGTTAAAGGTTTAGTTTGGTTGGTTTGTTTTGTTTTTTTCTTTTTCAAAATATTCTTCTGTCTTGTTTTGATTCCTGTGTATTCCAAACATATTCCAGTTGCCAGAGAGTTAAGCACCTCTTGCCCATACCTACTCAATGCAAGGTTTCAGCCTTAATAATTCTGGCTTAAGTTGTTTCTTTTCTTTATGTCTAGGTCTGGAAGACATCCATTCATGGACTTCAGCAGAAGCCAAGTGGCTGTGCAGGGATAGGCATCTGCCAGGATGAGCCCTTTGTGTCTTAGTTGCTTCAAGCTACCTTCACGGTTTGCTCAAGGCTATCTGGGTTTTATTAAAAGAAAAATCTAGGCCTTTGTCACTGATCTGTGCTTCTCTGCATGTGTTACCTAATTGCTTACTGTTCTAATACATGGAAAAAATATCCTTTCTCAGGGAAGCTTTTTATCCATCTGTTATCCAAGGATGATGGTTTTATCCATTAGGGGTCAGGACATAATCTGATACACATTTTAGAACAAAGTGCAAAAGGATCTCATCCAAAATACCACTATAAGCTTTCTGTCAGCAAACTTTTCCCGGTCACTTTTGTCCTGTACATGTACCCACTGGAAGTGGCTCAATGAAATATTAAACCCTAATATTCACGGTCTGTCTCTCAGGGACTGATATAACAAAAAGTAGATAGGAAAAGGTCTGGAGACTTTGTTTTGTCCACTGCATTGTTGCAGTATGGGATCAGCTCTGTTCACATCACTCCTGATCACATTTTCTCTAATATGCTCTGCAATGAGAAATAATCCACAACAGATGCACACAGACTATCCAAGTGCTTCAAAATCCTTTACCATTAAAAGCTTTTTCTGTTATGAATGCAATGCATCCCTTCTTTTCCTGGTCACATGAATGTGAAAACAAGTCTCTTTTTTCTCCCTGAAAAATAATTATATGAGAATAAAATTCATGTTCTTGGAAATTCCTACCATGTCCCCACTTGAACTGTTGTTCCTTAGGTGGAACAATCACAATTACAGAAGTCAAAAAGCTCTCTAAATCTCTTCTAATTATTGAAACTCACTGCACTTCTTGCCTTAACCCATATCTGTCTTGCAATACAGTATCTGGTAGCAGAAAAAGTTTACAGTAGAGGCCTTATCAAGGCTGTCAAGACCAGAAGGATGTACTGATGTGTCTTGAAAGCTGTGCTCCTATTGATATATCACATTGCAAGCTTTGTCTCTTTGAAAGATATTTTCAATCACATTTAGTTTGTGATCTATTACAAATCCTAGTTTATATGTAGTTTTCAAGACCTTACACAGAATGTTGCTCTTATTCATCAAAATAATTCTGATTCCTTACTCATTCCTGAAAGGCTTTTTCTGCAGTAGAGTCACACACAGGGTCTCATATACCAGGATACAATTTTTAATGTCCCTTGACAAGTGCAACTGCAGCGTGGGGAGTCCATGCAGTTGTGTTAAGCCTTCACAAGGCTGTCTTCTTGCTGCTCTAACTGCTTCCTTTGATGCCTGTATTGTGAGGATCTCAGCTTGATGGCACATCATCTCTGCTTTCAAACATGTTTTCAAAGGGACTTTTCCTGCTGTACCATCCTGGAAGAGACACTCTTCAGAGCTGTTGCAAAGGCTTCTTGTAAGTGTGGTCACTGTGAGAAAAGCCACACAGTTGCCTGATGTTAGTTGTGTTGAAAGGGAGTGCTGGATGAGCAAGGCTGCTGCTGAGCTTGTCTCCATTCTCTCCATCTTTGATCTGAATAAGAAGCATCAACTAAAACTCACTGGCAATCTGGAAAATAGTGAACACACACTTCACCCTGCTTCAGAGAGCAGTAAACAAGGAATGGCAGAGTCTACCTGTGCTGCTCTTCATATCAGCTGGAACAGGGTAATGTAGGTTTGGGGAAGCAGCTGCAGCATAGAAAACATATTAGCTTCCCCATTGCTTTTCTTTCAGTTTCAACTCTGCATCACAGAGGTGAAAAGTGGCTTCTGGTAATACCAGAGAAGAAGAAGGAAATAAATCCAGACAAGTACAGATTTGGGGTTTGACACAGTTTTAAAATCTACAATGCTGGACTTGCTTTAGGACAAGATAAGAGAGAATTACTGTACTCCCAGATAGTCAAAAAGTTGAGAAAATGTAAAGTTCAGTTAGAAAGTCAATGTTTCATTTCTGAACATTTTACAACTTTAAAGTTAAAATAAAAGTCAATTTTAGGGAGAAGATTGTTTCAAGTGCATGGAACTGAACATTTTAAGCTTTTAGAGACCAAGGAGGATTCCTCTCAAATTAAATCATTTTTTGAAAATGAGACACATTGCAAACAATGTTAGTATCTTCAAATTGTCCTTCATCTCCCTCACCCAAATTGCCCATCATAAAACTTCACTCACATCTTATAAAGAAGACAGTAAGTATAAGGAGTTAAACACAATAAAAAGCAAAAAATCTTCAGCAAATGGAAAGGAGAGTGATGTTTCAACTTTTGCTCCCCAAATAAGGAAGGATGTAGACTCCTTTGGGAAAATGACTAATGTAGAAGGAGCAAAAGACTCTCTTTCCTGGAATAACAAAAATACACATATATTTTAATCTCTCTTCTGGCTTTCATAATGCAACTACATGCTTTTGACTCTGTGGTGCTGTCAGCAAAAATTAATTTTAAAAGTAGTACACATGAGTGACTCCAGCCTTTGCCTTAATTTAGTTTCTCACTAAGAGCCGAGATAAGACACAGCCGCACAGAAGCAGGATGGACGGCTGTACACTATATTGTAGGAGACGATAGTGCTGAATTAATCATGTTCTAGCTGGAATTTGCAATTCTTTCAGAGATGCTCAAGACAATATAAAAAATTTAGTGGTAACAGTGAAAGTAGGTAGGAGGTTGTGAGGCAGAAAGCTTCAGAGGGCACTTTAAATGTGAAAGATGCATTACAGTTTCTCACACATGAACAAGATAGCATGCCTTACTAAAAATATAATAAATATGGAGTGTATTCTGCCAGATGCAGCTGTGAAGGGAGTGCTCTCCCAGTCAGATGTAGCGAGTGTGATTGACACCCCCTTAGCTTTGCTGTGATATGACTAAATATGAAAACGAACAGCCTTGGAATGATGTTTGCATTAGGAACAACATACATTCTATTCCTCTCAGAAGCCCAGCAAATATATCAGAAGTTTTGGTACGCATACTAGAGGAGTCAGTCTGTTCCTCAGTCAGGAGTTCACTTTTCATTTGCTTTTCTGCTTCCCCCCTTCTTTTCTTTCTCGTTGCATTGTCTCAATGCTTTCTCCTACTACAAACATCAGGGGAATTAAGGGAGACGTAAATTACTCCATTAGTGGCTCACTGCTGATCGTCTGCTGCAATTTGAATAAATCAGTACATGCCTGGCTGCAGCAGCAACAGGAGGAAGAGACAGACGTGCAGGCTCCCCCTCCATCCTTGCAAGGCTTTTCAACTCAAACACAAGCCTGCACCACTCACTACTACAAGACCCCTTACCTTGCTGAAAGTAAAATGCAAAAGAAAAACTCCACTTTAAGTTTGGAAATAAATAACTAGTGAATTTTCTTTTCCTTGCAAATACACTGCAGTCAGTGTGTCACAATCAAGTGTAGGAAGTTCCTGTGGGAGTTCTCACAGCAATCATAAACTCTTCTGAGGGAAGAAAAGATTATGAGCCACCTGATCAAAATTAGTGAACAAAGTTCCCCCTTGCTATCTGAATGCATGCTTTTGAGCCAGGGCCTCTGGTGAGAGTCTGTATAAGCTTCTGAATGGAAGGAAGGACCTTTCTCTCTCTTTCACATTGTGGGTTCAGAGATGTGGGGGAAATGACAACTTTTCACCAGGGAAACCCTGTACATAACTTTTAACCTTGACTCTAAAGTGGACTGTGGTTATAGAGGCAAATCTAAGAACTGTGGGAAAAGCAGCCAAAAATATATGAGGGAAACTTCTAGAATATAGAGGATGACTATACAGTTAATGCAAAGGAGCACTGTGAGATAGTGACAGTGACGGTGTGAGTGAGACACAGCATACAGTGTTAAGGAAACAATTTCCAAAATCATGATTTTGGAAATTCCTGAATGTCCAGTAGCATCTTCCTATTTCTGGTTGCAGGACCTTCTTTTGCAATTGAATTTTTCTGAAAGATCAAAACAGAAATTACACCTCACACTTTAGCTTGAGAGCCAGTGGTCTGGGAAACAAGCGGTGCCTTAAAGGATTCTTTTGGATCTCAAAATACCATCAACGAGCATCTGGAGTTAAAAAACACCTGTGATACTGCATTGGTGCAGTCTACCAAAAAAAGGTAATACCTCTAGTCTTCTTTTCACTCTACTATTTTTTTCTGGGAGAAAACATTCCAAAACCAGTACTCTTAGAAATGGGAGGCTGAAAAAAAATGCTAATTTTTTCACATTGACCACTTTGGGCTCTTTCTCTTTTCACCCACCTGTGCTGTTTCCGGGGAAAAATAACCTGAGAGCCCACAGGTGTCCTAAATGTGTCTTTAATTGCCAGTAGTCCTGTAAGCAGATCATTTAAAGAGCAGAAAGGTGAGAAAATGAAAGTACTGGGCAAACAAGTTGAGCCTGTGCTGAGTTTAGTAAAATATTTATATCTATGTTAATTACAAGGGAAGACAATATTTTATTGTGTTACTGCTCAAGTCTCAAAGATTCACTTTTGAGTTACCTGAATCTGGTGATTGTAACCACTTAATAGAGTGGGTATTAGTAACTGTTTCACTATAATTGGCTCATAATTTTTCAAATTCAATTTATGTATGAAATTTCATTTAACTAATGGAATTCATTTAATTATAGATTATGTGAGGCATATATGTTATTCTAAAAAATCTAACAATTTGTAACAAAGATTGATAAGATTCAAAAGATCTCGCTGGATACATTTTCATTATAGGGTTCACAAAGTAACTAATAAATCATGAAAATTATTTAAAACTCTTTCTTTTCTTGGAGTATGCACACAGTTAAGTATTGCAAAGTCAATCTTGTCTATAAGGTTTTTACCCATTCCAAAAGGGACCAATTTCTGTGGAAAATCAAGCATATTCTCAGCTTCTGAACTGTTATTTGTGTCTCAATAGCTTTGAACTCCTTTCAATGTTTAAAAATATTAATCTGCATTGGAGTATATTAGTATTGCTTTATAAGTCTTCAGATTTTAATAGACAAAATGGATGCCAACCTGGCAAATTCATTATGTAGAGCAGGTGGTGGTAGTTTAGTGAAGCAAATTTTAGCATCTTATTTTAAATGTCCTGCATATTATTATTTTCTAATTTCATACTATTGTTACTAACGATATACATTGGGGAGAATTTTTCTGGGTTTGGGTCTCTTTTTGTTTTGTAGATAGTTCACCTTGACACACGAGCTGATCCCTTTGGTTATCATGAACTGCAGAAGCAATTTTTTAAGCTGGATTCCTTAGGTCTCTCCTTGTGCAGTAAGAGAAGGTGTGATGACAGCATGAATAAGCAGCTGCTGTTTATTACAGCTTTTACCTGGTTAGTGCGGGCATGTTAAAAGGAGGAAGAAAAGCCCTGTGCAAATTGTCCTATCAACTGGTATTAAAAGGGTGAGGCGAGCTCCAAAGCCAGGCAGTTATGACAGGATGTTCTTGAAAATGCTCTATTTGAAAATAACTTTCCAATATTGCTAATGCTTATAAAGAACAGAGGTAAAGTTATCTTTATCCACTGGGGTGGCTAGGAAGGGAGAAGGATGAGGTCTTACCAAGTAGGCAATAACTCAGTGGTTTACTGTGATGGCTGATTTGTGTGTGTGTATATGAGAGAGAGATATTTAATGTTAAAATAATTGTAGAATAGAATATTCTGATGCAGTGTCAAATCTTCTGAAGAGCCATTTTGAAAAAAAATGTTCTAACTCATGAGTATTTCAATATTTCTTTGTAAGTTGCCAGAATTTTTCTTCACATAGCTAAATACCATTTCATAGGTGGTTCCATTTTTTTCCTAATCAATTCAATATTTCGAGGTTCCTTCTAAAGTGGTCAGTAGTTGAATTCACTTCTTTAGCTGAACAATCAAGTACCCCCTGGAGATCCTTCTATAAATTAGGGTCTTCTTCCCACCATTAGTGTGAGAATAAATTTTAAATTAAATGCTGCAAAGCGTGTACATGTCATCTAGGCTACAAAACTGTATCAGTGTTGATGGATATTAGTGCATTTTCAAAAACAGAAAGTAAGCATTTCCATCAATTGCTCTCAATACAATTTTGCTTACTGAGTAGTACTAGCTGTCTTCTGTGGCTAGGATAGAAAATGTTCCAAGAGGGGAAACAAATTCTTAGTACTCTTTTCTTCTGTGTGAAGGAATGCAAATCCATGACTGGTCAACGCAAGTTAAATTATTTTCAACTCTAGTAAAATATATGTTTTTTGTTTATAAAATACATTATTTGTTTGGGACAAGGTCTTAGATTCTCTTGTCTTTGAGTACACTGAGATAAATCGGCCATATTCCAAAACAGTATTATCTGCTGGTATGTGAAAATGACAAGCTCTCTTTTTTATCTTTATTAGGATTTTACATCATTCTAATTACAATATGGATGCTAAGAGAAAGTAAAAAGCAGGTGTTTGTGTTGATGCATATTAAAATTGAGATTTTTTTTTTTTGTTTTCTTGTATGAGAGAAACTGTAAGGGCTCATGCAGATCCACTACATTTTCTTTCTTCCCACTGAAACACCTTTCTGAGGAAGCAGTCCATATACATGTCCCTAAAAAATTGTATTGAGCAAAAATTATGTTAACTCTTCAGTTTGGCTGTTGCTCATGTATTATATCAACATACATTGCAAATTAAACTTTATACGATTTGGAATTAATGCCAAAATACCTTCAGCCATGGGTGAATAGATTTTAAGCCTTCAAAACCTGGGCTAGGGAAGGAAAAGGCCCCAAATACCTTTCTTGCCAATTTCAGTATTGGTGAGATACAGAGTTTCTACTACTGGATTGGACTGTGTAGCAACTGGGGACGGAGTGGATGAGGAAGAAGCCACTCTCTCCTTAAAGACATTGGCCAGAGTTTTACCCAGAATGGGGAAAAGATTTCAGCTGCAGCTGGCGTAGGCAAATCTGACAGGGTCTGAAAATTCTGTTTCCTCTCCCTCACAAAGACAATAAACAGAACTTTGAAACTGTGTTGGACTGTGTGACATCCTCCTCTCAACAGCTTATAGCTCAGCTAATTAGAGATTAATCTCTAATGGTGGTTGTACAGTAAGAGTGATTTCTATTAAAGACATCTTCTTGTTACCGCTCACCTGCTTTGGCATTTCAAAAATTTCAGATTTTCTATAAGACTGGATTCTACCGTCCATATGGTAATTATCACTTTGTCTTTGCAGAGATTATTATCTGGTAAAGATGGGTGGCATGCTCAAGGGCACACCTTGTGGAAAAATTCTTTAGCTGAATACATGAAAACATAAAATGATGGAACAGCAAAAAAGGAAATCACCCAGAGAGAATCACTAATCTAACAGTTATACATGCATATAGAAAATCTAACATGATAATGGCAAAGTTAGTTTGGTGGCAGTTTTGCCTCTTTTACTGTTGCCCAGGACTCTTTCCAACTGTTTGTGGCAGATAATATTTGTGTTTGATTTTGGTTTAAAGAGAAAGTGTTTTTTTATTAAAGTGGAACAGCCATGTTGTCAAAGGGATATATTCCAGCCTGGGAGCAGAGTTTACTTGAGAAGCTGAGGCTGTAGAGCACCTCAAAGGATGCCTCGCTCTTGTGACAGTGACAGCAATCCTTCTGTCAATTCCTGTTAGCCAATGGCAGAAAAACATTTCTCTTAATCTGAGTGGCAGAGATAGAAACTCTACTTTTTAATTAGGAAGTATCATACATGCAGACACAAGTCTGGGCAGGAGCTCTGTTTACAGCTGCTTCATTTATGCTGCTGCCCCTCATTTCCCATTCTGTTTGTGTCTACTCTCTCGTCTTGGGTTGACCCTGATTTGAGGTATGGGGGAAAGTGAGGTTCTTTGTGGAGGCAAGAATAAAAGTTTAAATTAAACTAGGCTTGAAGTTTAATTTAAGTTTTCCATTAAAGAATAGTGTAAGAACTCAATTTTATGCTGAATACAATAAAATACCTTGATTTTAGGAGCTTAGGAGAAAAACAAGGACATGAAAAGATACACTTGCAAAGAAAGAATCTGTCCTTTTTTGTGGTAACCTATTGATTAGGGCATGCATCCAGAGTGTGAGAGATCTGGACACCAGCTCCTTCTCCCATTAATATTTAATAATTATACAGAAGGAAAAAGCAGCTAAAGAGAAATTAAGAACCTGGCATGATTGCAGCGGCAAGACAGACCCTGGGGCAATGGGAGACTGACAGTCAAATATTGCCACACAGAAGAATGAGTTGAACCTAGGGCTCTTATACCCTGGCAGGTCCTAAATGTCAGGTTACTGAGTAAAGGAGGAACATTTTTTCTGCTGATATATCCTACCAAGGTTTACCAACTCTCCTCTCTTTCTTCACCCTTGTTTACTGCAAGGCAACAGGTCAGGAGAATGCTTGAAGAGTGAGACCTACACATCTGACAAAGAATTAATGAAAAATAATATACAAGGTTTATAACATTACCTCTGCCATTGCTCAGTACTGATAGAGAGAGTTTTCAGAGGTGTGTAGATATATTATAACAAAATTAACACCATTAGGATTCAAATTAGTACTGTATGTTTCATGGAAAATGAGTTTATAAGAGTTGGAAAGCTCTCAGCTAAATTGAAATAAATCTCTTTAAAAAACCCAACTAGACAGAATATCAGCAAAATAACTAAAGATAGTATTAATTCAGAATTTAGGAATGATAAGCATTCACCCATTCTTTTGTATAAATATGTGTTCCTATATGTATATATTGCTATGTTTTTTTATGGCATATATATGCTTTCAGCTATGGTTATTTTCTTTTTTCTGTTAAGTTTTTCACAAGTGGAAAATATTTTTAGTTAGAATGTCTTTCTCTTATATGCAGTATATTCTGTTCTATATTATCAAGCAGGATTGTTAATGAAAAACAAATTAATGTACATATTTAGACTTACAAATAAACAGACGTGATCGATTGGTTTGAGAGTATCCACAGCAATCCTTTTCCTCCTCTATACCTCCTTAAACTAAATTTGACTCCTTGGTCAGTTCCAGACACAGAGACTTCAAAACCAAACAGGGGCAAACTGCTCAGAACCTCACTCAGATCCTGAGGCAGAAATCACCTAGCCTTGACTTAATAGTAGGGTGCAGAGAAAGCAGTCCCCTTAAGTTAGGTAGCTGTTCCCAGCCTGCTGGAACATTAGGTGCACTGTTTCCTCAGTGGGAAGCAGTGGGTGTATTGCAAGGTCTCAAAAAGCAGAAGATTATGTCCAAATTTGGATAAATGTAAGGTTCTTTCCTTTGGGATCCTTTGAAAACATCTCCACCCTTTCACTGACATTAGTGAGAAATGAAGCTGCCATGGCTGTAGGATTAAGCCACTCATACTATGGTTTCAGGCAAAGTTAAGTGTCTATGTTAAGCAGATTCTTTTTCAGGTTTTGTCTCTACAGCTTCTGCAGGTAGAGTCTGGGATACAAATATACACAATTTTACCGCATAATTATTTAGATTTTGTGGGCTGATGCTAGAGTCAAAGCTGTCTGCATTTTGCTATCACAATACCTTTCAGAGGAGACTATAAATATGCATGAAGATGGAATGAAAATTATCTTCTTTAGGTCAAACATTCATCTAAATTACTTGATTTTGAGATTTTTTTTCTCAGAAATCCACCATGTAAATCCACTTTTTGTTTATACAACTAAGGATGCCTATGCAAAATAAAATATATGTTTCATGTATTTAAATTTTAGGGATGATCTGCCATTCTTTATGGGACTTTGCAACAGTGCTTTTACAAACTGGCAGCCTCCCCTACCTCCTCAAGGAGCAGACATTTAAAGAAATTCCAGGCAAACAGCAATAAAAGTGAAATTCTTCACGAAGTACTGCTTTATGTGCAGAAAACCAATATACATGAAGGGGTTTCTGATATCTGTAGTTTGGATTTTGCCCAAACATGGGCCAAGAGGAAGTGGACTGAAAAGCAGCCCAAAAATTTGGAGCATGGAGTACAGGATGTTACTCTTTCAGAAATACGTTCTCTATTTGGAACTACAGCTCAGAGGAGGGAATGCTTCTATTATGCTGGTTGAACTCCTAATTTACAAATCTGTAGAAATTTGGATCCTGCAAATACTTGTGCTCTTGCCTGCTTGATTTTAAGCACCAGCAGCACAGCTGAAATCAGCCTACCAGCACGCCTGGGGCTCAGGTGACAGAAGTTCTTTGCAGAGCTGGGCACACTTGCTGGCTGAGCCTTTTAAGTGAGCCAGTATATAATGGTGGTGTCAAGGGAGGACGTGGGGCACTGGCAGCAGCAAAGGCTGCAAGTAATAAAAAGTGCTTTTCTAATTGGCTGCAATAATGTTTAAATTTTCTAATAAATAACATCCACACACGTCACAAATAAGCCCTAGGTGAATGTTCCAATGGAGGTATTTATTTGGAGCACTGAACAGATTACATTTACAGAGTTATACTGCACAGCAGGGAAATCACTCTACATGGAGTGACAGGGCAATGGTCTTATAGCAGTCCCCTTCACAGCAAAGCACTTAGGCACGTGAGGATCGATTTCAGTAGCAGCTCAAGCTTAGTATTATGGATGTCTATTGTGGAGAGGTGCAGAAACCAAGCAACCTTTAGGAAAATATTTATAGGATCCAGGTGGGGTGTGATAAGCCCAAGTTCAAGTGAAAGAGGAAGACTGATTGCTTGCTTCCCTAATTTTATGCCCTTGCATTACAAGTATAACTGTACAAATAACTGAGTTTATTTTTTTAATGTGTTAACAATTGCATTCTACAGAAGAGAAAATGTGCTTTGTCAAGAGAAATATACTCACAACAATTAATTCATTTTTTAATTAAGAGGTGTTATACTATTTTGCACCTTAAGCCATGCAGCTGCTAGTGTTTACTGCATCTCCCTGTATATGTGTGTTTGGTCCTTCCATCAAAATATTCTCCTCTGAGTATTTCTTTTTTTCCTGTTCTGTGCCGGGATGCATGAGGGAACAAGATGAAACCTGACTAATATTGTTTGGTAATATGGTTGTTTGCAGTTTATTGGTTCTCTGGTGGATTTTATTATAGCTGCTGAAGTTTTACTCATTAGTTTAATGGTGGTTATTTTGCAGATTTCTGTATTCTGTATTTTTTATTGAAACCTTATTCACAATACCACAGTGACTTGACTATGCTCTTCATGATGCAAAATTTAATTAGATACTAACTAAGTAAGTGGTCCATTAAAATATTATTCAGATTGTTCAGGGAAATATTTTGGTAAACATTTTCTTTGGAAGTTGACTTTTTGGTAAGGGAAATGGAAACAGACAAATGAATGCTGCTGTTTATTTTGTCTCTCAGCATGCAAAGGGTGAGATAGTGTGCATCTGAATTACATCTCCATTTGCAGTGGGAAAAAGGACCTTGCCATTAGAGGAATCATAGCATCCATTTATTATGCAGTTCAGGTCTAGACTGCCTATACTGCAGTCCATCAAAAAGTATTTTAGGGGAAAGATGCTCATAATGAAGCAGGGAGCTCTACTGTTTGAATGATGATGATGATGATGCACTGCAGTTGCCAAAGCCACATAATACACATTGCTGGAAAATGTCCCATAAAAAAATTCGAGCTGGAAATAAAGATATACATTGTGTGTATTTAAGTATGGCTCCGTTTCACTAACAAGAGAGGCTTTAATTATACATGGGTTTTCACAAACAAGTTAGTTCAGAGAGTGTTCAATTCACAAAGGTCTCTTTCTCTATACTCTGGGCTCTCTGTTCTAAGCAGTTTTGCAGCTATTGAAACAGCTGCACAATTTTTGATTTGGTCATGGATACTTTTAATGTGCACATAAAATGAAGAGGAGAGGGAGGGAACATTTCTTTGCCAGCTCTATGCAGAAGAGTGAGCCAGCTTGGTATCTGAAGAATACTGAAGGGGTCTGTGCTGACCTGATGGAGCCAGAAATCAGACCTCCCTAAGTCACATGCACAGCTTTGATGTCAAGCAGTTTGCCAAGTGGCAGTACATTCTTTGATGGCAAAAGGGGGTGAGAGAGACTTGTTAAATACAGAGGTGAATGGGAAAAGTTCAACTGTTGGAAGGTGAGAACAGCATGTGAAGTAAAGGAATTGGCAAAAATGTCAGATATGCAAGGGTAGAAAATTTCTTTCTCTAGACAGTGTGCTGAAACCTTTCAGACAGAGATCTGTGGTCAACACTGTGCCTCATCCCCCAAATAAATTATTTATTTCAGTACCACTAATCTCCTTTCTGCCTTCAAGGACTCCCTAGTCTGAAGCACCAGCTGCTTTCTGCTGAGATGTGGCCACAGGAAAATGCAGTCAATGTTGTGGTGTTCGTACACATGCACAGTGTGGAAATATTACTATTGAGCAGGTACATTTAAACCAGTGCTACAGATAAAGGGGACACCCAAGCAGGAGGCAGAGCTCCAACATAGAATTCTACCAGGAACTAATATTCTTTGATGCTACCATTTGGCAAATTAATAACTCTGCCCTGCAAGAAGTTCATCTAAGGGTTGAACTAGGATAAGGGACAGGGACTTAGGGGAATATGGAAGGACTTCAGCATTACTGATGGGATTACTATGGAAGGACTTCAGCATTACTAATGGGATTTTTTTGTCCTATGTTAAAGGATATGTTACTAGCTCTAAAAGGAAGCCAAACCCAAGTGCCATTCAGGGTTCCGGATGGGAAAAATGGCCAGGTTCAGGAAAGACAAAATGGTCTCAAGATACCATATAGCAGAGACTTGCTTCTCAGCGAAGTGATCAGTTGGTCTTCTTGTTGGTCCAAAACCAGCAGAGTAGATGATATCTCATTTGCTAAGAATTTACATCTTCAGGTTCAACTCCTGTGTGAATTATCTGTAGTGTCAGGACTTGCATTGCAGCCTTTCAGTCCTCTGGGGAAGGATTAGAACCCCTGCAGATTTCTATAACCATTTCATTCTACAACACTTGTAAAAATACAGCAACTTATCAAACAGCATTAAAATTGGGTAGCATATTTGTAAACTATTATCATGAAGAGTGCAGATAGGTATACATACATTCCTGACAAGGTGAACATACGCAAATGATGACAGAGCACAATTGTTGCTTTGATTTTTTAAGATTTTCTAAGCCTTCTGATGTTTGTATTCTTGTAGCAAACTTTCTCACACACTTTCTGTAAACAACATATTGTTTTGCATTCTTTTATGGAGGAGAAGAAATTTGATGGACTGTTGGTTTGTCCAGTGTCATTGGAGAGGTGGCACTTTCACCCTCCAATCCACTGTCACCTTTAGAAATCTATAAATGTTGGAGTCAGAAAATAAACTTCCCTTTTTCCTGCATTGAGAGCAACAACGTGTCTGCGTCATGTTATCTCGTATCCTATAGTAACACACAATCATGTGAGTTTCATATCCTTGGGAAACCAGATGAATTATAGTATTTCATTCTAAAAAAAAAAAATTATATTTGTTGATTTGAAAGGCTGAGAGTTCTAGCTCTTTGAAAAGTAGCAATAAGGTTGTAATAAATGAAGAATTTTGGAAATTAACTAGGTATTTTAATATTTTCAGACTTTATTTTTGCCCCATATTGCTAACTTTGTATTCTCAGCCCATTCCAAAACTCCAGTGTAAAAATTAAATGTAAATCTGAAAAAACACATGCCCCAAACCCTCCCTACTGAAAAAAAAGAAGAAAAAAGAGCAAAATAATCTTATCTATGGATGCAGGTTCTAGACAATATTTTCTCTCTCCCATTCCAGTCTGTGGCACTTAGAGTCCATGGGAGATCAGGATGCCTTTCTGTCAGAGAGGTAGAATGGACAATGCAGCCTTCCAATGTATTCTCAATTAGATGGACAAGGCAGCATCATTTCTGGAGAAAGGATTTTCCCCATTTCCCTTCCCTGAAGTGAGTGTGGAGACAAACAGCATCTGTGGGAATTTGTGCCTCATAGATGTGAGAGCTGTTGAAACTGTTATGCAGATCCTAGAATGCATTCTTCCTGTGAGAACTAGATTGGATAGGGAAAGGAAAAAAAGCATTGCAAGAGATGAGAGTGGAATAGGTGACTACTAAGTCCCTGTTATATATGTCACAGTCATTTCCTCCCTCCCTCTTTCCTGCACGGAAACATGTTTAGTCAAGTGTCACTTTCACTTGCAAAGAGAGAGCATCAGTTTTCTCTTGTGTTGCACTGTTTCAGGTTTCAGCAGTGCTTGTGTTGTGCTGCTTTTAAATGTTTATATTTCATTCACAAAGCTTAACTGGGAGTTTTTCCTATCTTATTGAACCTATAGATAGGAAAGTTCAAAAATGCTAGCAAATTGCCATGAGGAAGTAATTTTTAAAGCATGAGGCACCAGAAATTGTCTTTTGAGAATCAGCAGTCAAGGACCACAATGTATGGTCAGTGATATTGTGTTTTCATTGCACTCAACATAACAGTGTCCGAGATAAGGGATACCTGACCTCATCTCACTCTCTTTTGATGGAGTTAAAGTAGGTAATATCAATCCTTTTATGTTTTTAAGAGAAATGGAGCAGTTGATGACACTAGAAACAGCGTCTATTGTAATGTGTTTTGGACAGGTTTTAAAGCATGTGTGATGCTGCAGGTCACATGCCTGAGATTCCTGCTCGTGATTCATCAATGGCTCAGACAAAACCGTAGGATCCCAATTCCTTCCTTCTCCTTTCTGCATCCCTCTTCCTTGCTGCCAAGCAAAATTCTTTGTTGAAGACACTGTTTCTGGTATCTAATGCTGCAGATGGGCATTACTCTGCCAAACTTTCATATGCTGAACTGTATGACAAAAGTGTCTTTCCTTTGAGTTATGGCTCAAAGCAAAGAGGTTCAAGAAAGGATGCAGCAATAATGATCAAATGAGAAGTTGTGGAAAACTCAAGGGTGTTTCAATTAGAACTGGGCTCCCTCCTTAATAGAGACGGCCAGGTATACCTTTCAAAACAAAAAAAATTCCAAATCCATAGTGTGTAACTCACCTTGTACCTACTACAATACACTTCACCAGTGAAACACTGGCTGTATGCTAACACGTTTTCTTCAGAGTCTGGAGATGGTTCTACCATGGGTTGGCCCAAGACACTTCTGCAGATGCCATAGCTACACAGATTATGTTGGTCCCTGCAGAGTCTGCCTGGCTCATCCTACCTGAGTAGCTTGGGATGCTATCATAAAACACGTTCCCAGTGAAGTCAGTATTAGTTAGTTACTTCCAAGGAGTAATTTTGATGCTTTTACTGTTTCAGTACTTCCCAGTAATAGCTCTTCCAAAATTTCCCGTGGAAGAAAAGAAAGAAGCAGGAATTAATTTGCAAAGTCACTGTGCTTTTTAGCCAGTTTCTTCTAAATATTTTTGATCTCAAGAGGCGGAGACATGGGAAACTTTTTCTTACCTCAGTAAGTCAGTATTTTTCTGTGGAGTCAGGGAAGTCGACACTGGCATGTAACCATTTTGGATTATGAAGCTTTGCAAGCACACGCTTGTGGCGTGCCCGTGGATCTCCTTTAACACAGTGCCACTCAGTGATAGGGATGCAGCATGGCGAGGGAGAGGAACCCAGATTCCATGAAACGGCAGACATCTGCCATAAACCAGCTCATTTATTTTCACTCTGCTGGGGGTGGGAGCACAGGGATTTGTTTTGGTTTCAACTGGATTTGGTTTGGTTTTTTACACAGACAGTTTGGAAATAACTTTTTGCTTCCAGTCATCAGAGTTTATAAGGTTATTACTCGTTGAAGTCAACATGTCTCTAAGGTTAGAGCCTTTCACTTGTATATTTACACATCCTCTTCAACGTTTCAGACATCTCTCTCTCATGCTTTGCCTGCAGTCTATTTTGTTTTTTAGTTGGACCTGAGATGTAGCTTGTTGAATCTGATCTAATAAAATGAAAATTAGCCTCAGAACTAGGGAACAAAAACTGGGCTCCTAAATTTTTCTTGGTTGTATCTTGAGTTCCAAGATACATTCTCTAAATTTTACATTTTGTGAGCTTTCCAAGAGCATGAATATCCCTTGTAGGAGGTACTGCTAGTGATAAGGTTTCCCTTGCATAATGATCTCTGACTGTAGGTTTTAGTTTCATTACAAAATTTCAGAACTCCAATATTACTGATGATGACTGGGTAGAATATATTGTCTCTGTCATGAATTTGACAAACTCTATATTAAAAATGTTCCTTCAGGAGCTTGTTCCCCATTTTTCATGTGGGAAATCTTTCTTATGGTTGCTGTAATCAATAGAAGAAACTATTGTCATCAGTCACGTACATTTATTATGAGAAAAACTTATTTTATGACATGGCTGAAACTCTGATTTCCCCCATAAGTGGCCTGATCGGCTTCTGGACCTTGCTTTACTGCCTTAATTTCCATTCTAAATGTAGGCTTAGACTGTCTAATTGACTCTTATGACAGAAAAATTATATTATCACTTAGAAGAAGATTAATATGGAAAGTTACCTAAACTAATACTACAAGTTACATTTATGTTGTCTCACTAGTGAATATAATGAAATTAGCTATCAAGTTTTTGGGTAAGTTCTGTCTTTTTTCATAGTTTTAGAAATGATAGTAGTTAAAAGATCTCTTCTACTTGTGATTGCTTTGTACTTTCTCACCATTTACAGTAATAACTGCAAAAGCAAGTGGTGGAATGTGAGGTCTTAACCCATATTTTATGGGTCACAAATGGGCTCTAAACCCACTGGAGTCTTGCAATTTCATCTAGAGATAATTATTAGATAATGCCAGCAGTAAATTATTTGCTGCTCATATACTTCCTAATAGTCACTACCCACAGGTAATTATTTCACCATTTTAAAGAGAGAGTACATTTGAAACTATTAGCTATCACTTTTAGGAGCTGTACACACAATGAGCAAGCCATTGTCCCAGCGCTGCAATCCAGAAGAATCCTTACCTGCATGGCATTGCTTCCTTATCTGTGATGCATCTCATTACATTTGCTCTGGGTTCACACAAGTGTGAAAGAGGCCAGAATTTTTGTCCTAAATGCACCTTTATCTCTATCAAATACCTGTCAGGTTTTTGGTTCATAAAACCTGTTTTGGTGCAGCTGACTTCTTCAGTCAGACTGATTCTCTTGCTTAATATGGTAAGAACGCACACAACACAAAATTTTCTGTCCTGAGGTAGAACTCAAAGGCTGAAAGACAGGCCATGAAGCCATTTTGATGGCATAAGTATACAGAGTTTAAACTCCCTATCTTTTGGAAAATATTGTGAAAATAAGGATTGTCAACTTGTTTTTTTAGAAAAACCTAACTCACTTGGTGATGGTGTTAATTTTACTGGAGGATAACTAACCATGTCATCCCCTGTAACATACATGCAGAGTAGACTGCACTTTACTTCTAATCAATTCCATATTCTATTTGCTTTTCCACTCCAGAAACCTCAAATCCACATTTTCTCATTCAAATTATAGTCAATACAGGCAACTCAAATTGTTTCCACACTACCACAGATCTGTCTGCCACATATAGAGTTGTTCTCTTATGATCAAGTAATTTAAATGGCATATTTAACATAAATTAAATTAATCCAAAACACACTCTTTACCTCCACGAAAGCAAGACTGGAAAGAAAAATACCAGGACAGCAATTTCACTGTTTATGTATTGTGCTGAAAGCTATTCATGAAGTTGTTTTTGTCTCTAACAAAATCACTTAGAAGTAGAATTTCAGGGGTGGCATTGATTGAAGCAGCCAGTATGTCTGTGAGCAAAGGTCTTTGCAGAATTTTTTTAAATATCTTATCATGTTTAGTAATGTCATCCAAAGGAGGGCTACAGAGATGGTGAAGGGCCTAGAGGGGAAGCCATATGAGGAGTGGCTGAGGTCACTTGGTCTGTTCAGCCTGGAGAAAATGAGACTGAGAGGAGACCTCATTGAAGTTACAACTTCCTTGTGAGGGGAAGAGGGGGAGCAGGCACTGATCTCTCTGTGGTGAGCAGTGACAAGACACAAAGGAATGGCCTGAAGTTGTGTCAGGAGAGGTTTAGGCTGGCTATCAGGAAAAGATTCTTTACCCAGAGAGTGGTTGGGTTCTAGCACAACTTCCCAGGAAAGTGGTCAGAGCATAAACCTGACAGAGTTTCAGAAGTGTATGGACAATGTTTTCAGGCACATGGTGTGATTCTTGGGGCAGTCATTTGGAGGGCTGGGAACTGGACTTAGTGATCCTTGCAGATACCTTTCTACTCAGGATATCCTATGATTCTATGATCCAGACACCTCTTCCAAGCAAAATTCCTTTCTGTAGATACATCCTACAGCATGATGCCTCTTATGTTTTTTGTTACGGTCTGGAATCCCTCAAAAATAAAATAAAGAATCCTCTGAAAAGTCTGTGGCATGTGTAAATCATAAAAAAAAAAAAAAAAAATTAAAAAAAAAAAAACCAAAAAAAACCCCAAAAAAAAAAAAAAAAAAAATTAAAAAAAAAAAAACCAAAAAAAACCCCAAAAAAAAAAAAAAAAAAAATTAAAAAAAAAAAAACCAAAAAAAAACCCCAGCCTCAACCCAATGAAACAACACCTGTTTCAATTCTGATTACCAGTAACATTGGCTGAGTCACATTAATAAAACTATACTCATTTCTCAAACTGAGGCTTGAGGGTCTCCCCTCTACTGAAACCACCAAAGCCAGTTCTCTGTTAAGTGGTTTTGGGAGACATGAAACAAGTAAGTCCCAAATCCAGAGGAACTCTATATCTGTATCACCTCTTGGGTTTTAATTCCCCCTTTTTCAACAAGATTCACTGCTCAAGCAGATACCTCTTACTGAAAAAGCTGCTGGCAGATAGAGGGGACTTGTTAGAGCACTGCTTGGAAGCTCACAAGGCACCCTGGCATGGTATCTGTGTTAGCATCTCTTTCATGAGTTCTTAAGTCATCCCAAATTTTTAAAAGACCTGTCATTGTTTCTCAAGTAGATTAAAGCATCATTAGATTTCAGGCTACCAATGCTGCCTTGTTCATGAGTTAGGGGATGTTAAACACCACTAAAAATTGATAACAAATCAAATCACTGCCTAATTTACAAAATACAGTCAACTGACACCACATTAAAAGGCTGATCAGCCTTCAAAATTATTGCAGTGTGTTTATTTTTTAGATCATTTTTAGTCTTTGAAATGTCAAACATAGTGATCTATCTGAGCTGCAATTGTGGATGAACATACACAGCACTGTCAAGCACTTGGAGAAGAGTTGAAAGCAATTGCACATGGATTCACTACAGAACTTACACCGTTTCTGCATAAAATACCTGAAGAACAATGTAACCAACCACCCCAGTTCTGCTACTTAATTGGTTAAACTTTTGAGAAGAATACACACGTTTTAGCTAACATTCATTCAGGTGTGCAGTAAAGCCAGGGTCATCATACCTGCCCCCTCCTGACCCTTTTGTTGCTGAAACTTTTGAACATACAACCCTTATCTCACATTTAGAATCATAGAATCATAAAAAGTTTTGCATTGGAAGGGACTCTAAAGGTCATCTAGTTCAATCCCCTTGACATAGGCAGGGATATCTTCCACTAGACCAGATTGCTCCAAGCCTCATCCAACCTGGCCTTGAACATCTCCAGGATGGGGCATCCCCAGCTTCTCTGGAAAACTTGTTTTAGTATCTCACCACCCCCACAGTAAAGAATTTCTTCCTAATATCTAATATAAACCTGCTCTCTTTCACTTTCCATTTCCTCTTGTACTGACACTACATGCTCTTGTGAAAAGACCCTCTCCAGCCTTCTTGTAAGCCACATTCAGGTACTGGAATGTGCTCCAAGGTCTCCCTGGAGACTTCTCAAGGCTGAAAAGCCCCAAGTCTCCCAGCCTGTCTTCATATGTGAAATGCTCCAGCCCTCTGATCAACTTAGCAGTTGATCTTTTCTGGACTCATTTCAGCAGGTCAATTTTTTTGTGTTACATTTCTAATACAGCTCTGAAGATTTGCATGGTAATACATTTTTAAAGCAGGGGCCTAAACTGAGTTTCCTAGAGCCATATTTGAGCTCCCTAAAAGAGCTGAGCTTCTGCAGCCAGAGAACCTGGCTTACAAATAAGGCAAGTATGCTCACCAGTTCTGTGTACACAAGTGCTGGGAAACTAATGAACTCTGGGAATATGCAGGCCAGCATATGGGCTCTGTAGAAACTGTTACTTCTAAAAGGAATTTTTTGAACTACTGATTGTTACTGATTTTCTTGCCCAGGCTTATGATGTACAGAACCCATGGTTCAGAGTTGCAAGAATGAAGCAAACTTGTTATAGTTGAAGCAGTGGTTTGGGTTTTGTGTGCTCAGTTCTGAGAATCCTCTTCCTGCTATAGCTGCCCCAGCCAAACTTGCTTCCTTCCTGTGATGCTGAATTATGTCAGGAGCAATAGACATACAAAATGTCTAATGCTGTTAAACTAGAAAAAGGAAATTTTCCCGAATTATGGAAACAGAAGAAGCACCCACAAAAAAGCTTCCTCATAGATCAGCTGAAAGTCAATCAAACACATGACACAGTTCTATTGGAAACTAAGCTTCATTAGTTCTGGTACTTATGGTACTACTTGTTTTTAATTAAATTACTAAATAAGGGATTATGCGCAGAGACTGCACTGATACTGTAATTGCTTCTAGTGATGAAATTCAAATTTCAGGCCGTGAGCTTCTGTATACAAATGGATTCTTTATCTAGCCAGAATGTAGAACTGCAGCCAGTTACAAATAAGGCAATATCTTTATTCACAGCAAAAGGGCTGTTCTGGCATTAGTGCTATGATTATTGTGTGACCTCTTCAAATAAACATGCATTTAAGGATGCACTCATATCAGTGCATGAGTAATAGAGAAACTAGAGCTAAACTTGTATAGTAATAACAGCCATCAGTTTTCTTCGGTTATTATTTGAGTATGAGACATAAGTATCCATTTTAAAAAATTCAGAGTTTGCAAAACTAGTAAGGAGTGGCATGAGCATATCTATTCTGACCTGTATAACACTACCAGACGTAGAATTTCAGTCAGTAGTTTCTGCATCGTGTATAGTAATTTATGGTTGAATTAGAGCACAGCACTTAGGAAAGAGATGCAGGAAGAGGAGGTATCCCGCCCTTTTATGTTCTCAATGCAAAACACGCAGTGAGGCAGGTTGTTCCAAAGCTGCAGGCTCAGGAGCTGAAAATGCCTGCCTGCAAGAGAGAAGCATGGACACAGACATCCACTGGACAGAGAACTGGCTCAGCCTTGTTCTTAAGAAGACATCAAATCTGAATTTAAGAATGCCATAAAACAGTGAATTATTGTCTAAATTATCCTTGTTAAAATTTACCCCAACAGTTTGAAGGGCTTTCTGTTTATGTAGAATATGTTAAGTCACTGCCTCATCTTTTTTAAAAAACTAATCTAAGAACTACTTATATATGTCCATTAGGATATATTCTTCAGTTTTGTGTTTACTTTGGCAGTATATTATATATATATATTATATGTATACATATATATATACACTGCATATGCCATATCTACTGTCGTGCAACTAAGCATCCAGCAGCTGCTCACTCACCCACTTGTCCTGCAGTGGGATGGGAGAGAGAATTGGAAAAGCAAAATCTAGAGGACAACCATGATTAAAAATAAAGATGATTTAATAAGTGAAAGAAAAAAAAAATCACAAAACAAGTGATGCAAAGGCAGTCATCTTCCACCAGCAGGTCCATGCTCAGCCAGCCTCTGAGGAACATTTAACTACTTCCCAGTTTTACTGGTAAGCATGACACTATCAAATACCCCTCTGGTTCATTGGGGTCAGCTGTTCTGGCTGTGCCTCTGATGCCTTAAGTTTTAGCTTTTATATTTATATTTTATAGCTTTTATATTTATAGGAGGTCTGTACTGCTTTAATGTATAACTCTAAAACTCCATAGCCTGTCAGCTACTGTCTTATGATTTTATTCAGACAAAACAACTTCTCTCTAGGCCCTAACTTCAAGGACACCCTGTTTTTCTAGACCCCAAAAACGTAAAAAACCAAGGATAGCAGAGAGGAGAGAGGGGGACAAACAGGAGAATGGGACTCTGCTACCTGAAGCTGCAGTTGGACAACTGGCTTCTGATATGCAGACGGACCAAGCCTATATCTGTCTGAAAAGCATGTCTTATCCATCTTGGGTGTAGTCACGGCAAGACTCTTGCATTGCCCAAGGCGTACCCTGTGAAGGCTTTTAAATAAATACCTGCCTTATTCTGTCTAGCTTCTGCTCTAGGTAGCCTTCTTCAGGCATCACCTCCTCCCATCCTCTCACCTACTCTCAGCCATCTCACTGGTGGAGAGGACAGTGAGGAACACAGAAAGCCTTTGAAGCTGTTCAAGTACTGCTCAAATCAGTGAGTTATACACACTGCTTTGGTCACCAGTGTAAAGCACAGCACTACATGAGCTGCTATGAAGAAAATTAACTCCTTCTCTTATGGAAGAAAAGGAAGCTGGGATTTGATTTCTTTGGTTCACAGGGAAATGATATCCTGATCCATGTATCTGTGGAGTAAGGCTGCAAGTTGAAGTACCTACAGCAATAATGCAACTTAAATTGCAATGGATAATACTGAAGCTGAAGAAGAACCTACCTCCAAATTTTGAGAATTATATTTCTTCTGCAACAAAGAATAAAAAAAAAAATGAAATACCACTAGTATTGGAGGAAGAGTACAGATCAAGAAAGCATCTATTCCATTACACCTCAGTAAAGGAAAAAAAAATATTAATCACTTTTCTGATTGCAACCACATTTTAAGATGGTTCTAGGAGAATTTTTGACCATTTGTCTCCTTGGTTTTTTTTTGTTTTTTTTTTTTTGGGAGGGACACCATTTTTACCTACAAGTCCTGTCTCAATCTCTGCCTGCTTCCTTAAAAACGTCTGTTCAAATTCTTTAAGTACATGGCTCATCAAGATACTAGTCTATGCTAGGTTATGTGATAAAAATCTCATCTGTACAGGCACAAAGGTGCACAAATGAGCAACAGTAAACTGGTATAACCAAACTAAAGCCCTGCCTAGCTACCTCCAGCCCCATTACAGAAGAGATGTCAGCCCCAGGGATTAAGCCCATCACAACCAGTCAGGGGAAGCAGATCTCCAGAACACCTTTTAGACTGAGGGAGATCACTTCCTGGGGACATGGGGCATGTTATGGGATGCAATAGAAGAGTGGTTTGGGATTTCTCAGGACCTGCTGTGGGATGGTTCCCAGGGTAGGAACCAGCTGGTGAGTAGGCAAAGTGGCCCAGGAGCCAGGGGGTATCTAAGGATTAGACCATGGGAAAAGCTGGCTACTGGAAGAAGCACAAGAGTCCTATCCAACTGCTGGACAGATCTTGTGGGCTGGCTGAGAGTGTGGGTGTACGTGAGACAACTGGAGAAAAGAGGATTCAGGGGCAATTTACTGGCATGTCCAAGCCCAGCTACTGGAGATCCATGTTACATACATATCTGTAATTTTCCCAGAAGCAAGCCTTCATCTTGATCAGCCAGAGAACAGGATGAAGTCACAAGTGCCATTTGTATTCACATGTGTCTGCCTGCGATGATCTGTGTTGTAGGACAGGTATGTTTGTTTATACACATGTATTGTACACACACATTTGTGCATCTGCCTACTGGGAATACATTCCAGCTTCATCACTGGTCAGAGCTGGGCTCCTGAAGTTGTGTCTCTTTGGGAACTTCATATCTGGCAACCTCTATGAACCTCTACTGACATTTTGACACACGTTTTACAAATATTGAAGACTTCTGGATTACCTTTGATTTAAAGATACTACACGCACACAAGCACAGCAGCAGTTACCATTTTGTTCATGTTGAAGGGTTCCTTTTCATTTATCCCTTTACTAATGCATGCCCTTCTGCCATATCTATGTATTTTACTTTGAAAAGCTGCCAACTTACTCTCTGAAAATAGAACTTCTTTCTCTATGTTGGTAAAGCTCATCCAAGTTCAGAGATATCTTCTGCCAGACAGGTAAGAAATTCCACTGTCACTGCTGGTGTCTCCCTTCGCAGCACAGTGATGGCACTGCATGTGGAAGGAAAGCTGTTGAAATCAGCTGTGCACAGCATACACAGATCCCACCTATTTTATTATTCATATTAACCTCAGTTCATTTTAATTTTATGTGAGAGTTTTGATTCAGGTATAAAGCAATTTTTTATTATATAATATATTTTATTATTATTCTTCCACCTTACACCCTGAAAGGTCCCAGAGGCCTCCATTTCTACCATTTGACTATTTGCAGTGTTTCAAAGTAACCATAGGGTGCCTGTCCTTTTTAGCATCTAATTACACTTTGTAAGGGCTTGATTACCAAAATGCATTAAACAATAATTAGATAAGGATAATTTACATCCAAACAATAAAGTTGAAAAGAACAATATAACTGGTAATTGGCCTTGACCAAGGTAAATAATGTCCTCTTTTTTATTTACATTTGCTTTTCCCCATAAACTGCCTACTGGGTTGTACAGAAGTAAGAGGCTAGCAAAAATCTGAATCCCCATCCATCAGTATTAATCTCACACTTTACTGAGGCCCCATCCATTTATCTTTCCGACACAAATTAGAAATTCAAGAGTTTTAACAAATGAGCCTGCAAATGTAAACTTATTAGGCCATATATTTTTACTACACACTGTGCAGTGCCCTCCACAAAGCTGTCCCTTCAGAGAGTGTTTTCCTATTTTGTGTTATTGATGGCAGCTAACTAATCACATTTTTAATGTTGTCTTTGGGGAGGGCTGTTTGAGTGAATGTGCAAACTAAACTACCCAGAATAAATCTACCTTATTAAATGCTTGAAATTATGTGTCTTTTACGATAAAGAAACTCTCGAGCATTGTTACATTTGCTAACCTTCTTTTTTGTAGAAATCAAAAGACTGGGATTAATTAAAATAATACATCAAAACATGGGTTTGTACAGAATGTGTCGGCGTGTGAGAGAAAGGCCAAGAAAAATTGGTTAATTGGTCTCTTCATCCCTTTTCTCTTTCGCTCCATTGAAAAATATATTTTAAAAATGCTTTTAAACTAACCTTTGTTAGCTAAATGTTGTCATTATTTATGCTTATGGAGAATTTAGTAGTGAACAGATCAAAATGCAAACCTTGAGACACAGCCTTTCTGCAGTTGTCACAAGAGTTTTTCAAAGCTCCTGCATAGCAAGGAGATTCTCTGAACAAAGCATTTCAGATTTTACAAAATCTGATTATTTTACTAATATTTTACTGATTATTTTACTGAATTTCTGGAGGTTTCTGTTAAGTGATACATTTAGTAATCTATCTGGTTTTCTAAGGCATACTTGCTTGTATGCCTTTAAATTTGTATAATTTTAGAGAAGACTGGAATAGGAAGGGACTGATTTGAATGGCATAGGTTTTTCTAGAAGATAATGTTTAAGATCCTTTAATACACACAGATAAACATCTTTGACCAATAGCATTCAAGCTGTTTTATCTCATCATTCTTAACATTTAACAAAATTATGTAATTACTTTGAGAGCCCTTACTGCTTTGCTAAAAGATTGGTTAAGTACTTTTAACCAATGATCAGTAGAAATGCTAATTGCTTTTTCATTACTCTCTTCCAGCAGCAAATACAATTCTTATCTTTAAAAATAAGACCTATTGTCTGTTTCAAAGATTTGAGTAATGAAGCTGGTTTGGTTTGTTGAGGACTTCTAGAACTGCTCAGTGTAGTACATTTCATTACTGAAATGATTTTTTTTTCTATTCCTACAGAAAAGGCAGAGAACATTTTCTCATTTTTCAGGTAGATAGGAAATGAAACGGAAAGCTAATAATAATAGTTTTATAAACCAAGGCAGAGAATTTAGTTCAGTTTGCTTTACGTATATAACAGTCCAGTGCCTACTTCTGCCCTACTCACCATTTGAAATCGGATTTCATTTGTAACAGACATTTTATAGAAGGGGTTCCATGAAAGTTAAAATTATGCACCACAGTTCTTGATGCCAATCCAAAGAAAAAAGATCTTCAACACAAGACAAGAGAAGCCTTGTGAAAGCTATACAAATTTAGGCTTAGTTTTCTCTGGTTTTGCTAAAATATTCCTGGATGGTGCAATGGACCAATGAGTCATTATTTTTCTTTTCTTACTGTTAGACCTCAGATTCTACAGTACTTTGCAATTAATAAATTATTTGGATTCCTTATATCAACATTGTTTTTACATTAAATATATGGTTTTGCAGCTGTTGTCACAAGCAATTTGCTTATTGGATGAGATCACATTGTTAGCAAATTGCTTGAAATTCTGTATGTTTTTTTTTTTTTTTTGTTATTAATATGTACCAACAGAGAACCCTGTAGATAACACTACAGTAGGAAAATTATCCAGCACAATTTCACAGCAATGAATATTCTGCCATTTCAATACAATATATATCCTATAAATAGCACTCTAATGGATATGAAATTACAAATACTGTTATGTTGTCGAAACCCTATGGCTTGTGCTATAGAGGAGGTCAGGCAAGATGATCATAATGGTCCCATTTGGCCTTACGATCTATGAATTTCCAAGAGTTATAGGTCTAGTTTAAGTGCACCCTCAGCATGAGTTGCCTTATTATTTAGCAGAAAGGGGGAAAAAGTAACCTTGTTCATGCTTATTCTGTAATGCAGTAGGTCAACACACATTTTACCCATAGGGTAAATAAGTTTACTTTTTTATATAAAAAGAACAGGCAATTTAATATATCTTTCCTTGTACGCACCCCAGACCACAAAGATGTGTAACCTGCTAATCATGGCTGTGTGTGCTTATTCTTTTGCATTTAGCTATGGTCAAGAGCTGAGCTCATGGGAAGAAGGTCATCCTTGTATAATAAAATATATAGGGAAAGATGGACCAGCTGTCTCTCTTACATGCTGATGAAGTTACTTGCAATCTAAAGCAAAACAAAAAGCAAGTTAATGGAAGTTTGTTTATTCCAACATCCAACCAAAGAGACTGAGCCAAGGAAAAACCTTTATTTACCCAAGCAGATCTGGGAAAATGAGAAAATCTCATTCTCGGGTACTTAGAGAAGCAGGGGAGACTGTTTCTAATCACGTATCAATAGATATCTAGCAGAAGGATAAATGAAAAGTGCACATTTTATTACAGCTGAGGGAATATGGCAAAACATTTTTCACTAGTACTTGTTCAAAATTTTAAACACATTTATTTCCCTCACTCTTTCACATTTCTCTCACTTGCCTAGAAAACATTTTATGGATAAGGATATAGATGGATATAGAACTTAAAGAAATTCTGTAAATTAGTTTCTGAAAGGATAAATGAGACATTTACATCAAGAACCAAGTTCAGAGACCTGCATATTCCCATTTACTTAGGAGACAGATTAACTTAATGAAGGAAGTTCAGAACGTAACTTCCATTTTCAGAAACTGCCTTTAAGCCCTACTGTCATAGGTATTTTGACTGTAAAACTCATCCTCAGAGATGATATTTTGTTTTCTGGCTATTTCATTTGCTCCTTTCCATTCTCTGTTTCTCACACTACTTCAGAATAAATATAATAATATACATAACTAAGTTCAGAGAAAGGCAGAGGAGGTAAAACAAGGGATGAGGATTATCTTTTTAATGAACACAAAAAACCCAGGTTTTAGCAATAAAACTTCCATGCTTCAAGAAATTACATCAGAAACAAAGCAAGACATTATTTTGTATTATTTTCTGGTTAAAATCTGAGAAAGTAATCTTATCCATATGCATACTTTTTATACTTAATTCAGTTCTACCAGTATTAACATATCTACGGAATTTTCAGATCAAATCATTGCATGGTAAGATGAGATAACAGTTTAGCAATAAACATTAGCCCTCCTGGTGAGGAATAGGGTAACAAAATTTTTTATTCTTCTCTTTATATGAAGAAAATTGATTTTTAAAACACAAACCTATTCCCTTGAATAGATAAATATTCTTCTGCCTCTTTGGTCACAAAGATATCTCAGGATATTTCAGTTATTGGGATGTGTTTTCTAAACGGGAGAAGCTGGGAGGGAATATTAGATTCACTCTGGATATCTTGTTGAAGGTTACTCAGAGTAACTTAAAAGATGTAACACCATTCTGGAAATATTTTTGTTCTGGACCAGGAGCTGCTACTTCATTGATTTTCAGAATCAAACCTGTTGGCAGCATAGTTGCAGTTTTTCAAGTACAGAATTAAGTTTTTTGTTAATTAACTTAAATTAATTTCTTGAATTTTTGCTGTTTCTCAGTTTGATGCTGTGGGCTTGATATGCTAATGAATAGTCTCTTCTAAACACCTGTATTCCTCTTTTCCAAACATTTTGTTTTGCAAATATGATTTATGTATTTAGTGTAACTCATTGGCAAACTTGAGAAGGAGGGCAGGAAAGGAGGTCAACTTTAAAAAGCTGTTAACGAGGAAGGAGATAAAGTAGTATGATGTGGAGGAAGGATGAGAAAAAGGAATCTGATAGTATTCTAGTGATCACAAGCCAAACGTAGGAGCACAGAGTACAGCACAAGTTATTTCTCCAGGTACATTTTTAATTACAATAAAATTCAGTCTCCACAATGAGGAGAAGGACAGTGTTCTCCAACATACTGATTTGTGAATGTCAATCTGATATTGCTGCAGTTAAATACACCAGGCTTTGTCAAAGGTCTTTAAGAGTTCAGTCCATTTAGCCTTGTGAAATGAAGGCTGAGACAATGTGACAGCTTTTGATGAACATCTCAAGGAAGTAAACATCAGGAAGGCAGAAAAGCCATTCAAAACAAAGGACACCTAACTACAGATAACCTGGATGAAAGTCAGTTTAGGTACAAACTTACCAGAGAAAGAATTGGGAATATATCACAGTTTTAAGATATATCTTTGATCAGTTATAGATTACATCCTACTACTACAGCTGTTTTCAGTGAAATTCACTTGACACGAAAGGCACTATAGGGACTCCTACCCTTTCACAGACACAATAAAATGAAATAAAAAAGGATTTTAAGCAAAAAAAATTTCAAATTTATTTTCTTCAACAGTATTTCAGTATAGCTGCTGATGAATCCTTTTTTCAATTGAAAGCAATTATTTTGATATTTTAGAACTTCTAGAAAAATACAGATTTTTGTTTTATATCTAAATACCAGTTTTTCCTATTAAGTTGTTTTTAGAAGCCTTCAATGGTCCTAACAGATTTATATTCACTATGCCCATGTTATCATCCACCTTCTTAAATGACAAGAGCTATGGGCATTCAGAGTACAACCAACCAATGACAATACCAAAGGGATGGATGATTCAGTTTTGTAGATGATTCTATTTTTTTAATAGATAATTGTTTGGCTGAACGTCCTCTCCCCTCACTAAAAAGCAACATGATAGTCAATTGTTTGAATTGGTGATCTCTTGGTGTGAATCATAAGAAGTGTTTACAGCTAAGCAAAGACAAAGTATTCTGAATTAGAAATTCAGCAGTTGTAGATACATTTTGAAAGCAAAGTCAAACCCCAGAATTTTGAAAAATCAAAATAATAAATAATAAATAATTTGAACAATACTTCATCCATGATCTTTCAATGGCAGTTCAAAAATGTGTCTTAATTTCAAATGAATGCAGAACCTCTGTAATAAGCTGCCACAAAGTACTCAGAAATAAGAATATAGGTTTTTTACTATTTCAATTTCAGAAGAAAATATTAGCTTTCATTTTGAAATAATATACCTCCCTCCTCTATACAATTAAAAGCAACGACATTTTCTGGGTTTACAGAAGGACAAGATAAAAATGGCAAAATGCAAAGGCATATACCAGTAATAGACTGCAAAATCAATTTAAGAAGTGCAACTGCAGTTGTCTTTCCCAGGTTTTTAATTATGTGTTTGTTTGCCATGGTGGCCTAATTTAGTCAAGTAGATGAGCCAACATTAAAAGCTGGTAGGAGAGGTAAGTAATCCCCAGGGTGGGCTGCTTGTGTAGAGAGTTTAAAAGCTACATGTACAGAAGCAGAAGCCAAGGCAAATTTGAGAAGGGGGTCCACATGATAAACAGTGAAAAGCCAGCAAATCAAATTTTTCACAATTAGTTGAACAACAACTGTGACAGGTTCAGCGCTTAGCATTTTCATTTGTGTGCTCAAATTTGGTTATCCGTCCTCTTTTATGCAAATGTGATGTGACAGGAGAAGCTGGGAGCACTCAAGCAGGCCGATCACTCACAACAGGAGCTAGGTCTGTACAGCTGAGAGGTCTGGATTAAATGGACTGAGTGCTGATGGATAAATGACATAACCTAGGCTGAAAGCCTCATGAAGTGATTTAGAACTTCCACAAGATGATGCCCAGAATATAAATTGCATCTTATTCTCAAATGTAAAAATAGAGGAAATAAAAACATCAGAGTCTGCTAGTAAATAACCATACTTATAATCTAGCTAAATCCTACATGCTTGTTGACTACTACAATAAGGAACTTGGGAAAACTCTAATAGGTATCTCTAATAATTACTTATACACCAACCTTGTAACTCTACAACTCACTGTGATGTTTTTGTGCTTGCATGGGAGACTTGGAAAGCTGATTAGGCAATTAAATAATTCAATCTACTTTGACAGATGGGAGCATGGCTGATGAAATGCATGCATAGACACAGAAAATATTTTTACAAGGTACTTGCAAGTAATTTGGCAGCAGAAATTATCAGGTCAGAGAATTCCATCCTACTGCAGAAGGTATAATACTTAAGGTGATGTATTGTGTCAAAAGTATACTTACACATGAAGGGCTAAAGGATGAATTATCTGTGTAGAGCTCCCCCTCTGCCAGTCTATAGGAAACAGAAATTCTAGAGGAAGGCATGCCAGAAAAGAATCGCAGTTTGCCCCTTCAACTACACCACTGCATTATTGTCAGGTTAATTTTCAAGACTCTTGGTAATACTCAGAGCTTGTTCAAGAGACCTTCAAACCTTAGTAATGATAGGAAAGTTTGTATAAAATCACCTATGTGAATTTCAGCTTGAAGATTGCTATAAATTTTCTTTAATAAGGTTTCTTCTAACTGTACCTCACAAGACTGCAATGTATTTTATACCTTTCATTAAATCCAGTAGTTACTATGCTCTACAAAATTTTAATTGTTAATTGCACTTGTCCATTAGCTAAAGTATTAGGATTTTTATTTTTGTAGTACCCATTCCCTCTTTCAGTTAGCGACATTTATCTCTGGAGAGGATGGATTCCTTGCAGAACATTGTTGACAACTGTCACTGCTTTTGGAAAGAACAGATTTTCCTCAGGGCCCCTTCATCTACAGCGGAAACAAATCATATTACCTACTGTTAGACTAAGCTTGGCAACTCAATCACACATGTGAATCTTGACACATCTGAATTACTGAAACAAATAGGTCCAGCATACATCATAGGCACCAGAACCCTTTTGTGGGTGCCACAACTATTATGTTGTTAGGCCACAGCACCTCAGAGACCCAGATCAGCTATCCCAAGACAGAGCTTTTCCAGCAGAGAATGTGGATACGGTTGTCCTGTTTCAAAGCCTAATAGTGTGTGTGAGACTTGTTCCATGCCAGTTGGCCTCAGCATCAGAGAATGGTCCCAGCCATGTTTAATTTACTAGTATGTATGTAGACCAGGAGGCTGAGTACCAGCATTCCAACAGGGAACAAGACACTGAAATAACCTATGTCTCTAGTGAGTTCTACTAAAAGCAAAAGCTATAAAGACATGTGATAGTGCTGGATACAAAGCAACTAAACCACAGCATTATTGCATGACATGAAATTATTTGGAAGCCACCACAGTCTACCACCTTGCAAGATCTTTAGGCAAGTTGCTATAGGCAGAAGTTGCAAGTACATTCATGGGCTTTTCTTACCATTCATGTGGCTGTTGGGGTGGAAGAAAAATTCAGAAGGTCCTAGGATACCCACATCAATCTAAAATATCATTTAAAATTCATGCAGAGGGTTCCTAACACATTGTTCCCATAACCACTAACCAATACTAAGAGAGGACAGAGAAGACCATTCTTTGTTCAGACATTTAGAGGAAAACAAACAAAATACCGAGTTCTTCAAAAGCCGATGTGTATTTTTGCAAGTAACAGTATATATGGTATTTGGGGATATTTTAGAGATTTGAATGTGGATCCATGGAGATAAAAGTAGATAATTACTCTTCATTGTGATTTTTGAACCCCAATTAAGACTGAAGATTACAGTCTACCTTTCCTTCCACATAAATATTTTAATTTTGAATGGTTTTGATTATCTGATTTTAGAAAGCAGACATCAAAGCATAGACAACCTCTGTCAGATAAGACAGTACTAGGGATGGCTCTTAACAATTTTAAGGTTCAGAACAGTTGCAAAGCAGTTCAGAGAAAGACAGTCATGACAAGACCATTTGTTCTTTGTGCAGCTGGAGAGATATCTGAAAGGAGTTAGGTACTGAAATTCTTTGCACTGCAAAAGTGTCCACTGCAAAGGTTGAATTGACACAAGCTCCCGCAAGAGTTTAGACCAGTACCTTTTGTCTTACTCTGCATTCAGGATAATGAAAGAGGATTCCCTTGTTCCATGACAATAACTCAACATCATACAATTTGTTCACTCAGCCAACAAGTTAAACAGCTTAACAAACAGGAAAGTTCCATTAACTGACTTGTTGATGCTATCCTACCTAACTTGGATGAACAGGTTTGAACACACAAACACCCACTGACTGGATAAGTAGTCTTTCGAAAGAGTAACTGACTGTTGACACAACATACTCCACAGGGACTCATAACAAGGAACACTAAATTCTGCAATCACTATGCCATGCAGAAGTAATCACTAAAGTGAGGCTTCTCTTTACTTCTAGATATCTTGGATGACACTCTAAAGTTCCAAATGAAAGCTTCTGTGAAAGTACTAGTCAGAATCAGTATTTCCTGGCCCTATTCTCTGGATTTACCAGTATTTCCCAAATCTTTTACAGCATGGCTTGTCTGCAACTAGACTACCCACAGGTGTGGCAGAGAGAGGGTAGACTGCAGGAAAGGAAACCTGCAAATAAACAATTCTTTGGCCAAGAACTTGAAACCTCAGCTTCCATCTGCCTCAGCACCTCCTTCCAGAATTTTAATATTCGTAGTTTATTTCACCAACACCCAACAAATTTAAATAAAGTCAGCCTTTCTACCATCTAACCTAATTTCAAGTCCTACAGTGCATGGTACATGCCTACACTTTTTCTTCTCACCTGCTAGGTTCCCTAACTAAGGTCCCTAAACTCTGTCAAAATTGCCTTTGTTCCCTGCCAATGGTTTAGCTTTTCTACACAGATTCATTAGAGAAAATGATCTCTTTCTGCTCCAACCTAGCCTCAAGGCTGCTTCACCCAGCTGGCACAGCTGAGTTCTAGGAAGTACAAGTGCAAGCACAGTGGTTCTGCTGCACAATGGTGAGTAGAGGAGAAAACTGTTGCTGCATTAGCACTGCACTAACATAGAGTCACACAGCATTTGACACAAAGATACCATACTCACAATAAACTAAATGAAGGTCCTAAAAATCAGACAAAAATCAAGGTTTTTCACACCTGTTTTGGAGGTGATCGTTGACTGATCCGAGACTGCCTTGCCCCACCAGAACCACTGAAGGATATGCCAAAAGGAGTCAGAGTTCCTACAGCAAAGTCCCTGTTTTTAAAGCTATTAAGAACACAAATGGGTCCAGAGAGTCAGCAGGGCTATGCAGCCTTCAATTTAGCGGGTCACGTCTGAAGCATAGCATGTTCTGTGCTTGTCCTGAGTCCTGTGCGAAGTTCAAGGTTTCTGCTCTCAACTGCTCTTCTGATCTTCTGATCTTCTGTGGAAGAACTTCAGCTTCTACATTCTGCTCACTAAAGGTTTTTTCTGGCTCCTGTGAATCAGGGGAAGAGAAGAGAAAACCAAGAGTTGAAGCCAAACACAGGTAACCAAGAAGAGCACAGTGGAGTGGGGTTTTTTTCAGTGAATGTAGCATGGCTTGAAACAGAACCATGGGATGAAGAGGTCTACTGATATCACCTCCTCACTCCTGTCCCAGCATCCCCCACCAGTAACATCTTTTCAGTCATCAGGTAGATTAGGAAGGTAATTCATTTGTACTATCCCATTTTAAATGACTACATTATCACTCAAATACTTGCTGTGTCAAGCACAGAGCATGGGCAGGAGTGACCAGCCATGGTCCTTTCTGATCCTGGCACAGAACAAGACTATTTATAAGAACGTTTTTCATAACCTAGTCCTGGCCACCAAAGAGTTAATACTGCTCTATCTAGAAAATGAATTCTTGAAAAACACTATAAAGTTCAACAGTGGGCAGAAATTATTTTACAGAAAGATTCAAACGCTAAAAACTAGCTCAGTATTTGTTAATTCAGGGTGACTCCAGAGAGTAATTCATAAGCTTCTAAATTAATATTTTTAAGGAGGTCATAAAATGTGAACTTTAGTAACTGCTACAGCCAATCAAGGTGCCATCAATCTTGCCTTAGACTACTAACACACTAGTAATTACCTACTCAAATTACTTTGAAAGTTTAACAAAAGCTTATCTACAGATAGTATTGTAGCATGATATACTGCCATCTTAAAAATGGTAGTGTACTGAATTCTCCTGGTTAATCTTTTAGTTATTTCAGATTCAAATTTCTGCAACTTATTCTCTGTTTATTCTGTGTTTTCCTGGTAAGCTGTCTTCAAAAAAATTTAATATATGGTGGATTTGCAGAGAAGAGCCAGTAAAGAGCAAAGACCTCAGTATTTTTAGAAGAGAAAGGATTACAGAAAACAAGGATGGAAAAGAAAAAGTACTTACTTTAAATTCACTTGAAAGGATGTTTGGAGACAGCTCAACACAAAAACTGAAGAAATAAATATATTTTAAATTATTTTAATATTCTAGTTATTAGAACATAAATTTAGTGAAGACATGCAAATAATATTGTGGGAGTTCAACAATACAAAACTGCACATACAGAGAGAACTAACCTACTGAAATTTAACAAGGTCTAATATGACTTACATTCCTTAATTTTTCATCATATATTGACAGGTAAAAGTGCTCTATATCATTCTGTTGTACTGCCAACATCCTTACATTACTTCTAATAGAAAACTTATTTTGTAATTCAGGTCAGGCAGTAAGTCTGCTGACCAGCACTTTGCTTATTCCACCATAAAGGCTACAGTTATTGCTTTTTGCTCTTTAATCTCACATTTTTCAGTAACAGAATACTCTCACAGATAAATTTGGCTACATCACATTAATACATCTAAATACACAATACACAGGATGTTGCTTTTGGGAACAAAGAATTCCAAATCCTAAACAAGAAAAGGTAGTTTTGCACAGTAATTGATTAAATTTTACCACTGGGGGGAACAAACAAAAACAAAACCACAAACACCCCCTCCCAATAAAAATCTAAAATCTCCACCCCCAACCCTGAAACCAAATCAAACAACAGAAAATGAACAAAGAAACAAAAACCCCCCCAAAAAAAAAAAACAAAACAAAAAAAAAAAAAACCCCAAAAAAAACCCAAAGAAAAAATCCAGCTGAAGTAGGTTGTAGGACCACCAGAGTACAAATTTCTGAATATTGGAAACAAATATTCACCAATTATTGACTTAGTATTTTAAAAAGAGGCAGATTACTCCACAGATACCAAATATGTACTTTTGGATGTAACAGCAAAATCAGATTTTTAATCTCTCTATAGAAAGATTAACCCATTTAAAATGTGTTCAAGTACATAAGCAGTTATGATTCCATATCCAGGTCCATTTCATTACTAGAGCAATGCACGGAAGCAAAGTTTTCAAGTATGAGCAGCTAACATTTGCTTCAATGTAAGAACTTGTTTGAAAGCTAGTCAAGATTTCAATTACACAGGTAAAGAAAGTCCACCTTTCTGGACATCTGTACAAAATTCTATGCTGCAGGAAAGTTTTCTAAACCTGCTTGCTTGCTGCTTACTGGATATTTCTATTTTTGTGTTCTTGACAAAAATTCTAATTCTACTTAACCTTACAAAACTTTTTTTCTCTTTGCCTAATGTGAAGGACGGTACAATAGGCAAGTTTTGAAAACAGCACCAATGAAAAAGTTGGAGATTGTAGAACTATGCAAATAAATAAATAGTATCCAAACACTCTTCTCTGTTTTCTAAGGTAAACTGTTACCACAGAGAAAGTAGACAGAAAAATATAATTAAAAACGGTATTAAAAATACTCTTTGATTTCCTATTTAATGGGTAGAAAGATCACATGGGGATGTATCACATTTTAAACATTACCTAATCCCTCTCTTAGAGCAGCAGTGGATAAATGTTCATAGTCTATCAGTTCAGAATGCAAAGAAATAATCATGATAAATAAAACCAAGTAATTTTTACAACCAGAATTCCTCTTCTCACAATCACTTCTGGTAAGTAAGGTTTCCTTCTTTAGGTGAATTCAAAGACACTGACTCCTTGGAAGTCTTGCAGCATTTTGTGATGTTCATCCACAGGTGCTGATACAGCGGCCCCCTTCAAGAAAAAAGGAGAGCATATAATAATCTCCACATAGTTGATTTTGTGAGTTAGGAAGAGTGTAAAGAAATCTGTGGTGCTTCAGCACTTTTTGACATTGCACTAATGACTGAAAGGGAATAGAAAACAACACAGAATGAGTTACATACATGTATTGCATGGTGTTGGCCTATATATGATTTTTGTGTACAGTGCACCAGTTGGAGGAGCTGCAGTAATAATTATTTGATGTATTTAAGGTGAGTCTACCATAAAGCAAATATAACTGGCTACAGTGTGGAATTCATCCAAACTATATTAGGCTGGTGATTTCTTTGGTATTTTGTATGAAAATCCAACGTTGTGTGCCATTTCTGTCCACCTCCACTTTCCAGAAATAAGTTTTACCTTTCCCTATTCCAGAGTGCAAACACGTTTAAAAGATTAATTCTTATGAAAAGCTTTGACAAACAGGACGAAGTTACCCAAAGTTTTCTATAAGTTCAAGTGTAGTCTATCAAACCTAATTCAACTCCCAGAGCAGAAAAGGCAACAGATACATGCCTATTGCAACACAGAAACATTCTTCTATTTTATTCAGATTTAAACACCTGGAGTCATGTTTTATCACTGGTAACTAAATCCAGTGAGATACTTTGTCTCAGTTCACACACACAGGATTTCTGCTGACAGAGTAGAGATGTATACAGGTTTTTGCAAGAAATGCAAATATTAGCATGAGAACTGAAACAGGAAAAATATCACTGAAGTGTTAAAATGGGAGCACTTTCCAGCTTTTGTTTCACTTGTGTAGCCATAGTGCCCTCTAGCAGCCGAAAGAGAAAATACAAGGCTTTATCCCGAGAAAAAAACCAAAAAAACCCACACAGGAAATCAGAAGTGTTTTTTAGTGGGGTTTGGGTTTTTTTTTTTTTTTTTTTAGCAGAAAAAGGACAGTTTTTAAATGAGAGGATGAACATTTCTTCATGTTAAAACAAAGTACTTTAACAGAAAGGACACTTCTCCTATCTTTTCTGCAGCAGAGCTCTGCAGAACTGGGAAGCTCTATAAAAATGAGGGGTTTTACCCTAAAGGCATTTCTGTGCTTCAGTAGATCTCAGCTACACTATACATGCACTAGCAACATGCACCTGACTTCAGCAAAAGCATATAGATTCTTACATGTGTAGATCAACACACATTTTTGTGAAGTCTTTTTTTCTCTTTGGCTCAAATATCTTTATTGCACAAAATTTTGTGCAAGACAAAGAATAAATTATGACCTTTAAAAGCTAAGAAACTTTTGTCATTTCCCTAGAGAGCAAATTATTGGTTAGAGAAGAGTTCATATGCCTTAGAGCTGGGACATTTCCTGTCTGGCCGCAGACTATCACAAAAACATTTTTGAGAAGCTAGTGTTTCTTTTCCTTTTGAATTTAAAAGAACACTAGGTTTAACAAACAGACGTCATTCTTCAGCAACTAGGAAAAGAACACCTGCACTGTTGAAGTTCTGGGGCCTGTAAACAACATTTCTGATTTCCAATTATCTTCTCAGCTTGTCAGGAAGAATTCTTAACACAATTATTTTTCTCCCTTTTCTTTGCAGATATACAGAATACACTAGATGATATCAGAAGATGATTTTTTTAAAGAAAATTTTTATCCATCAAATTATTACCAAAAAATTTATATACATCTGTAACACAGAAAAATAAAATAGTGTAAAAGAGTAAAAAGGCCATTCTACCCTCTCTGTATCCAAGAGGTCAAAATGAAACAAACAGGTCTACTGTAGAGGCCTTTCAGAAAAATGGGTTTTGAAGAGTATATGTCTCAAACTTCTTTCTTCTATTTGCTGATAAGGAAATACTAAAATCCAGTTCGTCAACTAGACCAGACAGATTTGCTAAACATGGTATTCCAATCTTCGGCAGAGAGAGGTGAGAAACTGAATTAATCCGTTCTCCTAACAAAGCAGGAAGAATATTGGAATTCAAGAATTAAAACTATAATATCAAAATTGCTACATTATACCACAGGGTCAGATGAGATGATTTTCAAAGACATCAACTGGTCTCAGGATTACAAGCTTACTGCAAGAAGAAGAAAAAAATGTTAATCTTCACTCAAACTAAGAACAAAGTACAATCATTCAGTTAAGTTTTAGCATTAACACATATAGAAGGATTTTAAAAATAATTTTCTATTAGAAAAAATAGATGGTATGGGTGGTATAGGTAGTATGTTCTTGAAATCCTTCTCATTAGAGTTCCCATTAGATCTCAAGAGAATTCAAATAAAGACTGAAATCACTGAAGTCTATTTTTGTTGTATTTTTGATGTCCTCAGAGTTAAAACATGGTTCAGAATAAAACATGCAGAGGTATATTTAAATAAAAAATACTTATTTTATAAGACTGCAGTATTTAGGTACCTGTGTAACAAGCACACTAGTGCATTTATAAAGGTCTATGATGACCTCTTTACACAAAAACTGAAGGTTCATCTTCCCCAAGGATAAGTTTACAGTTATACTGGCTCATTAGAGAAAGACGAAACTTTCTTCTTTTGTCTTGATCAAGAAATTTTACTTCATCTGACTTAACAGGTTCATTTTAAAGTAACCAAGCGCTGTAACATCAATACAGTAAGATACAGCTCCACTCAGAATAGTGTGATATGAAAATTTTTTCTAATTTCTTTTCTCAGAAACTCCTCAAATTTCTATGTTCCAGTTGCTCTAAATTTAAATATTTTCACTGTAACTTACTGTCCTAGTTGTAATAAAAGATAAGTAATACAGAATTAAATCTATTATCTTCATTAGCTGCAACATAAAAAAACCCAAAGTTGAATTAGAGTCAATGAGGTGTTTTATTGAAGGTCTCTACCCCTCTATATTACTTTGTGCGTTTGTACAATTGTAGTGTATGACTGGCCTTAAGAGAAAGAAAAATATGAACAGTACTGGCCTCAAGTATTGTTTCAAAGATTTATTCTTGTTAATCTACTGTTTTGTAGAGATTGTAATATAGTCTGAATTACTCATTGTCTTTACTTCAAATGTTTTGTAGTTCAAATGTAGTTATAAACAATACTGCCATTGAACTGCATGTCAGCTCACATCTTACTCAAGTCCTTTAGCATCCAAGAGGAAAATAACATACCTTCTTAAATGTTACGTTTTATTCCATGGAAATTTTGAAAAGCTGTACTGAAGAAAACCAAGCCAGCAGGATGTTTGGTTTGTTGACTGAAACAAGGATGCTGCTCCAGGTGACAAAAGATTTCACTGTAAGCTACGTTAATAAGGATCTGACTGAACTGAACTGACAAGCATTGGCTAAGGTAGCAGCAAAAAGATGGAGGGAAGAGCAGAACTAGACCAAGGAAGACAGAGCAAGCCAACAAGAAATCAAATGAAGGAATGATTTCACAATGACAGAAATCTGTATAGAATCCATTCAGATTGCAACTGGGACACTGTTTTCTTATCTTGAATGACATACAACCACGTACTGGTTTTGACTGGGGTTGGTTTTAAAGTGACAATAAACCGAGCCATTCTGATCCAGGTGTTTTTCAACCATTCAGAATGTCACAAGGTAATAGCAGGGAACAAAATACTCACCAGTAGAAAGTTTGCAGAAGGAAGGTGATAGAAAGAATTTTAAAAGGTTCCCTCCTTTGCAGGGTGCAAAGTTTCAATGAAGTGAATCTTGGATGGATGCATTACCAGGCTGAATTCAAAACAAGCAGGCAAACTTGGAACCCAAATTTTCAAATTATATGATACAGCAATTTCAGATGATTTGTAAGAAGCATCCATGTAATAAGCACACTTATAGTTGCCGTTAGCTTGTGTTGAGTGACTGCAGTGAAAAGGCAGGTTTGAGCAGCAAAGCACGCTGCACGAACACTTTATGGAGCATGGACAGTGTTTTACTGCGCTGTACCTGCTCTGTAAGACAACACACAAAAAATCTCCACATCATGGATTGTCAATCTGGCACTTCAATTGTACTAAATTAATTTAAAAAGTAGGAAAGCTTGTACTTAATTCAGTTAATTGGAACAGCTCATTCAGAGCACGGGATAAAAAGGTTCTTAAAATATTTTATTTTGCCTGAAATTCAGTGTAAAAGGAAATCAATTTCCCAAATACAATTCCTTATGGCAAAATTTAGAACTTAGTGTAACAAGCATGGCAGTCAATTGTGACATTTCAATGTGAAACTAGGACTGTACAAAAATTTAAGTGCATGTTTTTTGCAACAAGATATGCATACACATCAGGGCAGAGGGGAAAACCAAACCAAAAGCTCAACAAAAAAAAACAGGATCCAGTTCTTGAAATCCCTTCAAATAACTGAAAAGCACAAATAAAAATTCTACAGCTTAAGCTCTTCTCTCTAGAATGCTACTACTTCTACTTTCCTCCATTCCTACTTTGGAATTGAAGAAAAACCAAAACAACCAAACAGAGACACGACTTATACCAGTTCTCCCTCTCTTTTCAGCAAAAGACAAAAACATGGACTAAAGAAAACACCCTATTAACTGAAGTACTATCACAAAATCACAGAATATTCAAAGTTGGAAGGGACCCACAAGGATCATTGCATCCAACACTTAAGTGAATGGTGGTACAGGCTCATATCCATCTATTTGATAAGTAAGACAGTGGTTTTAGGATGCACTCGTTAATGAATTAATGGGGGGGAAATACTAAATCAAAACAACAGCCCACCCACTCCCTTCCGAACAAAAACAAAACCCAAGAATTTAATACTTAACAAAGGGGTTTCCTTTTGAAACCAGTCCAGCAAAACGCCACTAAGTAGAAATAAAACCAAGTCTTTCTGAGAGGCCCTTTACTGCAAAAGCGTAGGCAGTTTCCCTTCCTAAGAAGAAACTCATATACCAGAAAGACCAGCTAAAAAGAGCCAATGAAGATTTTCTGTAGAGTACACTAACATTTCACGCACTTTTGAATGGTGAATATGTGCTGTAGTGTGAACACAGGATTTTCCAAGTGTTACTTTTGAAAATAAAAAATGTAATCATAAAAACACAGGAATATTAAAAGGTATTAGCTGTGTACTCAATTTTTTAGACTATTACCTAGAAAGTATTCAGATTCTCTTCACATATTTTTCTAAATTATGTTTCAGTACTGCATGTTATTTTTGTGGCATCAAACTTTCTTCTAGAGATATATTTTAAAAATTCCTTATTGTTGAGAGTATTATTCTATTCAAGATTTGACTTGCATCACTTTAAATTCAGAACATCCAAAAGTTTTTATGAAGAGCACACCATGTGTTAATGTAGATAAAACACGATTGAGATTGGTTTTATATATTCAGTATTATTTTAGTGTAAGTGATAGTGATTCAAGCTCCTTTTGTGAACATGGGGGTGGGGGTTGCCATCTGGAATGGTCTTTTCTCTTTTTTTTCTTTTTTTTTTTTTTTTTTTTTTTTCTTTTTTCATCGTGAAGGACCATTGCCTTAGCTTTTTTGGTTATTGCTTTTTTTTTTTTTTCTTTTTTTTTTTTTTTAAGACCATTCCATTTCTTTATTTTTTTAACATCTTAAAGTCATAAGGACTTATATGCAAAGCAGTCATACACTTTATCATTAAAACCCATAGGTAAAATACGTACACAAATCCAACAAAAGGCTAGTACATAGTAAAGCCTAAGCATACTACTATGCAATATTATGAATACATAACTTTAGAGACTTCAGTTTAGTACTGTTATCTATTCATTTCTGAAAACATTCACAAAGATTTTAAATGCAAATTTTCATTCCGTATCTGGAATAGAACAAAAATTATCTATGTTATAACAACTTTTGGTCATTTGTGTTTGACCAATTCAGTAAATTACAAAGAACCCAAAGAATTCTGTAACTTTCTGTAGAACTATGTAATAAAAACATTGCATATGTTCCTAGTATGATGTCTTTAGCAATCATTTACTGAAATGTAACTCAAACATCAATCTCTCAAAATGTATAACCGACCAGCTGCTTTTTAATCTATATCTGAATCCAACTTCATCACAAAACCCCTTTTAATACAAAGATGCAGAAGTACATTAGGTAATACTAATGCAACACAGGTGCAGCTTTAGCATTGTCATTGATCAGTTGAATCATCTTCTCCATGAACGAGATTCATTCTCCTCTTCCTCTTCATCATCATCTTGAAGCAGTGAGTCATCCACCAAAGATTCTTCCTGAAACTTCAAGAGAAAAATATGACAACCACTATATCAAAAAATGTTAAAAATCAAAAGGCAAAATACAAATCTCTGTCACTTGCACTTTAATGCAGAAGAAAATTTGGTTGTGAATAGGTAAACATCAACGCTTTCAATAAAGTACACTGGATATGTATGTCTTATAAACATATATTACTAAATGGCAAATGAAACTTGTTTCAATAGACTTCAAGATGACCATGACACATGTACCTCATCCTTAAACAGCTCTTCTGATTCTTCAGCATATCATTCATGTCCAAGCTGCTATATTCCCATGAAACTTAATATGCTATACTGAAAACTAATGATTTTTTGCATGTTCACAGTATCTTTGCCTGTTTTCATCCAAGAGCTTAATCCACATATTCCACAGTATCAAAATTGCTGAATCTGGATTTTTTTTATTTTGAGAGCTTAATCAAGACTAAAATCAATATAAAAATTTAAACTAGGCAGGGAGACAGGTATTTAGAGAAATTCAGACAAACCGTATTAGTATATTCTCAATTCTGTTCCATAACATAGTAACTTGACAGACTACAAAGCCTTTGAATTTAAGTTGCCTTAATTTCTATCTACATATAGACACAGAGGTGTATATAAACTATCCTATCTTGGAAAGTTTTTGACGATTACATCTAACACAGCAAACTGCCACAGCTAAAGAAAGGACTAAAACACAAGGTTGTCCTTCCCTAGCAAAACTGCCCAGCTGTTAGATAGCAGCCGTGTTCTTTCTTGCCTATTCTTCGTGTCTAAGGAATTGTAGGTTTTTTGCTATAGTATTTCCAAATTCAGCAGGAGGTGTGAAGGTTGATTTGCAAAATTATGAAGTCTTCTGAGAGAGAAGAGACTCTAGGCTGAAGAAATCCTAGTACTAAGCCTTCTCTCTTTCCAGCAGGCTCTTTTACAAGAGGGAGAAACTATGTTCTTCATTACTCTTGCATACAGAAAGCAGTTTCAAAAGGAGCTCTGTTGACTCCTGACCTGTCTATCAATGCACGCCTGCATAGTCTGACCCTGACTAAAACACAGAAGCTTTCTGACAACACAGATTCTTTTCTGGTATTCAGTGAGCCAAAATACAACATTGCAACACTCAAAGAGGAGTAGTCCTGGGCAGTGCACAGTGCAGAACGCTACAGAGCACAAGACTGAGTGGTAGTAGAGATGATCAAAAAGCCAGGCTTCCACACGGGGGAACAATTACAGGGAGATAAAATAATTGAGGCGAACTATGACAGTGTCCCTGCATATTAAGTATCTTAAAGAAAGTGAAGAGAGAACATGTGGGTGGCTGATCCAATAGAACAATACTTATTCAGGACAGACACAGCTGAACACTAGCATTCCTTGTTACAGGATATTACAAATGTTACTCAGATTCTAAAGAGACCAGATAAATTAATACAATAAACACATGTCAAGGCCTTTCAACTATAAACTACAAAGACACCACATCTCTGATTCAAGAGGTCCCTCAACTGCAAACCCCTGATGATTAAAAACTTATCTCTACTTACACATTTTATATTCTTCTTAGGGATCAATTGTTCACTCAGTAGAGTCAACTCTTTTGCTAGGCACCCAGGTGTAGAACATAAGGCATCTAGGAAGACCAGATGCTTTTAGATTTAGCTGCCTACTCACCAGGGATTTTCTAAAGTGCTCAAGTCCAAAAGACTTTCCTCTTATTTACATAATGGACTGGGAACCATGTTTTGTTATTAAGAATCTCACTTGGCTGAATTATATACCTTTTTTTTCTTCTTTTGAGACAAAGTACTCACTTTCATTCAAGTCTTAAGCCTGCTACCTTCTCTAGCATAGGACTCAGCTGAACTAACATGGCATTACAGATATGGAATAATGAAGAAAAACTTTTTCATGTGCTTACAACTGCTGCTATAAAACAAATTAAGTAAGTAGCAAGCAGACAAAACCCATGAACAGCTAAGGGTTTTGATCAGAGTTCAACTCTTAGCATTTTCCATAAGAATAATTAGCTAAGGCAGTTAAAAGACAGATCTCTCTGTAGTTCACCTACCAATGAATACGTACATTCCTTCCTTTACTCTGCCGAAATGTTTGCCTATCCCTGCATGCCCCTCCTTCACTACACAAAAAGTCTCGGTAAATTGGTTACTCAATGAGACCTCTCAAAACTGCATCAAGACTCCTTGCATCAACACACTGCTGTTCATCTTCCACGGCAATACTTCCCTGAAGGAGATGCGACAAAATACCTAAGATGCTCTGAAGATTCCATAATATAGTCTCTTGTTCACTTACAGCTCATGACCATCTGACAATGCTTGAGATTTGTGTACATGAAGAAAGGAACACTCAGTAAACTGGAATGCACAAACATCTAATATGAGAGGTACCTATCTTCAACTGGCACACAGAAAATGAATGGGCATTTTTGGCAACAGGAAGCCAGCAGACAAAGTGACTTTCTTCAGGAAAAAACCAGAAAGCGAACACCACCAATGTAAGAAAACTAACCAAACTTGGTTGTATCAAATCAAACTTGTTAAGCTGCTTCTGTGGTAGATCAACCAAATGCCACAGGAAAAAGATGCGGACAAAATACTGTCATCAAGTAAGTCAAGGCGCATTTCCACTTCAACTTTTCTATGCCAATTATGTGAATACAGTTAACTGACAGTAAATAAATTTGGAAAAAGATTGCTTGACTTTATCCCCAGGTGACATTTATTTTTCTGAATTCACAAACCTAGGTATTTTGAGTGTAATGAGTTAGATTGCATCAATGCATATTGCCCCACTACTCCTACATTAACCAATTATTTAGACACGGCTTTAGTATCTCTTATGGACCAGGACGAAGTAACACTTAGAAAGGGTACTTTAGATGTTTGAGTGAAGTCCGAAAATGCTCTGAATTACTCTTTCAACCATATCTATATCTCTCTCAGCCATATCTATAATGGAAAATTAGAGTTTAAAATATGATGCTCTAAGAAATTAGGGCCAAAACGAGATGGCACAAACCCATGTTTTGGACAAAATCAACAATCTCTCTCATTCAAGTTCAAACCTGTGCCTTTCATTTTCTAGATATATCCTCTACAGTTTTTTGTTATCTAAGAAATGAAATATTTCTGCAAGCAAAAGCAAAATATCTAGACTTCCAATACCCTAAACCCCAAGAAATATACAGAAATCTACTTTCTGATATCAAAATGTTAGATTAAAAAGTAAAAGTATGAATCCACAGATTCATTTGCTTTAGCTTTGAAAAAGCTGTATTATTTAATCTTAGAAAAATTAAAATAAAAAATAAAGAAAAAGCAAGCTTACTTCTTCTTCATCAGGTTCAGCTTCTTCTGTTTCAATAGCTGACATACTAGCAACAGGCTTGTTCCATGCCAACTTTAGCTCTTGTCCTTTGAAACGAGATCCATGAATTGCAGCCTAAAACAAGTTTAACTATCTTAGTGACATGTGACTTTACAAAAGAAAGCCTAAGTTGCAATACATTCATATTGAAGTACTGTTACTAGGTTAAATGAAACAACTTCATTCACTGCACACGCAATTCAATACATCTTTTAAGGAAAATTATGAAAATACACTCAGAAGAAAACAAGCTTAGAAAACCATAAATCATTTTGGTAATGTGGGTAACATACTGAACCAACACCTTCCTGGTTTTTAACTATTATTTTGCTGAGTTCCTCACCTTTCAAAGACAGACACAAAACTGTTAATGCATAACTTAGTGGAAGAAGTAAGACATCCCTACAAATGATTTAACCTGTTTTTAAAAACCCAACAACCAAACAACTGAAAAAAAGCCCCTTTGTGATTACAATTTAATCTACTGGAAAACGTTCCACTTCCTGTAAAGCTATAACTGAAATGTAAAAATTTTTAACTTATGGGATATTCATGTCTTTCTAAGTACCAGCTGCATTAAGTGGCTGCTTTAGAAATACTACGTTCGAATTAAAGTAACATGAATGAGCATAAATCAGCATTAGCAACATTCCGAAATAACCGTCATGGTCACAAAAGATTTATAGTACAATCTGAAAGTACAGCATAATGTGAAATGTAGAAACAATTACATGTTCAATGACATCTGAACATGAATTGTGTGATATTAAAGTCCCCAGGTATAAATTTTAAATCTGTACATATAAATTTATGATAAATTTAAAAGATTCTATGCTTATTAAAATGCAGCTCAGGAGCTTTTTGTCCATGGTCTCATCACAATGTCACACAACTAGAATTTTCAGAAGTACTTATAAGTGACATTTAGGCCCAGAAATAACTTGTAATCTTTGGAAGAAATTACTACTACATAAAAATGCAATGTTTTACAACAGGGAATCTTCCTCTTCCTTCTAGGCTAGAACATATATGATCATAAAGCCTAGGCCTATTTTCACTTAAGAAGGTACAATATTAGCTGCGTTTACCTCACAATTTGACTACGCAGAGGTTTTTAATGATTACCTTCTACAACTTCTCAAATTACCAATCTTAATGCTTTAGTTGTAAACACAGGGATGCCAATGGAAATACATTTAATATGTAAAATATCCTAAAGAAAATACAAATTTTCCTAGATTTGACTGAACCCAGTTTTCATGAAATCTTCATTAAAAATGAAGGTGAAATTAGACACAAAGTCTAATCAAACACAAAGCTGACAATTACATGTTTTAATGCTCACTAAAATATGGACATCTCAAACATTGATCATGAATTCTGATCCTGATCCTTGCACTGAATCATACTCCATCTGGGAGAAGTAAAGACTTTATCTGGATAGTCCACAAAAACGGATTATTGTTCTAGGTGACCTATTTTTCTTTTCAGGGAAGCGTAACTTTCTCGCCACACTTAAGAGTATTTCTTACGTAAACTACAATGTCAAATATGAAACTGCAAAAGGAAGTGGCCAATACCAGGAAGCACCAGAACTAAAATCCCAGCTTTAATTCAATTCATTTTGAATATACTAATTGCAGCAGCTTTTATCTTTGAACAGAATTTTTGTTCACTGTTGAACTGCGTTCCTTCAACACAGCTGTACAAAACTGTTTTTCCCCTATCAGTCAGTATACACCATGTACCATTAACTGTATCTCCTTTTTTACAGAATAAATACTATCTCCATACAGTTAGTGCTCATCATTCCTATAGCTATGAGTTTCACAAACAAAACAGAATTCTGTGTTTCTGTAAAACATCTTTGGCACATGGATATCAAAATATCTAGCCATAAATGATACTCTAAGTGTTCAAAACTATTGTCCCCAGTGGTTAATGTGCATTGTAAATAGCAGTTTTTTCTATCACCTCACTGGTGTCTCAAGATGAACAAGAGAATAGTCTGGCCAGGTATGAAAACTGTGTTCAGGTAAACTCCACAAGATAAAATGTGTGCAAAATATAAACATAAACTGAAATCTTTCCATACAACCATACTGCAAATATGAATCCACTCTTTCTGTAGTCCCTACTATTTTCAGGAATATTCCATCCCAACAGTGACACAAGGATTTTAAAGAAGAAAAAAAAATTGTAGAACAACTGTGTTCATAAATTTGTTCAGGATCACATAATATACCTATATTATATGCCTATATCATGAACCAAATAAGGCAGGAGTATTGCTGAGCCAAATGTATGAAATTCTAATGATCCATATGTAATATACTGAATTATAACTTCAGTCAATTCTGGATTTTAGTTTCTGTTAGTTACTTCTGCAACTCTATGCTTCTGTAATTCCACAAATTCCTAAAAATATGCTTCCATAAATTTCCAAAAATATTCCATAAATTTCTAAAAATAAATTTCTAAAAATAAATTTCTAAAAGGGGAAAAAAAAAGAACCACATAAAATCCCATTTACACTACCACGGGTTTTCAGACAAAGGTAAACCAAACTGATCCCCAAGTAAGTATACAGGTTGACTGTGCAGGATGTCAGTGAAATTCCAGGTAGACTATGAGGGTACCAAGTCTTCAGGTGAAAAAACCTAGCAACTAAATGAAGATAAACCAAGACACCTAAATATAAATTCCTAAGTGTTTCTCTTAATTTCCCTCTAACATCCTGCACCTCGCTTTGCTATGAACTTAATTTCTTAAGTATTTCAGTACGATTCAGTTCTGACACTTTTGTTGGATTTACACTTTTGTGTCAATAGTTTTAAAATGGTTAACAGTATTACATTTAATCAAATACAGTAGTGTAACATAAACAGAAAGTATTTGAATGCCACAGTGTATTTTCAAGAAAGACTGTACTCACAGCTTCAGCTTCTGCTCTTGTTTTAAAAGTAATCACCGCATGGAGAGAAGAGTCATCTATCTGGCAATCTTCAATTTCACCATATTGCTTTTGATAAATAAACAAACAAAAAAAAAAGTTTAGTAAAATAGTTCTCCCACCCCTAAAAATTCAGTACTAAATAAAATGTCATTAAATAAAAAAAAAAAAAAAGCAGAAAACTGGAACAGTGTATACTTCACAGTCTTAATGCCTTAATGCCAGAGAACTAGTCCTAGCCAAGAATGCAGTTACTTGTACTTGCACTTCTAAACCAAAGTGCTCTTGTCTCTGGATTTCCCAATTCCTATAGGTATGAGGTAAAACTATTATAGAAATAGGCTGCTCTGCTGTAGTATTTCTCTTCTGATTAGAAAGAAGGGATCTTGAAACAATTACATTAGCCTATTATGAAACTCTTCCTCAGAAGTATTTCTACAGGAACTGCCGAAAAAGTTTGAAAACTTAACTGTGTTTCAGCATCTTAATAACATGACTTATCTGTTCCTGTAATGGCTGCGATGGTACTGCTACCTTTGACGCTGCCATCACTGTAAGCTGCTAAGACCAACCAAAAAACCACATCTGTGTAAGTGAACTGCACTGCTCATGTGCAGAGGGCTGCATCACATCACAAAACCAGAAATACAGCTCAGAGCATTTCCAATGGAATCTGAAGCAAGTTTAAAACAGCAAATTTGCAACCTGCAAAATGAAATAATTAATTTTTTTTCTCAGTGATATCCTACTAACACTGTGAATGGAATTATATTTGTTCATGTTTCTCAGGTTCTTTTTGATTAATATTTTGGCTTGTTAAAGATAGTCAATGTCCCATAAAAAGAGAGACAGGCCCTTGTTTGATTTTTTTTCTTGTTTTGTTTTTAAAGCTTCCTGCATGACTGCCTGACAGGAAATATTAAGTACACTGACTGGAGTAGAATTTAGTGGACTAACTGTCTCCTGGACTTCTCCTTTCAGAGAGGACCACGGCAATTAAATGTTGGGGAAAAAACCCCAAACAATTACAGCGGAGGGTGGCACAGATGGGAGATTCCCATTATATTCTTATCAGTTATTCCACAAAATAAAAAAATTTGCTTTTATTGTACTCTTTTTTTTTTAATGGAGGATATGGGGTTTTATAAATTTATGTTAATTTTTTACTATTATATTTGCAAAGAAAAATTTGCTAAAAATTATGTATGTCCATTTATCATTTTTTAGACTGAAAACAGAAAAAAAAGTAGAAAAATATCTGACTTCTTAAGCTTAAGTATATGATTATACAGAAATGTTTGGATGCCTTTTCAAAATGTATATATGACTGCACAATTTTTCGCTCTGACTCTTAAATTCAGAAAGTTGGGCAAAAACACTGAAAAATGTTTGAAGAAAATTTTCATTAAGCACTTGTTAAGGTACTTCAACAAAGACAGAATGACTTCAGGTACTGAAAGTTTGGCAATAAATCAAACTTTGTTCTCACCATTCCTTCAGTTATTTTATTTTTCTGTACCTAAAAAAACTGTAAAAAATTTACATTTGTCCTGAGCAAGTAAATATTACAACCTGTTTGTCTTTTTAAGAAAAAAAAAAAAAAGCCTTGTAAATGCCATGTGATTACAGCTACAACTAGTTGAAGCAACAGTGTATTTTTCCTGTTTTACCTTTTCCTAATGCATCCTCTGCATATCATGCTAAAGATTAATTCCTACATAGTATTTCCAGATGAACTGAATCAGGAGAGAACAAGTCATCCAATGGAAGGATGTCATCCAAAGGGAAAAAAAAGAGTGCAATTGTGACATACCGCAAAATGAGGCAGAAGATCTTCTCGGTCACTTTCGGTGAACGCGGAGATCTCCAGAGCCCTGGGCCGATGATCCACCACCGCGTGCACAGGAACGCCTCTGCCTCTGCCCCGGCCCCGGATTCCTCTGCCTCGGCTACGCGATGCACCCCGGCCTCTCGCGTGAACCCCTCTGCCGCGCACTGAAGAGAGAATCCCTCGCTTGGCAGCCTAAGATGTTTACACATAACAGTGACAGATTAAAATTCACCGTCTACATGTTTAGATAGAATTAACAAACACATATTCTGATGTTTCCTAAAAACACATCCCCAAGAAAGCCCCAGAAAGAGCAGTTTGCAGGTCTTAAAATAAATAATTAAAATACCAGAAGGTGAACATTTAAGTAACATTCAAAAGCTGATTATCTAAAGGTCATTTATTACCAGACCAATAATAGGACAGAACTGGGAAATCAAAACCAGGTATCAAAAGAGCCCTTATCTGTGAAGATTAACTCCTCATAGGAAAAAACAACTGCTGCATAACTGAAATTTCATTATCAAAATTTCTTGATATGGTGTCCAACTGCTTAATTAGTCTCTTTATCCGTTTGTCTCTGAAGTTTAGGCAAGACCTTTATTCTGACCAGAATTATTGCAGGCTAAGAGCTTTTGGCCACAGAATTGTGAGATGCGAACAAAGGCTTCTAAGAGGCATCTCCAAGGACAAAGTATTCAACGAACACTTGGCTCTAGGTAGTCAAAAACTGCCATTTCCACAGTATCTGTGTACACCTAAAGAACTAGCACATGATCTTCATGAACAATCAAAAGGCCGATGACAGGGACAGTCATTTAAAACATAATTTCAAAAAGTTACTTTAAGCTTTGAAAGACCACTTTCAGGTATCTAATTTCAATGTTTGCAGCAAGAAAATACATCTTTTTGAACTCAAATAGATCTGCCATAGGAATCAAATCACCACACTTTTAATAAAACCTACAGTGTTTACAAACTCAAGCAGCAATGGCACTACTTTAATCCATATCAGTGATGCCACCCATGAAGAGATAATTTTCTTATGGATTTATTCATTAAATTATTCAGATAAATTTACAACAGTATCTAGTTTGCTGTTTAGTTTTTTATAAACATAATGCTGAGGTGTTTGGGTTTTTCCAGTTTTGTTCTTTGTTTGTGGTTTTTTAATCATCTAAAAATGTTTAAATGAGTAATTCAGGGCATGCTAACTCAACAAACAAGCTGTAAACTATTTGGATTTTCTTTCAGTAAAGTCAGGGTCACCTGGAACAGAAAAACATGTTATGAGTCAAAGAAACAACACATTAAATATTGTGGGAGTCAAAGTCACAAGCACACTGTGTAAATACAAGTTTTTAAAATAATTTTTAATTCTGAAGAATCAAACAAACACCAAGGGGGAAAAAAAAACCTCATATCCCTCTTGTAATCTGTACAGGGGATATATTTCATGCTGTTCCCTGAAACATAAGTGTGCATTACTGATGACCCTGTTTTTCTTCATCTACTTCTGTTGGTATTTGCTAAAGGATTCAGAAAAGTCATTTAAATATTACTGTCCTGAAAGAGCTCTTTTTTACCTAACTCAAAATAAAAACAGACTTAGAGATGAAGAAGGATTAGTGCACTTAGCTATGATATAACTTTATCTTAAATGTGCACCTACTTCTCCTATTTTACATGTCATTCAATTCACTTATTTTCTGAGATGCAGAATTTATAAACAAGCTTTTAGTACACTTATATAGCATTACTCACTATCAGAAAATATACTGTTAACATAAGCTTTTGTATCATCTCTATTCAATTGGCTTGATTTATTAGCAAAACTATTTTCACAATTACCAAAGCTGCATAACAACTTAGTTTTAAAGTAAGGATTTAATGCAACTTGGCTGCACGTATGGGTGCTGTATTCATATGCAGTATACGTAAGACATGACCAAGCTTCAAGAGCAATTTAAGCGACACAGCAGCCCTGCTTAACAGTAAAAAGAAGTAAGATTATCAAGTGATTCAAGTACATACTGCAAGAAAGTGCAATATAACACAGAATAACTACCAGTATTCACATTTCTCAAAATTAGACACACATATGAAGAATTTTGTACAGCCATCTCAATTTTTTTTCAAATTAAATACTTAAAGAAAAAATCGTGTTTCTACATATTGAATACTTCTTCAAACACTGTATTTGCTTCTGTTAAGTTCTCCTCTTGAAACTAACACTCTGATAATATTACTTTTGGCACCTCGGGCTTTTTGATTAATCTCATTAAAAGGATGCTAACACTTAGAAACAAAAGATTAGGCAGTATTTCTTAACTTTTCTGGGTCAAACACAAAACGACCTTCAGGCAACAATTTAAAAACACTCCACATTCTCAAGAAAGCATTAATACCCACAAATCTATAAAATATCATGTCATCTAAATAGCTACAGAATTTAAACAGATTAGCAACTGCAATTAGAGACAACACTATTTCTCAATTCCACTGCAGAAGAGAAAGTGTTTTTTTAAAACATTATAGATAAATGTCTCCATCTACACGCAACTTAATAGTGCACACTGGATAAAAATAGTTCATTATACAATATGCAAGCTAATAAACATAAAGGAAAATATTTGATTAAAAGTTAATTGCTACAAAAGAAGACACAAACATACTTCCAGCTGCAGTTCTGTATATTTTCTTCTTAATTCAGTAACTTCCTCCCCAGCTTGCATCTTCTTGTATAAATCCAGTTCAGTATCAAGTAACTCCTTCTGCATCTAAAAAATTGTTATGAATATTGTTAGTTCCACAGTTCACATTCTCTACTAAGGACATAATTGTTCAATAAAAAGCTGCAACTTTGCAGGTATACTACTTATTTCACTGGGCTTCCATCTCCAAAAACATACAAAGCACAAGCTTAGGAGCCTTCATGGCAAGGTCAAACTTTCATCTGAGCTTTGTGATGTCAAACCTTTTAGACTACCAAGCAAAGCCAAAGCTAATGGAATTCTTTCTATGCATACAATAAAAATTCAAGATGTTATGGTGATGAGATGAACTAAAAAAAGATGAAAAAGGCAGTACAGCTATCAATTAATACAAAATCTATGATCAGTACTGCGATAAAGATCTAAGTTTATTACAACGTCATGATGCAAAAGCATGAATATGGTAGTTCTCTTCAGATCACAGTAAAAAAACACAGGAAGTAACAAGACCTTTGCTAACAAAAGACTGGTCTCTGATGCACTCAAAAGTTACCTTCCAGGACACAGTACCTTAAAAAAATTATTGAAGTTCAGAAAATATATATGAAGCAGAAATGTATCTCTGAACCCCAATTAGGCACCTGTTCACTGCAACCACTGAGGTGCAGGGTAAGATGTGACCATGAAAACTTAATTTGAAGTTCTGATCCAAAGTGAAACTTTTCTAATGGAAGAAGAAGGACCCAAACATTTTAGTGACATCACAAATGAAGGCTAATTATAAAAAAACTACAGAGGATTGTGAAACACTTTACATTTACACATGTTGATTCAAAACAACAGCATGAAATCTTTGCAAAGGCTGGATGTCATGAGATTAAGGTTTTGTGCTTGTGACAGTTGGAAACCAAGCATCACCACTGATAAAGAAAGGTGATTTTTTTTTTTTTCCCCCTGGAATCTTTAAAAGAAAAAAAACCCATCTTGATTATTCAACTGGCAACTTCAACCTCAAGTCCATTCACCCCCATTTACTGATTATCTACTGCAACCAGATGAAAAAATCCATTATCTGTATAATGGTTTTCCAAATTTTCAAAATTGGAACCAGTGTCTCTAAAATCCCACTGTGCTGCAATACATCAGTAACGTGACAAAAGAAGCGCTTCTGAAATTTAATGACGACCAGCAGTTAGCACTCACAGAGCAGCCAGTGACACTGGTGTAATGAAAACTTTAGAGGTTTATTATTAGTGGTCTTAATGAAGACTTCGCTGTTACAGAACTGTGCCAAGTCTGAAAAAGGAAATAACTCTTCCAGAATACACCAGTTTGGATTTTAAATACTGCTGATGGGACTACTTATTTTTATTGTTCTGAAACAAACATGTTAATTTATCAATTAATAACCAAAACCTGAGTACCTGAGTTTTAGTTTTCATGCTTTTTAAAGGAGTCCCTCCTACTGGTGATACACCTTTTAATTCATCCTTTAACTTGGTAATGCTATTAGTCAAAATTTCCAGTGTTTTCATGATTTCTGCTTTGTCTTCTGACTTCATGGCTTTATTCTTCTCCAGCTTTGAGATCAGCATCTGTCCAGTTCAGAAAAAGAAAAGTCTTTTTACTCAGCTACTAATACAGATCTGTTTTCCACTTGTCATTATAACTAATGGAAAAAAACAAATACTGCATTTCTTTTGCTTTGACCTACAAATCAACACAAAGGACTTTTAACATATTGTATAAATTAAAATCTTTGTCTGAATGTCTGATTCATTTTCAAATGAACATCTGATATTTCCAATTCATTTGGACAGATTTGTTTAACACACTTGAATTATTTCAAAATTTTATTCATCTTAAATGACACTTTGGCTTTTTTTCTCTTCCTAACCCTAAGTGCAGTCATGCATCACTTCCTACATAATTCTCTCCTGCTCTTGTCGAACAGAACTGAGGCCTTCCCTTCTCCCAAACGTATACATGTTGCTCCCAAATTAGGCAATATCAGTTAAAATTGGACATAAATTGCGTAAGTTTGTAGGGCTTTATTTAAATGAACTAACAGGATGAGTTAGATTAAAACTATAAACCTCAAATAGTATGATAATGCCATTCTAAGAGAATGCTTATTTTATAGGCCTTTTTTTTGTTCATTCTTACAAATTCTGAAATATTTTAAATTGAACTGAGATTTTATAACTGAATTGATGACTGTCTTTAATGATAGTATTTTACCTTCTGTGTTTCAATGTGCTTCTCCAAGATTTCTTGCTTCTTTTTCCTCACATCTTGTTGAAGTCGCAATGCTTCCTAGAAGCATAAAAAGATTACAGAAAGTTTCTAGACTTTGAAGCATTAATGCCAGAATAATACACTATACCTGACAACTCCACAGTAGTAACTTACAAGAACACAGAAAAAAATAGTAACAGGAAATGCAAGGTACTGATATTTCTAACTATGTTTTAGAATATAATATATCACCAAAATAAAGAAAGATCTAATTATCTTTTTTTGTTACATCTATGCTAGGAAGACTTAATTATTGCTCACATATAAACTAACACCTTATGCAACTCCACTGAAAGCTGAAAGGCAACATATTACACTACTTCAAGAGGTAAAGCATGCAAGTGTTTAAATGTGTGAGGCACAACTATTTTGAAAGCAACTGTAAATCAAGCCCATAAATTAAAACAACAGTCTGCAGAACCGTTACAAGTAGAAAACTTTTTTTTTTTCCTAAAATTGAAGTGTCATCCAAAGAAAAGCACCTCTTTTGTATGTGAGCGCTCCAACTGGGAATCAACAGTACAGCTACTCCATCTGCCAACAAAAGAACCTTGACCAGGCAATGGGCAAACCAAAATGAACTGAAACTGATCAGTAAGTGACAATACTGGACTCCGAATGAGAAGCAGGATGAGATGCCACCCCTGCTGTGCTCAGTGCCTACTAACAGTGCTTGAAAGAAAGCAGTTGCTTCTTGTTCTCAAATACAGAAGTCTTAGACAACAGAAAACCCTTAAGAGCTTTGATATCAACATATTTAATGGAGTAGTAGAGGAGAGGCAGAAGATGACCAACTGGTATCAACTGCAAGTGGAATATCCTATACAAAGATTGTAAATCCACAGCAGCCATAGAAAAAGAAATAGTAGTTAAGTTTCTGTATGTCTTCCCAAACACTGACAAATTCTGCTGCATGAAATGTTAGTTTTTCAATACAGTGTGCAATCATTTTTCTGAAGGCAAAGGGAAGGTAAGATAAGGGGATGAATGCGAAAAAAGCTAGGGAGACAGGAGGAAAGGAAGGGAGTCAATCCCACAAAATGATGTCTTCCCACAAGTACTAGTATATCACAACAGAAATCTCTGAAGGCAGGAAGGAGCACAAGATCACATGAAAAAAGAGCCAATCACTTAGACACAATTTGTCTTCTCTCAAAAAAACCTCTATAGCTCTTATGATGAGTCAACAATTTTATTACAAGGTTTTTGCCATTTTACAGGCATTTAGCATCTTAACTTGAAAGTTAAAGGCTCTAATTCTAAAAGTATGTGTTAGGGGACAAACATGAAATGAAATCTCAAAATCAGAACTGCTTTCTATAAATTCTGGACCAGTGGCAAAACTCAAATGCAGCTACAAACTGCTAGTTCAAATCACATTAGACAGAAATTAAAGAAATTTAGCAGTACTTGACCAAAATCTTTAAAAATTATACTGATTTCAACACTTACGTTTGTACGCAACCTTGCATTCATAATTTGTGGTTAAAAAACAGTAAGGCAAACAATGTCCTGTATTTAGTTTCTCCAAATGATAAGAACAAACCTGAAGAAGGAGTTTTGCTATGCTCTCCTGAAAATTCTAAGCAAGCCAAACTACAACTGAGTGACCTATTAAGTCCAAATACATTTTTGTTGCATTTCCTTTCTAACATATATAAAAAGGGAAAGCCTAGCACTATGTAAAAATAAAAGTGGGTGCAGAAGAACTATAGCTTTGAAACAAGAAAATTCAGAGTCATAAAATTCTCAGTTCTCTTGAAGAAACCATTTTGGTCACATGTACAAAATATATTGAGAATAGAGGCCAGCTCCAGAATAGTTTAAGAGAGAAGAACAGTGACTATACTATACTCCCTTTCACTCACAACAGACAATTCATACCTCAACGTGTAGATTCTGATTCCAGGAAAAAGTGTTTCACATTTTGAATTTCTACAGTTTTAAACCTGCTTACACTGCCTGAACATACACTGAAAAATAACAAAACAATGCTGAATTTTCTTGTAATATGTGGGGGGGGAAAAAAACATTATAGTGAATTTCATCTTGCAACAAGTTTCATCTACCATTCTTGAGATGAATATACATAGTGCTCTATCTCTAGGTCACAAGTTCCCAACCTAGGTCCATTTTAAAAAGAAGCATATTTAATTTACCTGTTTTTTCTTCTGTGCTTCATTAGAGTCTAGCACGGAAGTGGAAACAACAGGCAAAGATTTCTGTGCTGCCTTCAAAGCAGCAGGGTTGTACACAGTTTTTGTCAAGCCAGTAGAAGTAGATAAAACCTATAGGAGGAAATCATTTTATTTTTTTGCCAGTGAATTTCAATCTTTTAAAAAACCCGCATGAGTGCTCAAAAATATATAAGCGTCTTTTCTTTTGTCTCCTTTGATGATATGGAATATAAAAATTTGGTGTAGCAATTATATTTGGAGTTGTTGAAGTTAAACAATTTCTGAAGAGGCAGCACTACATTAGATATGTAAACTATCAACACCAGCTTACAAATCCTCTCCACTGAGATTCGGTATGCACTTCCAAGTTTCAAATACATAAATATTTACGTATTTGAGCATAACTAAGGAAACAGAAGATTGAGATTTTTACAAGAGTAACTGTTGTTTTTGTGTTTTGAAGTCCAAAATACAGTATTTCATGAATTTTCCAAGCAAAAGTTCAACATAATTTTAGAGACTAAGATCCAACGTAGAGACAACTGTTTCTTTTCATGTACAGTTGGTGCAAAGTAGAGCTTGCACAATCAGCAAGAAGTAGCTCAAGTACAAGGAAGTCTTCAACATTATACAGCACAGTAAGAGACTCCTATATCTCTCTGTTCTCTTTCCTACATTTGTAATGAAGTATGAAATTTCTCCATGACTTACTGAGAACACCGAGGACTGCTTCACCATCTCCCTAAAACATATTATGCACTTCTCCAAAATACCTGAAGTTTTGAACTATTCTGTTTTCTTAGCCTGTTCCTTAAAGAGTTTTCTTGGCATGCTAATATTGAAAACTCCACAGCTAAGTCCTAGAGATAATACAGGTACGATCTTGTCCACCTTGTTAGCAAACAGAAAAATGTATGTAATTGGTATGATTTCCAGGAGTTTAAAAATACTTCCTATGTGGAAAATTAAAAGTTGCATGCAGATTCTAGTGGTCACCATGCATTCCATAAAATAGCAAAATGCCCACCAACAGGAAGGGAAAAAAAAAAAGAGACAGACAAGAAACAGAAAGGCAGAAAAGACCAAGAACTTAGAAGAATTTACAACAGGAAAGGTTCATATAAACCCTTTGCACTTCAGTGTGATATTTATGCTATTTCTTCCCACTGTATAGTGTTTTCAAGAGTACAGAGTGCATAGGAAACAACAGCAAAAAGAAATCAACACATGTTATAGAAAGTTGGTACAAAACGCTCTAAGAAGGTCATTACAAAGATGAAGGATTTTTTTTCTAAATCTATTAAAAAACATTTAAGTATGCATATCTGAATCATACAGTTTCTATTACAAAGTAGCTTTAGCTTTAGACAGGCTACAAGACAAACAAACAGAGGATCAAGCAAAGACAAAAATATTGACACATTCCTTTCAACCTGAACTGTCTTCAGGGCAGAGTGAACCACATCTCCTCATCTCTTTTATGTAGGAGATGTAAAGAGAGAAGCCACAGCACCAACACAGAAAAGTCAAAAGCAACACTAAGGTCTTCTAAATTGCTTAATACTATTAATACTATTCAAGAGAAGCAATAGTGTGAATAGCATGAATCTCTTCACAAGTCCACAAACTTTAAGTCCCTATAGAGATCCTACAAGGTCTCACAATGACTGTTTTAGCACCTTTTCCTCCTGCTTTTTGGGAAGAACAGCTACCTTCTTTCTCACTGCAAAGTTCTTGTCAAACCGTGAACTCCATCAGATGCAAAAAATCCATCTAGGACATGACACCTCAGTTTTTTGACGGATGTCAGTAATTTTATTTCTAATGGTTACAGAATACAATAACTGCAAACTAAGCAAGGTATCTCCTTGTAAAGAGGCAGCAGTAGGTAAAAGTAAGTCAAATCAGATTTTAGAATCCTACTAAAAAGTCAAAGGAAACTGCTGTTTCACAACACATCCAGTGAACAGCCCAGCCGCTCAGCAAAATCACATCTGTACACACAACAGAGCAGAAAATCATTCTAGCATAAAATTTAATCTTTGCAGAAAAGTGTTTCAGGATAACTCAGCTCTTACACAATCAGGAAAAGAAAGTATTTCCATTCAAGCTGCAAGATGAAGCAGACTTCCTCAAGCACGTATTATGTATGTAAAATGTAGATCAGGAATACACAGCAAGGTATTTATCTTCAACTAATTTAGAGTACCAAGAATGGAACTAACCAAACTAACAGCAAAATATAGGCAAGAAGCCTTGATCAATGCATTTAGGTGGACTGCTCAGCTTGAAATGAATCAAAGATGCATTCTCTAATAAGACAACTAACATGATCAAGTATTGTTGCCTTTCTATGTCAAGCACCTCTGGAGTGAATTTTACCTGTTGGATGCCACTTAATCCATCAACCACCATAATGAAAAGGGGTGGGAGGGGATGTGTGTGGGGAAATACAGTGGATGCTTCATTTATTTCAGGTCAAGCTAACTCCCAATAGAAAAGATATACACCTAGACAGAGGATGCCTGTTAGGAGGCAAAATCCTGTCTTTCTACCACAAGTTTTCTCAAATGTTAAAACCTTTGGGAAGCCTATCCCCTGAAGTGCTAAATAGATCTGGAAACATGCATTACAAACTTTGCTACTATAGTGAACACATCAACCACTTGTATTCTGAAAATTGGAAACACTGGCCAAAATACATAGCTCATAACCACAATTCAGATGCACCTTTCCCCCCATACCTTTGTCCTTTCTATACTGATTAATTTCCACCTTTATCTTTTCACAAGTACTGCAAATTGTAAAACCAAATAAAACGGTAAATGTTTACAGCATCATCTTTTAAGGGGCACAGAAGCCCAGAAACATTTTATAGAACTGCTTTCTATACTGTCATATGTAATGTCAAAATTTATTTATTTTTAAAACTTATTTTTGTATACTTCTAAACATGTCAGGATTATGGAACATATCCAGTTCTTTTTATGACTGAATAAAAGGAACCTGATAGATTAAACAAAACCCACAAAATAGCAGCTTTTGTCCTTCTTACAATCATTTAGCCATCTGCTGAGTTTTGACTTATTATACTTCCTAAAACTAATCCTTCACAAATTGTTTTATTTATAGTTATGAAACAATATTGACACAAGGGGTTTGATAAAAAAATTAATTCTACTGAAAACATATATGAGAGGAGAGAATATGAGACATTTTCTTACCTTTTCAGTTGTTGGAGTAACTGGCTTCGACACAAAACCCAGTCTATCCTTCACAGATAATTTAGTCACATTCTAAGAAAACAAAGCATAATTATACTTCAAATGTACACTACAAGCACTAGCAATTTAGAAAAAATAATTAATAAAATCATAGACTTTTAAGCAACAATAAAAGAAAAATATTCAAACAATTGATACAATTAATTTTAGGTATTTGATTTTTCAGTTAATATACGTCTATAATTGGGTAGGACAAATACAAAGCCAAATTTGGAATCAAAGATTATCCTACATACTTTTTGCAAGAAGTTCAAGACATGCTGTCTGGCAAAGGATTATCTGCACAGGCCCTTTTAAATACACTACAGCTCTTGTGTTCTATAATCTCCTATTTGCAGATCACATCTGCATCAAATGCAGAAAGTTGTTGGAATTTGAATTACAAACGTGTTCTGATTTATGTTGGTCTTCCTTTCCAGAGGTAAAGCCAAAGCAGTGGCATAATGCTAATAAGAAAATGTTGCAAATATAATAAAACATTAAAGACTATTTCTAATGGGCGTAACACACCCAATTCTGTCATTATTCACATTATTCACTGTGGTACACTCTTCCTTTTATTAGGGGAGATGAGCAAATTGTAAAAATTCTTCTAGATACAGAACTTCATTCTCTAATGGCTTTAGGTGTTTAACAGATAAAATACATATATGTTAGAAAAAAATTAGCTTTTAGTTCTTTGGATAGAGACTCACTTTATTTTGCAATCTGACACCAGCAATATAACACAACAGTCCTCAAACAGTCTGAAAGCCTTTCAGCTTTCCTTTTTAAACTATGTAAAAAGCTACAATACTAAAAAATTAAGTACCAGGCTCAGGTAAAAAAGCCCTGAGGAAAACTGTAATAGGAAAACAACACTAACAATGTAAGCAGAAGCACTTTGAAACAGTAACTGTGTACTTGCACCATAGAAGTAACCGGTACATTCGTACACTACGGAACCTATTTCAGACAGACCAGGCAAATGAATTTCTCACTACAATACAAACCTGAGTGACTTCTGTGTTGGCACCCTGTGCTTCTGCAGGTTCAATATTACTCGCAGGCACTGGGCCGAGCCGCTCCTTCACTGACTGCTTCACTACAGGCAAAGTGGGCTGCTGCACTAAGGGCTGGATCACCTGCAACACCACCCCAGCCCCCAAAAGGCACAGCACAAGATTAACAACAGAAGGCTGCCACAGGTGTCATTCAGTTAGTACACAATGAAATTATAATGGAATTTACATTTACACTTCTTCCCTTCTATCATTCACCTGATGGGATAAACAAGCACTTCATTAAATTTATTATGTTATACTGAAAATTTGTGTAGTGTGAGTGGCAATAACATTCATTTTGTATTTACAGCTTACAGAAGTGACCAAACAACTGATTTATTTCTATTAATTACATTTACTCAGCCTAACTTAAATTCTACCTGTTAGAACAAAATAAAACGTAATAAAAAGGTCTTCTGATTCCTCTCACAACTCTTTCACCATCAGCTGTTTAGTTATGAAAAGAGAGAATACAAACTTGTATTACAAAGACTCTCACCTTTGACAGTGATACGTCACACTTTTAATCTCCTATGTGTTTAACTTGGACAAAATAGAAAAAAAAAGGATATAGAAACATGCAGTCGTGGGACTGAAGAAAAAGAAAAGAGAGCAGATCATCTTTGAATCTACAATGGATATACCCTGACAGGTAACACCTTTCCTTTTTTTTCTTTGACAAAAACATTCAACAGTTAAGACCAAAAAATATGCTTCCAAGCAAGCTTGTTGTCATATTTATAGCTCTCAGAAGGTCACCTAATCTATTTCTCTCCACTGTAGGGCAAAGTCAGTTATGCCATTACTGACAGCTTCTATCTATCTCGTTCTTACAAATCTCAGATGAAACCAGTCCTGTCACCTCTCTAGGCAAAAGTGCTTCAGTATGCTTTGGCATTAGAAAATGTTTTTTTAATATTTAACCTAAATCTCTTTGTACTGCCTTTTTAAGCCCAGAACTTCCTGTTTTATCTGCCTCAGATGTGGAGAGGATATTATTTTCTGCTTCTTGGCAGAAGCCTTTTATTTCATGATTTATTATAGTTGACTCCCATCATCTTTACCTAAGTACTTCTACCGCTCTTGGAAATTCTACAGCAAAGAATTTCCAAAGCAATCCTGCTGATAAAATAGCAATGGTTAAGCAATTGTGCTGATCAGATGCTACTGAAGGCACAATTTAAAAGTCAACTGACTTTACAGTGAAGAAAATTCAAAAGCCTGTCTTGGGGCCTGATAGACAAAATCTGGTTGGATGCCATTACAAATACAGGTGAAATTAATTAACACGTACTTAATTAACACAACGGAAAACAAAAATACAAGTATTTATAGTATAAGAAGAAGTATTAAATTTCCACACTATTCACAGATGTGATACCAAATATTAATTTCAATGAAAAGAGAAGTAAATATTCATGCTCCTGAAAGACTTATGAATACCTGTTTACTTACTTAACAATTTGTTAAATGTTGTATCTTGGTACAGAAGAACACAGAAGCATTGTACTTAAAATTTTAATTTCCTGTTAAAAGTTTTTCTTGTTACTGTGTGCCTTCTGTGGCTGATAACAGACTTCAAAATGCAGTCTCCTTACATGTGCTGAATGGCTGTTCTTGGTGAGGCAGGAACATCCAATACTGTCCCCAGGACTAAGGGGAATTCATTCTCAAAACAACAAAGTTAACTTGCTAAAAGTGGTGAGATTGGAAGCTGTTAACACCACTAAAAATTATGGGACTACTAAAAATAAGAACTATATAGATCGAATGTTTGTTTGGAAATACAGAGTTAATACTCCAATAATACTCTGAATAGCATAATCAGCAAATAAACTGATAGAAGAGAGCAAGCCATGCTTTGAGTAAGAGGGAATGTCCGTAGTAATGCAAATGATGTACTCCACTGCCCTCTTCTGGCTGAGATGAAAATCAAGCTTAGAAAATAAATACACATTTTGACCAGCACTACTTTAGACAAAGCATTAAGGATATTGATAAAATCTAAAGGATAATAACAGGGAAGATCGTGAGATAGATGTCATTAAAACCGAATTTTTGAAGACAAAAATCAGGGCATTTCTTACAAAGGAGAAAGAAAACTGTTAAAATGTTGTACATCAGGATTGCCACGGATAATCAGGTCACTGATTGTAAATGATGATGACAAACACCATCAAGAGAAAGTAGGAATTCTCAACTCAGAGCAGCAATTGAAAGAATCCTCTAACTAAAGTAATTCACATATTCAATCAGCATATATAATTAAGTGACCATTTCTTCTACAGAGCCTGTCTCATATTTTTGAAGTGCAGAATGTGCTGTTCCACACTGACAGCAAATCCAACAGAGCAGGATACACAGATATTTTGAAGGACTTGCTACACCACCCGCTCACTGAGAAGCCTCAATTCAATAATCCACAGAACCCCAATGAAGCCAAGGTTCCTCTTCTGCTTAAGTACAGCCACTACTGTACTGCTGACAAGTCTGATTTGACTTGACACAGGTTACAAATTTACCCTTCAAAACAGTAATTGCTGTTTTATTCTTTTTTATGTTCCCAAAGCTGCTACGAACACGACAACTTCCAAATATGCCTCTGCAATTCAATAAAAAAATGTAGATCAGAGTATTTCAGTTGTAAGGGACCTGCAGCAACCATCTAGTCCAACTGTCTCGTCACTTCAGGGTTGACCAAAAGTTAAAGCACATTGTTAAGGATACTGCTCAAATACCTCTTCGAGAGTGACAGGATTGGAGCCATTGGCCACCTTTCTAGAAAACTGGTTTCATTGTCTGACCACTCTCTCAGCAAATAAATGCTTCATGCCCACTCTGGATCTCTTGTGATACACCTCCAATCCATTCCCAGACATTCTATCTCTGGATATCATAGAGATCAGCAACCATCTTCCTACTTAAAAACGTCTCTGATCCCATCCTAGAAAATTAGTCTCTGTAATGCAGTTCTTCTCTTCCACTGTTGTTTGCAAACCCTTAGATCTACATGTGTATACACTGACGCACCTATGTGTAAACCAAATTCTTCTGTTACTTTGTACAATAATACGCATGCTCAGCACGAAGGGAAAGGGAAACGGAAGGAGGAAAACCAGAAGCTCATGGGAAAAAAACAGAGATGATCTTTCAGGAAAAGAAATAAAACTCTGCTGCCTTTCTTATGCTCACTCGAAGAAATAAAAAAGCCTATATTAATTAAAACAAGATAGATGTTATTCAGCAGAGTTTCATCAAATCTTGCTTGACAGGATAACGGAGTGGAATACAGCAAAAGTCATGGAAGGGCTTTCCTTAAATGCCTTTGGTCTCATCTTGCTAATCAACTTCGTATATCAGGTCAAAGAACTTACAACTGAAGAGTGACTTTTGGAAATTAATTACATGAAGTAGTCATTATTTCAAAGGAATTTAGTTTACTTGATATAAAGAGTCTCTTAAAAATGTTTTCAAGATTCTTTTCTACATAATATGCTAAAACAGACGTAGATCCTCTACCTTCTGTGTGGTAGCCTGGATTTGCGGTGCGCTGCCCTCTCGATGCCAATAAACTTTAATAAAACGATTATTTAATACTGCTTCTGTACTTGATATAGCTTTCTTCGCTTCCTCATGTGTGGCAAACTGAATAAGGGCACCTTCTGGATCACCCTGATATGCAACCTAAGATTTAAAACAGAAGAACAACACTTATCACACAGAGGATTCTCATTTGTGTCTAAATTCTCATTAAATCACTAGCTTTCAGGCTTAGAAGCTTACAATTTACACCCAATAAGTGTCATTAGATAAATACTTCCCATTCATGAGCCCATTTGAAAGGCCTGGTGTCAAAATCAACCTTTAGCTTATGCTAATAAACTTTAAGAATAGTTTAAAAAACCTCAAAGAAAGGAAAGCAAAACCCCCAGTCAACCAGTATTTCTGTCTGCAAATATGAGCAGTTGTTTGAAAGACAAAAGAAAGCATCAGCAAAGTAAAGAAAATTACTATGAAAAATGCACGGGTCAGATAGTAAATGCCCTACCTAAAATTAGAGCTAGACAGAAAGCTCATTTTGATTTCCCTCCTTTGAGCATTAACACATTATTTTAGCTTCAAAAGCCAAGACTATACCCTCTGCAAGAAGAGCATAGCTTGCAACCTCCATATACATATCTGTCTCTCCATAAACATCTGTGTTTTACTTGCCTTAATGAATAATACCACCTGCTAATGCACCCATATTCTCAGGTAAACTACAGAAAATATTAAGAAATACTTAACAACAATTTGGAGAGATTTAAAATCCCTCCACTGTTCAGACATGCACAGTGTTTATTCTGTACTGTATCAGTATGTACAAAAATATTGTTGCACTTCTTCATTCCAGCCCTCAGTGCAAACAAGAAAGGGTTTGGAAAAATGCATGGTAGCATCTGAAACTTGCTGACAATGAAGAATGGTGAAAGGTCACACTGAGTAGCTTGGACACTGGGCATGAAACAGTGACATTACACATGCAGCCTGCAATATGTAACATCAGCCTCAGTCAGGCCGTAGTTCTTTCTTTGCTTTCCTCTCTCTTCACTTGCTTATTGGGTGACTCCAATAAATCACAAAGTAATTTTAAGGGACAAACCATCATTACCATGGAAGGCAATTATGTCACAGGGACTGCTTTCTGGATGAGAAATGCAGGTTTTCTGTATTTACAATTTATCTCTGAATATACAGAGCGTTTATGACAGCAGATGCATACTTGATAAAATGGCTGAGAAAAACCCATGTGCAATCGATTTTCAGTGTTTTAAACGTCTCTTAAAAGTCTTATCTCTGAGGAACACATTTGTTCAAAATCTAAAAGATGACTAGAACATTTTAAGTTCTGCTTCTTCAATGGCAATATCATTAAAAACAATGAAATCTTATTTAAGAAACAAGTTAGGAAAGTAATAGAGTTTCAGGGGAAAAAAAAATAATAAAGAGTTTCAGTAAAAAGAAAAAAAGGCTTTCTTCTTTTAGCAAATACCACTACCTTTACATCAAAGCATACTGCTTTCTCTTTGTTGACTCTTACCTGCAAGTTGACTAAGTTTCCAAACTTACTGAAATGCTCATTAAGTTTGCTGATGTTGTTAAGTTCTGGAGGAACTTTTCTCAATTCAAGTTTTGTATTTTCATTTCCAAACTGCACTTTCTTCTGGAAACCTGGACTATTTGTTCTGTTAAAATTTTGCCTGCAACAAATAAAAAATCAAGCCAGAAATCCATAGCAAACTAGCAAACAGAATGTTAAATTGTAGATGCTTACACAGAAGCATGTATGTATGAGACATAAAGATCTGCAGACTTAAAAAATAATGCAATTTTAGAAGAGTGAAGAAGCGTACAGGACATACACCCATACAACTGCTATCTTCCCCACTGATATTCTCAGTATACCCCAGCACATAAATCTGTGAGATAATTCATATTTATTTGCTCATTTCAGTGTAATTCCTGACTTTTACATTGCTTCTCTCCAAAAACTATTTCCTAGCTATTCCATGAAACTTCCCCACTACTGTTTCAAATAACTATTACTTCAAGGCTTTCCTCACTCCCAGCAATCTCTTAAAATCCCTTCCAACCTTGCACCCTCTGTTTTTTTCTCAGTAACATACCTGGCAACTCAAATCAAAATAGTAGTGATAAAATTCACATTTCACAACTAAAATCAGTCATCTCTAACAACCATCACACTGCAGCTTCCCTGTTTCTTATATCATGCTAATTTTCAAGGAACAGATCTTAGTATCACTCAAAGCAACTTCATCTATCTGTATACTACCTTTGATAGAAGACAATCAAAAAAATACAGCTCACACTATAGTATGATTTACTTTAGTACCACCAGTGTACTCACAGTTTCACTTGCTTGCAATTTATAGAAATAAATGTATGTTTCAGATTACAGTAAAGTAGTTATTGAAATTCCAGCTCTTAAGCCAACACTGTGTTAACAGTCACTCACTTGTCAAACCAAGTCTTCTTTGTAGGAACTCCACCATCCCCTGCACCAATTGTTCTTTTCCTGGATTCAGCATCTACCACTATTCTCATACTACTTTTATTAGGAGGTTTTTCTGTAAATAGATGAGAAGATTTTACTTTTTTTAAAATTTGTTTTTTGTGCATTTGATTGTAAAAAAGTATTCTGCTCACACTGAATTTGCACTGAAAAGCACAATTGTTTATTTTGAAATTACTATGATTCTTGTTCTGACTGAATCAAACCTTGGTCACAGACTTCTTAACTATTAACAGATGTGACAGATCAAAATAGCTAATAGCACTCATTTTGTCACAGTGACATCACACATACAGATAACAAAAGAGGTGTGACAGAAGGCATCTGCCTCAAGATGACTGCGCTCTGATTCACAATGATTCACAATGTCCCATGCAATATTCTGAGGCTCATACAACTCCAGCTAACACCTCCATTCTACTATTAGATGACACACACAAAAATGGTCATGATAGGAAATGCACAGTACTCCAGGGCAGTAACACCTAGGAGCAAGATTTATGGATGGACTGGGAAAGGAGTCACTTTTGCTGAAGAACAGGAATCACACTGGGGGACTCCTCACTGAAAATACACCAACAGAAACATAGTAAGATTAAATAGAAATACATACAAATGCAAATAAAAACCACATTAAAAATGGTTTTATCCCTTTTCCATGCTTATTTTGTGTGCTGCTGCTTCTTCTCAGGACCACAGGAACTGTGAGGTTAAGATTATTCATGCATAAAACTGATACCAGATAAAAATGACTCCCTCCTCTCTAGAAGCAAAAATCATCCTGAGATTCGACTATAGAAACATTAACATTTTTCTGTACAGAAGTTATACAAAGTGACTACAGCTAAGGGTAAACTGTTCAATATTCTAGCAAGAGATTTCATTCTACCTGTAAAAATGCATACACAAAGCAATTATAGCCACAGTTCCCTAATCAACTAAACATCTCTTAATTCCAGAAGATTTTAGGAAAATGCTGTATTTTCCAGTATTCTCTGGGAAGTTCCTCAAACTGCATTAATTTCAGAAAATCAGCTAAACTAACTAAGTATAGCTTTGAGAGCATACCTCTGGGTGGAAGATCCATATCACCTGATGTGAGTCCTATCAAATTTGGTCTTTGTGCATGTACTCTATGTCTATACATAGGTCTTGAAGTATTTGTTATACTTGGAGCTTCTGGATTATAGCCATCTGTGTCATACGTTTCTGGTAACAAAGAAATTGTCTCATTAAAATAAATTGCAGTTAAAACCCTTAAGGTTTCAGATACAATATTTAATTTAATTACAAGATAGAGTTACAATAAAAGAGCTGTATAACCACTATCATAAAAAACCGTAATGCCAAGTTTCCTGCTTAAACACAATGAAAGTATTACTCTCCAGTCAAAATTCACACTTTACATACAAATTTTACTTCAGTCTTGAACTAAGTCTGGAAAGAAGAATGTTAATTTACTGTCACAATCTATACGACACAAACTTATTCTCCCAAACTATGACATTATAATCTCTATACAGTACAGTATAATATGAATCAATGTTATTCTATTTAGCAAACCTTGTGGGCAAAGCCTCAGTACTACACCTGCTGTAAAAAGAGAGGGTGGAGCAGGAGGCGGCTGGTGATGAATACCCGTGGTAACAACAGTAGGAACTGAGCTGGTTGCTGAGTTTGGGGGGGCATCCATGCCAGCAGGCTGCAATGGTGGAAGGGGAGGGGGTGGTCCTGTCAAAAACAAAGGAAAATGCTGTATTGATTTATTATCCACTACACTTTCATTACATTCCCTTCATGAGGAAACTGATCTGAATTGCTTTTAAGGTTATTTTAAAAAAAGGGGCTGAGGGGCACATCTGCAGACTTGATGCTGTACCAAAAATCCACATGAAACCACCCCCAACAGCAGATTACTCAGAACTTGGATTAGACAGAAAAGCATTTGAATCATTTAACATTTCTCCAACTACCTTCTTTCTACAAGCAAAATTTAATTGCTAGACCAGTATTCATCTTTACCAAATGAAGCATTTTAAAGCTCAATAAAAGCTGATCAAAGAAACAAATTCTATTTTTGAAGTAAAAAAGTATTTTTTAATATTACAAAAATATGCTATGATCACAATAACTAATTTGACTGAAATTATTTTTCCAAACACTCAGAAGAAACCTTCAACTCTAATGGAACACTTTTAAAATTGAGGGAGTTTTTTTGTTTGGTTGGTTTGACTTTTTTTAAAACAGGTAATGTGACTCTTTCAAAGCTAAGCAGTCAAGCCTGATCTTTAGTTTAATCATTGACGGGAGTAGGTTTAGAAAAAGTTATAAAGTGATACATCTGAACTTGTCAACCAGATCTGAAAATAGCAGGTACAGCAGAACTGACCAAACCAGAGGAAGTCACATTCTATATTAACTGAAATAAATACATTCATTCACACCTTTCTTAAATATATTATCAACAGGAAATTAAAACAGTTTAAGAAACTTCTAAGCAATATCAAATACCAATTACTCCTGAATAATTTTACTAAGTGGGACACCTTAGTTAGAAAAAAAAAGAGAGAAAGGAATAATCACATAAAACTAACATAACAACGTTTAAACCACACAAAGCAACTGAGCCTAAACTTTAACTACTTTATAAATGACAGTCAGGTACATGCTTTCATGCAATTTTTAGTGCTTCAGCTGAAGTACTTTCCAGTGAAACAGTAAACAAAGCTAAGACTTTTTCTTAGCAAATTACAAGTTTAGTTTTAAAATTAATCTCAAATTATATTTTCAGGTATAAATTTGATGTGGCCATGAATTCTCTTTACCTCTATTACTATGAATGAAACAGGAAGGATCAGCAGGATTTTCCTTTTTTTGACAGTACTCAATTTTGGACAACTTCTCCTATAACACTCAAGGAACTGAATTTTGCCATGTCATGCTTTTGCTTAAATACAATGAAAATATTATTTGATATTAAATAGTCACATTTAGTGTGCAGCATTTTACAACCAACTCTGCAACAACTATCATCAGACAGAATAATTTTGACATAAGCTATGCCATAGTAGAGCACAGTTCAACTTTACATAATACAGCTGGGATTCTTCAAAATGGCATTTTGCACTGTGTACAGTTCAAGTAAGATCCAGGCTTTTCTATTAAAAAAAATGGGGTTTACTATTTTTTAATTACCTGTTACAGGTGGAAGGCTAGGTGGTAAGGGGCCTGGTGGTGGTACTGGAGGTCTAAGGTTAACAGGAGGAGGACTGAGAATGGGTGGAGGGGGAGGAAGTCCAGGAGGAGGTGGTCCTTCGACAACAGGGGGTTGTGCTGGAAAAGGCAGAATGCCAGGAAGATTCACATCTTCTACCACTACTGGATCACTTCCATGATCAAAAGGGCACATGTCTCCTCTCATACAGAAACCCTTCTCTGAAACATCAAAAAAACCTGATGTTAGTATTCATCTGTAGCTCAATTCAGGGTAGATACAAGACATTCAATGTGTAATGTGGCAGTTTGTAAATTAAGAGCTCCATATACCAGCAGAAGTTTAGATTAGAAAATGAAATTGGCTGTTTAAATTTGTTCTTAAGAGTCAGCACACAGAGACATTGCAGAAACTTGTTAGGACGAAAGTGTTTAATTATTCTCAAAGAACTAATTCTGCACTGTATTATAAATGGTGAAAGCAAAGAATGAACTCTAGAGTCATCACATTAACAAAATCAATTTGTTTCTAAGCAAAAAAGTGCAGATGTTAAGATTGAGAAATCCCAATTATAAGTTAGAAGTTAATATTATGAAATTCCAACATGAGCAAATTCACTCATTTTTTTCCTCTTCTGCAATTATTTCAGGAAACATTATAAACATTTGCCATAGTTTCATGTGGTTACATAAGAGCATAATTTGTTATTTACATATAACATATGCATTTGTAAATATTAAATATATATAAATAAAAATTAATACACATTCACTTATTTTCTTTTACACACAAGTGAAACATAGAAGGAGGTCAGAGGAGGGTCACAAAAACTACCAAATGCCTGAAGCACCTCTCTTACAAGGAAGGGCTGATCAGACTGGAGAAAAGAAGGCTCAGAGCAGTCAATTTAAGTACTCACTCCAGCCTTTATGCTTTGAACTTTTTGGTGGAACCTGAGGTGATACGACCAGGGGTCACAGTATTAAACTAAAACATTGTAGATTCAAAGCAAATATCAGAAAAAGAAATTATTATTATTATAATGAGGGTAGTTAAACAGTGGAAGAGGTTGCTCAGAAAAGCTGTGGATGCCCCATCCCTGGAAACATTCCAAGATCATATTGGACTGGGCTCTGAGCAACAAGGTCTCATTGAAGATGACCATGCTAACTGTAGGGATGCTAGTCTAGATGACTTTAACAGGGCCTTTCTAGCCCAGTTCTATTATTATCTGTTTAGCAACAGTGTCCACAGAAACAACACCAAAACACCAGTCAGTGCAATACACGGAAAAGGCTGAAACACCTTCTGGTAAAATAGGAAGAAAGAAGAGTGCCCACTTCCTCCAAACATGATGTGGGGAAGCAGCATGTACTACCTCATCTTCAGGAAGAGTTACAGAGTGCTTTAAATTGAAATGTTAAACAAAAACAGAAGCTCAGCAGAGGGTAAAGTTGAAAATTTGAAAGTGCATATAGGAAGAGCAGTATGATGGAAACATGTAGCCACTCAAGAGAGAAAACTTCAAAACAAAATGACACATTCACAATTCCACTTGTTCCATATTGCTGTGATGTACACTGGCAAAGCTATTCTTTGCAAGTACAACTCTGCCAACACTTTAAAAGCTCAGTTTCTCATTTTTTTTACTTAAAAATTTGAATCAGAGTTCTGAATGTAAACTGGCCGAAAACTTAAACTCCTCATTGTGGTATGCAATAATAACAACAATAAAATCCCTCAGAAGCAATTTTACAGGAAGATTTCAACTCTCCTGAGCTCACAGGTTGACCGGGCTGAGTTTAGTTAAGGCACTTGCCAGCTGAAGCAGCCTCTTGTGTGTATTTTGGCACAAGACATTTAAAATGAAAGCTTCTGACAGAGATAAGTGAAAACCTAGCCAGTTTTGAGAAACACCTACACAGAAAGAAATGAGCCTGGGAAGTTTCAGCTCTAGACCTTTCTAGTTAAAAATTGTCTGTTAGGATAGAATGAAATAGGATGAGATCAGTAAAGTGCCAACCATTGCCAAAACCACCAAATACAGGATTTGGTTGGAACATGACCTAAGACAGAAAAGCTGGGTAAAACTGGATTTTTAAAATGAATTTTTAATATACTATTTTTAATTTATACAAAATAGTCCCAGCAAGTAAAAAAAATAGACAAACACTAAATGAGCAAGCTGTCTGAAGTCACTAAGAAGTGGTAACATAGTAAAATTTGCAATCAAGAAGTGTGCAATAGAAAAAACCCACTATACTAGAGAAGATCAGAAAAGGAAGGGTGAATTACCTCAATCTTTTCAGAAAGAGGACAGAACCATAGCTGCAGGAAGCAATTAAAAATTAATATGTACTTACCATCATAATCTCTACAGCGTTTCTTTGGCAGCGGAGGTCTTCCATACGAGTTGTGGTCCAGCTGCTCTTCGTGGAACTCCGACCAACTTTCAGTAGTGTTATTTCCATGATGAGCAGGAGCAATAACAGTAATAGTACTGCTCAGTGTAGGGACAGGGTAGTGGCCAGATGAAATATTTGTCACAGAAGAAACTGGAGTATAATTATTCTCTAAAGGATCTGTTCTATCCATGTCATATTTTGGCTTTCCTAAATCCCTTTCTGTAACAAAAAAATAAAAATAAAAATTATACTGGATAATTCCTTATCCACCTTTTCACCAGAAGCAGCCACTACTCTCTAAGTATCTTTACTTCACATCAACTCAATACATATACACAATAATAGAAATGTTTTACAGGTTGCCCAAAATGTCTGTGGAGTTCCCACCCTTGGAATTATTCATAACCCAGCTGATCCGTAGCAATCTGCTCCAGTTTATTTGTTTTGATAAAGGATGCTAGACTACACCACCTTCAGAGGTCTCCACTAACCTCAACTATTCCATGATTCTACATTCCAAAGGTTTAACCAGAAAAATAATAATTTGTGAAGTATATAGCCACGCCCTGGGCAATTTTAATAACAGATATACCCACAGTACAGCAGATACACTATCTAACTTCAGGCAGAGTACATCTTCTTTAGTGATGCATGTAAGAACTTCAGATGTAATATTTTTTTGAATAAAGGGAAGCAATGGCAAGAAAAGGGTAACCATGGCTTGAAAATACTATAAAAGTTACAAAGCTTTAATGTTTCAATACAATGTTATTGCTGTGTCTTCATTTTATTGATCTTCCTTTTCTGTTGCACTCAAATGCATGCATTTATTGCATGCAAAGCTTTGCCTTAAGAGGTGAAATAATAATGCTTGACAGGTATGGAACACTCCTGGGCAGATACAGCAAGTAAAATGACCTTTTATTCTGAATACATACAAACTATTCTCTTCAATTTCTAGTATTGCCGCCAAATAAAAATTAAGTATCTCAATTAAGACAGATTAGTTATGTTATGACATAAGTTAACAGACCTAAATAATTCCACATTAAAGGAACATTATGTAATATCTTAAAGATGGCTCATCATGTGGGTAAAACAGGCTTTTCTTCATGTTCTAAGAAAAAGAAACAAACCTTTCACTATGAAATATTGTCCATAAGGTACTGTCATTTCGGTTTGTGTATATAATCCTGAAATTAAGATTTAATCATGCTGTAATCTTTTAGTTAAACTGCTGCATGTTATTTAATCTGCTTGTTAAAAAGTTGTCTGGAAAATAACCGCTCTCGTATTTTCAGAAATCTGCATTTCTAGTTTTAAGGCTGGGTTACCAAGGCCTGTTTTACAGAAAAAAAAATAATACACAGGAGAGTTCCACCAGACTATTTTTCACCTGTACATTGTCTAAGACAGGACAAAGACATAAAATTACTTTCACTGCTCTTTTCCAATTTACCATTAAAAACTATTGAGGGAAAAGGCACTCTTTTCAGCTGAAAAAGCAATCCCCTTTTCAAAGAAGTTTAATTCTACAAACTACTGTACTGAAGCATTGAGTCCTACGGATATGTGCACAAATGCAAGTATCTACTGTAACGATTTCAGCCTTTCACCTATGACACTAAAGTGGGGACAAGACCAAAAGAACTGAGCTGTACTGCTCTGCTTGACCAATCATTTAGTGCCAAACAGCCAATTTCTTTGCCACTTCCACCTTTATAGATCAGTATTGATTTCTGTGTCTCCCTAAACCAGATTCTGAGTTTCTTGAAACTTAATGAAATGGAAATAACTCGTATTTTTCTGCCTCTCTCGCAACAATGCTTAGAAGTGGCCAGCACAGCCACGTCAATACAAAGATATTAAAGAAGAACAGAGGGTAAAAGAGGAAAACAAGAGCTGAGAACACAATCACAAAAGCCCGATTTCCACAGAAAACAAAGCTAAATTTGAATAAAGGAACAAGAACAATAGAGGAAATTCTAGTACATTTTGAACACAGTTTTCAAGTTTAGTTTCTAAATTTTGTAGAAAACATTCACCGTATTTTAGAGACCAACTGTTGGTACCTCTGCTTCGCGTTCTGCTCCGGCTTCTGCTCCGGTCTCGATCACGGTCCCGCAACCTCTCTTTGCTCCAACTCCTACTTCGACTCCTGCTGTAGCTGCGACTCCTCCCTCTCCGTCTGTTGTATCGATCCCTATAGGAGTCTCTTCTGGGAGGATTTCGGTCATAATCCCTCTTCCTAGAACGTTCATCTTTTTTCCTTTCATCGCGGCTTCTAAACATGACATATTAGAGGTTAATTACAAGAATTATGAAGCTGAAATTTGAAATCTTTACTTAAAAACTTTAAGAAATGTCAGTGGAAAACTAGAGAAGAGCTACAAATTGTATATAACTTATGGCTACTCCTTTCTTCTCAGAAGGATTTTAAAATTAATTTTGCTTATTAGTTTTATTTTTACCACGCCTAAGATTTTTAAAACATATATTAATTTCTGTTTCAGCCCAATGCTGCATATTTCCCAAGTTGGAAACACCAATACTCATTGAAGGGAACGCTTCTAAATCAAAATTCGAACTCAATATCAAGCAGAATAAATATTGCAATACAAATCACAAATCTAGAACCAGAATTACTCTTAATAGTCCAAGGATAATAGCTCTGCACAACGTGAGAGACAGGTTACACTTACACACACTCACCACTTAACTACATATGTGTAAAAGCAATAGAAGACTTCTTTTTAGGCTTACTAGATGACAAGACACAAAGTATTTAATTCAGTAAAAAATCCAAATTCATCTGATTACTGATATAATACAAGAGGTTAAACAAAATTTTTTACCTGGTTTCTCTGTAGCGAGAACTTGACTGAGGTGGGCTGTGATTTAATCTTCTAGAGAACTTTTTCTCTCGCTCTTCCTCTTTTACTATCTGAATTCAAAGCATATGTATTAGATCAAATTATGAGTACACTAAAATGCAGACTTCTACATAACCAAATAAAACCAAAACATCTGAACACCGAGCAATCAGCAGTAACATTAAAATTAAATATTTTAGTCTCTAACATAGTAAGAGAATCTTCATAACACGTTTGTTTCTATTTCTAGGAATATTCAAAACCCTGTTTGAGAGAAAATAAAATAATCTTTATAGTGCTACACAGAAAATACAGCTGCTTTTACTGTAGGTAGACAAAAAAACCATATTAAGGCTTTGGGAAGATTTGAGAAGGCATGGATATTCAACAACCAACACCAAAGCCTTTTTTTCATCAGCAGGTTATCTAGTTCAGTTCACACTTAAAACACTTTCACGCAGGCAAACTTGGGCTGCTATTGAAAAGCACAGACTTACTCTTCTGCTCAATGAACAACATAAACACTTGTGACAAAATGATGTTATCTGGATTGAGCAGCTGAAGGAATGAGAACTGCAATTTAGAATGGTGGCCTGGATTTATGGAGCATTAAAGAGCAGCACAACTACAACAGCATTTTTGACCAGAGAACTAATGCAGGCCATACTGCAGCTCCTGCACTACTAAATAATCTCACTGACCTTTGCCTCGGCACAACATCCTTGGATTATGTTTGAAACACACACTTGTGTTAGAAAAATCGTGCAGCAGTGCTCAATATGCCAAGCATAACTCTTGTGACTTATCGTAACACTGTCATGTGATTATTAATAATATTATTAATAAACATAAATTATTAATGATATTGATTATAATAAATTGCTAATAACTACTATTAATAAACACTATGAAATTGAACACATAAGCAAATTACATGAATGAGGAAAAAAAGATGCACGTGTAAATTAAAATCAATGCCCACCTCTTCCTTTTTTGTCTCCTTTTCTTGGTGCTGAAAAAATTCTACTTTCAGGCTTCCTGATGATGGCTGTTCTGGTGGAGGTAGGTAGCTTTTTGTATTCACAGCATCAAACAGTTTTTCCACAAATATCTGAGTTTCTAAAAGTAAAGAACATACAAATATCCATTATACAAAACCACGGTTAACACTTGCTTTAAAAATAAATAAATAAATAAATAAATAAATAAATAAATAAATAAATAAATAATAGATAAATAGATAAATGAACTTTTTCACAAAAATTTTCAATTCTTGAATTATTCAATGTCTCTTAATAAAGCATCCAGAAAAATATTTCTGGCATCTATATATACAGAGGTTCAATACTTGCCCAGAGAAGCTGTGGATGCCCTAGCCCTGGAAGCATTCAAGACCAGGTGAGACAAGGCCTGATAAACCTGGTCCAGTGTGAGATGACCCTGCCCAGGACAGGGGGCTGGAACTATAGGATCTTTATGGTCCCTTTCAACCCAATGATTGATTATTCTATGATTCTGTGCCTCTGTGAGTACTCACAAAACATATACGTAATATATGTGTGCTAACATATACACCTGGGCTTTTTAAAATTACTTTATCAAAACTGAATTACAATCTACAAAGTAACAAAGCTAATAAAGAGATCAAAGCCCAATTCTATGGTAAAAGATTGCTTGAATAAATGGAACAAGACAGAATTTTCACTCAATCTTAACTGTTATGACACAGCCCATACCTTTCTGAAGAAATACATCCAGCTGATCAACACACAATGCCTTCAGTTCTTTTTCACTTTTATCCTTCTTTACCAAAGCCAGAACATATTTAGCTAGGGCAGATGGATCTGCATCACATCTGCAAATAGATTAGTCAGAAAAAAAAAGGCAATTTAATTACAGAAATTAATGTCTGAAACTGGTATGAACAATACATATATAGGGCAAAATAATTTCCTACAAAAGCAGGTGTATTTTTCAAAACATAGTCCAGATAGGTAACATTTCTAAGTATCACTTTCTTTTTCAAGAGAACAACTGCCTAGAATATATCACAACAATACTGCACAGAGAACATCAGAGCTAACGAGAACAAACTGTTTAGTAAGAAACAGCCTCAACTACCTAACTGTTCTGTATTAAAAACAAAGACAATGAATATTTCCCTAACTCTCCAAAGATGGAATCAATAATTCTGAATGCAACACTGAGTAACTGTTATCTGGGAAAAGTCAGTCTATCCAATTACAAATTAATACAGTGATACAGTAGAAGTGATCTATACTAAAAAAAAAAAAAAAAAAAAATCAGACCCTTGAGTATTCTCTTAAACACACTTTAGAACATTCTTGTTACTACTTACATATGAACACCATGAAAACTGAAACTCATTTTTTCAGTTTCAAACTTGATTTCAAAAGCCTAAATTCATATATTGTAACAGACACTTCTGTAAGAGATACACTGAAAATTGAGGGCAATTTAAGGGATCATTATTCATTTGGCATCTGAATTCAGAATTCAACATACAATTAAATACAGAGAACCTCAATGCAGAAGTTGATGGTCTTATGGACATCAACAAAGAACTTACAATGAAGAAAGCCATGTATCCACATTCAGTAGAACATTATTTAATGTAAGTGGCAGATTTTTTTACAATGTTTCACAAAGAGGAATCTACAATGAACTTTGTGGCGGTGTTGTAAAGCCTGCCAAAGCAAGTGAGACTACTGCACAAAACCATTCATGTTTCAAAAAGAGTAACTAATTAAATAGTGAGACACTGTTCCTAAACAACTTAATCTCCTTATTTAGCATATACTAAAGGAAGACCTCAGGCCCCACAAAACAACGCAAGACTGAATGGATGCATACCATGTGATAAAGACAACTTTTTTGGGTGGTCGTCAAAGTTTTTACTAATGTTTTGAAGAACAAGAAGAAAAAAACTGCATTATTGCATCATAACTGTACATGCTTTCTAGCAAAAATAACCAATAAGAAAAATTAATCTATGGTCAGGGAGTTGCACCGAATACGAACATTACACAAATACTGCTCTAGTAGAGAGGTCCAACAGTCATAACAAAGGAGTCAACATAACATAAAAAGTTGCAAATCCCTTCCACCATGAGTAAGATACACATACTGAAGCTTGACTGTTAATCTAAATGTTGATCATTGAAATGACATTATTTTGGACACTGGGCAAAAGAACCCAAATCCCTAAACAAACATATCACACCACCTAATTCCTCTCACCAGAGAAACTTATCTCCTGCACAGCAAGCAACATCCCCCATGCAAACATATCTGCTAAGCAAAGGAAGCCAATCTGTCAGCACCTATGGATAGCCTGGGCCCAGCACAGAGAGCCCTGAAGTTAAAGGTCAGGGCTTCAAACGTAAACCAGCATCCTTTAGAAAGCAGGCAATACTACAATTTCATGCTGAAAAAGCAACTTAGGCTGCTAGTGAATGTACCACTGTATTCCATGTCAGTCTGCATTATTTATAGATACAGGAAATGGGAGTTCATAATCATTGCAAAAGAACCCATGGACACTAAATGAACAAAATGAAAATACACAGTGTTAATCAAAAACCAGGCTGCACGTTGACTGAAAATTCTTCAGAAATTTTTCACACCTAATTTGCTCCATTCAGGTCTAACAATTCTTAATCCAGAAGAAAACACAGTCCAAGCACCAAGTCAGTGCACAACCTGCCACAACCTCCTACAGTAAGAGCAGTAGGACTGCAACGCTGCAGGCACCTGAGCACATCAGCCAAGCAGATTATCTAAAAGCCCAGTGTCGAACAACACTCATCACAGGCTGTAATGAGGGTTCTCTCTCAGCCTTCAGCAGGCCCTAGGACCAGCATTTCATAATCTCTCACTCCTTGAATTTGAGAAGTTTTAAACTTTTTTTACTGTTTCTTCACACAACTTCAAGGGCACTTCAGATTTTCAGTACCTTCCCAGTTTCAAGCTGAATTGTGCCACGGAAAATTAATGTGCTGTTTTCATCATGACATGGGGAGAAGACAATTTTCACATGATTATCCTCAGTTTTCCTTTTTTCATTTTAATTTCCATAAACGTGGTTCTCATTCAATAATACATACAGTCAGCTACCACTGAAAATCTGCTACAACTTACTTAAATCACATGTGCACTCAAAATTTAGTGGAGGGAAGGAGAAAAAGGGGCTAAAAACCTACTGCTCCTAACTACTACAATGTGTTTTATTCTCCAGCTCCTACAACACTGACTGTACAACAACCTCATATTCAGTTTAAAGCAATTCCCCTTTCATAAGCAGGATAGAAACCAGAAAATCTCTGGAAAGCCACACAGACCATAACAAAATAAGCAAACCATAAACTATCCCCCCCAAAAAACAAACCAAAAAACCCACAAAACCACACAAAACCAACAAACAAGACCCCAAAACCCTAACAAACAGATGATGCTTAAAAATAATGAACAGTTAACGCTTTCATCCTCCCTGCCATGATGACTTCAGAAATCTCAGCAAACCTGTCCACCCCAGGACTTGAAGTAGTCTACCCAACTCCAAGATACACTTATGAAAATATTTTCAATGGAAATGTACTTTTAATTTGCAAAACACAGGATCACTTTCTGCTGTGCATTCATGCACGTGTTTCAACATTTGTCACCCTGTACAGCCACATATGAACAATGTAAAACAATCATACTGAATTCTACTATTATTATCATTCAGTGTACAGGGGAATTTCTACAACAGTAAGAATTTATGTACTTTCAATTTTGGCTACTTAACAAACACTATTTTTTTAAAATACTAACAGGCAAATTATTTCAAATTGACACTAATTAAGCAATAATGAATACAGTGAGTTTTGTGGCAGAGTGAGATGAAGATGCTTTTGTAAACCAACACTAGGATTTTATGTGCTTTCTTTTAATTTTTTAAAATTAAACTGCAAATGATCTCTACACAGATAGAGGGTGACATCCTTTTTTAGCTACTGACTTGAAACAGAAGTCTCTTCTACATCTGTTCTTCAAAGCTTGGGAAAAAACCCACAATTAATCTTTTCTCCACACTAATGTGAAGACTGTTTCTGTAGACAGTATCTTAAATAAATCTAACAAGTCTATAATATGATCTTTTATGGCTTTTAAAACTCTTGGAAAATGCCATTTTTTAAGATGATGCTAAAATTAAATTGCTAGCAACCTCAAGTGGTGGAAGAGAGGACTAACAGGTCTCACAAAGTAAAAAAATAATTAAAGTTTTGCCGCAAAAATTCTTTATAGCTACCAAGAGTTCTAGGTATAATCTTTAATAATTTTATTTGGAGGGAGCATTTTAAAAAAAGCAATTCCTTCCTACTTTTTCACTCAAACTTAATTCTGAAATATTCTGTATAAAATCTCCATCCACTGGTTTAGTCAAAATCCCCTGGTTTGGATTATGGGGCCTTGAGTTTTTCTGATAAACAAGATCTTATGTTCTTTAGTTTAACAGTATTTTCTCAGAGAACAGCAGCCTTTGTGTGTGAATAACACGCAATATGCTTGCTCTGTCTCTGTTGTGCTTACATGGATTTTTTTCACCAATTTTGAGCTAGCGTTGTCAGTTTTTCTAAACCCCTTTGTCTTGCATTTTATGCTCTTATAATCGACTTTGTTTTGATAACAAGTAATGTGAGAATAAAGAAAACAGTAAAGGCACCCATGCCAACGGCAGCACCCATGCCAATGGCAAATATACAGTGTAGCACAAGAATTTATCATACAATATATGTATCCTGCTATATTCTTGCAGACTGAAAGATAATAGAGAAAGATTCTTAACTGATACCTCAGAAAAATGAGAATACCATCAACACATTGCAAATACTCTAAGTTGCTCTAAAAATGAACAAAAAGTTTATATTTTCATTCTACTGCTGAATGATATACATTTTCAGTTATTAAATACAGGTTTGAATCCTTAGCTAAACTTGGATATAGTGTACTACATCAGTCCTCACCATAAACACAATTTGTGCATTACAAGTGTTACAGAACTTTATACATAACTACATTCTTATGACAACACCTGGCTACTAGAAAAATGGTCACATTCATCAAACATGTAGAAAAACATTTCTCAACTCTGATTTCCCTATCTTCATCCCCTCAACATACTGTAGGCACATGCTGCAAGCACTAATACACGTCTGTAATAACAAATTTCTCCTCCTGTTTTCACTTTTGTGTTTTCTTTAACAAACAAACACACACCAGCTGGCACAAGTACTCTGCATTCATTTCCATTGCAGCAAGTACATCCAAGTGTGCACTACCATTAAACACTACAGCATGTCTTCTTACACTCAATTTCAGTATATTATATATTCAGAAATATATATACATCATTATTTCTAGCAATGTTTGTTTTTACCTCTAGTAATACTTTTTTGCAGTCTGTACTCTTTAAGTAAGAAAATACACAGCACCTACTCCTCTCTCTTCAACAAGGGAGACTGCTCATGCAATCTTGCTTTAATAAACAGTATTGAATATACAGGCACAGATGGAAGAATTCTCTTGCTAGATCGCTACATGCTCTTCAGAGAATTATACAGATACCTCCAATTGCTACGCAACAGATAGAAGCTTCAAAAAGGAAAGCAATTCCCAACCAAGTATTTTGCTCAGTCACAGAAGGAACAGTACAATAAAGCTCACAGGAAAGTTCAAAATCCCATGTTTCTGACCTCATATAATGACTGTTGTTTTGCAGTCATTATATGAAATTACTATTTCAAATAAAGAGAAACCAGAAAAGCTGAAACTGTCAGGGTAAACTTAAGTTTTAATTCTTTTGTTGTAAATAATACTTGAAAAAGGAAAAGTAATTTGGCTGAGTCACCTCTCAGTACAGTATTTTCTTCTTATTTGAATACTCTGCAATTCATCAAACACTTTTTAACCTGCTTCCAACTCACTTTTTTTTTTAATATAAAATATGTTCTGAGAACTCACTTCTATTTTTCTAATCACACACTACTATAAGATGTAAAGGAACTACACAAAGGGATTTTTTCTTCAGTTTTAAAATTAATGTACAAACCAAAAAGATGCTGCAAATCCTGAAACTAGTTCCTTTACAAAATTTTAACTACTACAACACACTGAAACCTCAGAAGCCTGTCTGCAGTCCTCCAAGCAACAAATGGCGTTGCTCTAAAGGAAATAACATGTAGGTGCATGCCGTTTCTTGTGCTCTGATCCTGAGAGTTAATAACCTAAATTTCAGAGTCTGGTTTTGTTGCCTGAAGACCGACTGCTAAAATACTGCTCATCTCTTGACATTAACCAATGTGGACATGGCTGAGTTTGAAGGCCGAGAGAAATGCTTTCTACTTGCAGGGCTGAGTGGGTGCAGAAAGATGCACACAGCCTACTGGGCAGTGGAGCAAGCCCAATTCAGGCAGTTGCACCACTCTCTTGTTACTAAAAAAAAAAACAAACAAAAAAACTATAAAAAGCTATGGTGTAAAGTAATATGGTGTAAACTTACTTCACTAAGTAAAATGAACAACCAACTCATTCAGCAAGATCCAACTTTTACCTTGAGACACTATGGTGGCTGAGAAGCACCACTCTTACGACACTCACTTTAATGACTTCTCTAACAGTACTTAAAGCAATAGAAACACATTGAGGAACGCTGCAGCCTCCAAAGCTGCTATTCAAGCTAATGATGCCATTAAATCAGTTGTAAATTATTCTGATACCCAGATCTGACATGTTCATACAGCTGCAACCAGTAATTGGCAGCCTAGAATACCACCCTTAGATTCAAGACAGCTCTCATGAGGCAGAACAGCTGTCAGCTTGCTGGCTCTCCAACACCCATTCAATGCAGAAATGAAAACTCATCACAGTGTCTCTGTGACTCGCAATGCAGTTAAAGGGGTTTCACTTCACTGCAAGAACAGAAAAGGTTTCCTGTAACAAGGAATAGTTTTCTCCTTTTTACTTTCTGCTTCCAACTATACCTAATACCACTCTTTAAATACTAACATAATACTTTTACACAGAAGCTTAGCAGTATTGGCACTCTAGGCTAGGAACCTTGATTTCTCAAATACAGTAGCTCTCCATGAGTCAGGTGAACAGACTACCAAGTTTCATAGCAGATGCAGAAAAATAACTAGTGTTAAAAACTACCTACCACTGATGTGCATTTGTGCTTTATTTATCTTAGTTACAAACAGCTTCACACAAGGTGTTAATAAAGTAAGTGAAATGAACAGACGTGCTTACTGCTTCTGAACTTCTAAGGAAGTTTTATGGAAAATGAGAGAAATGTCATGGTGGCCCAATGAGTGTTACCGGTAGGGTGACGCACCACATGAAATAAATGACAAGGTTTTTCATTGAGCTTATTTCCATGCTTTCAATGTCCTCGCTTATCAGCATATTCCTTACACCACTGTTAAACAGTTTTTATTTGCTACCTTTTGTCAGTAACCTATGAAGCCAAAAAAAAGGGCTGAAAAGCTTGACAAACAAAGAGCAGTGAGGGCATAACACCAGAGGACACACATCAATTACCAAAAAAGATTCCAATGATATACTCAAAATATTCTTTAAACAATTTTCATTTTATTCCATCTGATGCAAGTCATTACCACATTCACTTACAGAATTCAATGAAAAATACCTTTCCATTTCAATGAGGTATGCCTAAATACTGCACAAATGTTGTAGGCATTTCATCTTTTTTTCAAGTTTGATTTAGTACAGGAACAAACCTTCACAAAAATGTAAATACAGTGAAGTGGAAAAAAATTAGATATGGGAGCCTTAATCAAACTAAACGTAAAATTCAGCAGGCCACAAATATTTCAATTTAATTTATTTTACACAAAGTAATTAAAACCAAGGAAACTTTCCAGTGTAGAGAATTAGGGCAAGGGGGAGAACATTACAATGTCTTAAAAGCGAAATTGTGAGTATTGCATTAGTACAAAAAGCTAGGTTTTTTTCACAAGTAGAGATTCAAACAAATTCAAGGAAAAAAAATTAAAGAAATCCCTACTTGGAACTTTGCCAAGCCAGATCCTGATATTCCAGCAAGAACCATATACACAGTTTATAGAGTATCTGGAATGGACTTGCAGGAAAGAAACTCATCACAATTGACAGGCTCAGTGAGTGCCTTGTTAGTATAGAAATCAGAAGTGACAGGCAGACTGTTATATTCCAAGTTTAACACTTTCCAATACTTGATAGAAACCATGCCATGAACAAGAAAGTGTGTAACACTAGAAACTTAGCTCACTGCTGTCTGCAAGCAACGAGGATGACTGGTAACAAATACCTTCTTTACAGAGCTGACTGGAGTTGAATATACAAGACAATTCCAGTCAAACACACAGTAGCCACAGCACAAAAAGCCTCTTGCCACCCTATCTGTACTGGTATTACATTTACATGGCTGCATCTGAAATGATTCTGTGTGTATATTTAGCAATTCTGCACGAAGAGTTATTTCCAAAACCACAAAAGCACCCTCTTCTTGAAGAGCTGCAGAAAGCTCCTACAGAACTATTACCCCTAAACGGAGCTGCACTGTGCAAAGGCTCCAGCATGGCAGCATTTGCAATTTCTGCCTCACTGCAACAAGACAAAACTCACATAAGGCCTTTTTGTAGGGATGATCACCAAGGCTTTGCCAAAGGCATCAGAGTAGTCCAAAACAAACAAACAAACCCAGCAACCTACCACTAACAAAATTCCAAATCTTACATCCTCCACCATCTCTCCCCTTCAAACATTCTTGTCTATGAGCAGTGTTTCCCAGAGACTCCACGTGAAAGCAGTCCAACAAACAAGCAAATCTCGTCCAGTCTATACAATTACGTAACATGCTTGTTTCATTAGATTAGGAAGTCAGCGTTTTTAGAATGTTTAAAGATAAAATGAGACAAATTTTGTGGCTATTGCTATATTTTAATTCTGAAACATTATGTTTGAGATGTACCTGCATTATGTCCCTTGGAACAAGCTATACGTCCTGATTAAAAAAGGCTAGCTCCTCGGAAAAGGCAGCTTGGGAAGTGCAGCACGTTCTAACTATTCAGCTCTAGGTAACTAGCACATAAATATAGATCTAGACATTTCTGTATAAAATTATTTCATGTTTTTTTCTTAAATGCACTTCTCCCCTTAAAACCACCAAGACACCACCTCCACAATAGCCTAATAGTGTCTTAGTGTAGTTAGCAGGTTAAGTTAACCACGTTATCTTGCAGCTAAAGGTGTGAAAGACCCATTAGACAACACTTGGCACTTTTGTTTCATTAACAGGAAAAGACAAGTCAAAAATCATTTTTGCGTACAGCAACACCTCCAGAGGCTCAGCAGTTAGCGCCTCACTGTACTAGTAGTGCAACAGTTACTTTAGAAGTAGCTGCACACTGAAATTTTCATCAAGCCAGAAGCTATGGCTGTAGGCACACACTTGAGATAGCTGACAGCAAAAGCATCTCCAGGAGTATTTGACTGCTACGAAAGGACAATACATCTCCACCAATTCTAACATCTATTCAACAGTAGGTTACACAGGACACTGCAGAAAACTGAATGACAGTCACGGCTGGTTTGTTTCCTCCCAAAGCTAAAAATGCACAGAACTCATCATCCTCCAGACCAGCATCTCCCTAGCTCTCCAGAGTCTTCCAAAACGACAACCACATTTAACCTAACAGATACACACCGGTCTTCTTAGTGGAAAAAAAGCAGAAAATTGCACTGATCACGAAAGCTGAAAATCTCAATTTCATCCTTTAATTGCTGACTATTACTAAGACAGCTCATGGTTTTTCAAACAAAGAAACATGGACCAACCTGAGTCTGTTCCAAGTCTCTAAACCAGCACACTCTAAAATACTGTCATCAAACTGCTGACTGCCATTAACAAAATAGTCATACAAGAGAGTACCCAGAAAGTAATAGTGAGAGGACTAGAGGGAAATCTATTACCCCACAACACAATATATTGCATTATACTGACCCAAGATAAAAAGTACTTCACCTTCCCCAAACTACAGTTTTACAAGATGATGCCCTTTTTTCTCCCCAAAATAAAAACCTTAAACGTCAAACCTTTTACAATAAAGACTCAGTGTAATTTGCTGCAGGCCTAATTCAAAGACCACTGAAAGTAAACTCATAGTTCATGTCTTTCTGTGTGGTCTGGATTAGACCCTATGGAAAAAAGGAGAACCACCACCTCCCCCCCACCACCTCAAAAAAAAAGCCCCAAACTAACAAAAGAACAACCCAAGTGAAGCTCTCCTAAAAATGTCCCAGCATTTTGTAACTTTTTCAAGTTATTTCAGCATAAGCCCTACAAACTGCATCTGCACATACAAATACTCAACTAATGGTTATGGAAGCAATAAAGCAATTTTTGCTCCCCCATCTGAACTCGTCAAGAGTAAAACCTACAGTGGGCAAACATCTCAGCACAAAAGTTAACACCAGACTGAATTCAGAAGTTCTAGTTCATTTAACTCAAATCAAACTCCAGCAAATTTAATTCAGACATGTTAAAATAGTGGTCCAGAATGACTAAAAAAAGTGCATGCTTTCATACACAGACACCATGCTTCCAGAAGATAAACCTTTAAAACTAAGTTCACACTTCAGCTCCACTAAAATACCATTCAGAGAAGGAAGACGCATTTGCAGAAGAGCCCCACTCACACGAATGCTATCCTTAGAGGGCACGCACGTATTCACAAACAGGCAAATTATTCTCTGGGGCTCCTACTCCCAAGTCCTCTACTGATGCAATTATTATTTGGGTGAAGGGAAACCAGACAGCGTCAAATACTCCGAATAACCAAGAATGATGTGCGACGAGTCTGTAGCAAATGCTACTGGGAATATCCCAGGATCCCGCTGGACGTCCCAGTGGCACCTGAGCTCTGTCGAAGGTCCCTGCACAGGGCGGCGGGCCGTGCTCATTGGCGTGGCCTCTCCGGGGGCTGAGCGCGGGGCACAGCGAGCTGCACACGCACACACAGCGTCTCCCGCTCTCCCTGGGCTACAAAGGGAAAAGGAACGCGGTCGCTAGGGGGGGAAGCTGCATCCTCCGGAGAGAGATGGTCCTACCTCCCTGCCGAGGACGGCGACGGGAGAGCGGGAGAGCGCAAGAACGACGCAGCCCCTCACACACGGCGGCCGGAGGAGGATAGGAGGATGCTGAGAGGGCATCTCCCGGGATGCTCTCCCGGGACTCGCCAGCACCGCGTTTCCCGCCCCTGCGGAGCCCCATCTTCTGCAAGGGGAAGGTTTATTTCGAGGGGGAGAGGGCGAGGAAGGGTCGCGGTTACTCACATGGGCTCCAAGGTTTTGCTGAGCCAGGATTTCAGCGCCTCGAAGTTTTCTATGATCATTTTAACCACCATCCAGAGCGGCCCGGGCCCCCCGCCTCCCCGCCAGCAGCAACAGCAGCAGCAGCAGCCCCGGCGGCGGGGTCCGCGCCGCTCGCCGGCCGGCACCCCGGCTCCCGCCGCGCCTCCCCGCACTCCCCGCCGCCTCCCGGTTCGGCAGAAGCCGCCCGGCACGGGCCGGAGGCCCAGCGACACGGAGGGGGCGGAACCAGTCGAGCAGCGGCTGCTTCCCGCGGGCCCCGCTCTCGCCGCTCGTCTGCCGGGGAGCGCGTCCCGGGCGCTGCGCGGGTCCCCCCCGGCGGAGGGCGGCGCGGCCGAGCGCGGCTGCGGTGCGGTGCGGTGCGGTCCGGGACGGGCGGCCCCCCCGCCGCCCTGAGCCGCAGCGCCCGACACAGCGAGCGCCCGAGCGAGCGGGTAAGATGGCGGCGCCCCGCTGTCGCGAGAGCCTAGAGTCTCGCGAGGCCGGGCGGCGCGCGGGGGCTGCCGGGAGGCGGGGCCGGGCGGGGAGGCCGCGCTGCGGGGGCGGGAGAGTTTTGTGGGGCCGGGGAGCCTTCGGAGCCTACAGGCGTGCGGGTGCCTTGGCTGGGCCGAACAGTGCTCTAGGGGCAAAAGAAATACCACTGTGTATTCCCGACTGGTGTCTGAAATGCGCATGTACTTATTTTGTTTCTTTGAAACGCTGATAGCCTTACCTAATATGATCAGAGAGCGGGTGAGGTTGGAAGGGACCACATTGGGTCACCTGGCCCAGCCTCCCTGCTCTGGCACGGCCATCCTAGGGCACATTGAACAGATCGTTCTTGAATAACTCCTTTGAGGGACACAACCTCTCTGGACAATCTGTTCTTGTCCAGGGTTGCCTGTACGGTCAAGAAGTTCTTCCTCAGATTCAGGTGGATCTTCTGTGCATCAGTTTCTGCCCATTGCCTCTTGTCCTATTGCTCAGCACCACTGAACAGAGCCTGGCTCCATCCTCTCGGCACCCTCCCTTCAGATAATTATTGATAAGATCCCTTCTCAGCTCTCTCTTCTTGAGGTTGAACAGGCCCAGCTCCCTCAGCCTTTCCTTCTAAGAGAAATGCTCCAGCCCCTTAATCTACAGCATCTGGACCTGCTCCAGGAACTCCATGTCTGTCCTGTACTGGGGAGCCCAGACCTGGACACAGCACTTCAGATTTGGCCTCACCAGGCCTGAGCAGAGGGGCAGAGCCATCTCCCACAGCCTGCTGGCAATGCTTTTCCTGATGCACCCCAGGATACCATTGGCCTTCTTGGCCACCAGGGCACACTGCTGGCCCAAGGACAACCTGTTGTCCTTCAGGAACCCCAGGTCTTCCTCAACAGAGCCGCTTTCCAGCAGGTCACCCTCAATCTGTATTGGTGCTAGGGGTTATACCTTGTAATAAGCCCACAGCTGGACACAGTTGCCTCCTGTCCCTGGCCTCCCACCGGCAGAGAGCAGCCCCCCAATCTCCGGGGCAGCCGGGACTTGCTGCAATAAGGAACCGCACCCTGGACAAGCAGGAAGGGAGGTGCAGCCTTTATTCCCTCGGCTCCCCATATGCAAATTCCCATAAATGTTTGGAACTGACATGAAAAGAAAAGCATCCAGTTTTTTTTGGTTTTTTTTTTTTTTTTTTTTTTTAAGAAGACGTAGGACCAAAACAAAAGTGCTTGAAAATATGGGAGTTGGCAACAAAGTTCCATGTCTTCCTGACACGGGGGGTTCCACCTCCTCAGGGTGCACCTGGCAGGGGAGCCCAGCCCACATCGCTGCTTGGACACCCCATGGACAGCGGTGGTGGGAGCACACAGGACAGCTCCCTGCACTCCTGTTCCCACCAGTGTGAGACCTTCCTGTGGAAAGTTATGTACGTGCTGCTTTCTCTGATACCTGGGGTTAGCCGAGCACTGAAAGAAAATGTTCAGTCAGATTGATCTGCGCTTTCCAAAGATCTGCATCCCACCTGAGCTCCTGAGCCAGGCATTCTGCACAGGCGGCTCACAGAGGCAAGTGTTTCATGGAAATCATTCACTCTGCCTTTCTTGGGGTGACTTCTGAGCTGCTTGTTTGGTGTTCTCAGAGGGAGAGGAACTTCAGGTAATTCACTGTCACCGAGACAGCGAATGAGAGCTGGAGGAGGCCAAGCCTGCCTGCACACAATTATTTGTGACTTGATTGTCAGCTTTGAAAGTTTGTTGAAGACTGGAGAGTGTGGCAAGACAACCAAATAAGCTGCCAGCTTAGTAGGTACTTTGGTGAGGACTTCCCAATTACAAGATACACTTCAGTTTCCCTGCATAGTGGAGAATGAGCAGCACATCCTGTCAGTAGACAGAAAATCACTAGAGCCTGAAATTTTCTGGAGACTGTTCTATAAATGTGAAAAATCCTCAACTCACAGTCACCAACTTGTAGGTTTATTCCCCGTGAACATGTAAAAAGCGTCACTAACCTTGGGATTCTGATGGGTCTCTGAAGGGACGGGCACATAGAGATTAGACATCGTGATAAGAATCTTAATTTGTTTTTGGATCTGTCCCCTCAATCCTTTGCAAAAGGCAGTGTCTAGTGAAAATAATTTAGACATGCACTGCATTCAGACAAGCACTGCAACTACCTTTGATCCTTGGGTATACAACAGCCAGGAAAAAAAAACAGACTCTAAGGCTTCCCCACATAAATGGATGGATATAATCACAGTTACAACTTTTCTGATATTTCATTTTCTAAACTGCTTTTTCAGCCATTTGGGAGCACAACACTGTAAATCAAAGAAATTAGTGATCACAAAAAGGTTTTCACAAATACATTTTATGCACTGGATAAGACTTGTCTGCATGTGGTAATTTCTGAACATTTTTGTGTTTACAGAAGTGTGCTGTTGTCACACTTCTGTGGTAATATTCAGGGTAACTGAAATAAATTAATTTATTAATTAATGCTGACATTCCCAGTTCTAGAGTTTGCAGATTTGTAATCTCAAAAGCCTTATAAGTATTCACATCCCACATTTTCAGAAGTGACTGTAATGTTTTGTAACATCTTTCGGGCAATGTTAATTTCGTTTCACAGCTGGAATTACAAGAATACAAAATAAAATTCTTTATTAGATCTGAGGAAACAATTTTCTCTGAGATATAAAGTGTCTTCTATGTATCAGGTGGTTTCTATTTAAGATACAAGTACAAATTCTTAATAGCAGTTTTTAAAACAAACATGGAAAAGGAATAATTTTTACTTAACTCAAATTTCATTCACATGTGAAATCAGTACTCTAACTAAAACAAAAATCATAAAGACCATGTTTCATTTAAGGCAACATGAGATTCTGTACAAAGGGTCAAAGTAATAATTAACTTCTACAGTGTCATAATTCTGTGAGACAAGTTTTTATTTCTCCTGTTGGTGTTCAATATAAAATTCACAAACTGTAAAGGCAAAAAAGGACATACTGTAAATTTCGTCCCTACCTGTACAAAAAAGCCCTGAAGGAGATAACAGGGAAAAAAAAGAACAGGCCGACCAGCTAACCTTAGGTTTCAACAATTTAACGCTTTCATTTAAGAAATCAGTTACAGCTGATACATGATAGTGATATCATGTATATGACCTATGGGTACCAAACATTTATTAGGAGCTAAGTAACTACATAATGATTTCAAAACGTTGAAAATTGACATATGTGTTCTGTGGATTAATATAAATGTTGCATTTTAACATCAATAAACCCAAAATATAAATAAACTGTTATGAAAATAAAGTAATACAAGTCTAATTCTCTTAATTCATGCATCATCGGTTCCTAACAGCTCTTTTGGCTTATGAAAACTTTTGTTAAGTTCTTCAGACTAGTATAGATGCTTTCATGTGTCATAACTCCCAAAGTTCATAGGTTTGGTGTGCATTTAGTTTGCAGTAATCTTATCTAACTCAATGAAGTGACCTTTGATGTCTAAAAACAATGGGTTGTATTTATTCACATTTTTATTGGATCACCTGCTAACATGAGAGCTGAATGTGGCCAGTGAAGTTAGGAGAGATCGATCCTTCCTGACATTTCTTGAGATTTTATTTTGGCTGACTCCTCTCCAAAGCCATTGAACTTATGCTCTTAAGCAATCTTTGTCAATGTGTAAAGCTGCAATTTTTAAGTGTTAAAGATTTTTATTTGAAAGCTGACATTTTCTTACCTGTCCGTAGATGTCTTTTTAACCCAGATTTGACCCTCTTTTTTTAAATACACAAAGCAGCTGTAGAAGAGAATAACTTTCAGGCACATCATCCATCTTTTTGCCGAACTTATACTACCTTCATTAGTCCTTGTTTCTGTCATACAGAAAAAAAAAAAGGTTAATTCTTCTTCTTTTTTATTTGTTTGTATGGTTTGGTTGTTTTGGTTTGGCTTAGGTTTTTTTGTTTATTGAGTTTATTTTCTTTTGAAGACAAGCCAGACTGGCCTATGTCATTAAAAAATTCTTCAATCTATGCTTCTAACCCGTCACCTTTTTATTTAGGAAAATGCAATTGCATTTGCAATTGTATTTAAACATTCATCTCTGACTGGAGGTTTTCTTTTAGTATTAAATGTGACTCTGGTTTTGCGTAGCAGGTATAACACACCAGGCTTGGGGCTCCTAGTGTCTGTTTTCTCCCAGAAAAAGCATTTTTATGAGAAAACAGGAGCTCCTGATTTCTCCCAGAAAAAGCATTTCAGCATAGACCTCAGGTGTATCTGACCTGATATCAAGTGTTCCTTGTCCCTGAAATTTATCACAAGTCCTAGCATCAACACACAGGCTAAAAGGTAGGGCTGCTGAAACTGGATGGCATCAAGATGGGTTGATGGAGCTAAACCATTTTCTATGTTGTTCAGATTTTTAGTTTGTACTGTCATTGAATTTTGGGGCTTGCCATTAGACATATATCTGTACTTGCACTGCCTTTAATCTCTGTAAAAGGATCAAACGATATTTCTCCTGATGTTCCTTGTCTATGGCGAGTTTCATTTCTGGAGGCATCAATATGAGTTTTGAGAATCATTGCACAGAATTGATCCAGATCTGAAGACTCCCGCTTCCATCCTTCACAAACAGAAAATGTTCATCAGTTCTTGAGCATCTGAAAGCTGAGGCACTTTTGCCTTTCCCCATGAATACTCCTACTAGTGTTTCCATAGGTATAACAAAGCAGGTCAGCTTTGTAATACTCTTACTTGATTGTGGTCCAAAAAGATCAATGTTTATAGGAATGTTTAGTCCTTTGTTTTTTTCCTATTGACTTCTGCATACTGAATTTAACCAAATAGAGCCATTGCTACTTAAAAAGCAGGGTCTGTAGAAGCTCTCAGAGCAGATGATCTGTAAGATGTAAATTAACATTTAGAACCTTGAAACCAAAATTTTAATTAATAAATAAGCTCTGGACATTAGACAACTTCCTTTTCCATAGTCTTTCTATACAACAGCTCTAAACTTTGGGATTATATACCTCTCCGGCTTTCTCTTGCTGCAGGAAGCAGATAGGTGACATTGCTGGAGAAAAAGGATCTATATGGCCCTACTGAGCAGGGGAGGATTCCAGAGGTGCTTTCCAACCTAAACCACCCTGCAATTCTATGAAAGGCTTTGTGCAGAGTGTCTCAAAGCCACAAGTGTTTGAAGTATTTGTAGCTGGTGCATGTAGCATTTAGCTTGAGATTGCAAGTCATAGGATAGAGCATTGCTTTTTTGAAATGACCTAACAGTTGTTCGACAGGTTTCCTTGAAAGCCAAGGTTGCAACAAATTGCTACCATCAGAAGTCAAACCTACAAATTTTGTGGTTTTAATTATTGTTTAAATACAGAGACCAGAAGTGGGATATTTAGTTGATATTTAGCAGAATGCATCACGCTTCTGAAGTCACACTATTCTAAGTGTGTATTGTATAACTCTGAATGGCTTTGTGTTTTGAAAAGTAGGAAGTGTTGGTTTTGTAAGTCAAGATGCTGGTGTTTTAGAACCTCGTCAACTTGTACTAATGCAGGGATAGCTTGTTGTGGGCTTGCTCATTAACTTGTACCAGCACAGAGGCAGGATTGCGCCACTTTGCCAATAGCAGCAAAATTAACCTTAGCCCTTGCTTGTGCCTGTGGAAGGATGACTGAAAAAGGGACCGGGGTGTAATTAATACCTCCTTCCTTTTCTTCCCAAGTTGCAGAGTAGCAGGAAAGGAAAAACATAGCTCATAACTCTGCCCCTATGACACCAACCAGTAGAACTTCTTCTTCCAGAAATCTTCTTAATGGAGTCTCAAGCTACTGTGTCATTCTGGTTTGCACGAGCCAATGATTACGGGGCAGAGCCACGCCTGAATTTATGCCTGCGTGTGGGCTAAGAGGCTACCCACATTCCCCAATTCCCTTGGGCAAACTGCTTGAAGAAGGGGTTGAGGCTGGAGGCAACTGTGATGCTGCTGATGGTGCTGTGGTCTCAGCTGTCATGTCATGAAGAACATATGGTTGGGATTTACTGCTAGGGAAGAGAGGCTGCCTCCCTAGTAATTAACTTGGTCCATCCCAGATGTCAATGATTCAAAGTCCTGTCTGCAGTGTGTCTTAGACGCCACCTAATGTTCTGCCCCAGTTTTGAGTCACACTACACAGTATGTGGACAGTTGATTCCTGGAGTGGCAGATTTTCGCTTAGTGCTGTCTAGTGTATTTCTTTATTTTGTCCTTCCTGCTACCCCTTATGCCCAGCTCATCTTCCTATTAAATTGAACAAGAGTAGAGGAAAATTGTTTTCCCTAGTTTTTGTGTTTTTCTCTCCACACTGGAGAGAAGGCATTCTGAGTCACAGTATGAACCTTATTGCCTCTGAGATGGCTCAGCTATCTAAGAGCATAATAAAATTGTAATGAATGAAAAAGTAATCTCAAGTGCTAGAATGTACTTTATCCATTTATTGTGAAACCACTAATTTATTTTTAATTATAAATGAATACATTTTCTTAGTTAAGACTGAAATAACCAGTCATTATTAAAGGCTGTTGAGAAGCCACATGACTAATCCAGCAAGGATGACTTCATCCTACAGATTAAAGAGCTCTGTGTTGAATGTAGTAGAACCACTCCAAAGAATTTTAAAGGATACCTTCTGTCATATTTGAGGTGGAAGTTGTATTGTTCACACCACCTGTTCTTCTTCATATTAGACTATACATAATCATGTATGGTGATGCAATAAAGTCTTGGTTCTATGAGTTCTATAGAAATATACACATAAATTGCTCCTGAGAGGATAAAGCTGTCTTCTTTTTATTTCTGGTACTGTTTGGTTTTGCGGAGCTGCTGGGTTTACAATTACACAATTAAAAAGGTTCTAATTTTAGCATGAAAAAGGTTATTTAAATCTTCTTTGTGAACAATTTATTAGATAAACTGTTATTTTAAAGATTTCAGATTGCCCACCATGGAGATCAGGATGTCTGTAACTAACTATTCTTAAAAATTACCTGCAGTATTACAAATACTGAGAAAACTGCTGTTGTCCCTTGTGCAAGGCATTTATATATTTTTTAATTATTGATCTTGGGAAAAACTTTCAAGAAACTTGGAAATAAAATGTTTTAAAAATAATTTTAGTTTCCATTCAAAGCAACTTCTAGTTTTTGTCATTGAGGAAGCTGAAACAGTGCAGTGTTTCACATTTTTGTTCTTTCTGACAGGCTTCAGGCCCTGATGTTATCCTGGTTAGCATTTGCCCAGGTCAATGTTGCTGCAGAGCCAGGAGAGGGAGCACAGACATTGCCGCTTCCTGGTTGTGCTTTTAGAGGTAATTTGGATTATGTTCAGAGGAAAATCACTAAACTTGTTTTAAGAGGAAGCATTGTGGAATCCTCTTTTTCTACTTTTTTTTCCCTCACAAGTTTTTGAATAATATTTAATTAGGGGAAATTAAAAACTGGATAGTTTTATCCTATAATCCTATAAAGAAAAAAAAAAAAAAGGAAAAAAAGAAACCACAACAAAAAAAAATTAAAACCCTGCAATTTTTTATGAATGGCTGGTATAGTATTTTAGCATTTTAGAAACTTTTAAGGAGTATTTTTTGCATTTTATTCTGCAGACACTGAGGAAGGTGAAGTTTACCGGAATCAAAATATAGGAGGAAAACTTGATTCACTGCAGCCTAATATTAGAAAGTGTCTTTCAGTGTGTTTTCATAGTTTTAGTCTACCTTCAGATCATATGTTTACTCAGTAATTTTCAGGTATTAAAAAGATTATTTTAAAGACACAAAGGATACATAAATTCTCTCCAACTTTTTAATAGCAATTGTTAGAATTTCCCGTATCTCTGCTGTCATAATTTCCTCGATTTCTCAGTTATTTCTCATACCACTTAGATATTCCTGACTTTAGAGACAAAACCATCCAAAAGTGCCTTGTTTCCCCCTAACAATAATTTCTACTAATTTATCAATTGATATAGGAGAGTAGCACTGCTTTCCTGTAGCAGAATCTGGGTGAAGCTTTTCTAAGAATTCCCTGAATAAAATAAAAATGCATAATCTGTGAGATGGCTTTGTGGTGCTGAAAAAATATTCACTCATGTCTTTGGTTTGAGATCTGTGTCCAAAGAGAATTGACAGCATTACAAGGATGACATCTTACAAGTCAGGCAATGCCCGAGTGAAGGCTGCCCATTGTCCTGATGGCCAGCTCTGTCATTCAGGGCTACAGACTCTCTATCCCAGGTGCTCAGGGAGCAGGAGACTGGCTTCTCACCCAGACTGCATGAGGCCACATGCCTGGTCACTTCATAGCTCTGTGTGTCTCCCCATGGCTGCTTAAATACTCAACAGATAAGACCTTATCACCTCTCATCTGTGTATAGAGGACTCACAGAAGAAGTGATGATAGGTGTAGTAACACAAATTATAATCATCTGGCCACACTGATTACAAAATGGTGGAGTTTAAAATTTGCAGTGTAATGAGAGAAAAGGTCAGTGAAGTCACGACCCTGGACCAGAAGAGAGCAAGCTTTTAGTTGCTGAGGGAGCAAGTTTACAGTGCCCTGCCTTTTGAGGATGCAGGGCTTTCTGTGAGAGCAGGTCGGTTTGGAAGAACCGCCTTCTGCAAGCCCAGGACAGGTAATACCATGGTATTGTAAGTCAAACAAGTGGGACAGAGGACCATTTTAGGTGAACTGGGAACTCCTTTTGCCTCTTGGGTGGAAGAAGAAATTGTATGTTCTCTGGAAGCAAGGTCAGGCTTTGCAGGAAGATCATAGAGCTGTAGTTCTCATGTGTAGGGAGAAAACACTAAAGGCTAAGAGTTGAAATTGGTCAGTGTTGTGTCAAGACAATAAAAATGGCTTTTTAAAGTATATTCATAGCAAGAAAAGGTTTAAGGAAAATACTGAACCAAAACTTGATGAAGCTGGTCACGTATCAAATGGTGATGAAGAAAAGGCAGTAGCATTGAATGCTTTTTTTGAGTCAGTCTTTAGTATTACTGATAAGCCTTGTGGTGCTGAGTCACTGAGTCACAGGGTTGCAGGAACAGTGGTTCTCCATTTGTGGACACCAGAATTTTAAGGGACCAGCTGTATCAGCAGAGTGTTCACAAATCCATGGGACCTGATGGGACTCATCCCAGAGTTCTCAAGGTGCTGCTGGATGTTATGGCAGGACCTCTCTTGACCATCTACCAAAGGTCTTGGATGTCTGGGGTGTCCCTATGACTGGAAATTGGCCAGTATTATTCCCATCCACAAAAAGAGCAAGGGAAGATAGAAGCATTTTATTCTACCCTCAGTTTCTGTAAAAAACACTGTAGAAGATTATACTGGATACCACTGAAAGGCATTTAAATAATGTAATCATCAGTCACAATCTACATGGACTCACAAATTGAAATACCTATTTAACCATAGTTTGACATTGTTCAATGACAAGGTCATCCAGCTCATGAATGAGGAGGATACAGTGGATATAGAGTTCTGCATTTTAGTAAGGCTTTGGATACTGTCCCTCACAGCATCCTTCTGGACAAGTTGTGCAGTTGTGGGATAAACAGTGCACGGTGCACTGGGTGAAGAACTGCCTGAATGACCGGGCTCAAAGCGTTGTAGTGAATAGGTGGTATAGCAATACAAAGTAAATGAAGGTTTCCCATTCTTAACAATTTTTCCAGAGTATGTTTACATTTTCTTCTGCAGCCTCTGAGGAAGGTAAAGCCTATCAAAATGGATGAAACTTACCAAAATTGACAAATCACAGTGGATGAAGGGAAGACAGTTATGTTAAATGCTGATACACAAAATTTTCTCGGAAGCTAATCTGAAACTGAACTACTTCCTAGAATAATCAATAAGTGTACAAGGATTTTCTACCTGCTGCTTATGCAAAGTTCTGATGGATTTTCAGATATATTTTTACAGAAAAAATGCTGCATTTCTGATACAAGAAATCTAGTTTTGTATGGAGTTTTTTGTTGTTTTTGTTTGATTTGGTTTTTTGTTGATTTTTTCCCCTTTAGGAAAGGCAGAAGTTGAAAATCACTATTAATACTGTTCCATAAAACACTCCGGTCTGGTCCACAATGGTTTGTTTCCTGCATCCAACTTCTGATTCTTAGCTAAATACCTTTTTTTTTTTTTTTTTTAACTTTTCCCATATTGCATCATCGACCCATCGTGTATATCTCGTGTATATGTCATGTGGTGTGACAGAAAAACACCTCTTCCAAAAACTCTCCTCTTTTCCCGCTAGAGGGAGGGCTCTCCCAAAATACTCATGGGAGACCGTTCCACTGACTGAGACTCTTCTACTCTAAACAGACGTTTTTAGGAATGTTTAAGTCTAATGGTAAGGCATACCCTGCAATGAAATGATATGTAATGAAATGTAAAGAAATGAAATTTCTGTGAGGTTTTGGGGGGCAAAAAAAGAACTGGATAATGGTATTTGCTCTTTATTTATTTTTTTTTTCTGTTATGTAGGTATGTGTTTTCTCAGGTTTAATTTAAAATGTAAAAAAACCCAACAATCCTATGCACATTCTGAGGAGTGATGCTGACAGAATTTTAGATATATAATTCTTGGAAATGTAAGAATAAACAGAATTTGTACACAAGTATTTGTGTCTTCATTATCAGCCATATTAATATGTCCACAAAATTGTTGGCTCGATAAACCTTGACTGTGTTACAAATCTGAAGCCAAGTACTTGTACCAGCACTCAGTAAATATGTTGTCCAACTAAAAATAGAAATTACTGTCACCAGCAAAGGGTATCCACGAGGGAATGATATATACTATAAATATACTAAGATAGATAGGTATTAGTTTAATCTAATGAAGTGTATGTAAACAAACCCATGGAGAGCTTCCTTTGAATGGAGGAAGTAGGATGAAAAGAAAAGGAAGTTCAAGGGAAACTGCTAGATAAACTCCTTCATATTATGCCTTGATTAAAAACAAAAAAACAACAAAAAAGTTTCTTGTAGGTTGTGCAGCTATTACATTAAAAACTTGTACATTACTGTCCCTACATAAGTCAATCAATTTTAGGAAGAATTTGAACAGTAATGGGATTTCTTCTATATTTATCTTACATCTAAAAATATCAGCCTGTGGTTTCAAGTACTTAAATTTTCCACCTGAGATAGAAAAGGGACAGATATTCAGAGGGTGATTGCTTAGTTTTCTAAATGTGGCATTTTATCTAAATTGGGCACATTTATAATTCAGGTGAGGTTCCCAAAAACCCATTCAAAATAACTGACGGCATTTTAAAATTTAGGCCATGGAGTTAGAGATATGAGAACATTTTAAAAAGAATAATTTATTTGTTTTCTATATTCATTTTATGTTTTCATGTTGATCTGTAATCAGGAAGTCATGGCTAGAAATCACTTTGGTATTCATGGTGAGGAATACATTCAGTGCCGGTAGGTCGGGGTGCAGCTGCAGTTCAAGGTGCAGGTTGAACTCTGGGTGTTGGAGCCCCAGCCAAGAGGCTGTGAACTGCTGACCCTGTGCAGAACAGAGGGCACAGGGGCCTGTGGCTCAGCCAGGTGACTGGGAGCTCAGGGACACTCAGCTGGAAACCCCAGACTTTACCATGCACCGACTGTGAGGGTATGAAAGCCCAGGAGTCCTTTGTTCAGGGTCTGTCCTCAGAGGCACCAGCTTGGCCTGCTATTCTGTGATTGCACCATGATTAAATTATTTTAGGGATCCAGATGTCTGAGATTCTGCAGTGGAAATCCAAGGGTTGAGCCAGTATGGAAACCTGGTCTGACTGTGTGAGAGTGGGGTGTGTAGGGTGTCACGACAGCTCCAACCGCTGTCAGCTCTCTGAAGCTGCCCACTGTGAAGGGACCTCCGTCCCACCAGTGACAGCCTCAGGTGGTGGGAGTGTGACTGCCAGAGTGACTCCTGGATGGTCAGACAAGGAAGTTTCCTTAATGTTCAAAGAGCTTTGGCAAAACTCATACATGAAATTCTATCAGAAGCTTTAAAAATATTGGTAATAACACAGTCACAGGTTACAACAGGACTTCTACAGAAATAATTCCTTTAAATCTATTTGCAATGAAACATAGACACAGACACACAGAAAGGGATATATTTCAGCTCCAGAATCTGACTCCTGTCAACATTTATTGCCATCTTGTTGGTTTAAAAAACAGTGCTCCTCACTATTTATTCAAGAGGGTGTTGAAAGGTGTGGATAGATACCATGTCAAATTAGGAGAAAGTAAGAGGAAGACCCAGCTCTGCTGACTGAGGAGGTCTCAGCTAAGGTATGCGAGGAAAATACCAGCTGGTTTTGAAGTCCAGTCAGATTTAAGTGGGTTAAATTAATTAATGTATGACTCTATTAAAGTAAATTTTTATATGGAGTCAGTGGGCAGTTTCAGCTAAATACATGAAATTACTTTGGAAGAGATAATCTAATTTTTCTTTGGCAAAAGTTATAAAGTTAATAATTTATGACTTAAGTGGAGTATAGTTAATCTCCCCACACATACACACATACAAAAACTATTTTAATAAGTGAAATTAAAGAAGTAACATCTTAGCATTAAAAAAAAAACCCTGCAGATATTTTCTATTGATTTTCTCAAGGTTATAGCCCAAGATTATTTGGGCTATATATAGACTAGCATCTATGTAGCCAAAATAATCCAATATATATTGCATAACTGTTCTACAGTAATAATGAACAGGATAATCAATAAGAAGAAAAGACAAAGGACTTTCATATAGTTAGACAATAAACAGGTTGTTGGCCAGATATACTGTCTATACTTGGCCTTTTTACACTGTAATTCTGGCATCTTCTACAGGTAGAGGTAGAGGTCATATTTCTTTGTTATTTATTGATCCTCAAGTGCATGTCTGTGTTTGTGCAAATACATAGAAAGTAGCTGTGTTCATCCCTAAACATTGTCCAAAACTTTAGCTACTGATACTTTAGGCATACACAAAGCAGTGAAGTACGAGGCCATCATGGAGGAAGAGAGACAGAGTGTTACAAGGAGAGAGTTGAATGAGGAAGAAGGGTTATTTGGTCCATAATATTGCAAACACCTCCATGAATATCAGTAGTACAACCTATAATAAAGTTATCCATCTGCATCTCCTGGTGCTCAATATACAGCTGTGTCTGCTGCCTGCTTTGCAGCTAGACTCTGTCAGGAAGCAGCAGCCCTGGGACACTCTGGAAGGGATGGAGGGGCTGGCAGGACAGCAATTCCCACCACCCAAACAAGGGGAAAAGGGGAGAGGTGGTGATGGGAACCAGGTCAGCCAGCAATCCAGGCAACTAGATATGTCCATAGGGATGAGGCAGGAGTCTGGGAAGTCAAGTGTGTGTGTGGGGATTGTGTCTGTGACAAATTATTAAGGTCAGCTACCACCCAGTGATCTCCAGGCAAGCCTATAGTGGTGAGGAAAATCTAAGGTCATGGTTCTGGTATAATGGGCAAGTGGATCAGAAAAGGATTCTTGCAACCATTCAAAATAATGATACATGGTTGGGGTTTTTTTTGCTTTAGTCAGCATTTCATCTCAAGTATTGAAATACTGTTGTTGCCAGCAACATGGCAAAACACTACGTTGCTGTTTGGCAAAATGCTACATTGCTGTTTTTCTATTTGACTGTTCCTATTTTTTGAAATACCTACAAGTCACAGCTGATGCTGAGAAGTCAGAATGTCAATGCTTAGCAAAAGGTTGCAGTAGAAAAGTTTAAAAGCTGAACAGAAAATAGCAATATTAGCCCTATTTTCCAAGTGAGAAGAAGCATTCACCCAAAATTATACAAGAAGACCCGAACTTTTGTTTCTCAGTTTCTGTGCAAGACAAGTTTTCTGTCCATCATTTGGCTGATGATTGGTCCAGGTTCCCTGGTTGTGACTAGCAATTGTGCTGGAAGTGACCATGACACAGAACTGGAGTCAGTACTAGATTTCTTTTCTCTGACCAAACTGGGTGAACCATTTTCACAATGGTGTGTGACTACAATGATAATGTTTGCATTATCAAACCCAGGAATATTTTAATATTTCTTAGGGAAGATGCACAGCCAGCTACAAGGCACAGGCAGATTGTGGCATCAATTTCTTATTCATTTGTGAGGGATGGAAAGAGGTGCTGAGACTAGACAAAAACCAGAGACCCACAGTGCCCCCATGTCTGTTCTGTTGGGTTCAAGGCTGCACAGCATGGCCCCAGCAGGTCAGACAGACCAGACATAGAAACAGAGACTTACATGGCTCTTTAGATCTTATCCTAAGCAGAAACACCTTTTGATTTGAGGTTTTTCCTGCCACCACTTACTCCTCAAGTCCCTTGTTTTCCCCTGTGTTTAGCCCCTTCCTGCTGCACACACAGATTGGTGAGCTACACAGAAAATTTATGACACCCCATCCCCAGAAGAGTTCAAAGCCAGGCTTGATGGGGCTTTGAGCAGCATGATCAGTGAAAGGTGTCCCTACCCACAGCAGGGGGAGTTGATCCAGATGGTCTTTAAAGATCCCTTCCAACTCAAAACATTCTATGGTTTTGAAAATACTGCATTCAGTTTTGGACTCCCTGGTACAGGAAACTGAGGCGAGTTCAGTGGAAAACCATCAGAGTGGTTTCTCACAGAGCGGCCTGTGAAAAGATGCTGTGGACAAGAGCTTGTTCAGCCTGAAGGAATCATGGATTTGGGGGCACCTAGTAGAAGCCCTCACCTGACAGTGCCTGGGGGAAGGTGAGCAAGGAGTTGAAGCCTTGTTCTTCCCAGTGGTGCATGGTGAGAAGAGATGACAAGCACAAAGTGAGACAGACTGGACATAAGAAAGAATTTTTTCTGCACGAGGACAGTCAGGCAGAGAAGCAGGCTGTCCAGCAAGGTTTTGCCATCTCTGGCCTTGAAGGTGGTCAAGACTTGACTGGACACATGCTGAGCAACCTGGTCTGACTTCAGTGGGCAGGAGGTTGTTCTGGAGACTTACTGAGGTCCTTTGCAGCATGAACTATGCTCTGTGTTTATGATCTGTGTCTCTGTTAGTCACCTTGGTCTCCCTTTATAATTAACAACATTTCTAGGGAATTATTACTTGGACCCAGTTATTATGAGTATTTATTTTAACTGAGAGGAATGGTGCTATACAACTGTTTCTTCACTATGAAAACAGTTCACACTCAGATCTAATTGTCAAGACATTAAATGTCCAAAACTAGGTCAGATGGATCCCATTTGGGTGTATGTGCTCCCTGAAGGGCCCAATTAGATTCCAGGGAGGGAAGGAAGGACTTATTTCTGTACAGCATTAGAGCAGTTAAAACACTTGCTCCAAAAGAAAGATATCTGAAATTTGGCTTGCATTCCTCAAATCCTTATATTTTGATCCAAACCTCTTTGATACCCAACTAATAAATGTGTAGAACATGGAAGTTTCCATCTTTGTTAATTCTGTCTGATTTTTTCCCTTTTCCGTCTCTGGCCCCTTACACCTTACACCATTGCAGAGGCCATGCTCTCTGCCTCTCTCTTCCATGGATGCATGGCTTCTTCCTGAACCAGCCACAGGGCCAGCTCTATTCCTCAGGGAATGGTATGGCTGCTGCTAAAACTAGCTTCTCTTGGCACCAGAAAAATTATAAATAGCTGCTTTAGGTACTTCTGCTTGGACTTTGCTTTATGGCAAAGGGACACAATCTGATTTTTAAACTGAATTATTTAAAAATATTTTTCTTTGTGTAATTAGTCAATAGGCTAGAGAAATAACATTCATGCTACCACAGCATCTTGTCCTTTTTACCAATATAATAGTAATTCAGCATGAACTCTTTAATATATTTTGTAGCTTTATACGTAGACATAAAAAACAGTGGCATGTTCATCTATGTTGCTAATAATGTGTTGCCAACAATATAATTAAGTACATCAATAATTATCATAAGGATAATACTGTTAATTTTTCCCCTGAAAACTCTATTCAGATTATTTGTATGAAAAAGGTTAGTAGTTTTCCATCTATTTCAATGTATGGATCTACTACACAGGAGAAAAATATCCCAAAGTTAAGTTTGCTAGAAGTACCCTTGCCATCCTTGCCTATTTTTATTACAAAGGGTCCATAATTCTGTGGAGTGTCAATACCACTCTGATTTCTAGGCTTCTGAAAACCATGCCTTTAGCTTAATAATACCCATGGTTTTTCATGCCTTCTTAGTGTTCAGTGCTTTATGACCTTTGTTTTCATGTATATTCATTACACCAAGGCACTTTGTGTTGCTTTTCTTCTATCACTTTGCACATTATTACCATTTTCTTTTGTGATCTGAGCATCATCTCTGCTTGTAATAATTCAAAGCAAGAATGTGATCCTGCATTTGAAAATTTACATCTTCCTAACACAACTCCTCCTTCTGTGTGGTACATTTTGTCTTCAAACATTAGCGCCCTGAGGCACATGTGTGACTGAACCTTGGGAATGTGTACTTCCTTTTGAAGTTTGTTTGCATTGCTAATTCACAACAGGGTGCAAGTCAGGATTCCTGAGCACAGAAATAAAGACTGGCTACCATTCTTTTATTTTGGCATCTCACTCACAGATATGTACATTTTCTTCCATAATTATTGGAAACTGTAGACTTTACACATATTGATAGATTTATATTGTATTAGGCTATTACAGAAAACTCTAACTTAACCTAATCTTTTTTATTATTGTTACTTGACAACTTTAATGCTGTTGCAAGGTCTTCATTGGAACACCTGCTGTACACAGGAATCTTTCTTTGCTAACATGCTTCAGTTATTTGCCTGAAGGCCACTGCAGAAGAGTCACATTTTCTCTTTAGGAACTGCAGTTATCATTCAGTAAAATCAATTACCATTACGTCACCAGAATTTTTCTTTCAAATGTTGGCTCTTGATCATAAGTGGCCTAGGGCAGACTTTGCTAGCCTAGGTTTACTTTTTTCATGCTTGTGTTTTTATGATTATCTAGCTAGGATTAAAAGACTTCTCCTCCTCCTTTGTATTTTTCTTGCAACTGTGGCAGGTTAAATTACTGAATGTATTTCCAGCAGACAATTGAAAAAAAAAAAAAAAGTCAAGACTTACAGGTCAGCCTTCTGCTGTTTTTATTCATGATTTTTACTGAACTCAGTCCAGTTATTTATTTTGAGCAGTCTCTAGATATGCAACTCTGCAGTTTTCTTTCCATTAAATTGAACCAGCCAGTACATTTTTGTGAATCTATGTTGGACAACCACCTACTTTAATGGCAGAAATTAAAATAAATGCTATTAAAATGTGCTTTCATACAAGCCTGTTATGTTTTTCATTAAAGGCCTGATTATTAAAACTGATATTCATGTCTATTTATTAAAGAAGGTATTGTTCAAATATGCAAGCAAATATGCCTATGCCTCATGTGTAAAAAATATGCTATCATAACATAGAAAGTGACCTTTGATTAAGGCACTCTCGCTTGTGAAAGTATGACTGTTGACTATTTCAGAGAGAAAAAATGTTTAGAAACACAGATTTCAGACTCGCTAAAGACTTGATAAACAGTAAGCTGGAGTAATTAGCTAGATTTTTTCTGTGTCCATAAAGAATAAAAAACCCCATATTAGATTCTTGCTTGTTTAACTTTTTAGAGAAACAAATGCTAGTGACTGGGTTTGCCACTTAATATTCCATTTTGTGTTTTGATGAGTTAAATTTGAAAAAAAAAATCATGGTTGTATGAGAATATGTAACCATTATTACTATTTGTAATGATGCCTTTCTACTTTTCTAGGAGTTACTATTTTTGTAATTATGTTACTGCAGTCAGGAACAATAATATTCATCTTGAGTATTGCATAATATTTCAAATGGAATTTGGAGTCTCACAATCCATGTACAGTCCTTTGCACAGCCTGAACATGAAGATGAAAAAATGAGAATCAAGATTTCTGTAGTTCTCATTACGTGAAGTATCTTTGTTAGTCTGCTTGACCACAGTATAACCTATAAGGAAGTTTTCAATATTATAAAACATAAATTATATAACATATATAAATAAGATCTTTATATGCTTTGGGAAAAATAATCTCTGGTTCAGTTCTGCTTATTTCACTGGCATAATGAAAGGATGAATTTTACTCTGCATGTCATCTCAGGGCAAAAAAAAGAAAAAGAAAGAGGAAAAAAGGAGAAAAAGAAAAAATAAAACGAAAAAAGAAAAGAAAAGAAAAGAAAAGAAAAGAAAAGAAAAGAAAAGAAAAGAAAAGAAAAGAAGAAAAGGACCAAAAACCTCTCTGAAGAACAGAGAAAAATACAGTAAATATTTCCCAGCTCCTTTTTTATCTGTGTTTGTACAGCTGATGTATTGAGGCAACTCAACTGGAGATGTGAGCGCAATAGGCAGCCACTCTAATAATTGTACCAGATGCTTAAAAGCTTCTCCTCAAAGTTTTGTTAAGAACATTTTTTCCTTTCTCTGAGATATCCTAAGGCTTTCTCAATAGGAAGGCAGTGCCTTTTTGCTTACTTATGGAGGAAACTGAAGCCTTAATCTTAGCTTTTGTTACTATTTAGCTGCTCTCTTTTACAGTAGAACACAAAAACATAGTTTTTCTTCTAAAAGTCCAGAAGTAGATGTTTTAGACAAAATACATTTTTTTTAATATCAAACCAGGAGGAATAGCAGCTCCTTTTATGAATCCTTGTAGTTTCCATTCAAATAGAATTTAAGAAATCTCCTTAATTAAATTTTTGTTTAAAATTATTTAATTCAGTTTGAATCAACCTTTCAGATTGTAGTTATCAGCTATCATATAATTAGTCACATCCTCATTGCCACTTTGGGGCTGTGGTGGACTTATGTAAGGTAGACGACTGTTCTCTTTCTCAGATTTTCTAAATATTGGAAATATTGGATAGAAGGAATCTCAAAGCAATCTGAGGTCTGAAAGAATATCGTTTTCTTAAAATGTGTGATTAGACCCTGATACAATCCTTTAATGCCCATCAGATAATGGAATTTTCCTGTCTCTGAGTTTCCTTTCATATAATCCTGATGGCAGTTCCCTTCTAATCAGTCCCTCTGTCCTTCCATGACACAGCCCCATCAGTAATCTCATGTCACTCACTCATGCTGGGCAGTGCCTGGAGATATTTGAGGAACTAAGGACATATTTCTGCTTAACAATGAAACAGAGCAATTCACAGAGGTTACTTTGTACGAGTTGTCTTTGAAAAGTTCATGATGTTTTGCCTTTCAAACCGAATAACTACTTTTTTTGTTTGTTTGTTTGTTTGCTAGAAAGCTTAAACAAGCATGAAGGGATGTAAATACTTGTCTAATCTTTCTTCCTTTTTAAATAGCTTTCATCTTACCATGATGAATTAAATTTTTTACTTTTAAACCAGCATCACAATCTGGTTTTCCTTTTCTTTATTGATTTGTTACATTGTGAAAGCTCCAAGTTTCAACTACCGCGTGACAGAGATCAGAAAAAAATTACAAACTCATGGAAAATAAGGTGAGGATTGACTCCCAAGAACTACACATACCAGTGTTTTTTACCACTGTTACTTATTTCCAGCAGAGGTAATCACACTGATGCCAGTGGACTACTCAGAGTAAGATACTTTTTAATACAAGCAAGAGGATCATAGTCTGCCAGCCTAAAAAATACAGTGCAAAGAGCAAGACTGATTCCACAAAGGACTGCACAATCAAAGTCTGACTTTCACAGGTTAATATGTTAACATCCTATCTGAGAAAGTGAGGTGCTGAAAAGCTGGAAAGAACATCCTAATCTAGTGGGAAAGATATTGTGGGAAGGTCTTTTCTCACTGATATTAATATAAATGAGCCCAAGTGGATTAGGCTAATCTTTAGCAAGCAGGAACAGTGAAAAAAGCCCAACCAAATGAGAGGCTCTGTTTTTAGAAATCTTGAGCACCTAGCTCAATTTCAAAATACTGGAGATAATCCTCAGGCACTTTAAATTCGTATGATTAAACTGAAAGTGTAATACCTAGGAGAAGTGCCCAGCTTTCTAAACAGTTCCTAGGCATGGTATGGGGAACAGCATGGGTAAGGGACCTTTCCCAACAGGCAATTTAGGTCAGACCACCCTGTTCAGGACAGCCTAGTCACATAGCTATGGGGGTGAGGGCTGCTCCATGCCAATTGCCTTCAGTGCCAGCAAAGAGTCCTTGGTACATTTGATTTCTTAATATAGCCCAGCAAGCTGATGTGGAAACTTCCAGGTGCCTGATAATTTAGAAAGTTCGATTGCTTAAGTTGAATGTATGGATTTAGGGCCTAATTATAGATGTATTTTTAAAAATACATTGGCCTAAATAACAGGATGAGTACAGGGCAAAGAGTTCTTCCTTAATGCAGGAGGAAACTTGATGGCTAGGAGACTTGCCAGCTGGATCACTCTTTCTGAGCACTGTATTGGCTTTCCCCTCCTCTGGCTGCTCAGTAAATGCCCAGAAATGCTCCCTCCATTGCCCATTCTTTATTATTTAGGCACACAAAAAGACTTAGGTTATTGTCAACAAATTGCTCTGAATAAAACAGCAATACTAATTACTTGACTTTGATTGCTTATCTTCCTTTGCTTTCTTTGTTACAGCAATGCATCTTCCAACAAGTCATGTCTAAAAACTGATTGATAAACTAACAAGTTTCAGGCTGCAAATATGTAAAATATATCCTCATGTTAAATGCTCAAAGTTGGAAGAAAAAGACACTGCACAGACACTTCACTCTTTGAAGTACACAGCTTCTTTTGGATTCAATTAACCATGAAAATATCAAAGGGATGACTTACAACTCAGTATTTTGATGTTCATCAGTCCTCAGATTGCTTTACTAAGAAAAACAGTGGCATAAGTGTTGTACAGTAATGCATTACACGCTTCAACTTTCTTTATTCTGTTGGTATTCTGCTGGTACTGTCTCAAATAATTAGTTCTGTTAAAGAACACAGAATCTTCAGTGGTCCTTATGAGGAGATGATCCTTTAAAAACTCGAAGTGGAAAACTTTTCAGGGAAAGTGAAAAAATCAGCCTATTTTATATGAAATTGACACTAGAGTGTATCCTTCCTTTTGAACCTATTTATTCTTTCAAGGTCTTCTTGAAGAAAGGACCAAAACTTTAAAGGAAAATTATGTTCTATATATTTATGAAAAATGAAATTCACTGACCCAAATATAAATTGGTAATTAATTTTATAATATATTGAATTGTCTTTCTTAGTCAAATGTTCCATCTGTAAAAACAACAAAAAAACCCTGTTAAGAATATTGTATATGAGAAAGTATTTCAAAATTAATTTTTGGTACTGAAATTATCTGAAGAATAATTATAAGCTTTCCATCTTTGTCCCCAGGCCTTAATTTACTCTGTCCCCAAATAATTCTCAGTTAATTCTTGTAGTAATTTCAATTGCTTTAGCTCACTACTATTTGTGTTTACAGGCTGCTGGCTAGTATAATTTGTCAGATTAGAATAAAAAGTTTCTTCTTGTTGCTGTTGTTGATCTCAAATTCTTTTGTCCAAATCCAATAGCTCTTTTCCCCCCCCACAACCTATGTCTCTTATTTCATAACCAAATTATTAGCATATCTAAAAAGATGGTGGAACTCTTCTGTAGTTGTGATGTTCTGAAGATTTTATCTTATTAAACCATTTTTTTCAGTAGTTAATTTAAAGAAGCTACTGTGTATCCCGGAGTACTCTTAAATTGATATACTGAAGAGATTTCCTTCTTTATCTATATAGTACATTTTTCAGCTTCCAGCACCTAATTTTATCATTCAAATATTTTGGGAGTCCTAATTTTTCATCAAAACCCAAGGCTATTTTACAGAATGTCACAATATGCCCTTGCCACCAATTTTATAAAATATACATATTTAACAGCATTTTTCATGTTCTTTTTGAGTAATCGACAAATATAAAACATTTGATCCCCTAGCAGTAGCATTATTTTAAATCTCCTACTGATGTTGCCTTCTCATTTCCTTTGATTTTGGGATTGTGTAGTGAGGATGGCATTAATGATAGAGGTTCTGAGATAGTCTTTCAAATTAATCTAATCATACTTTCTCCAAAGTTGTTATGTCTAACTGTTCATCTGCTCCACTGAGCTCTAAACCTAGCTTGTCAAGTCTTTTTGTTATCTTTTGCATTTTATAATTAATCAAGAGATTTACCAGCACGTCATTTTGCTGTTTCCAAGCAGTCTGATTTCTTCTCATTAATTTAAAAAAATATTTCTGCCATATTAGTTTCCAGAAAAAGCTGTTTGCTTATGAGATAATTAAGAAGCTTACTCAAACATTCTCTCAATTTTTCTGTAACTGTATTCTTTGAAATAAAAAGATATCAATTTTCATCCTCCATCAGATCTTCTCCACTTCAGTGACAGCATCTTCCATACTTCCCTCTGCCCCATTCCATCTCCTTCAGAGCTATATAGCCAGTGATTCTACCACCAGCCCTTCACTGATTTGGAGTTCTGAAAAGGAGAAGGAGGCAGTCTACATGAGTAGGGTGAAGCTTATGGATAGAAACCAACTGCTGATCATCTTTAAAAAAAAAAAAAAAATCAGGGGTATCAAATAAAGGTGGTGAGGGTCAGATTTAAAAAAGAGGGAAAAAACCCAAAAAGAAAAGGAAATACTTCTTCAGACAATGTAGAAGTTTTGGCCATGTGACACTGGAATGTTGAAATGCCATGGTAGTTCAAAAAGCAATGAACTGAAGGAAATTCTGTGTGGACTGTTATATATAAAGACAGTGCATACACTTTGCAAGCTACAGACTGAGCAATTATTCTGGGATGTGTCACTGTGTGCTTGTCTTGTTCTTACTCCCCTCTCTGAGCATCTGGCAGATTTTGGGAGCCAGATCGAGGTAGTCAACTTCCCTTATTAGTAGTCTGACAGACAAAAGTTAAGTTGCCACGAGCTAACATAATAATATTTCAAAGCAGCTTATGAACTCATAATTTTGAATATGTGAAGCATATCTATAAATTCTACATATCTAATATAGAAAAAAGTCATTATGAGTAATGCAAGCTACAGATATCCCTCAAATATTAAATGCTTGGGAGGTAGAGACTATTAGGCCAGTGTAATTACAATCCATAGCTTTTACTTCTCATCAATACTTAAATGCAACCCAGATTCCAGGAAGGAATGTTATAGAACCAAATGTTATACACCAAGTGCAAGGTGTTGCACCTGCATCAGGACAACCTCTGGCATCAACACAGGCTGGGAATGAACAGATGGAGAGCAGCCCTGCAGAGAAGGGCTTGGGGGTGCTGGTGGCTGAGGGGCTGGACATGACCCAGCCATGGGCACTCACAGCCCCAGAAACCAAACCTGTCCTGGGCTGCATCCAAAGCAGCGTGGGCAGCAGGGACAGGGAGGGGATTCTGGCCCTCTGCTCTGCTGTGGGTCAACTGGAACCCTGCATCCAGTTCTGGGGTCCCAGCACAGGGAGGACATGGACCTGTTGGAGTGAGTCCAGAGGAGGGCCTTCAGCATGATCATGTCTCCCATGAGGAAAGGCTGAGACAATTGGAATTGTTCAGCCTGGAGAAAAGTAGGCTCTGCAGGTACCTTATGGCAGCCTTACAGTGCCTAAAGGGGACCTAAAAGAAGGCTGAAGAGGGTCTTCTTACAAGGACATGCAGTGGCAGGACAAGGGAGAATGGCTTCAAAATCAAAGAAGGAAAGTTTAAGTTAGGTATTTGGAAGAAATAGTTTACTGTAAGGGTGGAGAGACACTGGAACGTGTGCAGAGAAGCTGTGGGCACCCCATCTATGGACGTGTTTAAGGCCAGGTTGGAGGGAGCTCTGAGCAATTTGGTCTAGTGGAAGGTGTCCCTGCCCAGGCCAAGTGGGTTGGAATGTGTGATCTTTAAGGTCTCTTCAACCAAAACCAATCTATGTTTCTATGCTACTTTATTATATATTTTCCAACAGAGTCAGATTATGGCTAGAAAAGAGACTGACAGCTCAAGTCCTGGCTGTTCTCAGTATTCTTGATCTCTTGCTCTACCTTTTCTAGAGTTTACTGTTATTTTAATTTAAAAAATATGTGTGGAAATAGTGTTAAGATTTCATGACAGTCCATCCAAGAATAGAAATTAGGCAAGACCTGTGGGGGAAAGTCTTTAATTTAATAGATAACTGCTAGATCAGGGGAAAAAGGCAGGCATAACTGGTTATTTTTTCAGGATATTCTTTCTCTCTACTTGCTTTTCCTCCTTTAATAACTGCATAATTTCAAATCCCCATTATTTTTCTGGGCATTTTTCTTATAATAATAGCACATTGTTAATGGATATAGTTGCAGATCTATCCAATATTTTACTCATCTGCTATGCCTTTATTGTCAGCATGTTTCTGTTTCATTTACTAATGATTTGTTTCTGTAAAAAATTAAACCAGTCTGTCTGTTTTTAAACTTTAAGAAGTTTAAAAAAATTATTTCAGAAAGATAATGTTATAAATTAAAAAATGAACTGCTACTGTAAATATCTTCATTTCTTATGAGGCTGCTGTGTGGGTTCACTGAGCAGAGTGGGGAGAAGGAAAATAATCAGACAGAAAAAATACAAAAGGTTGGCTCAGTTGCTTTAAATTTCAGTTGCTATATTAAAGGTTGGCTCAGTTGCCCTCTGGTTTCTGAGGTAGATGCTTTCAGACACCACTAAAAGCTGAGGTACCTCCTAAGTTTGGTCAGCACTATAAGGATGTCTTGATTATCCCAGGGAATTTCAGATGAGCCTTACATAGAGCCTCAAATGATGGGAAAAGGGTGGGAGTGGGAGTGGCTTGTTTGTTTGTTTGTTTGTCTGTTTTTAATCTAGCATTTCCAGTTGATTTGGTAACTTGTGTAGCACAACTAAGCAAAGGGAGACAATGAAAGGAAATAATTGCAGCCATCCAGCCTTACTTTCCCAGGAACTGGGGCAAATCTAATCACTGCCACAAGTTATTTCACGGCTATGCTTTCTTAAAATCCAGTAGTCTGTGTTCTGTTCCATGGGAAAGCAACTCTGTTCCAGAAAATAATATTTTAAAAAAATTTTGGAGCAATATAGCAGTTTGATAACACGTGAGTTTATTTAATCTGGATTTATGAATCATGTTTTTAAAGCTACTTCCTTATTTTGAGCATATGAAAGCAGTTAAGGACATGCAAAGTATCTGGCCCTCACAGTTCAAAGACGTTTAGTTTTGCCTTGCTTATATTAAACATAGGAAGTTCCACTATTGTGCTACTGTTACTTCCAAAATGCAGTATTTTTTTATTCTAGACTTATTTTAAAATAAATTGCAATGACTCACTGAATCAATTATTTATACTTTGCTGAAGTGACAACATGTTATTGTACTAATATACAGGAAAATATAAAATTGTATTTGTTCCTTAGCTTTGGACACAATGGCATTTTTAAAAAAAAATCAAATACTAATGTGTACTTTGGCACAACATTTTCAGCATTTGTGCCTCCCTCTGATAAAGTGCAATGCAAGACCTTTCATCCAGCCTCTGTACAGACAAGGACACTGCTTCAGAGGAATGCCAGACAATGTAGTAGCTCTCTGAGGTAGCCAGGGAAAACAGTTTCCCTTACAGTTAGCTGCTAGAATAATCTTGCTTTTATCATTTTTCCTTTATAAGTAACCAGTTTTGCTCTCATTCAGGTGAATGAGTGTTTTTGCAGGAAATCTGCTTTTGTTCCATAGAAATTTACAGGAAGGAAGTGGTCCTTCAGGAAGACTTAATTTCTGTGCATTTATGAATTTTCTATAGCAAGGTTTACAGCAACAGCAATTTCACTACATTTACCTGCAATTCAGAAATAACCTTAAACTCTCATTGCTGTCAACTACATCTGCTTATTTGTCTTTAAATCATGACAGACATTTAATATCCTCCTGTCACCTTAGTAAACTAACTCTATGTGTTTTCCTAAACTTAAATTTATGTCTTATTGTATCCATTGCTACCCTCTTGAGGGGATAACTAGTGCTGAGGGGCTACACATTAGATGCTGCTTCTATTTTGCTCTCATAATGGGAAATGAGTTAGTTTGTACCATTGACTATATGTTACTATGAAAGAAAATTAGATCTTGAACTTTGAAGTAAAAAGAAGAGGAAATTGCAGCAGATTTTAGTGTCTACAAGAGATATTGAATCATAAACTATTCAAAAGTCACAAACAATCATTACACTTTTTCTTGCACACTTCATTTTGTGCAAACAGGGAGTTAAGACCTGCAGCTTTTCCTGATTATCGTGGACATAAATACGTCATGGTTTGAAGGCAAGTACTCCAAATCTTGAACTCTGCATGACATTCAATACAAAGTCAACATACTGTTATTTATTTTTCTGAAGAACCAAGTTGGAGCACTTGACTATGAATATTCACCTGTGGTGTACATAGTGCAGTATTTAAGATATATTCTAGTTAGCAATGTCCATGGGGATTGTGCTTGTGTCCTAAGTATTGATAGATTTCTGTACTGAAAATACAAAGAATGAAAGAAGCCTAATCACCACACAGTGGTTCGTTTTTTCCCCTACTCATGCTGTTGGGAAGTAAGCCAGTCACTAACTCCTGGGGCCATCCATGGACTGACTCATTGCCATTTTTGCCTTAGTCATTTGTTTTTGTAGAGACAGTATTTTTTTTCCTGATAGAAGTATTTAATCTAAATTTTTCAGATTTATGAGCTCTTATAGCCAGGCTGTGAGATGATGATCACCTAAGCCAATTCTAATGGAGTTTGCAAATAGAAGCACTAAATATAATTATGTGCTTTTAGTGGCAACACTATTAGTAGTGAAATGAATTAGCAACTTGATCTATTTGATATATTAATTTGCCAGCCAGATTTGAACAAATAAGCCTCTTTATCTTGAAAAATAGAGGATACTGGCACTGATTTCCTGAATTTTATCACTATTATTCTCTCTGACATATGAATCACTATACTTTTCAGTAACATATGTCAGGTATAATGTTTAGAAATAGCAGAGTAACAAGTTACAGCGAAGATACATACTACTTTGTCATTTGTTAAATCTGAACTTTGTACCCTGGTGATAAGCAGCCTTCTCAGAACTAGAAGAGGTTAATTATGTGACAGATCGCTAAACTCCCATGAACAAAAAAAAAAAAATCCTATTTAAGCCACACCTTTTTTTCCGGGGGAAAAAAAATCCTGAAAAGCTGTATTTTTTCCCCTCTTAGCTCTGGTCTTATGAACATCTGGTTCAGATGGAATTAAGGGTCTTCTAGTTCATTCAGACATCTGGTACTAAAAATATTCATGACTTCATATGATTCCAATTTTTTTTTGTGTCCATTGGCTTCTTTTGCTAAAAAATATATGAAAAGTTTATATGAGGGGAACTTTCCTCCATGTGAGTTCTTGCTCAGACTTATGACTGTATCGCTAAAACTGCTGAAGAAGGAAGAAAATTGAAGTTGTATAAAAGCATTATAACTAGACTGAGTCAGACAAAAAAACCCTGCCACAAACATTTAGACCAGCATACTCTCCATGACACCAATCCACAATTACACATTCGACTATGATTTTACATCAAGTTCCACAGTGTTTCATTAATCCATGTCTAAAGTTACCAGAGAAGCCCTTCCTATAGGTAACCAAGAGAACAGAATTAATGTTTTACAGTTGAAACAGATTCTCCACCCTGGGAGATATTCAAAACTTGACTGGGTAAGGTCTGAGCAACCTGACCTTACTGGACCTGCTTTGTGCAGAATTGGCCTAGCTGACCTTTGCATGTCCCATATAAGCTACATGATTCTGTGACTGATTGTTGTATTTAGCCTCCATGAATTGCCTGCTAGCACCTGGCTTCTCTTCAGTTGTACAATGAGAATGTCAAAACATACATTCTGTATCTTTTTGATGGCACACAGGATATAGCTAGATGCCTGTATATGAGCTTGACACCGCACCTCCTGTTACAGCCTGTGGAAACCAAATCAACAGAGTTGGTAGCTACATCAAATTTTAAGAATCTAGGCCCACAAACTTGGTCCTCCACAAAATTAGTACTGATTTGTTGCATTTAAATTACAGCTTAGGTCACCAATTTGGTGCAATACAACTTATACAGTTTATGTGAGTCACTTACATTTTATACAGAACTGTGAATTTACTGCTAGTCTAATTCATGTCTTGATAGTCTAATCAAAGAATTTTTATTAGTCTCAATATAATGATACTATTAAATTTAATTCCAAACATTATGGTTCATCCCTATAATCATAGGGTGAAAATCAAAATATGTAAATTTTTTAGTAATTGTCCCTTTCTCTGGTATTATGCTCACCCTTCCAGTGTTAGTCTCGTGACACAGAGATCCTGTCCTAAAGTTGCTGGCTTCTGTCCTGGGGGAGTCTGGGTGTGTCATGGTAAGATGTCCATGGAAGAGATGTGATGTGGAGGGTTTGTTACTTCTCTTTACCAAAAATATGATGTTGGTATTGATGGTTTTCTCCTCCTCTTGTGTCTTCTTACTGTCATAATTGTGTACTTCCTAACACAATTTGCTTGCTCCTTACTCATTGGTTCACTATTCCCTATTACAACAAAATTTACTATGTACAGTATGTTTTAACATATATCAGATACCTGTTTTTCCTCTTTTTGTCACCACTAAACTGTTTACCCATCTGCCAAGGTAGTATTCTTTTGGCAGCCAATAACTGTCTGCTCCCAAGTTGTTTACAACCAGAGGCCTCTGTTATCAACCTGTGTCTCCACTGTTAAGGCTGTAGTTATCACCCAATTCCTGTACATCTCTGCCCTGTGTTTTTATTGTAGCACCATCACAGATCACTAGAGAAAGAAAAATTATGTGCTGTATTTACTATTTATAAAATATATGTTGTAATATACCTTATACCATTCAACTGTACAAAGCTAAGCAAAGGCTGAAACAAATCAGGTACTGTCAGCTGGTTATCAGACAACAGCTGTTACAGCTAAACAAATTAACCTCAACCTTCAGGCAGTTCAAGGCAAGTCCAGATGAATCCTGATATGTCGTAATAATTGAGTTGTCAACTTAAAACACACAGAGCCTGCGACTTATATTGGTACTGTATGTGCTGGGCTGTAAGGCTGAAAAATCTGGACAGATAGCTCACTCTGAGCAGATGCCTCATTTGAGGCACCCAGTCCTGCCTACAACATCCTGAAAAAGTTTTGAATCCTGGTGACGCATTTCTTGATCTTCAAGGAGAGTGAATTATTAACATTTACTTTACCTAGTTCTGATACTGGTCAGATAAACTAATGTAACTAAAAGTCATCCTGAAAGGCACATGCTTGGCAAAACTGTTTTTATATGCAAATACCATGGTCTTATCTCAGATGCCTTACCTCAGCAAGAGCTCATAGATCAGAACAACTGGTATATTCCACATTTGGAATCAAGTTTTCTATCACTCATAAGTCTTATGTCCCAATAAACCAAACAAATGCCACATTTCTGCATGACTGGGATGTCTGTCACAGAGTGAAAGTAGTTGAGACCAGCACATCCTGCCAAGTGGACATTTGTGTGCTGAGTTAAACATTCTGTGTTACTTGTTGACGCCCGAGTTGAAGTCCTGTTCCTGTAGCACTTCCTGAGTTCTAACTACAGCTGCTACATGTGGAATCACTTTTACTGAGATTCTGGCACAATTCCAGTTGGAAATACCAGAAAAAGATGCTGTAAAACACTGTGGGTCCCATTCAGCTCACAAGTCCTGACTTTGTTTCAATTGAAACATGGTATGTTAAAGGCTAGGGAAATTGGTATAATGCATGCCTGAGTATGTCCCTCAGATGGAGTTGGGATATGGTAAAGGGAAACTGGACCTAGGAAAGCAGTCTTAGATCTCTAAGTATTGGGAGCAAAGGACTATTTCTTAGTTCTAGTCAAACTCTCTCAAAGTATCAGCCAGCATCTTAGACAACATGGTTTCTCCCATTTGCTGGTTTCCAAGTTTCCAAAGGTTTTTGCAAATTATTTTTCACCTTTTTCTCATTCTCTGGTGCCTACTTTTCTTTATGAGACTCAATATTGCCTGCAAATTTTCCATTTTCAGTTCCTACCATCTTAATAGCAATATTGTCAGCACATGACCCAGCACTTCTGGAAGATCTCACTGAAGAGCTTTCCAAATTACATGGAAATAACCTCACTTAATTGTTACTCAGTGTACTTATAGACTTATGGCTGGAACATGCCATGGTCCTGATCTCCCGTCACTCATTCTCTTTTTTGAGATATGCACCTGGTTTTTAGTCTGTTTTTTTAAAATTTCTGCTTTGGCCACATTACAGAACTAGCATGGTGGTTGACGCTCACGAGGGTCTCATCTCCAAGAGAATATGGCTGGCACGTGAACACATTTCCAGAAGCACAGGAGACTTATCTGCTGTTCAAATTCTTGAATATCCTTTCCCTCTTTCATCTTTTCTCCCTTATTTTGTGATGAGAAAAATTAGCTCCTAAACGTCCTTTCCCTCAACTTTCCAGGTAGAAAGGGCTAATCAAATGAGATATACAAATACAATAAAATAACGCACAATAAAATAAAATTGCTCCAACATGGAAATAAAGTACCTTCTGCTATTTTTTTGAAAAACACACCCTTATTAAAGATACATTCTGCATACCCTGTGGGTTACCTGTAATTTCCCTCATCTCATGCATTTCTTTTTTATCTCTGTATTATTTTAGGAGCTCCTTGCTCATCCATGGTGGATTTCTGCTGCAATTGTTTGATCTCCTACTTTTCGGGATGGAGCTTTCTTAAGCTTGAAGGAGGTGATATTGGAACTTAAACCAGCTCTCCTGGAACCTTCTTCTATCTAAGGTCAAGGGTCATATCCTATGTTCTTGGATTATTCCAAGAAGTCCTCTGAAGAAGTTGGAGTCTGAGCTCCCACACCAGGCTTGTGGTCCTGACTTTCACCCTTCTTCCTCCTCTCTGGATATTCTTCCCCCTGTATCCTTCTGGATCCTGTTACACCAGTGGTGATATGCCACTGCAGGCAAGGATGCTCCAACTTTCATATCCCTGACCAATTATTCCTTGTTTATAACTATGAAGTCCAGAAAAGCACCTTTCATTCTGGCTCCTTGAGGAGGTTGAGAGAGTTGGGCATGGAGAAGAAAGGCTGAGGGGAATCCCACCAATGTGTATAAATACCGGCAGGGAGGGAATGAAGAAAAGGTGACCATTTTTCAGTGGTGCTCAGTGACAAGACCAGGAGTATGTATCTTAGAATGATATTAACAGCATCATCAAACTGCCTTTTTTCCTCCACTCACTATAAAAAATACCCAGATATCTGGATCCAATGCAGACATCTGTGACAGAAACATTTAAATTTAGGTGAGCTAACTGCTCTGTAATAGAATAAATTGGGGCAACACAGCTGACAAATATTTCAAGATAAGTGTTCCTCCTTTCAATTAGCATGTGCAGGATCAGACCCTTACTGAGCTGCTTGGTTTAGAGCCTTTCTGCATATTACCAGAAGCAGAATTTAAGACTTTCAAGCATAGCACTGCTTTCTCTGTCTCCAAACTGACAGGAATGCTGAAATATCATGCCTGAAGCTACCTACACATACCACACAATGGAACAAAAGTTAGCATCAGTGGAAATCTCCACTGAAGATTATTTCTCAATATTTATTTTTCCTTTCTACCACTGCAACCCTGGGCCAAATCAGATGTTGATGGACACTTCCACTCAGATTCACTGAAGGAGGCATTTTTTCCAGAGAGCTACATACTTCTCAAAACAAGAGTATGCAAAAGACCTGAGCAACTTTTAAATGTTTGCATATTACTACTTCCTGAGTAGTGACTGAATAAAATTTAGGCAACTGTATCTGAAATAGCAGAGTCCATTCTAACAATGGGACACATTGTTGTTTGACTGTTAGCATGCTGGAGCAGTGAAAAAGAACATTTTTCTCCACGTTGAAGAAAGTATCTGTTGAGGTAAGTGATCATATTCACATGCTACCTAAGCTTATGTGGTTAGCTAATAGGTAAAATCTATGTACATCAGAAATCCTCTGAAAGTCATTTGAAGAGTCATTTGAACCAAGAAACAGAATGCTTACTCAATAGGAAACTTGAGGCATGGAGCCTTAGCCAGAATTTAGGCTGAGTTAGCACAAGCTGGCTAGGTCTGGTTGATGATCTGGTGGTTAACAACATTTCTGTTACATTTTGCTCTATTTCTGTTTGTATTCTGCCTTATGTTCAAAGGAGACTAAGCTGGCATTACAAGGAGCCACTTTAACAGCTCAACAGCTCTGAAACCACTGTGTGGTTTTTAATGCAGTTGCATTACAAACACAGAATAAAAGGGGGGAGTTCATAATAAAAGAGGTTTATAATTTATGCGGAGCTATATTTTATGCAGAAGAGAATCAATTTGGGCACAAAGCCTGCTCAAGAGCTGTATCTATGGGGAACATATACAATGATGAACACACTGAAAGTTATTTAGAAAAACCCACTAATGGTACTGTGCAGGGCAGTGTCACAGCACATCTGATTTGAATGATCACCATAATTTGGAAAACTGAAGAGATCATTTTCATCTTATAGCTTTTTCAAATAGATCTTTATATTGTTCTATAAGCGTTAGGAGAAATGCCAACACTTCAGACTTACTGATCTAGCAGTAAATTATTGTGAATATATATCAAGCTTCCTTCTGTTCCTTTAGGACAGAGACTATGCTTTGCAGTTAGCACTTACAGCAACATTGGCACTACAAGAGCATGGAGTTACTTGTGTATCTATTACTTAGTCTTTCCTTTTCTAGTTGCGTAAGAAAATTATTTTCAGGTAACATCAAGGCCTTAACTGGTTAGATTTTGTTTTGCATACAGCCGATTTAATATCAAAGTAGCTTTCAGATAACTGGATTAACAAATATTTGTATAAAATTTTTCCTAAGGAATACATGCTAAAACTGTTTTCTACTTAATCATGCCTTATTGATATTACAAAAATGACAAGTATTGCCAAGATCAGAACAGAAATTTCTTGTCCAAATAAGACTTCATAACAGCATTGGATTTCTTCTTGTAGCATGCATCTGTATTGACTTCTGATGCACTAAGCCTACAGACGTCTGTATTTTCTACCGTTTCCTCAATTTTTTCCCCAACAGATTCAAGGGTTTGGGGATTGCTTTGTTGTTCATTGTTTTCCAGCTGGAGGTATTTTCTCACCTATTTCCCACATTCCTTCACAGTTTGGTGTATGTTTACATTCTTTAATCTGTATTTAAAATTTACTGTCATTGGTTTTATCGACTCTGACTGACTTCTGCACATTCCGTTCAACCTCATTTGTTAAATGAAAACTTCAGAGCTATAGGGGGATTTTTTTTGTTTGTTAAACATTGTGTATTTACATAATAGCACATGTTAGCGACTGTCAACGTCAGGTTTTTAACATCAGATCTGTAGCTGAAAACACACTGAAAAGTTAGGCCATACCAATTTTAGAAAATTCTAGTTACTTCTCAGCTTTTGACATTTGTGGCGTGTTTAGGTAGTGCCCACCATCAGTGTTTATCACACACAAATATTTCAATTATTAGATTTTATTACAAAGGATTTTTAAAAAAATAGTTCTAAACGCATTTTTAAAGAAAGAATCTAGTTTTAAAGTGAACAACTTCAAACTGGCACACACTCGTGTCTATTCCTGTCATTCTCCTGCTTCAAACTGACTTCTCTCATGTACATGTGCCTCTCCAAAAAGGTGGGACTTGGCAGGTTCTTTTTCCTCATCGTTAGACCCTCCTCTGTCATCTGTGTGAAACACCAGCAGCCTTTGCATTCATTTTTCATTCTCAGTGCGTCACATTATATGGAAATATGACTTTTAAGAAGAATCTACTCTGAGAGAAGCACACATTGCCTCAGCCTTTATTTATGGATTCTGTACCATTTCTTCTAGACTCACAGCTTTCACTGCACAGAACTGGCTAAGCAATCATCTTGCAGTGGCAGCTCATTATGCTTTTTTTTTTCTCCTCGCAAAAGCATTGAGCTGTACTGAAGAAGCTGTACTGCTGCTAATGTGAGCATTGGCTCCCTGAACTTGTCTGAAGCCTTATTAAAAGATGGTGTTCCTTCACTTCTGTGGTGTCCTGCTTTAACTGTGCTTGAAGTCAGCAAAGGCAATTAATGTAGCCTGTAAGGGAGACAGCAGAGATGTAGGAATCTAACCATGCTACCAGCTTAGACAAAGTACAGCTGTGGAATGCACAGCTGTGTGGAGCTTGTCAGAATACAGCTGAGCTAGTTCAGAACTGTCCCTGTGACTTAGCAGAAAATAGCTGCAGCAGTAAAGAGATCCATGCAGGCTGCAAAATCTGTCCTAGACCATGGCAAATATTTGAGATATTTTCCAGCCTGAGCTCTGTGTTGCAGTAATGACTTTTAAACCTGGTTGAGACACATCTGCATGATATTTGGCATATCCAAAGGCCAGGTTTGCAGGACTGTACACATGTATATACACACTGAACACAGATGATGACAAGGTGATTGAAAATCTACATTTGGCTACAAAATCTTAAAGTAGCTCAGTTCCTGCTAATGACGGCTCTGGCATTGCCTATGTTGTCTAAAAAAAGGAGAAGAAAACATGAAAAAAAAACCAAGCCAAAGTCCTGCTGTTTCTTTCTAAGAAATTCAGTCCCAGTGGTTTGTTTAAGCCAACTTCCTGCTTAAAGTAACTACCTAAGCCCATACAGAGATTGCAAATTTTGTGCAGTTTACATAACCAGGAACATAGAACTAAAACCAAACAGCTTACAAAAGGAGTTTGAAAATACAGAGGAAAATAAATACAGTCAATAAATTCACAGCCTGCTTTAGGATCAGTCTATGAGTAAATTAAGCACATTAATTTCATTAGATTTGTATTTGGGAAAAAAAAAACCCTATTTATTTCTCACTGACATTATATGTATAACGTATTAGACATTTAAAAACACATGTTAAAGGTGTAAAACAGATCTATAAAACCTGAAATTTTACTTTGTTTCCCAGGTTTTGAAAAGGTATGTACAGCTTTTATTTTTACATTTTTAAATTATTTATACAGTACAGCAAGTAAACTACTATAGTAACTTCTACATTTACTTAAAATAGTACAAAATTATGTACTATAAATGTAATATAAATATTTGTATTTAACCAATATAAGTATTTGGTTTATATATCTTTATTAAGATAAAATTCTTATTTTAGTTCTGAAAGCTACCTCCTCTGTAAGTTCCACAAAAAACCTTAAAAATTTGAATGAAGAAATGAAGACAAACGCTGAAGAAGAAACTGGTGAAGAAACGTAAAGATAAATACTGTGCTTTTTTATTTGCTGGCCATTGATTGAATAATGAACGAAAAACAAGATTAAAATTTCTAACAGTCCTTGCCTTTGTGTAATTAAGTTCAGACTTGTCTGAATTCAGATGCCATCCTTCAAGACAACTTTTCACAGAATTGGGCTTGTAAGAGCTGTTGTTGCCAAGAAGAATCTTTTCTTGGCTCATTTTCATGGTGGAACAAAGTTTAAACTGTTGTAAGTTTGCTGACTAACAGCAATTAAGTTTCTTTTTTCCTAAAAAAAAAATGTCTGAAGCAATACTTCCTTTTAAATGTAAATTTTAAACTATTTTGATTACATGCTATTTAGAGCACTATTTCTGTTTCTTTAAATACAGTTCTTTGACAGAAAAATATTCTTCAGGATCCAAAATACAGTCCTGACCATTACAGTCATTTCAGGCCTGTTAAGATTTAAGAAGGTCAAAATAAAAACGTAAATCTTAAAACTAGCATTCAAGGGTTTTAGTCAATAGGACAGTCCCCACAATTTGTTCATCTAAGTAATAAAGTCCTAGCACTTCTGAAAGACGCATTTCCTACTTTCAATATAAAATCTGTACAAGAGAGTACAGAAGAAATATGGACTCATGGGAGAGAGTCCAGCAAAGAGCCACCAGGGTGGTGAAGGGACTGGAGCATCTTTCCTGTGAAGCAAGTCTTCAGGACCTGGGGCCCTTCAGCCTGGAGAAGAAATGCCTCACTGGGGATCCCATTAATGTATATAAATACCTGAAGGGAAGGTGCTTAGCAGATGGAGCCAGGCTCTTCTCAGCAGTGCCCAGTGTCAAAACCAGGACACTGGGCCCACACAGAAACACTGGAGGCTCCCTCTGAACATCACGAATTTTTTTTACTGTTAGTGTGACCGAGCACTGACTAAAGTTGCCCTGAGGACTTATGGAGACTCAATTCTCAGAGATATTAAAAAACCCAAAAAGTCCTGGGCAGCCTTCTCCAGATATCCCAGCTTGAGCAGATGGTCTCAGAGGTCCCTGCCAACCCCAGCCATTCTGTGGTTCTGTGATTTTAATGAACCTTAGTGCTTACCAATTTCTTTGCATTATAGATTAATGTTATGCCATGGTCAAAATCTCTGGAATCAGACGGTTAAAATATACTGATAACACTATTTTGAAAATACACAAATCTGAAAGAAATGCATGATCTTTTTTTTTATATATTTTGATGTTCCAGAAAGAATAAGAACCAAAAGAAGGCATATTTAAAGCCTAAATTAGTCACATGGCCTGCTTTGTTACAAGTCTCATAACTACACTTATATTCCCAAAGTCAGACAAGTTTGGTCTCTGTAGTATATAAGCTAGACCATCCATCCAAAATTTGTCCCTGCATATGAAACTCCCTCTCCACACATAACTGTACTTTCTCTACTGAATCTCCTCCTGCCTCTACCGACTCTCTACCCAAGCGCTATGGAATATTTTCTAATTTTCCTAATAAATACACTTTGGTTCTCGCCCATTGTCCTTTCTTCTCTTAAAAGACATGAATTGCATGAGATCAAAACTGAAGGTTACATTTTAATAAATGCTTACTCAATTGTATTCCAGCATTTGCAGTGTCAAATTCCATTTGCCAGCTCTTAACTAGTTGGAGTTTCTAGAACAGTGTATGGCAGAGCTGAGACACAACACTTGAAAAGCCATGGAGATCAGGTGACAACTTCCTGAGCTGAGATGTCACATGCAGCATTTCAGAAAAAGTTTACTTTGGAGATAATTGTTGCTAACGATAAAGAAGATGTTAAACTAATTACACAAATGGTCCAATTTTCATGTCCCGTGAAATCTGGAAATATAATTAAGAGGTTTTTTTGTGACTGAAACTCACTGCAATACTCTGTATGAACTTTTTTAAACTCAAGATGACCATTTGCTAATAACTGTTCCTTTAAGGACAGAATAATTAGACATTTATGTATAATGAAGGAATAGGAGAAAATCCTGTTAGGAAAATAATATTAATTCATTTCTAACCTATATAAACCCATCCATTTCTAACCAGCTTTGTTTCCTAACTGCTGGTGCTTTTGATGTGCAACAGAGAAACAAAACAAATGCAACCAGCAGAACAGGCCTGAACTTTCCAAACGTGTTTTTCTTTTCATTTGGATAGCTTTAGTAACTGCTGCATTAGCCAGGTATGGGCTGCAAGGAAGCGTGAGACACACACAGAGTCTCACGCTTCCACCTCCTCCTCACTTATAATCCTGCTTATCTTCACTCCCACCCCCATCTAGAAACCTCACTCCAGTAAAGGAGCTGGCTCCCCACTTCCCTGCCCTCCCACGCGCCCGTGCTGGCGCTTCACCCCGCTGCCGCAGGCCCTCACCCGGCTCACCAGCGCTGGCTGCGCGCAGGAACACCGAGCTGCTGCTCAGGTCAGCCAGCGGCTATGGAAAGGTGATGACCTGAGCTGCAGGATAAAGTTCTGCGTGCCGGCCATCAGTGACAGCGAGAAGCCAGTCTTGCGAGAGCATTTGCCTTGCAGATCAGCTACAGAGCAGCACACCGATCGCTCCTCTCCACTGCAGCCAAGTGATGAATCTACGGCTATTTGAAGTAGTTGCGTGCCACAGCCACACATCTGGCAGCTCGGGAACCTAGAAATGAGTCAGCCTCATCCCATATACCTTTATGGGTGCAGGCGTTTGTAACTGGTTTTACTCCAGGAGGTCATAAACATCTGAATATTTTAAGAGGAAGAGAGAAGAGGAAAATCACATTTCCTTGCCACAGAACGGTGCTTTGCCTTCACAAGAGCAGCAGGCAAACGGGCTCAGGATTCTTAATCACTTTAGGTAGATGCCTATTCAAAATCGCTCTCCGGGTCCCCCGTATGTCTTCTGTGCCACACTGTACTTTTTCTTGTCCCATGGTGAACAACAGCGATAAACATCCAGGCAAGGCCTGGGCTTGGGACGTAACAGCCTCACAGAGCACTGCTGCCGAGCGAAGAGCGGCGAAAGAAGACCCGCTCTGGGCAGCCGCGGCAGGAGCGCCCCGAGCGGAGCGCGGCCGGGGCCAGGCGCACCCGCCCGGCCCCGGGCAGAGCGAGCGCGGCTCCGGCGGACGGACCGAGCGACGCGGCGCCAGGTCGGAGGAGCTGCGGCCGCGCCCGTGCGTGTCGGCGGGCGGCCAGGATGGATCACCACCAGCCCGTCAGCCGCTACCAAGTGGTGAGTGCGGCGTCCCCGGCGAGGCCCGCTCGCCTCCCCCCGCTCCTCGGGCCGGCGCGGCGGGGCACGGTGCGACCGGGGCGCCCTTCCCCCGGCCCCGCTTCTCGGCTCCTACGCGGTGGGGTCTGGCAAGGACCAGGACCGGGACCGGGATCGGGGCCAAGCGTGGCCCGTCCCACGGAAGGGCTCTGACAGCCGGGCCTTGCTCGGGCGGCGGGGGCTGCCTCCCTCGCGCCCCCGGCAGCCCCGGCCTCGGAGGAGGCGGCTGCCCGGCCTGCTCGAGAAGCCGCCTTTACCCGCCTCCCTCTCACCTCCCGCCGGCTCCCGGTCCTGGCCCGGGCTCGGCGGGTTTTCCCGGGCGCCTCCCCCTGCCGGGAGCGGGTGGTGGCTCCCGGGAGAGCGCGGCCGAGGAGGAGAGCGGGGCTCGCCGCGCCAGTGCGGAGCAGCCGGGGGAGGAAGGGGCAGGAGTCCTTGTCTCTGCTAAGTACGTGCCGCGGAGCGAACCGCTGAAACCTTGTGATTTCTAAAAGCCCTTAGCTGTCTGGCACAGGGATAGAGTGCAAGGCCTGTGTGAAG